>NC_134086.1:24058499-24665436 GCF_000715075.1 Nicotiana tabacum | reverse complement strand
AAAGAGTTCGTGCATGCGATGCGTACTCTGAGACTTGTTGCAGAAAGAAGACCCATGGTTATGCAAATAATGACAGTTTATAAAGCAGTAACACATTAGGAAGAGCGATAAACAAATAACTAACAAAACAAGAAATAAAACAAACAAAATAAACAAACAAAGCAAATAAAGAAAATAAACACCTCAACCGAATATCGTAAATACCAACAAGATCAAGTATCAGCTCGAACCTGCAATTCCCCAGCAGAGTCGCCAGAGATGTCACGCCCCTTTTTTACCTCTACTTCACTAAACCCTCTTAGCATAATAAAAAGATTTCGCAAAGCTTGAAAAGGATTTTCAATTAAAAAGTGACAAAATATGTTCAAAAGGAAATAACTCAGAGTCGCCACCTGACTTTGATTTCGGTGTGCCAGGTCACCGTTTTTAAAATGATTTTCCTTTAAAATACTTTGGACTCCAAAACTAAGTCCGCACCAGAGATTTGGGTAAGGGGGTTCATTTGACTCGGGGAGAAGGTGTTAGGCACTCCCCAAGTCCCGTAACTAGTACGGTTGCATACTTGATCTAGTCGGCTTTAAAATATTCAATTGAGGTAAAAACACAAAAATAAAATAAACACACAAGAGGCTAGAGGTCGTCCCCACCTAAGAAAGATGAAATAAATAGAAGAAAATAGTAAAGTTCTATTCTACTCATCCCAATCTCTGGCCTTCATTTACATGTATTTCGGGGCATACCCCGGATAAAATATATACAAATCTTCCGGGGCATTCCCCGGTTAAATTTAACTAAGGGAACGACCTTTCTCCTCGAGACCAACAAAATCCTAAGGCTTGCTTACCCAAATGTTGTCGGCCTAGGCATGCTCCTAGCGAGTAATAAAGCAATAAACAGAAGCAACGGAAAATTTAAGATCTTAATTCTCCTTCCCTACTCCCCAATATTTCATTGTCCAAGACAAATATAGACCAAATAATAGGAAACACCTATCAGCAAACATATAGGACATGTCGAAGAAGATAGGGAAATAATAGCTCGAAGATCAAACGTGAGACTGTTGAGAAGCTCAAGACTCAAGATTAACACCAAAACGCCTTTGAGCGTATGTTATTTAGACACTAAATCAATACTTATCCAATACCAAAACTAGAAAATAGCCACTTAAGATCCCAAGTTAATCAAATATTGCTACCAAGACTAAATCAATACTTTTCAAATTGTTCCAACAGACCACAAAAATAATTTATGTACTCAAAATGTGATACGGAAATTAAATGACACTAATCACATAAGAGTATCTAACAGAATAAGTGAATGAAAAATTTCAACCAACTTTCAACCAAAACCCACCAAACATGTTTGCCAGAAATCCACACTCTACACAACTAATTGAATAAGTAACCGAACTTCTTTATCTCATTTTAATTTCACAAAAAAAGTGTTTACTTACGAGGGAAGCTTTTGTAAGTCTCACTTTCAAATCATTTTACCCACTTAACCTAAAGGGACACTATTTTGACATGAAAAAAAAAGACCGAAGGAAACAACTTAGCTCGAAGAGTTGACTACGTCTACTAAGCTCAAATTTAGCACGGAAGCCATAAATTCCAGATTCAAGCATGTATTAAACTCAACCTAAATAATAAACCAAATTCATCGGAAGAAGATAAAGAAGAGGCAAGCAACCACAGTCACATGACTAACCAACAACAAATTTACAGGCAGAACTATCTACATTATAATAAAGAGGAAATAGCATAATGAACCTGTTGGAGAAGAATCACTTTAACAACGTCGGACAAAACAGCGAGTACACGACCAACTCTAAAAGATAAAATCACCACAGAAATCGAACGTGACTGCGAACTACGAACAGATCTCGGACGGCTGCTTCAACTCCACGGCAAACCTCGATCAAACTCCATAGTTGAATTCCAAATCCGAAATTAAAACTGAGGAAGGCAGAACTATATTGTATTTTTTTTGGTATTTTCCTGATTTCGAAATCTAGAAACAAAATTTGACCAAGAGTCTAGACCGAAACTATTTTTTTTATTTTTTTTTGTTTTTCTGGAATTCAAACCAAACGTAAAAATCTGAAAACTCAAAGGAACCCTAATTTTTCTCCAAGTTTTTTTTTTCCAAATTTTTGTCTCCTCTCGAACCCAAAATCTGAGAAATCATCCCAATATATAGGGGGTCTCGAACCTCCTATGCTTCTTCACCAAGAAATCGATTTTTTATCTCCAAATTAGAAAAAAACTCCAAAATTCCAAAAAACCTGTCGTACAAATGGATTTTAGGCAAATGGACGCCTAGAATCCAAAGATTTCGATCTTACGGCCCCCATTAAACTATCATTCATTGAATGACCCAGATTCTTCAAACAATTGCGAAAAGCATGTGTGATGAGAGAAAAACGCGTAGAATCGGGTTATAATGATGAGGGGGGACCAGGGCTTAAGTGGAATGCCGGAAAATTGACTTTTCCGGCGGGTTTTGGGGTGTTGGTGACGGGCAGAAGCGTGTGAAGAGGGGGGGGCACCGTTTGGGTGTAGTTACATTAGGGTAGGATTTGGGAAATATTAGGTTTTTATGTTATGGTGGGGAGGAAAAGGGGATGTTGGATCAAAGTGAATGGATGGCCAGGATTAGAGGGTAAAATAGGGCAGGTAACGGGTGTAAGCACGTGATTTTTGCCCTATATGAGAATTACTCCCAAAAAATTCAAAATAAAATGATTTGCCTTGGTGTGAAATTTTGTGAGATTTTGTGATATTTTTGATAATTATTTGTATTTGTCTGTGTTTGTTTATTTGTTAAATTAATAAAAAAATACAAAAATATGTCGCATTTGCATGTAGGATTTAATTCTATAATTGTTACTAATTAAATTTGTTCACAAAAAATGAAAATTATAAAAATAGGCATCTTTTGCATTTTTAGCATTTAATGTCCAAATATACAATTTTATGCTTAATTATTACTTAATTGTGCGTTAATTGTTATTGGGAGTTAATTTGCACTTTTATAACTTAATTTAATTCTTAATAATAGTTTAAGTATTTTTATAATTTAGTTTTAGAGAAATAAAAGAAGAAAAGAAAGCAAAAATATAAAGAAAGTCGGAATTAGGCCTCTTCTTCAATTTCAAGCCACAGGCCCAAAAATTGGCCCAATCTTCCCTACGACCCAGTTCATTTCGAACTGGGTCGACCCAGTCCATAACCCAAAAGTCCCAAACCCCTTTTGTCTTACATTTTACAAAACTAAACAAAACAAAAAAAAAAGACAAAAACCCTAAAAAATTTCTAAACAATCCGCCACCCCCCTTCCCTATCTTCTTCTTCCCAAAGACTCAAGAACACCTCCCATGGCTTGTTCTCCAAACCTTCAGAACTTCAGGCTCGTCCATGGTTGCCCTTAGCACCACCATCCACGTCGACCTCCTAGTTTGCTTCGCCGCTGCTTCGCCGGAAAAACCCTCGGCCAAAATGGAAAGAAAACCCATCGCCATGGATGCCATGTGTTGTATGTTGTTACTGCTTCATCTCCTTCACTGCCCCAGCTGCATCGTTGCACCCTACCAAAACTAACTGAAAATCAGTAGCGACAGCCGCCTAGCCCGCCGGAAGTCCATCCCTTCAACATCCATCGTCGCGCCTTCTTCACCGGCAAGTCGACGCCACTATGTCATGCTGCTGCCCGCGTCCAAGCAGTGCTGCTGCTTCTGTTACCGTCCAGGATACATTTTCTGCTTTTTCACGTCCATGGCATCCATGGTTGTAAGCACGTGATTGTCCATGGTTGTCCATGGCTGTCCATGGCTGTCCATCGTTGCTCTTTCATGTTCTGCTCTTTCACGTCCATGGCTGTCCGTTGTTTCTTCTGCTCTCTCACATCCATGGCGTCCAAACAGTTGCTGCGTCCAACGCTTTCTTCTTCTCGTCGCCTTCAGTCCCAAAACAAGATTCGACCATTTCGTTTGGTCGAATTTTAGTCGAGGACGTCAAGCGTAGTTTTGAGTTAGTCAAGTTTACAAGGAAGGTGAGTTCATCGTTGAGTTCGTTGTTGAATCCGGACAGATTTATTCCCATTCGAGGTTTGACGAAACAGTCCGTACATATTTCATTTCAATCCGGTTAGTGATTTTTGAGTTTTATTTTGTCCGTATTTTGTTTTGATATTTTTCGAATCTAAAATCGGCAAATGTTTGTTTTGTTTATCGTTTGAATTAATTTTTAGTTCATGTTCATGTTGTTTGTTAAATTAATTTTCAGATTTCAAAATAGAAGTTTAATTAGTTGTTTTCATATTCATTTCATGTTTGTATTATTGTTTAAGTGAATATTTGTTAGTTTGATGTTTGTTAGATTCAAATTGAAATTTAATTAACTATTTCTTCAATTTGTTTCATATTTTATGTATTGTTAGAAATTGTTAATATTGTTAAGTTCATAATTGTTTCTTCGTCGATCTTGTTATTTGTCTAAAGAATTTAGTTGTGTTAGAGAAATATGTTGGTTTAATCGTTTAAATCCATCATGTTTGTTGTTTAAAATAGATTTAATTCATATTCATACTTTGTTTGATTGTTCTTGAATCCGAAATTTGTATAGTTTGATTTTTTGTTTATCATTTATGATTATCTCTTGAATTTGTCTCATAATCTTGTTTAAGTTTAAGATAGGAATTGTTTGTTGTAATGTTGTTAGAGTAGTTGATTTTAAGTTCAATATTATTGAATTTAGAAATCTAAATATAATTGTTTGTTGTTGTTGTTGAATCCGAAAATAGGATTGTTTGTTGCTAAAATATTGTTCAATCAAATTTTAGTTGTTCTTTGTTGTTCAATTTGTGTTCATGTGATTTGTTGTTGAAATGTTGTTGAAATCATGTTCATGTGCTTTGTTGTTGAAATGTTGAAGAAATCATGTTCATGAAATTTGTTGTTTGAACATTGTTAGAAATTAATCATATTGTCTATATTTTGGTTATGTTTGATTAAATGATGTGTTATAGCTGATGGGTAGTTTGGTAATTTGTAGTACGTTCAGGGGTAGTTTGGTAATTTCAGTAAGGTCGTGAGGGGTAGTTTAGGAATTGTACATTTTGTAATTGTTTATTTGAAGTATGGGGGCAAAATGAAATGGGGTGGGTTGTGATATGGTTATTTAATATAAAAGGGGGACAAGACAAAATTTAGTGGGGGGATCTTGCATTATTTTATGTTAGGCATGGGGGACAAAATATAATGGGGTGGTGTGATATGTTTATTTAATGTAATGGGGATGAGTGAGAAGATAATGAGTTTGGTAGAGAAAATGGGTTGATTTTAATTGATTAAAAGATTTATGGGATGGGTTATAAGAAGTCTTGAAATCAAAAACACAAGAGAGAACACGGACAGAAAAAAAAATACACATACAGATAGAGAGAAAAAACGGACAGAGAATAGAAGAGAGAAAAAAGGGCTGAACATTTAAGAGAAAAAAAATTCCGAAAAATATTTAAGCTTTCAAATAAAAAAAAACTAAAAAATATTCTGCTTTCTTTTGTTGTTTGAAATCAGAATTGATTGTTGTTTCATAAAAGCTGAAACTTTTGTTTTTTTGGATTACTACTCCACCGGTCTGTTACTGGGTTGTTACTGTTGCTGGGCTATTGTTGCTGTGTTGTACTGATTTTACTGTTGCTGCTGATTCTCATCTTCACTTTCTTTTGCTTCCAATATCAGGTACACAACTGACACGCTAGTTATTGTAATCCGAAATATGAAGCATGAATACGAAAAATGAAGAGTTGAAATTCTGAATTATATTTAATTATATTCTGAATTTTATTTGTATGTATAAATTATGAAGTTTGCAAAAAATCAGAATCATGTAGATATTTAATACATATAGTGGAACATTCGACGATAGCTTAACAAATGAACTATCTACATCTATTGCCTAAAAATAAATAAATGGTGTAGTAATTCCGTCGAATCAAAAATCAAACGAATAGGCCATCTAGTAGGAAGTTGGTAGAAATTTATTTAGTTAAATAATATTGGTTAATTTCAGCATGTAAATGGTTTAGGATTAAAATTAGAATTGCTATGTTTTTTTTTTAATTTGACAAACTGAGAACATGCCTAGTATAATGTAACTAGGTAATAACATGTAAATAAATTAAGATATTTCTCCTTTATTTTGTAGAGACAAATTTCAATAAAAAATGTAGGCATTTTAGGACTGTCCTTTTAAAAATAAAATGAGATGAGCCTCGCCCAATAAAATGCACTAATTGCGGGGCCCTCAATAAATATTTAATTGAGTATTTAGAATTCGGGATGGACTGTTTAGTGAATTCCACAGTCTTACCCATAAATAATAATACGCTAATCGCTTTAGGCACGATTTAATAATAATACATTCTTAAACATGGGTGCGCATTTATGCGACCCAAATCCAAATCCTAAAACATTGAATAAAAATACGTTCCGGATCGCGGGTGCATTTTATGTGACGCAATTCAAAGACATGTTTTTAAACGATGTTCACATTCTTGTAAAAATAATAATAACAATTATGAAAGCGGTAAAAAGATAAAATTTGCACATAAGTTCATATTTGTATAAAATCAGATAATCAAGCCGAATATAACAGTTGAGCGACCGTGTTAGAACCACGGAACTCGGGAATGCCTAACACCTTCTCCCGGGTTAACAGAATTCCTTATCCAGATTTCTGGTTCGCAGACTGTAATACAGAGTATTTCTTTTCCTCGATTCGGGATTAAATTGGTGACTTGGGACACCCTAAATCTCCCAAGTGGCGACTCTGAAATAAATAAATAAATCTCGTTTCGATTGTCCTTTAATTGGAAAAAACTCCTTGTACCCTCGCGGGGGCGGAAAGAGGAGGTGTGACAGCTCTGGCGACTCTGCTGGGGAATAAACCCAGAACCACTGGTTCAGGGTTAGAAATTCGAGCTCATATAAATTGTTATATTTGGTTTTATCTGATTTTTACATGTTTGAGCCTAATGTGCTAAATGCTGCTTTTACCGCTTTGATATTAAGTGAACTGTGTATAAACTGTGCCGAAACCCATCTCCTCTCTGAGTCTTCTAAATCATGAAGAAGGGTGTACTTCGTACGACTTCTTTTCTGTATAGTGTCAAATCCCAATTTAGAACGAGGTTCGGACAAGTTGCTAAGCCGGTGAAGCTTCTGTATTCCCGGTACGCTACCCCCTCGGCTCGAGCTGTCCGCTCGGGTAAGCCAGGTCTAGAACAAACACCCAGGTTCTGAACCTAGTATAACAAAGCCACATGCCGGATCCCTAGTAGGAACGTTTGTTTGCATCACGTGCATCTGACTTTGGAGGCTCAACACAGGGGTTGGGTCTGTCTAGGACAGGTGCACCAAAAATGAAAATGACCATCCTGATGCATCTTACTTGTTACTACGCGCATTAATTTGATTTGGACTTGTGTGTTGACTGACTTATGAATATTAGAAATAATATTTTAAAATTGAAAAAAAAAAAATAGCGGTTAGGGAATTGATTGTTTATTTTTGAAAAGAAAACAAATGCCCAAATACTGTCAAAACTCTGCCGAAATTTTGAGAAAATGAAAAAAATGTCTTATTAGTTTGTTTTATTAAAAGCTAAGAAAAGAAAAAAAAGAGTCGTTGTTCTGTTGTGTTTTTCAAAAAAAAAAAATAGAAAAAATATATAGTTTGTCTTGCCATGAAAATGAAAATGAAAAGAGTCTTATTTTCAAAATGGTTTTTTTTATTATTTATTTGCTTATGAAAATGCAAAAAATAAAAAAAATAAAAAAAAAAAGTCTTTCATTATTTGTCGCAAATATATATAAAAAAAAATAAAAAAGTCTTTCATTATTTGTCGCAAATATATAAATCCGAAAAGTTTTTTTTATTTCCAAAAAATATATATATCTTTATTTGTTGCAAAGAGTATTTGTCTTGCCAAGAAAATTCAAAGTAAAATTCCAAAAAAGATATGTCTTGCAAAAAATAATATAAATATATTTATTTTCCATTGTTGATAAAACAAAAATAATAAAAATGTTTTCTTTTTTTAAAAAAAAATCCGAAAATATTTTGATACTTCTTTCAAAATTGAAAAGAAAATTCAAAATTCAAAAAATATTTTTTAGAAGCATTTCTTTTATCAAAAGTAAAATTCCAAAAAATATTTTTTTTCTTTAGAATAAGAAAAAAACAAATGGAAATTCAAAAAAAAAAAAAAAACTTCCTTTTACTTTTGAAATTCTCAAAGTTCAAATCAAAAGAAAAGGAATTTTTACAAGTCTTTCTTTCAAAAAGAAATCAATCAAAAAAAATATATATATATACTTCCTTTCTTCTTTTGAAGCAGTTCTTTCACAGTTCCAATTAAAAAAAATATTAGTTCATTTACTTATTCGCGAGGCTCGAACTACGCGGGTTTGATTCTCACCGGATGTGAGATACGTAGGCAACCCTCATCGGGTCCAACCTCACCTTTTGCTAAAATAGCCAAAAATCAAAAATTTTAATCTTGTCATGAATAAGTCGGGTGGTGTCCAACCTCCCCTTTTGCTAAAATAGCAAAAAAAATAAAACATGTCAAAATTTTAATTTTGTCATAGAGAAGTCGGGTGACGCTGTTTTATGAAGACATAGCCGAATGTTCCCGAAAGGGACGCCGGGAGGCTGACTTTGCATAAACAGCCACCTTCGGGTCATTTTTAAGATTTTGTCCAGTTGACCCACACAACCTTAAAAATCTTCGTCCCCGAGGCGTTGAAAGGCCGTGTTTGCAATATTGACTTTTCTAATTCGAAAAATGATAAAAAGAGTCATAAATAAGTCGGGTGATGCTGTTTTGTCAAAAATAGCCGAATGTTCCCGAGAGGGACGCCGGAAGACTGACTTTGCATAAACAGCCACCTTTTTGGGTCATGTTTAGGATTTTGGTCTAGTTGACCCACACAGCCCTATAAATCTTCGTCCCCGAGGCGCTGAAGGACCGTGTTTGCAACATCAGGTTTTTAGTATAATTTGAAAAGAAAAAAAAAGTCAGCGGTCAGGTGAATACCGTTTGGATTTTTTAGTCAAAATAAGCCGAGCCAACTTCGGCCGTGTCTTGAACCGTTCTTGCCGAAATAGCCTTAGAGTATCTGTCAGTTGTCGAAAGGTTATTTTCGTAAAAGAATGGACAAGTGTGTAAAGTGTCATAAAATAATCCTCCCCGGCCTCAAATTCATGTGAAATTTGGAAGGGGCCACATTTGCAAAAATAACCGTTTGGTTGCATTTGTCAAACGGGGAAAGAAACTGGCCGTTTGTAAATCTTTTAATTAGAATATGTGGGTTGTTTGATTTTCCAGCTTGTAGGTCATCTTCAAACCTTTGAAACCCAGTTTGTTTTAACATGAAAATTGAAAAAAAAATGTTTAGCATTGTTTATCTTTTATTGGGTCCGAACTACGCAAGGTCTGATTCATGCGGGGTCATGATACGTAGGCAATCTCCATAAGATTCGACCACCACTGAAAAAGAAAAAAAAGGGAAGAAAGAAAAATAAAGGAAAGCGCAAGTGCATCGCATCTCTGATAGAACGGTTTAACTGCTTAGGTGCATTGCATCTCTAATATATGATTATCTGTCAAATGCCCTGACACTAACGTGATGGCTTCCCTTTGCTGTGTTCATATATAGAAAAGTGGTTGGTTGTGGTAACTCCTCCCTGCAAAGCAAATGACACAGAACCTCAGAACAGGGTGGGTCGGTACTGATGACCGACAACAATTGGTCGAACAGAACAACGGGTTGGTAGAAGAAGTGAAAATGCTGAGACAACATGTGGCAGACATGTATCAGGCATGGATAACTGGGAAAGCACCACCCCCACCACCGCCAAGCTTTTCAAACTCTGGCATTACCCATCCCCCATACTCTCCATCCCAACCCACTTATGACAGCTTTCCTAGCTACCCGAGTAGCTCCATCACTCGTCCACGCTACTCCCCTCCCCAATGCTACTTCTCTCCACGAGATTCCCAAAGACGGGCTTCACTTTCCAAATACCCAGCTCCACAGAAGGCCTATCCACCCTCACAAGCCTACCGGAAGCCCCCTGGATCAGGTTTCCGGCCCAATCAAGCATTTAGGAACGAAAGGTTGCTGAAACAAGGAAAGGCTCTCACCCCTATCGGAGTATCTTATGCAAGTCTGTTTGAAAGGCTAAAGCATGCTGGCTCGATTGAGCCACTCCCCGCATGTACTCCAAATCCACTTGCAAGGAGCTTTGATCTGGCAGCGCGATGCGCCTACCACTCCAATGTCATAGGGCACAACATTGAGAGCTGTCATAGTTGGAGAAGGGAAGTAGAGAAAATGATCCAAGAAGGGCGGGTTGTGATTAATAACAGTGACATGGTGCACTCGAGCCCCCTCGAGAACTTGCCAACGGATGTTGATGATATTGAAGCTGGTAATGGTCTTGACAGTATCGATGCAAAGCTCAGTGGCTAAGATGCCAGTCTTGATAAAGTGGAAGGACGCTCTGTTCCTTGGTTAACAAGAGAGAAGCTTGTGGTGGCTTATTTTGTTGACATTTATGTTATTTGGATTATTAGGGTTATAAGTCGGATATTGTCTTGTCAAGTTTGTTTTAGGATTTTGTTCTGGATTGTTTTGTTTGTTTTGTTATTCAAACCATTTCACCGGTAGTCTAATACAAAATCTGGTCTTTCTTTATTTCCAGTCATCTCTTTGTTTGGTCCTTTTATCATTTTTGTTCAGTGCCGATTCTAGTGACATGACATACGCACACAGTTTGGGCTTAACCTTAAAAGTTAATCGTAAAACCCTGGAAAGGCGATCAGGCCATTTAAAGGAAATAAGAACGGTTTGGGATTATTTGAAGCCCGAGTCATGTGGAACTGGGGCAAATTAAACACAAAGAAAACCGTTAAAATCAAGATTCTCTAAATTGGCGTGAGGGTCATTCATGATAATGAGAGTGTCGCCCAACGATGTTTTAGAAATAACAAAGGGAAAAGAAAATGTTTAACATAATTGTCAAGCCCAGCACCGTCGGAAGAGACTATAAATCTATTGTTTGTTGTGTTGTTTGCATGTTTTGAAGACTGGAATGACGAAGGCATTTTGTTCTGCTACCTAAACACTTTATCCTTCATTACCCCTCTTGAGCCTTACTTATTTTTCTTTCATACCCCTCGTTCGGAATCAGTAAAAACGACTAGAAAACGCGAGCATGACATGAAAACATGAAAAAAAAAACAAAACGAAAGAAAGAAAAAAAAAGAAGAAAAGAAAACAACAAAACGAAAAAGAAAAGAAAAGAAAAATGATAAAAAAAAAACAAAAGAAAGTCAAATGAAAAAAGAGGAATTGGGAACTACGTTTGACCTGATTCCTCAAAGAGGATACGTAGGCGCCTCACGGCTCGGTCATAGGGTGCATAGTGTGCATAGTGTGCATGGTGTGCATAGTGTAACAAAAAATTTAAAAAAATATATATAATAATAAATAATCCCCAAGCAAGAAACTGGGGCAAAGGTTGCGCTTGTTGTAAACAAATATGATTTCGAAGGTTGTAATTTTGAACCCCAAATTTGATTTGTTTTTGAGCCTTTAATACCCTTTCTTTCTAAGCCTATCCAAAAAACCCACATTACGGTCCAAAGAAAGACCTTCTGACCAGTCTGCAAAAGATGCCAAATTAGACAAATGAGAGTCTTACCGGCGAACATAACATTCTGTCCCAAAGCAGAAAGGACTCTAATCTCCAGCAGAGAGAGTCATACCGGCAACACTCCAAATCCCCAGCTGGAAAGTGATACAAATGAGAAAGTCTTATCGGTGAAAATCTTCACGGACACCATAAGGCGATGAAAGCTGAGAGAAAAACCAAAATGAGAGAGACTTGATAGTGAAAACCCTTCGGGCACTACAAGTCGAATAAGATTGAGAATCAGATGGGGAATTGCCAATTGAAGGTCTTGAAAGACGATTGACGACGGAAGATAGGCCACAAATGCATGCCATGACCATTAGAGTCGGTGTCTGCGTTTGATAGGTTTTTATTTATAGTTTCTTTTGTTACAGAGTCATCTTTTTCATTTGTCTTTTATTCTGTTCCTTTTTTTATCTTTTTCCTTTCATAGAAAAACTCCCCAATAGAGTCTGTCTGGTCAAAACAAGTGTGAATTGACTTCAAAATATGCCATCAGCTTTCCAATTATGCAAGATAAGATCTGACTAGTACATCCAAGTGGTATAGTCAGCGAGGAACAAACGCGAGGCCAGTGTCAGAAAAAGATATCCCCAGCAAAAGGGAATTGACAAAAGGATTGACAAGTGTCAAGAGGGATACCTTTGCCGAAATCAAAGGTTATAAACCTCAAGGCCAAGGCCCGTTGAACAAAGCAAGGAGAGCAGTGAGCATGATTTGGGGAAATTCATACTAGACTAAAAGGTCGGGGAAATGCCAGTTTCCGAGCTATGCCACAAAAGAAGAGGGATATCCCCAGCAGAAAGGGATTATCCCCAGCAAATAATATCATCCCCAACAAGTTGTGGAGCGCAGAGCAAGGAAGGAGAAAAGGAAAAGCCATCCCAGTAGGAGTATCACAACCAACCACCACGTTTTAAACGAACAAATTTTGTTTGATTTGAAACAGGTAAAGGAAATGGCATTGATGACAGAAATGCATGCCATAAGGGAGACTTTCAAAGTGGGGCAGAAAATTTTCCTTTCATTTGGAAAATTTTCTGGAAGTCAGGTACCCATTCGAGGAAGAATAAAGATAGCACCAGTCTCAAGGGAAGTGGTATTTGAACCAGTGTTGCCCCAACATAATAAGTTTAAATGGAGGAAGTATTCCCCAGCAGACAGAATAAAGGGATGACACTTGTGCTCAGAAAAGCAAAAAGCCATTATCATCCCCAGCAGCTTCCAGAAGAATGAAGCATCGACTTGAAGGGATAAAATTCCCCAGTAGCGTTATCCTCAACAACGTTATCCTGAGAAGATAACACTTTTATCCCCAGCAGTGTTGAAAAAAAAACAAAAAAAAAAGGAAAAAAAAAGAAAAAAAGAAAAAAATTGAATTTGAAGGAGGGGAAGAAGGGAGACTTCCCTAGTAGTATTATCCCCAGCAATCAGGTGTCCACCTGGAGAACAAGGAAGAGCAGTTGGAGTATTAGCAATCAGGCGTCCACCTGGAGAACAAGGAAGAGCAGTTGAAGTATCAGCAATCAGGAGCCCACCTGGAGAATAAGGGAATACAATTCAAATTTTAAGTAATCAGGAGCCCCCCTGAAAAATAGAATGGTGATTTGTTGGTTGAAGTTGGGAGCCTGCCCATATAACAGAGGAATACATTCAGTCTTTTCATTTCAAAAAAAAAAAAACGAAAAAAGAAAGAAAAAGGGGGAAGTAGTTTGCAGAGGAATGAAACATCCTACTCAAAAGGAAGTAATTTTGGAAAGAGTAAGATAACATATTTACTCAGCAGAGTTATCCACAGCAGTGTTATCCCCAGTGGATCATCGAGATGTAGAAGCATCCTCGACAGAGTTTCGGGCAACCCAGAGTGGGTAAGGAAGAAAAGGAAAAGTCATCCCCAGCAAAATAATCCCCAGCAGTTTCGAGGGAAGACAACACAGGTAAGTAAATAATTCAGGAAGAAGGAAATGGTTCACGCATAGGAGAGGCATTTCCTCCTAAGTCTAGTTTCACCCATAGGAGATGCATTTCCTCCTAAGTTTACTTTTACCCCATAGGAGATGCATTTCCTCCTAAGTTTAGTTTTTACCCATAGGAGATGCATTTCCTCCTAAGTTTGTTTTAGTTTCACCCATAGGAGATGCATTTCCTCCTAAGTTTGTTTTTACCCATAGGAGATGCATTTCCTCCTAAGTTTGTTTTAGTTTCACCCATAGGAGATGCATTTCCTCCTAAGTTTGTTTTTACCCATAGGAGAGACATTTCCTCCTAAGTTGTTGTTGAACCAATAGGAGACGCATTTCCTCCTAAGTTTAGTTTCACCCATAGGAGAGGCATTTCCTCCTAAGTTTAGTTTCACCCATAGGAGAGACATTTCCTCCTAAGTTGTTGTTGAACCAATAGGAGAGGCATTTCCTCCTAAGTTTAGTTTCACCCATAGGAGAGGCATTTCCTCCTAAGTTTGTTTTCACCCATAGGAGAGGCATTTCCTCCTAAGTTTAGTTTCACCCATAGGAGAGGCATTTCCTCCTAAGTTTGTTTTACCCATAGGAGAGGCATTTCCTCCTAAGTTTATTTTACCCATAGGAGATGCATTTCCTCCTAAGTTTCTTTTAGTTTCACCCCATAGGAGATGCATTTCCTCCTAAGTTTAGTCTTACCCATAGGAGAGGCATTTCCTCCTAAGTTTATTTTACCCATAGGAGAGGCATTTCCTCCTAAGTTGTTGTTGAAATCAGGAGTCCGCCTGGAGAACAGAGACATACTTTTCAAGTTTGACGTCAGGAGCCCGCCTGAAGAGAGGAAAGGCGTTTTTAAAAGTTGTTGAAATCTTGCCAACCTAAAGAAAGGAATGGCGATGTATTGTTTGAAGTCAGGAGCCCGCCTGAAGAGAGGAATGGCGATTATTTTCAAAGTTGTTGTCAGGAGCCCGCCTGAAGAGAGGAAAGGCGTTTTTAAAAGTTGTTGAAATCTTGCCAACCTAAAGAAAGGAATGGCGATGTATTGTTTGAAGTCAGGAGCCCGCCTGAAGAGAGGAATGGCGATTTATTTTCAAAGTTGTTGTTGAAGTCAGGAGCCCGCCTGAAGAGAGGAAAGGCGTTTATTTTAAAAGTTGTGTATTTGAAGTTAGGAGCCCGCCTGAAGAGAGGAATGACGCTTATTTTTAAAAGTTGTTGTTGATGTGGGGAGCCCGCCCAGATAACAGAGGAATACATTTCAGTCTTTTCATTTCAAGCATTGAAGTTGGGAGCCCGCCCAGATAACATAGGAATACATTTCAGTCTTTTCATTTCAAGCATTGAAGTTGGGAGCCCGCCCAGATAACAGAGGCATACATTTCAGTCTTTACATTTCAAGCATTGAAGTTGGAAGCCCGCCCAGATAACAGAGGCATACATTTCAGTCTTTACATTTCAAGCGTTGAAGTTGGGAGCCTGCCCAGATAACAGAGGCATACATTTCAGTTTTTCATTTCAAGTATTGAAGTTGGGAGCCCACCCATACAAAAGAGGAATACATTTCAAGATCAAGTCAGAGGACAATAAAACAGAGGGTTACAATAGGAATCCCCAGCAGGAAACAATAAAAACCCAAGCACCGGGAAGTAGAAGGTTGCAACAAGAGGTCTCAGCACAAACTCAAGTGCATGTGTCAAAAAGAAGAAAAACACCGGAAAAAATGCAAGCAGACAAGAAACCAAGGCAACAAGAAAAGTTGCAGTCTAGCCTAGCTTCTTGTTTTCTTTTAAGCACGGTGTAACAAGGAGATCGGTAAGCAGTAGTAATAGCATGCAACAACAGTAACATTGCAGTCCAACGGTAGTCCCAGCTACCAAAATTTCCCGAACTACATTGACCTGATTCCTGTTTAGCTCAGGATATGTAGGAAACCTTTGAAGCAAAGGTTCGGTCAAATCTTTTTCAAAAAATGCTTCAACGGAGTACTCGGATGGGCAAAAATCGCTCGCTTTATCTTTGCACGAAAACCCTTCGTGTCTTCGGGCAAAGAGGGGCAGCTGTAAGCACGTTATTTTTGCCCTATATGAGAATTACTCCCAAAAAATTCAAAATAAAATGATTTGCCTTGGTGTGAAATTTTGTGAGATTTTGTGATATTTTTGATAATTATTTGTATTTGTCTATGTTTGTTTATTTGTTAAATTAATAACAAAATACAAAAATATGTCGCATTTGCATGTAGGATTTAATTCTATAATTGTTACTAATTAAATTTGTTCACAAAAAATGAAAATTACAAAAATAGGCATCTTTTGCATTTTCAGCATTTAATGTCCAAATATACAATTTTATGCTTAATTGTGCGTTAATTGTTATTGGGAGTTAATTTGCACTTTTATAACTTAATTTAATTCTTAATAATAGTTTAAGTATTTTTATAATTTAGTTTTAGAGAAATAAAAGAAGAAAAGAAAGCAAAAATATAAAGAAAGTCGGAATTAGGCCTCTTCTTCAATTTCAAGCCACAGGCCCAAAAATTGGCCCAATCTTCCCTACGACCCAGTCCATTTCGAACTGGGTCGACCCAGTCCATAACCCAAAAGACCCAAACCCCTTTTGTCTTACATTTTACAAAACTAAACAAAACAAAAAAAGACAAAAACCCTACAAATTTTCTAAACAATCCGCCACCCCCCTTCCCTATCTTCTTCTTCCCAAAGACTCAAGAACACCTCCCATGGCTTCTTCTCCAAACCTTCAGAACTTCAGGCTCGTCCATGGCTGTCCTTAGCACCACCATCCACGTCGACCTCCCCGTTTGCTTCGTCGCTGCTTCGCCGGAAAAACCCTCGGCCAAAATGGAAAGAAAACCCATCGCCATGGATGCCATGTGTTGTATGTTGTTACTGCTTCATCTCCTTCACTGCCCCAGCTGCATCGTTGCACCCCACCAAAACTAACTGAAAATCAGTAGCGACAACCGCCTAGCCCGCCGGAAGTCCATCCCTTCAACATCCATCGTCGCGCCTTCTTCACCGGCAAGTCGACGCTACTGTGTCATGCTGCTGCCCGCGTCCAAGCAGTGCTGCTACTTCTGTTACCGTCCAGGATACATTTTCTACTTTTTCACGTCCATGGCATCCATGGTTGTAAGCACGTGATTGTCCATGGTTGTCCATGGCTGTCCATGGCTGTCCATGGTTGCTCTTTCATGTTCTGCTCTTTCACGTCCATGGCTGTCCGTCGTTGCTTCTGCTCTCTCACATCCATGGCGTCCAAACAGTTGCTGCGTCCAACACTTTCTTCTTCTCGTCGCCTTCAGTCACAAGATTCGACCATTTCGTTTGGTCGAGTTTTAGTCGAGGACGTCAAGCGTAGTTTTGAGTTAGTCAAGTTTACAAGGAAGGTGAGTTCATCGTTGAGTTCGTCGTTGAATCCGGACAGATTTATTCCCATTCGAGGTTTGACGAAACAGTCCGTACATATTTCACTTCAATCCGGTTAGTGATTTTTGAGTTTTATTTTGTCCGTATTTTGTTTTGATATTTTTCGAATCTAAAATCGTCAAATGTTTGTTTTGTTTATCGTTTGAATTAATTTTTAGTTCATGTTCATGTTGTTTGTTAAATTAATTTTCAGATTTCAAAATAGAAGTTTAATTAGTTGTTTTCATATTCATTTCATGTTTGTATTATTGTTTAAGTGAATATTTGTTAGTTTGATGTTTGTTAGATTCAAATTGAAATTTAATTAACTATTTCTTCAATTTGTTTCATATTTTATGTATTGTTAGAAATTGTTAATATTGTTAAGTTCATAATTGTTTCTTCGTCGATCTTGTTATTTGTCTAAAGAATTTAGTTGTGTTAGAGAAATATGTTGGTTTAATCGTTTAAATCCATCATGTTTGTTGTTTAAAATAGATTTAATTCATATTCATACTTTGTTTGATTGTTCTTGAATCCGAAATTTGTATAGTTTGATTTTTTGTTTATCATTTATGATTATCTCTTGAATTTGTCTCATAATCTTGTTTAAGTTTAAGATAGGAATTGTTTGTTGTAATGTTGTTAGAGTAGTTGATTTTAAGTTCAATATTATTGAATTTAGAAATCTAAATATACTTGTTTGTTGTTGTTGTTGAATCCGAAAATAGGATTGTTTGTTGCTAAAATATTGTTCAATCAAATTTTAGTTGTTCTTTGTTGTTCAATTTGTGTTCATGTGATTTGTTGTTGAAATATTGTTGAAATCATGTTCATGTGCTTTGTTGTTGAAATGTTGAAGAAATCATGTTCATGAAATTTGTTGTTTGAACATTGTTAGAAATTAATCATATAGTCTATATTTTGGTTATGTTTGATTAAATGATGTGTTATAGCTGATGGGTAGTTTGGTAATTTGTAGTACGTTCAGGGGTAGTTTGGTAATTTCAGTAAGGTCGTGAGGGGTAGTTTAGGAATTGTACATTTTGTAATTGTTTATTTGAAGCATGGGGGACAAAATGAAATGGGGTGGGTTGTGATATGGTTATTTAATATAAAGGGGGGACAAGACAAAATTTAGTGGGGGGAATCTTGCATTATTTTATGTTAGGCATGAGGGACAAAATATAATGGGGTGGTGTGATATGTTTATTTAATGTAATGGGGATGAGTGAGAAGATAATGGGTTTGGTAGAGAAAATGGCTTGATTTTAATTGATTAAAAGATTTATGGGATGGGTTATAAGAAGTCTTGAAATCAAAAACACAAGAGAGAACACGGACATAAAAAAAATACACATACAGATAGAGAGAAAAAACGGACAGAGAATAGAAGAGAGAAAAAATGGCTGAACATTTAAGAGAAAGAAAAATTCCGAAAAATATTTAAGCTTTCAAATAAAAAAAAAACTAAAAAATATTCTGCTTTCTTTTGTTGTTTGAAATCAGAATTGATTGTTGTTTCATAAAAGCTGAAGCTTTTGTTTTTTTGGATTACTACTCCACCGGTCTGTTACTGGGTTGTTACTGTTGCTGGGCTATTGTTGCTGTGTTGTACTGATTTTACTGCTGCTGCTGATTCTCATCTTCATTTTCTTTTGCTTCCAATATCAAGTACACAACTGACACGCTGGTTATTGTAATCTGAAATATGAAGCATGAATACGAAAAATGAAGAGTTGAAATTCTGAATTATATTTAATTATATTCTGAATTTTATTTGTATGTTTAAATTATGAAGTTTGCAAAAAATCAGAATCATGTAGATATTTAATACATATAGTGGAACATTCGACGATAGCTTAACAAATGAACTATCTACATCTATTGCCTAAAAATAAATAAATGGTGTAGTAATTCCGTCGAATAAAAAATCAAACGAATAGGCCATCTAGTAGGAAGTTGGTGGAAATTTATTTAGTTAAATAATATTGGTTAATTGCAGCATGTAAATGGTCTAGGATTAAAATTAGAATTGCTATGTTTTTTTTTAATTTGACAAACTGAGAACATGCCTAGTATAATGTAACTAGGTAATAACATGTAAATAAATTAAGATATTTCTCCTTTATTTTGTAGAGACAAATTTCAATAAAAAATGTAGGCATTTTAGGACTGTCCTTTTAAAAATAAAATGAGATGAGCCTCGCCCAATAAAATGCACTAATTGCGAGGCCCTCAATAAATATTTAATTGAGTATTTAGAATTCGGGATGGACCGTTTAGTGAATTCCACAGTCTTACCCATAAATAATAATACGCTAATCGCTTTAGGCACGATTTAATAATAATACATTCTTAAACATGGGTGCGCATTTATGCGACCCAAATCCAAATCCTAAAACATTGAATAAAAATACGTTCCGGATCGCGGGTGCATTTTATGTGACGCAATTTAAAGACATGTTTTTAAACGATGTTCACATTCTTGTAAAAATAATAATAACAATTATGAAAGCGGTAAAAAGATAAATTTTGCACATAAGTTCATATTTGTATAAAATCAGATAATCAAGCCGAATATAACAGTTGAGCGACCGTGCTAGAACCACGGAACTCGGGAATGCCTAACACCTTCTCCCGGGTTAACAGAATTCCTTATCCGGATTTCTGGTTCGCAGACTGTAATACAGAGTCATTCTTTTCCTCGATTCGGGATTAAATTGGTGACTTGGGACACCCTAAATCTCCTAAGTGGCGACTCTGGAATAAATAAATAAATCTCGTTTCGATTGTCCTTTAATTGGAAAAAACTCCTTGTACCCTCGCGGGGGCGGAAAGAGGAGGTGTGACAACGGGTCAAACGGGCGGGTCAAGGGGTTTGATGGCTTAAGGAATTGGGTTGTTAAGTTTGGGCCTCTATTTGTTAAAATTGGGCCAAAAGAAAGCTGAAAAATCCAATTTAAATACCTACAAAAATGTAAAAACTTCTAATTGGTTTTGAGAAACTATTAATATTAAAAAAGCTAAGAATTAAAGTTAAAACTATTTTTTGGTATTTTCAAGGATTATATTAGAATAAAAATAGGTTGAAAGTAATATGTTTTTCTAAAAATACCTAATACTAAATTAAATAGAAAAATGAAACTATTTTTATTTATTTTATTTGTATTTTGTATTTTTCAATTTTTGTGCCTAAAAAGTAGAATAACAATTAGTAGTAAAGTGTAATCCTATAGAAATAAACTCAAATAAATATCCTAAAAATATTAAGACTATTAAAGGTAATTCTAATATGTTGGTCAAAAATTACATATCTACATTGCTGATACTCCTTATATTATACTCCTACTTGTTATGTTTTTCTGATTCACCTTAGCTCTTTAGCGTGCCAATACTAGAACGTGGAAATGGTTAGAAGGATTGGACATCCCTTTCATAACAACAACAACAACAACAACCCAGTATAATCCCACTTAGTGGGGTCTGGGGAGGATAGTGTGTACGCAGACCTTACCCCTACCCTAGGGTAGAGAGACTGTTTCCAAATAGACCCCCGGCATCCTTCCCTCCAAGAACTTCCCACCTTGCTCTTGGACATCCCTTTCATGGATTAAAATAAATGTTTTTCGTTCTACATATTAAATTAAAATATTGAGGGAATGAAGCAACTTTATTGGTCTTAACCAATTTTAGAACTCCAATCTAACTAGTTCAAATTGAAACAACGGTCAATTGGAAATAATTATAACTGCTGTTCAAAAATACAAAAAATATATATATTAAAAATATTCATTTGCCGACTATTATTTTTGAGGATACCTATATAGTATAGACAGCGGTGGAGCCACCTTATCCAAAGGGGTCAACTAACACCCCTTCGTACGGAAAATTACATTGTGTAGCTCGATAAAATTTATATATTATTATATATTGACTTCCCTTAATTTCTTCGTGTATTTACTTCTTTATATTTTGGATCATATCACAAGCTTTTCGGGTCGAGTTGCAAGTCAAACCCACAAATTCAAGGCACAAAGCTAATGCATGCATTAAAGGTCGTTTGGTAGGATGCATTACATGAAATAATGCATGCATTAACTTTGTGTATTAATAATACCTTGTTTGGTAGACATTTTAAGTTTATGTATTAGTTATGCAAGCATTAGTTATAGATCATATTTGGTATTATCCTATGCATATAACTTATGCATAGAAACCATGGTATTAGCAATGCAGTGGGTTTTAATGCATGCATTAGCTTAGTTAAAAACAAAATTGTCCTTCAAAATTTATGCTTGATTAAAATATGTTAGTTTTATATTAATGCAAGTTTAAAATAATTCAAATAGTGAGAAATAAAATTATATCCCTAGTAATAAATAAATACTTAGCATATTTTATTTTTTATAAATACATATTTAGTTCTATATTACAATATAGGTAGACAAATCAAATATTTTTTTTTTTAACTTTTTCATATAAAAACGTTTCTCAACATATGTTTCTTTTAAAAAGTTAGAGTGATGGACTGGTTTTGAGGGTATTTTTGTAAACAAACAATTCTTTTAGAAATTGTGCAATGCTTTAATACATCAAACCAAACAATAGATAAGAAATATCTCAGCATAGCTAACACCAGCATAACTAATATCAACATTACTAATACACCCTATTCAGCATTAATGTTATGCACCCTACTAATGTATATGTTCAAAAAGTGTACCATACAAAATATTATTAATACACAAAATTAATGCATGCATTATTTTATCTAATACATCCTACCAAACGACCCCTTATTGTTAGTTGCAAGCCAAACACTCCAATTTTTAACTGTTCGGAGTATATGTTAAGTAGTAAATCCCCCTCGATATCGTTAGAGACAGAAATTACAAGTTGGGAGATCTGTAGAAGATGGAAAATTGCATGAAAAATACATTAACTTGAGACACACCAATTAGCAAATATTTAAGTGCTTTGCCTAACACCAATGTCGTCACAAAGTTAGTATTTTTCTGGAATAGGAATATTCTCTTCTGCAGAAACACTAACACAAAAGAATAATTCTTAAAATCCTCTTCAGTGGGATCTGTTCAAACAGTGATATAACCAGAATATTTCTATCATATTCTTTTATTCCCAGCAATTTGGCTTTCCTATGACTATTAATTATCAATCATTCAAATCCCCTTCTCTTTTACTTCCTTTTTATTGGCCCTAATTTTCTCTCTTTTTCTCCTACACTCATTTATCTACTTTTTAGCTTGCCTTTTCTCTTTAGCTCCTTCTAATAATTGCCTCAGGGATGGTAACAAGACGGATCGGACCAGATATAGATGGGTCGACAACGAATAATGCAAAAAACGAATAAATATCTATCCTGACTCATATTTAACACGAATGGAAGACGTTATCTATATTATTCTTGACTTTTTGAACATGATCACTTTTCGCGGAATTTCTATTCTCTCAAATTTTTAAAGAACCTCCAATCTGAATCTTTACAAATATAAAAATTAAATTCATTGGTTATCATGGATAATATGGATCTTATCCAAATTTGACCCATTTTTAGAAGTTTATTATCCAATTTATTTTTTAGTGAATAATATAAATAAATAATTAATTTTTTAATCTATTTTGCCACCACTAATTACCCACATGAACCTTTCTAGAGGCGTCCCATTGTTATTTATGTAAACTTTTGAATGTAAATATTACAAGAGGAATCCTACAAATAAATGGTCTTCATTTTCACTTGATATAATGTTGAAAGAATAGATTATCTTAAAATTCTGTGGTCACAGTTTAAGGTAACTGACTATTGAAGGTGAAAGTTGACAGTGATTTTGGGATGGAGACAAATGGAGTAAATACGATTTCTTTTGGACATATCCTGCTTTATTATTTTTTTCTTAGTCTGAGTGTCGTAAAATCTTAGAAATGTGGGCAAAATGTTTTAAAAAATAATCCAAATCATTACATAGCCAACACACGCTCTATTTTTAAATTACCTTCCGTCCATTTTAATCGATTTTTTTGGTCTTTTTTTTGGATCAATTGATTTTATGGCTCTTTATAAATTTATTTTTAGTTTTATGGCCCTACATTTCTTTTACACATGAGTGATCTACTTTTACACGTAACAAATTCGTCTTTTACATAAGAGAACTAAAAATATTATTTTCTTAAATTATAGATGGTAAAAGAGCGTTGTGGTTCACAATATTTAATTAAGGGTAATTTGATTAAGATAAAAAGTTACAAATAAGTGCTCACAAAGAAACTATAATACGTCTACGTATATTTCAACCATAGCACGAGGTGGCTATATTATGCCATATTACTTTTTATTTCACGCGGCATATGTAACTTTTAGGCGTTATTATTTGCCAACAAACAAAATAAATAGATTAAAGGATAAAAACGTGAGAACTACCTACCACATCTCTGTTTTTTCTTACTTTGAATAAAGAGAAATTTGTTTGTAGTCACTATGATGACAATTGATTCATGGGAAGCTGAACCAATTTGGTAATCTAAAGTAAAAATATATTAAAGAATTTTAAAACTTTTTTCATAAAATTTATACAATAATAAAACACAAAAGAAGCTCACATTGATTTAATTTACTAGTGAAAGCACAACGAGTATTGTTTCGACCTCTCTGCTATACAAACATATGGTATTTAAGCAGTCTAGGACAAAACTCAACATTCAACTAAGTACATCATTCAAACTTCTTGGAGCATGGGTGCCAAACAGTTAATATTATACTAATTTCAGAAAATATGTACATAAAATATCTAATTTTACGGAGAGACCCTATGTTCACGTGCCCAATAATTAAGCCTATAAATCCGCCCCTGTATTTAAGTGGAAAATAATAGTGGAGTGAGCCAATTATCTATCGAATTTCGTACCTTTCGACGCTTGCTTAAGGTTTCTTAGTTTAAAAAATGAGACACAAAAGAACTTGTTTTATTTTCCCTTTAGATAATATTGAAGTTTGTATAAAAGAAAAAAACATAAGGCGGCTAAATTTATAACGATAGAAATATTTAAACTTTGAATTAACCTACTAAAATCTTCATAAAATAAATAAAGTTATCTACAACAAGATCCAAGGTAATGTAATGCAATGGCTAACATCTTACTAACTAAAATTTAACCTCGTTAATACAAATAATAACATTACTACACCTACAACTACAAGGTAATGTAATGCAATGGCTAACATCTTACTAACTAAAATTTAACCTCATTAATACAAATAATAACATTACTACACCTACAACTACAAATATCACCTTTCCACGGGTCCCACAAAACATTACCCCAAACGAACAACCACCGGAACCCCAACCGTTAAATCAACCCTCACTTCTGGCTAATACACATAAACCCACTCCCATCACATTTAATAGGCTAACCCTTATCCCTCCGCCTACCCCTAAACCTATGCAACCACTCATACCTCTTTTATCACCCCTAACCCAACCCCTATGCCCCAACATCAGACGCCATGTTACCTCCCCCTACCTCTCTGAAGGAAATCCCATCAAAAGCGTCTCACTCTCTCACTCAACCATCTCGCTCGCCACCAAATAACAATATAATAAACAATGTCGTGGCAGTACCAAAGCTATCGCCGGAACCATCACTACTACCAATGCTATCAGAATCACCACTATGGACACCATCACAAGGAAGAATAAGACTATCAACCCCAACCCCAGCCACAAATAACCAATTAATACTTCCAAACGACCGTCATCCCCGTCCCAACTATCATCAATCACCAAATCTACTACAATCAGATGAGCAAATACATGTATGGCCTCATGAACCAGCAATGGGTTACACCACACCACATTCAGTAGGACAACACCACCAATCACTCACATGCAAACAAAATACTTGGCAAGCGCCACCCAACAACACATGACCCTGATACTGAAAACAACCCAAGAGCTAATATAGATGATACAACAAGACCTCTATACCAACGATCAGGCAACAATAGCATTACAGTCACTCTACACGTAGGAGATAGCAGACTTAGACCTTGAACAACCAATAGGCAACCACAACGAACACCAGCAACAAGAACCCTCACCCTCCACTCAGAACTAGGAGGAGGCTGCATCCCCACAGGCCAACTTGTTGCCTTTGTCACCAGAACAAGCCCTGCCGGAGAACCTGGATATCGAGGATCACCTAACCCTACTAGAGCTATTATCCCCTTTGAACATGGAGGAGGCAGCGACTATGATACTCGAGCCCGAACAACTGGCACCAAAGATCCTCGATCAAATTCTCCTGAACATCACATTACAGGAATTACTGTCCATGACCCTCAAAGAAAACAAAGAAAAAAGGCTATGCATCCCTGTTCCAACAAATGTCCTGAGGATAGCAATGAATATCTGCACCTACCCACTCTTAATTCTTCAAAAATATGCTATCATGATACTTCCAACACTAACGGTGAAGGACATTCTGATGGACCAGTTACTGACTGCTCATTTGCGTATGTCACTAGCTCTGGGAGGGATTTCGAGGACATCAATGAGCCCCAGATGAGGATACTCTTTTGGAACTACAGAGGGTGCAACAACCCAGAGTTTAGGCAGAGCTTCAAGGATCTCATGGAATGGGACACGCCCTCCATCATATGCCTTATAGAGACATGCATGCAGAGCCACTACGACCTCATGGCGTTTGTTAATTTCATTGACCTATTTGAGCTTAGTGTAGATGGATACTCTGGCGGTGCTACCTTAACGTGGAAGTAGGAAGAGCTTACTGCTGACCATGTTGCCACCACTGACCAAGAAATCCACGTCAATATCTAGGTAAGAGGAACACCCCATAGTTGCTTTTATCCATAGTTTATGAAAGTACAGACTTAGCTAATAGGAAAATATTATGCAATAACTTATAAACTATTGCTGAATTGGCTTCTCTGTGGGAATTTTAATGAAGTAACATCGGCCTTCGAAAAGTTTGGAGGAAGGACAATTTATAATACCAGGGTTGTTGCCTTTATACAATGCCTAGACAATTTCAATATGATTGACCTAGGGTTCACGGGGCCCAGGTTCACGTGGATAAATAAAAGGAAAAAAGGGGCCACCGAATTCTGAAAAGATTAGCCGCTTTCTTGCCAACCTGGAATGGGTAGGGATATACCCAGATGCGACTGTGTCTCATTTTATACATACACACTCTGACCATTGTCCCGTCCTCTTGAACCTAACAAAACCTATAGGAAACTACACCACATATTTCGCTTTGAAACAATGTGGCTATGCCACCCTGATTTTAACAGTATTGTCAATTACTACTGATCAGACAACATTACATGCAGGATTGCCATTTCCTCCTTTACGAAACATGTTGAGTTTTGGAATAAGAGCACTTTTGAAAATATTTTTAAAAAGAAAAAAATCTTACAAAATAGAATACTAGGTATCCAAGATATGCATCCTACTCACAAAAGAGACTTCCACATAGACGTTGAGGAAAAACTCATTTGCGAATATAATGGAATCCTAATAAACGAAGAGGATTTCTGGAAACTAAAATCTAGAGTCCAATGGCTAAATGATGGTGATGCCAATACAAATTTCTTCTATATTTCGGTTACTCAATGAAGCAGGAAAAATAGAATCCTAGGGTTAAATGACTCAGTAGGAAACTAGATTTTTGACCTACAAAACATACGAAGCATTATTATAAAGTATCTTTATAGATATCTACACTACCGAATTATCTTTTTGTTCAAAACATATTACCCATAATCCAAGCACTCTCAATATTCTCAGTGACAGTGATAGCGAGTTCCTTAGTAGAGATCTAAATACGTTTGAAATACACAAAGCAATAAAAATTTTAAGCCGCTCAAGGAACCCGACCCAGATAGTATTCACCCGATTTTCTTCCAGAAATATTGGGCGGACACATGTCCCTCGATCATTAACATCTGCTCACAAACTTTCCAAATCCTCACAATTGACCCTGAAATAAACAAGACATATGTTTCTCTCATCCTTAAAATAAAAAATCCATAATACATCACCCGTTATCAACCTATTAGTCTTTGTAATACGATCTACAAGACAATCACAAAAATCATTGTTAATAGGATACGCCCTTTCCTTAAAAAAATTATCAGTCCTATTCAGTACAGTTCCTCCCTGGTATACAGGCATTGATAATGCTATTATAGTTCAGGAAGCAATCCACTCTTTCAAAAAGAACTCAAGTGGTAAAGGGAAAATGATGCTCAAACTAGACTTATAAAAAGCATTTGACCGCCTGGAATGGTCCTTCATTAGAAATTTCCTATATGTCGTAAACTTTCCTGCCAAATTGATTACCCTAATTATGAACTGCATCTCAACATCATCTACTTCTACAATAGCCAATGGCCAACCAACAGAGTTCTTTGAACCCTCTCGTGGTATACGCTAAGGAGACTCATTGTCACCCTACTTCTTCATCATCTGTATGCAAGCAATTACTAGATGCATTGACCATGATGTAAATATTTATCAATGAAAACCTATCAAACTTAAGTCAAACAGGCCCACCCATATCCCATATACTATTCGCAGATGACCTCATCCTATTCTCTGAAGAAATGCAACTAGTGCTGCTTCGATCATAAATATATTCAACTCCATCATCCAATAATCTGGCCAGCGGATAAACTTCACAAAATCAACAATCATCTTCTCAAGGAATGTAGATAGCAATACTTAGAGCATTATATCCACAATTCTCAACATCAAGGTAACGAATAATGTAGGGAAGTGTCTTGGCTTCTCAATCACTAATCTATAACCAAAAAGCTTTGATTACCAATTCATACTTGATAGAATGAATACAAGACATAAGGGGTGGAAAGCAAAGTTCCTAATCCAAGCAGAAAGAACCACTCTTATCCAGTCGGTTCTGGTAGCTTTACCTACTCACTCCATGCAACTCAACTATCTGCCTACGTCTACTAGAAATCATGTAGACCGTATTCAAAGGGACTTCCTTTGGGGCTCAACCACAGAAAAAAGGAGAGTCCACCTTGTTAACTGGGATACTGTGACATCTCCAAAACAAGAAGGAGGACTAGGTCTTTTTAATTCCAAGAGCAAAAATCTAGCTCTTCTTTACAACATTCTTTGGCGCCTGCACTATAGCCCCAATAGTCTACGGGCACAGGTGGTATGTCACAAATACAAGGCAAGACAGGAACACAAAGATTTTACCACCAATGCAGCTGACTCTTATGTGTGGAAAAGCCTTGCTAAAGTTCATCATTTCTTTGCAAAAGGATTAGCCTAGAATATAGCGAATGACAACCACATCAACCTTTGGAAGGATAACTGGATCATCGCGCAACTGCCTTTAAGGTCACTCATACAAGGTCCATTAACACATACGGACTTGGGGACAAATCTCTCACACATATTACACCCAAATTCTTGGAATTTAAGCCAATTATCCTCTGAACTACCTGCAAATATGCAATCATTAATCCGCAACACCAACATATCATTCTCCAAAATGCCACAGATAACCTTTTTTTGGAAACCAACCAATGACGGTACCTTCACTATATCGTCAGCCTACTCTTTAATTAGGAATTTCCTATATGCACAACCATTAAGGGGCTTCGAACACTCTTGGATATGAAAAACCAACTGCCATAAAAAATTAATACACTTCCTTTGGCTACTAACCATAAAGCACCTACCTACAACATCTATGTTCTACTACAGGAAGATAATTCTATCACCCTTTTGTCCCCATTGCAATCTAGTGGAAGATACAGAACACATCTTTCTCCACTGTTCATGCAACACCTCCATCTGGAACACCCTACATATAGACTTTAATCTACCAAATTTCAGCATGTGGATTAAAGAACTATGTAATTCCACTAATTCAATAACTCTACCAAACCAAACACAAGTCCCATTATTCATTATCACACCTATTACTCTATGGCGTATCTGGCTACACCGCAACAACAACCTATTCAAAAAAACCTCCACAATAATCGCCAACAACACACCAATTGCCAAGCTATTGAATACCTCTGCCTCACCAAACAGAGAATAACTCACAAGTAATCCACAAGATTCAAGTACGGTGGGTTCCACCACCACAAAACATCTATAAACTCAACATAAATGACGCACACAGGAAAAACTCCAACTGTGGAGGAGCAGGAGGAATCATCAAAAATTTCCAGGGTAACTGGATAGTGGGGTTCTCCAGCCGTGTGGTGGCCAATATGCCACTATGAGCGGAATTTACAGCCTTATTGAAGGGACAAGAGCTGGCCTTTACTAAAAACTTAATGCCACTGATTGTGGAAACTGACAGTCAGGTATTGTCAATAATCATAACACCTCACATGACTAATAATGCTCACATAACTTTACTAATGATTGCAGGTTCCTCCTCGCAGCAATGAACCGACCACCAGTCAAGTATATATACCGTGAAGCAAACTCAGTCGCACACGTTCTAGCACATTACGCAAGCACGCATATGTTGGAAGAATATGATGAAAGTGAAGACATATTTTGGGGCATAGTTCCTTTATTTGCTTTCTTTAATTAACGCAAAGACTTGTTAGGAACTGTATCGGTAAGATCAGTTCTGTCACACCTCCTTTTTTTCAAGGGGAGTAGGGAGTTTTTCTAATTAAAGTGACATTAATCGAAATGGGATTATTTATTTAATTTAGAGTCTCCACTTGAAATAATTTAGGGTATCCCTAGTTACCGGTTTATTTTAAAATTCTAAATCGAGGAAATTTGACTCTATTTTTGATCCGCGAACACAGAAGACTGGGTAAGGAATTCTATTAACTCGGGAGAAGGTGTTAGGAATTTCCGGATTCTGTGGTTTTAGCACAGTCTCTTTAATCATAACTGGCTTAATTAAATTATTTAATTATGCATTTTTAAAACGTATGTACATTTTACCTTTTACCTCTTTTAATTGCTTGATTATTTGTAATAATGAAATTATCTTAAAACGAGTAACGTGTACGTGTACTTATTTCATTTGGCGCGTCAAAAATCATGTCATGCCTACGTGTGCACAATTAATAACACTTCATTAATATTAAAATTGTTTGGCCAAAGTTGCGCGAACACATACTTTGATTTATTTTGGGAATCATAATTATGTCACGCGAACATGTACATAATCACGATATTAAATTAAATGCGCGCCTAAAGCATTCTACGAATATTCATAGATTCGTATTCTAATTTTGGATTATTGCGAAAATCTGTAGAGTTGAGGACATTTCTGATTCAACTAGCTTTCCATTTACTTTGGTACTTACATGATGGTCCATCACTGAAACTATGAGTTTGAGTCCACGCCCTTCATAAATTACTAACATGATGGGATCAACAGATTTAATCAATAATTTTGAATGTTAAATCAGAAGGGACCGATTTACTAATGTTATTACACAAACAATGAAAAAAATCTAACAAGAAGAGTTGTAACTCTCTCAGCCCAAACAAAAAATTGCAAGTTTAGCCCGATTAAACACTTAGGCGCCTATCGACACAACTTCTGGTAGTAGATGTTTTATGTATCAGATGTCGAATTGCCAATATAGCCATAATAAATTGAAACAAACTATAACATCGAATCTGAATCAAATTTATAGATTTAATCGATCCTATGACTTGAAAATCATAGACACTTTACATTCATAAGTTCAAAATTAGTCCACAACCATAGTTCAAAACAAATTTACAAGCATTTCATTCATCAACGAAACATAGGCCAAAGCTAATAAATCAAGACAATAACCATAAATCAATCAACAGATGAACCAAATTTCATACCAGAGCATATCTGAAAGAGAATATGGAGTATTAGTACATACCTAATTCGCAAGAACTAATTTAACAAATTCAATTGCCAAATAAAAACCGAAGAAGGCAGCTACTGGTCAGGTCCTCAGCTATAAGTCGAAGAGAACAACAACAAGCAACAAATAATCCCAACTAAACCCGATTTAAAGCCCAGAAATGTAGGAGAACTTGGTTTTGAATTAGCAAAATAGTTACTGCTTTCTTATTTTTTAGAGAACTCGTTTTTAGGTCTCAATTCAAATTTGAACGCTAGAATATTTGTGTTTCAGCCTTTCTTCATAGAGAGGTGCATATGAGTATGAGTGAAGAAGGAGTGATTTGGGGAAATCCATCTCTTGTTTGGAGAAGATGAAGAGGCGGCTAGGGTTAGGTTTTCTGGGGGGGGGGGGTCCGTCTAGTGAGGGGATGAGGAAGAAGAAGTCAGCGGCGACTTCTAGGGTTTTTAATTGGGGAGAAGGTCTGATGAGATGGAAGGGGAATAGAGGGGCAGTTAGGGTTTATTCATAGGGAGGGGATCTGATTCTTCAAGTTTTTTTTAGAAGAATGGGGTTTTAAAGAGAGGAGATTTGGGCCGGGTCACTGGGCAATTTGGAGAGGGAATGGGTGAAATTTGAGGGAATTGGGCCATGAAAATTGGCCCAACCCGAATTTAGACCAAAAAATAACCTTTTCCCCCTTTTCTTTCTTTATTTTCCTTTCCCTTTATTTTTTAAATTCTTAAACAAATAAATTAAAATCTAACTTAAATCTCATTAGCAAATTCTATTTATCTAATAACAAATGCGTGAAACATTTTGTTTGATTTTTTATGTATTAATTCTGACAATTAAAGAGTAATTAATTCCTAAAAATACAAATTAAATCTACGATGGCATGAAACGAAAATGTGACAATTTTTATGATTTTAAAATATTAAACATGCATGAAATGCAACTAAATAAAGAAAAACTCTTAAAATCCATTAAAATTATCTTTGGTCTATTTTTAAGAGTTATTTCCATGCGGGAAAAAAATTAGGTGCTCACAACTGCCCCTCTTTGCTTGAATGTAACGACCCGATCGGTCGTTTTGAGCTTTTGCACTTCGCTCGCCAGTTCTCGGGCATGAATAGCCCTGTGTGATGTATTATGACTTATGTAAATCATCGGTTTTAGTTTTCAGGGTAATCGGAATGAATTTGGAAGAACAGTTCTCAGCTTGAAGCTTAAAATTTGAAAGTTTTGACTTGTTAGTATATGATATCAGATTGGAATTTTTATGATTTGGTTAGCTCCGTTAGGTAATTTGCGACTTAGGAGCGAGATCAGAATGTATTTTGGAAGTCCGTGGAAGGTTTAGACTTGAATTGGCGAAATTGGGATTTTTGGCATTTCCGGTTGATAGGTGAGAATTTGATATAGAGGTCGAAATGGAATTCCGTAAGTTGGATTAGGTCCTCTATGTCATCTGTGATGTGTGTGCAAAATTTCAGGCCATTCGGACAAGGTTTGATAGACTTTTTGATCGAAAATGGAATTTGGATGTTTTTGGAATTCTTAGGCTTGAATCTGATGCAAATTTGGTGTTTTAATATTGTTTTGAGCATTCCGAATGTTGGCACAAGTTTAAATGATGTTATGGGATATGTTGGCATGTTTGGTTGAGGTCTCGAGTGTGAGCACGTGATTTTTGCCTCACAGGAACTACTCCAAAAGAAATCAAAAAATAAAATAGTTTTTCTTTGTACGCAATTTGGAGAATTTTCGTGGCACTTTGTTAATTATTCGTGTTGTCTGTGCATGTTCATCTTTGTTTTAATTAAAGAAAAATACAAAAATAGGTTGAATTGACATTTAGGATTTAATTCTGTAATTCGGAGTAGTTAAGTGTGCTCTACAAAAATGAAAAATTCACAAAAAATAATGTACTTCACATTTTAATATTTAATGTCAAAATCATGTGATTTCCTTTTATTCAATTTTGTGTGATATTTTTAAGAGTTAATTAGCATTTTAAGTTAATTTTGATTTTACAATTTAAATTAGGATTTTTAGGTTTTTAAATTTGAAGATTATTTTAAAAGGAAAAGAAAACAAAAATGAAAGATAGAAGAGAAATCGGACTGGTCCGTATTAATTTTGACCAAATCCAGCCCAAATTTTGTGTCTAACCTGGTCCAACTGATCAGCCCACTCAGACGTCCCAAACGACGTCGTTTATGTCACTTTCAATTAGTGTCGTTGGATTGAATCAATCCAACGACCGAGATCATCTATCCCTTACCCATTCCCCAACCCGACCCGTTTACCAGAGATGGATTCGGTCTCAGGAGTTCCTAAACGGCGCCGTTCCACTTAAATGATCAATCCAGGCCGTTGATCTCATCAGATCAAACGGCCAAGATTCGTTTCCCCTTCTGGTATATAAATCTAAAGCCTTACCGGTTCCCCCACAAACCAAACCCCTCCCCTTCGTCTCCAAGAACCAGAGACCAACCGACCCTCCACCAAACCCTAGCCGCCCTCGTACCCCTTCGCCTGAAAGCCGGCGGCAACGATGCTGGTGACCACGAAACTCACACCCCTGAACCTTCTAACCACCCTCAACACAAATCCCTACCCCTTTAACCTCGAATCATCCCGACTTGTTTCGAATCTTCAATCAAAGATTCGAGCAAAACCCTAAACCTACCCAACCAGTCCCAAGTTCACACCCCAGCTCCACCTGACATCCCTCGTTCCCAAACCACCCCTACTTTGGCTCGAATCTTGCTAGAACTGGTCGAATTTTAAATCTATTGAAGAACCCTAGAGAGCCAAAACCTGGAACATGTCCGAGTAAAGAGGGAATTTGAGGTTCTTAATCGACCTTAGTCGAGTGTTTTCAGTCGAGAACACTCGATTGAGGTCCGTTTGGACCTCAAAAGTTCGAGTCAAAGTTTAAAATGGGAACTGTTTGGAGTTTAGCCTATAATTTTGAGGTATTTTTCTTCTTTTTCTTTTCTATTTTTGTTGTTTATCGGTTTAAGCTTCGGTGTATTTCATCATCGTTTCGACTTATTTCTCTCTTCTCTTTCGGACCTTTTTTTGTGGTCCAGTTTTTCTTTTTTTTTTCTCATGTGGTTGATTGGCATATGTTGAATCGATTGAGTGTGTTTGTCTTTTAGTTTGGTTGTAAAAGTCAGTGTCCGTAATGTTCTTGTAAAAAAAACTCTGTCTAGTCTTGTAATTGATTGCTAGTATTACTAGTTCAAATGGTCTCATTTTTTGTGATGTTTGGCTCCTTGTTTTTGTTGTTCATCATTTTACATATAAATTCAGTTTATTTTCGTCCAGTATGTTACCGTATTTCATTCATTTTGTTTAGTTTAGAGTGTGAATATAGTTAGTCATTCCCACGTAATGTGTCAATCATGGTTGGAAGTTTAACCTGGTTATGTTCAAATATGTTTTGTCCTGATTCGTTGGCCTTCATTTGGACACCATTTGATCTAATCTGAGTTCTAAGTTTGAACTGCTAAGTGAATTTGAATTAAATTGGTTATAGCTACGGTAGTTTGGTGATCAATTAGGAATCAGCTTAGTTATTTGATTATGGAATGAGTTATAGCCGATAGGTTTTGGGTGCAGATTGAAAGGGGATTAGACTAGGACAGTAAATCACAGTAATTTCAGGGGTAATTTGGGGTTTAAAAGTTTGACAAAATGGTCTTGCTAAGTGGGATGTCAGTAAAGCACTTAATTAACCATTAATCTAATGTGTTAGTGGGGAACAAAACATAATGGTATGTGGAGGCTTGAAAGGAATTGATTAAGATATAGCATGCCCATACCAATTGAATTAATAATGGCAAGGAACATATAATAGTAGGGAATGCACTTGCTGATTTTAGGGACTGAAATAGGCATTAATGATTAAAATAAAAGCACTAGGGTAATGGGGGTAATAAAAGAATTGAAAAGATAAGATGTTAGTGGATTGGAGCACTAATGGTATGCCTATTAAAAGAGCTATGAATCAGTCTTTTAGAGAGACCTGAAGGAAGAGAGGGGAGAAAGTTTTACTGTTGGAGTACCTTAATTAACTTGTCAAAATCTCAGCCAATAGTCCAGCTCCCTAAGAATCATAAACAGTTTTAAAATTCTCTGCTTCAAGTTTCAGAGATCGCTTTTGAGAGTCTTTAATCAGTTAGAGAGGGTCCTGAAAATCAGTTTCTAAGGCTTAAAGATTGGAGAGCTTGTTTCCAGTTTCAAGCCTGTTTACTAGAGTGTTTGAGGTTCACTAGTTGGTTTTCTGGTTGAGTTTGAGGTCCAATTAGTTGCCCGGAGTTATTTGTTGTTTGCTGTTTGGTTTCACAACTGGTTATGAGTTGTGGTCAAGTGTTTTTCTGATTTGAAACTAGGTTTGGAGCTATTTCTGAGTTCCAATTTGCTGTCTGCTGGTGGTATTTGCTGCTGTTGTTGTTTGTTGTGCTGTACTGCTACTGACTTCCTCTTTATTCTTCTGTTCACTCCAATCCAGGTACACAACTAAGCTCAATTTGATGTAGCCCTGGAGATGTAAACATGAAATGGAAGTGCTCGGGCCCTTAATTATTTGATGTTGTATCTGTAGCTCAGTAGATATAGATGATAAGTAGTTGTGTAGTCCAATTTGATCTATAACTCAATAAAATGTGGACTGTGAAGTTTGTACCCAATTAGGACTGTTTAAACTGTTAATTCGTGTACATTAGTTGTAGACTTAGTATAGTTTAGTACTGATTTAAGTTAACATTGAGTTAAAAATCGAATATCAGTATTGTTTGGACCTACAATTAATCAAGAAGTCAGCATGTGGTGCTTATTCCGATTTCAGGTTAAACGCATTTTTTAAAAGCCCAACATGCTAGTTATTGATGTCCTCTCCTTTGTTCGTTAAGCTCACTATTTCGACGCTGGAACAAGTAATTGCATGTTAATGGTTAATATCAATAATCTACTTGAATTTGAATCAGTTAACTTATGAATGTTAGCAGAATCAAATAACTGAGTCGTGCAGTTCAAAACTCGATCCAGCATATGGATTGGGTTCTTTGGACCTAAAGTTGAAATGACATTTGGTCTACTAATTTTCAATTGATAGACTATAAGATTTTCTAATATTAACTAATTGGGCCCCCCTTTTATTTCTTTAAAGACAAATAAATAGAAGAATAATAGTCATTTTAGGTTTAGCCTTTAAATAATAAATGAGACAAGCCTCGCCCAATAAAACGCAGAAGTTGCGGGACCCTCAGTAAATATTGCATTAAAATATTTTAGATTTCGGGACGGACCGTCTAATGAATTTCACGGCTTTCCTCAAAATAATAACGCGCTAGTCACTTTAGGCGCGCTTTCAATAAATTACTTTCTTAAATTCGGGTGCACATTTATGTGACCCAAATCCAAATCTCAACGGAGTCGAAATGTGTCAATAACCACGGGTGCATTGATGTGACGTGGTTCGAGATGTGTTTTCACGACGTTGCAATTCTCTCTTAAAATAACAACAATAAAAGCGGGAAAGAGTCAAAATTTACGCACAGGTCCAACATGTATTAAAATCAGATAAATAAGCTGAATATGACATTTGAGCGATCGTGCTAGAACCACGGAACTCGGGAATGCCTAACACCTTCTCCCGGGTTAACAAAATTCCTTATCCGAATTTCTGGTTCGCGGACTGTAATACAGAGTCAATCTTTTCCTCGATTCGGGATTCAACTGGTGACTTGGGACACCATAAATCTCCCAAGTGGAAACTCTGAATTAAATAATAAATTCCGTTTCAATTGTTCTTTAATTGGAAAAAACTCCCCTACGCCCCTGCGGGCGCAGGTAAAAAGGAGGTGTGACAGCTCTGGCGACTCTGCTGGGGACAAGAACCCAGAACTTCTGGTTCAGGGTTCCAGAATTCGAGCTTAGAATAATTGTTATAATTGGCTTTATTTATTATCTGATTTTATTACCTGTTTGGGCCTAATGTGCTAAATGTTGCTTTTACCGCTTTGATATTATTTGAACTGTATATATAAACTGCTACGTAACCCCTCTCTTCTCTCTCCTGAGGAGTGCACGCTGGTCGTGACTTCTTGCTGTTAGTGTCATATCCCAAAATAGAACGAGGATTCAGAGGAGTTGCAAAACCGGATGATCTTTTGGTTACCGGTACACAGCTCCCATCCTTGGCTCGAGTTGTTCGCTCGGGTAAGCCAGGTCTAGAACAATACACCCATGCATTAAACCTAGTATAACAAAGCCTCATGCCGGATCCCTAGTAAGAACGTTTGTGTGCATCATATCATGTTGCATTTGACTTAGGGGACTCAACACAGGGATTGGGTCCGTCTAGGACAAGCAACCTGAAATGAAATGACCATCCTGCTGCATCCTATTTGTTTTACGCATTTATTTGCTTCAAATTTGCATGCTGACTGGCTTCTGAAAATACGGAAATATCGGAAAAGTGGTAAAAAGAGAAAAAGAAAAATAGAAGTGTAGAGAGATAATTACCTATTTTTAGAAAAAAAACCAGTGCCCAAATTGCGTCGAAACTCTGCCAAAATTTTGAGAAAATGAAAAAAAAAAGTTTTAGTTTGATTTCCTTGAAAAAAAAAACAAAAGAAAGAAGTCTTGTTTTCCAAATTAGTTTATTTTCTTTGCCCGAACTACGCCAGTTTGATTCTCACAGGGTGTGAGATACGTAAGCAACCCTCATCGGGTCCAACTTCCTTTTCGCAAAAATAGCCAAAAGAACAAAATTTTACTTTTATTTGAAAAATAGTTAGAGTGATGCCATTCTTGTCAGAAATAGCCGAATGTCCTTAAAAGGGGCGCCAGAAGGCCGTTTTTGCAAGAACAGCCACCTGTGGTCATTTTTTGCAAGGCTTTCACCAGTGAGCCAACATAGCCTTAAAATTTTCGTTCTCAAAGTGCTGAAAGGTCGTATTTACGAAATCGGGTTTTTATTTTTTATTTTTTTGAAAAAATGTGTGTTAATTTTATTTTGAGTCAAATAAGTCTTAAATTTTAAACACCCCAATAAATATGTAGAATGAGCAAGAGTCAGAATTTGCCGGTAACAGTTATGAACAAAATCCCTTTGGAGTTGCGTATGTGGTGGGAAGATCTGGGCAAGTCAGAGCAGGATAAGGTCAATCTACATTTTGGGGGTCTCACCGGGTTATTAAAGATCAGACCTAGAGGAGACATCATAAAAGCTTTGGTTACGTTTTGGGACCCGGCCCATAACGTATTTCACTTCTCGGATTTTGAACTCACCCCAACCTTGGAAGAGATAGCAGGTTATATGAAAAGTACTGCAGGTTTGAGGCATAAGTATATGATCGCTCCAAGGGCCGTTAACTCTCACAAATTCATGGATTTGCTAAAGATAAGCAAGGGAATCCCATATTCCGAGTTGGAAGGGGGTTTTTCCACTCTATGTTTTATATACCAGAAGTACGGGCATGTAAGAGGGTTCAGTGATCCAGAAAGCGGGGTTTGCAGTAAAGGGAACCGAACAAAATGAGATGAGCATATGCGTTTCGCTTTCATGGTAGCATGCTTAGGCCTTGTGGTGTTTCCCCGAAAAGACGGGAATATCGATTTGCGGGTGGATGGAGTCGTCAAGGTCCTGGTTACCAACGTCAAGAGCACTCTCGCCCCTATGATAGTGTCTGAGATATACCAAGCTCTCACAACTTGTAAAGTTGGGGCAGACTTCTTCGAGGGATGCAATTTGCTATTACAAATGTGGATGACCGAGAAATTATGCCACCACCCTCAGTATATGAGTTATGGATCCGCAGAGAAAAGCTGCATTGAAGAATTCAACACAAGGGTTTCAGGGTTCAAGTTACCGGAGGGGTTTGGAGAATGGATAGCCTGCCTTCGCGCCATCACTACGGGACAAATAGAATGGACACTAGGTTGGCTTCCTGTTGAAGAAATTATGTATATACCAGCCACAGGTCCTTACTTCCTCCTAATAGGTCTTCGAGGTATTCAGCCTTACGCTCCCTACCGAGTGATGAGACAATTAAAAAGGTGTCAGGTCATCCAGATGAAGATCTCAGTATCCACGCGGTTGAGATTAGTTCCGACGGCCAATTTTACGAAGAAACAGTTCGTTCTATTTGGAACGAGTAGCAGTATTTGACGGCAAGCACCCGAGTGCAGAACCTATCTAAAGGCGAGGTCTCACCCACCTACCTTGCCTGGTATAGAAAGAAGAATGCTGCAAGGGCCGAATCAGAAAGACCGGCCAAAAAACCACACATTCAGGAATTCGTCGAGGCATCGCAAGAACCGTGGGCTTGGTTGGCCAAAGAAAACGAGTACAAGGCCACAATAGGAAAGCTGGAAAAGCAAGTCAAAGACCTTCAATTCGAGAATGGCTTACAAGCAGCGACGGATGAGGGTGAAAACAAAAGGCTAGCCAAAGAAAATGAGGCCCTCCGAGCTCAAATTCAGAAACTGAAAGTAGCGGCAGAAAATCCAGTCCGAAGTAACAGAGATGAAAAGCTCGTGGCTAACCTAAGGCAGAAAGTGAGTAACTATAGTTTCTATTTGAACAAAGCAGAAAGTGAACTGGCCGGGGCTAAAAAACAATTGGCTAAAAATGTAGACGAACGGGTATGCCTAGTTAAGCAGTTGAGCGAAAGGTACGACGATGAGGTCGCGAGGTTGAAGAAAAGGGTTATCGCCACGAGAAACAAAATGATCAAGAAAGCAAAAGATTTCAAGGTTGAAAGGGAACATTGTTACACGACGTTGGCGCAATTAGAAATAGACTTGCAACAACTTCAGGAACAAAACTATGCAGCCAAGCAAACTTTGGAGGCCAGGGCCCAGCAGATTGGGTGTTTATTACAAGAAAAGGACGTCATAAGAGAGAGAATTAGAAACATTGCTGACTACATTGTTATGAAGTGCCACATTTGTGAGGATATGACTCGCACTACATTCTTTGCAGCGGTGATGACCTTTGTTAAACAAATAATGAACAACTTGGACCGACTTCAAAAGGATCTTGCACATATGCCCGTGGCGAGACCGAATGATGTCCCACGGACACCAGGAGCATTGATGTACTCATGATTTTCCGTTTGAATTTGTATTTCCTTTTCTGTCAGAGTCTGTGAGTCATGTTAGGTTTGTATTTTCTTTAGAGTATGATAGCTTAATTTTGGAGTCTGTTTGTCGTCTTTGCGTCAGAGTCTGTTAGTCTTTTGAAATTTGTTGATATTGAGTCTTTGTAATCGAAGCATCTGTTTTTATAAAAGCTAAAAAACCCAAAAATGTTCTATTTACTTGCACACTTATCTGGCAGAACTACGCACGGTCTGATTCATGCGGGGACATGATACGTAGGCAATCTCTATAGGATTTGACCACCACTAAAAGGGAAAAGGAAAAATAAAGAAGGATAGAATAAAGAAAGTTTAAAAGAAGAGGCACAATTGTGAGAGGCCGGAATGACGCACGCAACCGAAGCAAATTCATGATAGAAATGGTAAATTGCCTAGGTGCATTGCATCCCAACGTGTAATTGCATATGTGTTAAACTCTAAAAACTAACAAGTTTGTTGATTTCCAGAGAATTCAAGCAGTTAGTTTATTTAGAGGATACTGGCACATTATCATTACCAAACCAGATCAAAAGGACCAATACCAAAAATCATGTCTATCCCGGAGGTCGACACTAGTGTTGAGGTAGAGGAGTTGGACGTCAATAAAATGAAAGAGGAGATGTTCAAGCTTAAGCAACAGATGGCCGAAATGTACCAGGCCTGGTCCCAAGGGAAATCACCACCGTCTTACCCAGCCAACCCAGATTTTACCCCACCATTAGCTCAGTCTCAGGATCATCCCGCCACCAATCCAGGTTTTCCTATTTATCAACACTACCATGACACTACTTCTCATATGCCGCAAGCTCCACCACCAAAATCGATTCCATGCCCTCCTCCGCCAGTCACCCCTATCTTTGTGACATCTCCACCAGCTGCACTCCATAAATCCCTGAGTGAACCCGTGTTCCAAGCTCAGGACAACCAGTATTATCCCCCGGAACCCACCTTCAAAGCTCCTGAAACCTACCCCTACGATCCACGTTCTGATCTCCCGAGAGAAGCTGAAAGACCAGCCAAAAATCCCGAACATGAAGAGATATTCAGAAAAATGAAAAGCATAGAACAATCCTTCAGGGATATGAGAGGGCTAGGAGGTCAGGTAAGCGTGGCTTACAAAGATCTGTGCTTATTCCCAAATGTACAACTACCGGCAGGGTTCAAAATTCCCAAATTCAACTTGTACAACGGACACAGTGATTCGGTGGCTCATTTGAGAGGTTTTTGTAGTAAGATGAGGGGAGCCGGAGGAAAGGATGAATTTCTAATGGCTTACTTCAGTCAGAGTTTGAGCGGAGAAGCATTGGAATGGTACACCCGCCAAGATCACAACAGGTGGTACACATGGGACGATTTGGCCCAAGCATTCGCTTGTCACTTCCAGTATAATCTTGAGATCATTCCAGACCGACTATCTTTGACTAAACTAGAGAAGAAGCACAGTGAAAGCTTTAGAGAATATGGTTTCCAGTGGAGGGAGCAAGCAACAAGGGTAGATCCCCCAATGAAAGAGAACGAGATGGTCGATTACTTTTTGTAGGCTCTGGAGCCAACTTACTTTGGTAATTTGGTGTCTGCAATTGGCAAGTCTTTTAATGAGGTTGTAAAAATGGGAGGCATGGTCGAGGAGGGGCTTATGTCCAACAAAATCATGAGCTATTCAATGATCAAGGCAACCACTCAGGCCATCCAAAGCGGCACTGGAGGTGTACTTGGGAAGAAGAAGAAAGAAGATGTCACGATTGTTGAGTCTGGAGCCTGGTTCGGATCTAGAGGCCCGTCATCCTACTATAGCCAATCATGACCCTACCACCAAAATTACCCCCATACTCCATATAGCCCTCCACAACATTACTACCCACCGCCAGATCCCCATTTTCCCGTCCATCATGCACAAACCTATACCCAAACTCCGGCACACGCGCAATGGTGTGCGCCGGCTCCACAAAATCCATACTCAGCTCCACAAAACACATATCCACCCCCAAGGGCCTACAGAAATCCCCCGGGGACAAGTTTCCGACCAAACCAAGCCCTCAAGAATGAGAGATCACAGAAGCAAAAGACTTTCACTCCACTGGAAAAATCATATACTAGTCTTTTCCACAGGTTGAGGCAGTTGGGCATGTTGAATCCAATTGAGCCTAAAATGCCAAATCCTCCCTCTAGAAATCTTGACCACTCGGTGAGTTGTGAGTACTGTTCAGGGGTCCCTGGGCATGATACAGAGAAGTGCTGGAAACTAAAAACAGCTGTGCAAGAGCTTATTGATACTCATCGGATCGAGGTTCAAGCCCCAGAAGCACCAAATATCAATCAGAATCCATTGCCAACTCACCATGAGGCACACATGATTGAGTTGATACACAAAGAGGGGGAGCCCAGGAAGCCCTCACAGACGGTAATGATGATCCGTTCCAGCGAAACCAACTCAAAGGAAAAAGTAACAAGTGGGAAATCAGTGGCCCAGTTGAGAGTAGATGATAAGCCATCAGTGGTAGCCGAGAGAGGGTCGCCAGGCATTGTTGCAGTGAAACCAGAGAAAGCTAAAGTGGTAGTGCCAGGGGTTGCAAGTAAACCTGTTGTGGTCATGAAGGGTGCTCGCACAGAGCCTGTTATTATAAATCCAGTAACTCAGCTTCCAGTAATCAACAACAAGGTTGTTCCTTGGAATTATGAAGGGGTGACGGTGATTTACAAATGGAAAGAAATCAAGGAAGAAGTTTGCGAAGCACAAGGTTTGACTCTCTTAGGAAGGTGTTTTATTCCCGAGGAGTTAAGAAGAACTAAAAATGATCCAACACCGGTGAAGAAAGCTGTAACTAAAGAAGAGGCAGAGGAATTTCTGAGGAGAATGAAAGCGCATGACTATTCTGTTGTAGAACAGTTGAGGAAAACACCCGCTCAGATTTCATTAATCTCATTGCTAATCCATTCGGATGAGCACCGCCAATCACTGATGAAAATCTTGAATGAGGCCCATGTTCCCGACAAGATCTCAGTAAACCATCTAGAAAAGATAGCCAACAAGATTTTTGAAGTAAATAGAGTCACTTTTTCCGATGACGAATTGCCGGTAGAGTGTACTGAGCATAACAAACCCCTTTACCTGATAGTGAAATATGAGGACGCCGTGGTTACCCGGGTATTGGTTGACAATGGTTCAAGTGCAAACATTTGTCCTCTCTCCACTCTAAGCAAGCTGAAAGTAGAAGAGGAGAGGATCCATAAGAACAGTATTTGTGTGTGGGGATTTGACAGCGGAGGCAAAGACTCAGTCGGGGACATAATGTTGGAGCTAACCATAGGTCCAATAGAATTCACAATGGAATTCCAAGTGCTGGATATCGATGTTTCCTACAATTTGCTGTTAGGGCAACCGTAGATTTATGCCACTAAAGCAGTGCCATTAACACTCCATCATATGGTCAAGTTTGAATGGGACAGACAGGAAATAGTGGTGCACGGCGAAGATAATTTATGCGCTCACAACAGCACCATTGTGCCATTCATTGAAGTGGAAGATGACAAGGGACCATGGGTCTACCAGGTTTCGGATGCAATGTCGGTCGAGAAAGTTCTAGAAGGGAAATGTATCCCGAATCCGAAGATAAACGCCGCATCAGTCATGGTAGCATATGAAATGCTGAAGAATCGTTTTGTACTAGGAAATGGTTTGGGATCAGCATTGTAAGGCATCATACAGCCCGTATCTCTTCCCAAAAACTTGGGAACATTTGGTCTGGGATTCAAGCCCACAGCCGCAGACATAAAAAGAGCCAGGAAACTAAAACAGAGGGCATGGGTCCTTCCAAAGCCGGTCCCATGTCTTTCCAGATCATTTGTCAAGTCCGGTACAAGGAGTCGCTCAGTGACAGCAATTCCCAGTTCTGTGATTAATCCTGACAAGGAGTTGATTGAAAGATTTGAGAAGTTGTTCACCAGTGTGAACATGGTGAAAATTGGAGAGGGTTCTAGCAACGCGGAAGTGCAATTTTTTGGGCCAAAAACAAAGCTTAATAATTGGAAGGCTACTCCTCTCCCTACTCGGTAGGAGTCTTGGTAGTTTGCTCTGATTTTCCTTTAGGTTTGTACGAATTATTCCAGGGTTGTAATCTAGATTTCATTTTTTCAGTCTGTTTGAGTGTGCAAACCTTGTTATCTTTTATCAATCAATGAAATACAATTTCCCTTTCTTCATCATTCCTGATGGTTTTCTTTTTGTTTTGTTTTATTTTCTATACAGTTCTTTTTACGCTGGTTCTAATGACATGACATGCATAAGGAATCCTCAGCCCAGTCTTAAAAATCAATCTGATCCCGAAATGTTAGTTCAAGAAGTAGATTGTGATTACGAATCAGAATATGATGATGAGGATGAAGCCTTCGAAGAGATTAGTAAGGAGTTAATTCACTTCGAAGAAAAACCCAAACCCAATTTGAATGACAATGTCCGAGAGACTAAAATAAGTTTCCACCTCGATCCAAAAATTCGGGAGGAGTTAATCAAAGCACTCATCGAGTACAAAGATGTTTTTGCATGGTCATATGATGACATGCCAGGTTTAAGCACTGATTTAGTGGTCCACAAGCTGCCCACTGATCCAGCGTTCCCTCCCGTCAAGCAAAAGTTGAGGAAATTCAAAACTGATATGAGTGTGAAGATTAAAGAAGAAGTTACCAAATAGTTGGATGCAAAGGTTATCCGGGTTACCCGATATCCTGTTTGGTTAGCTAATGTTGTGCCTGTACCAAAGAAGGATGGCAAGATTAAAGTATGCGTCAATTACCGCAATCTCAACAAAGCAAGTCCGAAGGATAACTTCCCACTACCCAATATCCACATTCTGATTGACAATTGTGCCAAGCGCGAGATTGGATCTTTTATGGATTGCTATGCCGGGTATCATCAGATTCTAATGGATGAAGAAGATGCAGAAAAGATGGTGTTCATCACGCCATGGGGAACTTATTGCTACCGGGTAATGCCGTTTGGTTTGAATAATGCTGGGGCAACTCCTTATTTGTTGGTATATGGAACTGAAGCCGTAATACCTGCGGAAGTTGAAATCTCGTCCCTTCGGATTGTCGCTAAGGCTAAGATTGATGATGATGAGTGGGTCAAAACCCGTCTGGAGCAGTTGAACTTGATTGATGAAAAAATATTGGCAGCTATGTGTTATGGCCAGTTATATCAAAAGAGGATGGCAAGAGCATACAACAAAAAGGTGCGTCCCCAGAAGTTTGAGGTGGGCCAGCAAGTGCTGAAATGCATCCTTCCACATCAGGCCGAAGTAAAAGGCAAGTTCGCCCCAAATTGGCAAGGGCCATTCATTATAACCAGAGTATTGTCCCATGGTGCTTTATGTTTAACAGATATCGAAGGAAAATGCATAGACATGGCTATCAATTCTGATGCAGTAAAAAGATATTATGTATGATTTCTTTGGTATAATTGTTGATTGTTTGTATTTGGCGTTATTTCGAAGATTGAAGTGATGAAGGAAATTTGTTATACTATATAAACATTTTACCCTTTGTCCCCCCCCCCCTTTTGAGCCTTATTTATTTCTTTCATACCCCTCTTTTGGAATTAATAATGAAAAAGAAAGAAAAAGAGAAAAGAAAAGAAGTGAAAAAATATAACAACAGGGAAATTCGGGTGTGAACTACGTTTGACCTGATCCCTTTTAAGGGTACGTAGGCAGCTTTACGGCTCGGTCATAGTAAAATAAAAGTCAGAAGATCCCCAAGCAAGAAACTGGGGCAGAGGTTATATTTGTGATGAGAAATGTGATTCCAAAAGTTGTAATTTTAAACCCATGTCAAATTATTTTGAGCCTTTGATACCCTTTCTTTCTAGTCCCATCCAAAAGCCCACATTACGGTCCAAAGAAAGACATTCTGATCAGTTTTTCGAGAGATGACAAGTCGAACAAACAGAAGTGATTCATATCAGGGTAATACTCCGATCCAAGCAGGGAAAATAATGAAAATGAGAGAGTCTTATTGGTGAAAACCTTCACATGCACCATAAGGCGACGGAAGTTGAGAGAAATAAAATGAGAGAGTCTTATCGGTGAAAACCTTCACAGGCACCATAAGGCGAAGGGAGTTGAGAGAAACGAGAGAGTCTTATTAGTGAAAACCCCTCGAAGGGCACTATAAAGCAACAAGGAATTAAAAGGAGCAAACGAGATAAGCTTGATGGAAAGGATCCGTCGAGACGTCAAGCAGAATAAAAGATGTTGTTTTGGCAAAAAGAAGATGGGTTGCGGGACCTTTGAAATACAAAGTAGGGATATCAGAAAGATCGATTGATGTAAACAGACTGGGTTGATTAATCCAAAAATGCACGACATGACATTGGGATCGGTTATACCATTCAGATAAGTTATTTTCTCTTCAAACAATTGTTCAGAAAGATTTTTCTTGTTCTATCTTTCGAAGTCATCATTTTCCATTTCTTTTTGATCAACAGTAGTTTGTTTTTAAGAAGGATTTTAAGAGCTAACTACCAGTTGCCAACATGGTGCAAGGTAAATGGGGATAAGACATGCGCGGATAATGTGATGGGATTGGAAAGACGTTATTGTAAGACCAAATGATGGATTGGTCTAAGATTTCGGGATAGTATGGAGAAAAGTTGGAAAACAACAGTCGAGAAGTTGGTGAATACAGAAGCATCAAAAAGGCCGAAAGTTATCAGCCAAGTTTCAAGATAGTCGAACAACGCAGAGCATGGGAAAAGAAAAAGGGAAAACCATCCCCAGCAGGAACGACCCCACGTTTTAAAATAATAAATTTTCTTTGATTGGAAGCAGGGACAGGAAATGTTATTGAGGACGGAAAGACATGCCACAAGAAAGATTGTCAAACTGGGACAGAAAATTTTTGAAAATTTTCCGGAAGTCAAGTACCCACTTGGGGAAGAAGGAAGATAACACAAGTTTGGAGGAAAGTGGTATCCCCAACAGTCAGAAGAAGACAAAAAAAGTTTTAAAGAACACAATTTCGGGAGGAAGATAACAAAGTCTTAAGAGAAGTAGTTACAGTGGAAGGAAAACACCAGCTTTAAGGGAAGTAGTCTTTGAAGGAGAAAAATAACATATTTTCGAATGAAACACCGGCGTTATCCCTAGCAGTTTTCAGAGGAATGGAACACCAGTTTTGAGGGAAGCAGTTCTGAAAGAAGATAATTCAAGTTAGAAGGAAAATGGTTCAAGAGGCAGGAAGGAACAACGACAATAGAGAGCATTTTTAAAGTTGTAGTTAAAGTCAGGAGCCCGCCTGGAGAATGGAGGTTGTTATATTTTCAAATTATGGTCGAAGTCAGGAGCCCGCCTGGAGAACAAAGGTTGTTATATTTTTAAGTCGTTGACGAAGTTAGGAGCCCGCCTGGAGAATGGAGGTTGTTATCCTTTAAGTTGTAGTTAAAGTCAGGAGCCTGCCTGGAGAATGGAGGTGTTATATTTTTAAAGTAGTTGAAGTCAGGAGCCCGCCTGGAGAATAGAGGTGTCATATCTTTAAGTTGTAGTTGAAGTCAGGAGCCCGCCTGGAGAATGGAGGTGTTATTGTTTTGTTGTAATTGAAGTCAGGAGCTCGCCTGGAGAATGGAGGTGTTATATTCTTAAGTCATTGAGGGAGTCAGGAGCCCGCCTGGAGAATGGATGTGTTATATTTTTAAAGTAGTTGAAGTTAGGAGCCCACCTGGAGAATGGAGGTGTCATATCTTTAAGTTGTAGTTGAAGTCAGGAGCCCGCCTGGAGAATGGAGGTGTTATTGTTTTGTTGTAATTGAAGTCAGGAGCCCGCCTGGAGAATGGAGGTGTTATATTCTTAAGTCATTGACGAAGTTAGGAGTCCGCCTGGAGAATGGAGGTGTTATATTTTTAAGTCGTTGACGAAGTCAAGAGCCCGCCTGGAGAACAGAGGTTGTTATATTTTCAAGTTATAGTTAAAGTCAGGAGCCCGCCTGGAGAATGGAGGTGTTATATTTTTAAGAAGTTGTTGAGTCAGGAGCCCGCCTGGAGAATGGAGGTTGTTATATTTTCAAATTATGGGCTAAGTCAGGAGCACGCCTGGAGAATAGAGGTTGTTATATTTTCAAGTCAGGAGCCCACCTGGAGAATGGAGATGTTATATTTTAAAAAGTAGTTGAGTCAGGAGCCCGCCTGGAGAATGGAGGTGTTATATTTGTAAGAAGTTGTTGAAGTCAGGAGCCCGCCTGGAGAATGGAGGTATTGTCTTGTTAAGTCATAGCAGAAGTCAAGAGCCCGCCCGGAGAGCGGAGGGTTGCAACAAAAATCCCCAGCATAAATTAAAGTTCAGAAGTCGGAAGGAAGGCAACACTAGTCAGAAGAAGGCAGTTCAAGCTTCGAAGGAAAAATAATTCGAAGCTCACAAGAAGGAAACAAGCAGTTCAAATTCGACAATCAAGAGAAGACTACGAGTTAAGACAGAAAGAAAGAAACGTCAGAGGAAACACCAGTCAGCAAGACATCAAAGCAACAAGAGACACAAGAGCAAGACTGAAGATCTAGATAAGATTTTGTAATTCATAGACTATAGTTTAGTCTAGCTTCTTGTTTTCTTTTAGCATGGTGTAATAAGGAGATCAGTAAGTAGCGGCAGCAGCAACAACAACAGTAACAGTAAAACCACAGCTCCCTGGCAGTCCCAGCTACCAACACTTCCCGAACTACATTGATATGATTCCTTTTTTGCCAGGGATATGTAGGAAAACCTTCGAAGCAGAGGTTCGGTCAAATCTTTCAAGAAAATGCTTCACACAGAGTGTTTAAACAGGCAAAAATCGCTCGTATCCGCTCACTTTATCTTTGCACGAAAACTCTTCGTATTTTCGGACAAAGAGGGGCAGCTGTGAGCACGTGATTTTTGCCTCACAGGAACTACTCTAAAAGAAATCAAAAAATAAAATAGTTTTTCTTTGTACGCAATTTGGAAAATTTTCGTGGCACTTTGTTAATTATTCGTGTTGTCTGTGCATGTTCATCTTTGTTTTAATTAATGTAAAATTCAAAAATAGGTTGCATTGATATTTAGGATTTAATTCTGTAATTCAAAGTAGTTAAGTGTGCTCTACAAAAATGAAAAATTCACAAAAAATAATGTACTTCGCGTTTTAATATTTAATGTCAAAATCGTGTGATTTTCTTTTATTCAATTTTGTGTGATATTTTTAATAGATAATTAGCATTTTAAGTTAATTTCGGTTTTACAATTTAAATTAGGATTTTTAGGTTTTTAAATTTGAAGATTAGTTTAAAAGGAAAAGAAAACAAAAATGAAAAATATAAGAGAAATCGGATTGGGCCGTATTAATTTTGACCAAATCCAACCCAAATTTTGTGTCTAATCCGGTCCAACTGATCAGCCCACTCAGACGTCCCAAACGACGTCGTTTATGTCACTTTCAATCAGTGCCGTTGGATTGAATCAATCCAACGACTGAGATCATCTATCCCTTACCCATTCCCAAACCCGACCCATTTAACGGAGATGGATCCGGTCTCAGGAGTGCCTAAACGGCGCTGTTCCACTTAAATGATCAATCCAGGCCGTTGATCTCATCAGATCAAACGGCCAGGATTCGTTTCCCCTTCTAGTATATAAATCTAATCCCTTACCTGTTCCCCCCCAAGCCAAACCCCTCCCCTTCGTCTCCAAGAAGTAGAGACCAAACGACCCTCCACCAAACCCTAGCCGCCCTCGTACCCCTTCGCCTGAAAGCCGGTGGCAACGATGCCGGTGACCACAAAACTCACACCCCTGAACCTTCTAACCACCCTCAACACAAATCCCTACCCCTTTAACCTCGAATCATCCCGGCTTGTTTTGAATCTTCAATCGAAGATTCAAGCAAAACCCTAAACCTACCCAACCAGTCCCAAGTTCACACCCCAGCTCCACCTGACCTCCCTCGTTCCCAAACCACCCCTACTTTGGCTCGAATCTTGCTAGAACTGGTTGAATTTTAAATCTATTGAATAACCCTAGAGAGGCAAAACTTGGAACCTGTCCGAGTAAAGGGGGAATTTGAGGTTCTTAATCGACCTTAGTCAAGTGTTTTCAGTAGAGAACATTCGATTGAGGTCCGTTTGGAACTCAAAAGTTTGAGTCAAAGTTTAAAATGGGAACTGTTTGGAGTTTAGCCTGTAATTTTGAGGTATTTTTCTTCTTTTTCTTTTCTATTTTTGTTGTTGTTTATCGGTTTAAGCTTCGGTGTATTTCATCATCTTTTTGACTTATTTCTCTCTTCTCTTCCGGACCTTTTTTTCTGGTCCAGTTTTTCTTTTCTTTTTTTCTCATGTGGTTGATTGGCATATGTTGAATCGATTGAGTGTGTTTGTCTTTTAGTTAGGTTGTAAAAGTCAGTGTCCGTAATGTTCTTGTAAAAAAAAAACTGTGTCTAGTCTTGTAATTGGTTACTAGTATTACTAGTTCAAATGGCCTCATTTTCTGTGATGTTTGGCTCCTTGTTTTTGTTGTTCATTATTTTACATATAAATTTAGTTTATTTTCGTCCAGTATTTTACCGTATTTCATTCATTTTGTTTAGTTTAGAGTGTGTATATAGTTAGTCATTCCCACGTAATGTGTTAATCATGGTTGGAAGTTTAACCTGGTTATGTTCAAATATGTTTTGTCCTGATTCATTGGCCTTCATTTGGACACCATTTGATCTAATATGAGTTCTAAGTTTGAACTGCTAAGTGAATTTGAATTTAATTGGTTATAGTTGCTGTAGTTTGGTGATCAATTAGGAATCAGCTTAGTTATTTGATTAGGGAATGAGTTATAGCCAATAGGTTTTGGGTGCAGATTGAAAGGGGATTGGACTAGGACAGTAAATCACAGTAAATTCAGGGGTAATTTAGGGTTTAAAAGTTTGGCAAAATGGTCTTGCTAAGTCGGCTGTCAGTAAAGCACTTAATTAACCATTAATCTAATGTGTTAGTGGGGAACAAAACATAATGGTATGTGGAGGATTGAAAGGAATTGATTAAGATATAGCATGCCCATACCAATTGAATTAATAATGGCAAGGAACATATAATAGTGGGGAATGCACTTGCTGATTTTAGGGACTGAAATAGGCATTAATGATTAAAATAAAAGCACTAGGGTAATGGGGGTAATAAAAGAATTGAAAAGATAAGATGCTAGTGGATTGGAGCACTAATGGTATGCCTATTAAAAGAACTATGAATCCGTCTTTTAGAGAGACCTGAAGGAAGAGAGGGGAGAGAGTTTTACTGTTGGAGTACCTTAATTAACTTGTCAAAATCTCAGCCAATAGTCCAGCTCCCTAAGAACCATAAACAGTTTTAAAATTCTATGCTTCAAGTTTCAGAGATCACTTTTGAGAGTCTTTAATCAGTTAGAGAGGGTCCTGAAAATCAGTTTCTAAGGCTTAAAGATTGGAGAGCTTGTTTCAAGTTTCAAGCTTGTTTACTGGAGTGTTTGAGGTTCACTGGTTGGTTTTCTGGTTGAGTTTGAGGTCCAATTAGTTGCACGGAGTTATTTGTTGTTTGCTTTTTGGTTTCACAACTGGTTATGAGCTGTGGTGAAGTGTTTTTCTGATTTGAAACTGGGCTTGGAGCTGTTTCTGAGTTCCAATTTGCTGTCTGCTGGTGGTTTTTGCTGTTGTTATTGTTTGCTGTGTTGTATTGCTGCTGACTTCCTCTTTATTCTTCTGTTCACTCCAATCCAGGTACACAACTAAGCTCAATTTGATGTAGCCCTGGAGATGTAAACATGAAATGGAAGTGCTCGGGCCCTTAATTATTTGATGTTGTATCTGTAGCTTAGTAGATATAGATGATAAGTAGTTGTGTAGTCCAATTTGATCTATAACTCAATAAAATGTGGACTGTGAAGTTTGTATCCAATTAGGACTGTTTAAACTGTTAATTCGTGTACATTAGTTGTAGACTTAGTATAGTTTAGTACTGATTTCAGTTAACATTGAGTTAAAAATCGAATATCAGTATTGTTTGGACCTACAATTAATCCAGAAGTCAACATGTGGTGCTTATTCCGATTTCAGGTTAAACGCGTTTTTTAAAAGCCCAACATGCTAGTTATTAATGTCCTCTCCTTTGTTTGTTAAGCTCACTATTTCGACGCTGGAACAAGTAATTGCATGTTAATGGTTAATATCAATAGTCTACTTGAATTTGAATCAGTTAACTTATGAATATTAGCAGAGTCAAATAACTGAGTCGTGTAGTTCAAAACTCGATCCAGCATATGGATTGGGTTCTTTGGACCTAAAGTTGAAATGGCATTTGGTCTACTAATTTTCAATTAATAGACCATAGGATTTTCTAATATTAACTAATTGGGGCCCCCTTTTATTTCTTTAAAGATAAATAAATAGAAGAATAATAGTCATTTTAGGATTAGCCTTTAAATAATAAATGAGTCGAGCCTCGCCCAATAAAACGCAGAAGTTGCGGGACCCTCAGTAAATATTGCATTAAAATATTTTAGATTTCGGGACGGACCGTCTAATGAAATTCACGGCTTTTCTCAAAATAATAACGCGCTAGTCACTTTAGGCGCGCTTTCAATAAATTACTTTCTTAAATTCGGGTGCACATTTATGTGACCCAAATCCAAATCTCAACAGAGTCGAAATGTGTCAATAACCACGGGTGCATTGATGTGACGTGGTTCGAGACGTGTTTTCACGAAGTTGCAATTCTCTCTTAAAATAACAATAAAAGAGGGAAAGAGTCAAAATTTGCACACATGTCCAACATGTATTAAAATTAGATAAATAAGCTGAATATGACATTTGAGCGATCGTGCTAGAACCACGGAACTCGGGAATGCCTAACACCTTCTCCCGGGTTAACAAAATTCCTTATCCGAATTTCTGGTTCGCGGACTGTAATATAGAGTCAATCTTTTTCTCGATTCGGGATTCAACTGGTGACTTGGGACACCATAAATCTCCCAAGTGGCGACTCTGAATTAAATAATAAATACTGTTTCGATTGTCCTTTAATTAGAAAAAACTCCCCTACGCCCCTGCGGGCGCAGGTAAAAAGGAGGTGTGACACCGAGGGCCTTGGGTGTGTTTTGGATGGTTAACGGATCAATTTTTGGACTTTGGACTTGGCAGATTTTCTGGTATTTTGTTATAGAGAAATCCTTCTTTGCGTTCATGAGAGGTTCTCGCATTCGCGAAGGGTTAATGAGGGGGTAAGCCAAGTTGTTCTTCGCGTTGGCGAAGGTGTATGAGTTAAGGCTTCGCATTCGCGGTTGGTATTCCACGTTCGCGTAGGGTCGAGCGGTGTGGTTATTGCGTTCGTATGTGGCCCTCGCGTTCGCGAAGGAGAGAATTTGGTTAGTGAAGCTTTGAGCTTCGTGAACGCGGTGGTGATGACGCGTTCGCGATGAAGAATACCTGGGCAGTAAGTTTATATTTTAAAATCGATGGTTTGGTCTCTAATTCTGAAATTTCATTAGAGAGCTCGGGAGAAGGTGAACTTTGAGGAGATTTTCAGTGGATCTATTAGGGTAAGTCTTCTTCACTCATATTTGGTTTAATTCCATGATTTAGTCTTGAATTCCATCATTTAATCTGAGAAATTAGAGTGAAAATTGGGGAAAAATGGAAGAAAATGTTGAGAATTTTTTTGGGGATTTGAATGGGCATTTAATGTCGGATTTTGGTGTATTTGATATGTACAAACTCTTGAGATTATAAGGATTCTGTACACCCTAGTGAGTGCGGGTACCCTAAGTGAATGATATATTGATTATGCCACGAGATGACTTATTATTACGCTTGGGTCGTAAGGGGCCCCTCCCGGAGTCTGTACACCCCCAGTGAATGCGGGTACCTAGTGTGAGTGATGTGATGTAGCCCGAGGGGCTGTTGTCGATTCATATTGTTGCCTGAGGGGCGGTTCTTGATTCATGTTATGCTCGAGGGGATGGTTCTGTTGACATTATGCCCGAGGGGCAGTTTATGATACATGTTTTGCCCGAGGGGCTGTTTACGTTTCGATCCTTTTTTCTCACTATTTTCATCACTCGTTTGAAACTATTGAAAGTTGTTTTAAAAGGTTTTAGTGAAACTGAGTTTGACTTACGAAGTAAATGATTTATGTACTGTTTTGGAAGTATACTATATTTGCTGTAGCGTTATGACGTGGCTTACATGTTTTTCTTACTGCTCAGCTTTTATTTACCTTTATTACTCACTGAGTTGGAGTACTCACATTACTCCCTACACCTTGTGTGCAGACTTAGATATTTCTGAACCCGGTAGCGGGTGTTGATTGCTCGGAGGCAGAGTCATCGGAATTTAGCAAGGTAGTCGCCCGACGTTCGCAGCACTGCTTTTTCTCCCTCTTGTTTTCATTAGACTGTATTTAGTACATTTTCAGACTTCTCGTTGTATTCAGACCTGTTACATCTCGCATTTTCGTATGCTATAATTTCGTTTTCAGTTAACCGACATAGACGCGAGGATGAGATCATCTTGACGTTAACGTACTTATACTATTTATAACAAGCGATAGATAAGTATTATGAAGGATAAAGGGGTACACGGATTAAAGAAAATGAGTTTCGTTGAAAATGGACAATTTGGAATAAAATACGGGTCGAGCGATAATACCCGATAATTATAAACTAGTACCATGCAAGGTACCATATGACCATGGTAGTATAATATATAAAGTATATATGAAGTATTTTAAAAAAATAATAATAAAATAAATAGAATTTTAAGTAATTGTGATAATTCTTAAATTATGCGGGTAATAGATTAATTATCGGATAACGAAATATTACCCGGTTAACTAATAAGTGGTTAAATTAATAAGATTACACCCAAAAAGAACGTGGCCCCCCCCCCCTATTAAGGTGATTCATCAATCACCTTTAACATGTGTCAAGACTCTAAAATACAAAGTCTTATCAAGACTTTATTTAGCTTTATCAATCAAAACGCAATTCAATTCATTTCAAGACCAAAAGAACAATTGTTCAATCTGTCATTAGCCAAGTGAAATGCAGAAGCATTTTTTAAACTCATCCAAAACGTTCAAGCCTCAAAAAATCAGATCAATTCAATCCTTAAGCTAACATTTTCTTCAAAACGTTAAAAGAAAATTAATTCGTCTGAAATTTCAAGTTTGTCCAAATGTGAATTTCGTCCATATTTCGCAGAAGCAGGTTCGTTCAAATAATTTCGGGAACAGGTATGTTAAGGCTAAGCTTTTTCTTCATTTTATCATGATATCGTAGTTACACAAATCTGATAACGAGGCATAAAGAAAAATTTATATCTCAGAATTTACGTATATTTTACTAGTCTCGCAAATTGCTTATATTTTCCTAGTTTTATAAGTTATAATATTCTCTTTATCGAGACTTCATATTCAGTTGAGTATTTTCTTCTTTGAGTCAAGAGAGCAGAGAATTTACGTATATACATTATTAAAAGTATTTTCATTACCATCGAGCTATAATCGATGGGCAGGCCCCTATTGGGCAACCTCTGATCAAATGATAAGTTATGTACCGAGTCTACTGTGGTCGAGCGCTTATGAGCGAGCCCAGTTGGTCGAGATACAAAGCCTAGTATGGTCGAACGCCTATCAGCGAGCCTACTACGGCAAAGCAGTTATATATATACTGAGCCTATTGTGGTCGAGCGCTTATTAGCGAGCCCAAATGGTCGAGATACAGAGCCTAGTATGGCCGAGCGCCTATGAGCAAGCCTACTATGATAGAGCAATTATATATATACCAAGCCTTATAGGGCCGGACAGCTATTTTACTCACTATATTGAGAGAGTTGAGTCAGTATCAATAGATGAGCATATCTTCGGATTTTCTTAACTCCAAGTTGGTTTCAATTATTATATTATCAGTTCAGTTTCAGCTTTAGCATATTGCCTTACGTACTCGGTACATTATTTCGTACTGACGTCCCTTTCTGGGGGCGCTGCATTTCATGCGTGCAGGTTCAGAACAGACAGACGAGTAGACCTTTCCAGTAGGTGTATGCCCGAGTTCAACCTTATTGGTAAGCTCACCGTATTTCGGAGTTGTCGGGTCTAGCAGTTTGGAGTACACCTTGTGCATATATGTAGATAGGTTAAGGGTAGGTCGGGGCCCTGTTCCGACCACAGTACATCTATCAGTAGAGGCTTGTAGATATATCCTGTCAGTTAGTACAATATGTTGGGCTTGTAGGCCCTGTATGTATATTTTGTTGTCTTGGCAGTTGTAGTAATTATGACGACCTTGTCAGCCCAACTTTATCTTGACGGTTAGTCAGCGTTAGTCTCTATTCAATTTTATATTTTGCATCGCACATTATCTTGCAATATGGCCCATCGCCAAAATATGACATTACATGTTTAGAGTCTCTTAGTCGCAAGTGATACGCAAGGATAATTGAGGCACTAAGTGCCGGTCTCACCCCTAGGCTTGGGGCGTGACAAAAGTGTTATCATAGCAGTTCTGTACTAGGGAGTCTAGAAGCCGTGTCTAGTAGGGTCTTGTTTATAGATGTGTGGTGCACCATATTATATAAGTAGGGGACTACAGGGCATTTAGGAGTTGGTTACCCTTCTTTCAAATCTGAATCGTGTTGTAGCACTGAGTTATAGGAAATTTGATTTAAACTTATGTGTTGACGTTTGCATGCATAGATGACGGTAACTAGGAAGACTACGGCTAGCCAGAGGAGAGAAACAACAGTTAGTGAGGGGACTAGCAGTGTACCCCCAGCAGATGGGGCCCAATCGGAGTCGCAGGGAGAGACCCTACCCAGCGATTACCGGCTCCTCTGCCACTTGAGGAGATTCCTAGGGAGATCGCACATCCAGTTCCCCCTCCACTTTCATCAGATCAGGACTTGAGGAGTGCGGTGCATTTGTTGGCATAGTTGGTAGCCACCCAGCAACAGGCTAGGGCAGCCGCTAGTGCAGGACCTTCTAAGGGATCTGGGAGTTCTAGGGTCTGAGAGTTTATTGCTTTGAGTCCCTCAGAGTTCACGGGGATAGATCAGAGGGAGGACCCGTAGGATTTCACAGATAATCTTCATAGGATCTTTCAGGTTATGCATGCCACGGAGAAAGAGGCAGTTGAGGTAGCAGCTTTTTGACTCCGAGATATAGCCATCCTTTGGTATGAGGGATGGGAAAGGTCTAGGGGACATGATGCACCTCCTGCTATTTGGGAGAATTTTTCAAATGCCTTCATTGACCAGTACTTTCCACAAGAGATTCGATAGGCCTGACTCGATCAGTTTCTAACCCTCAAGTAGGGCAATATGAGTGTTCGAGAATATAGTCTCCGTTTTGACTCATTTGCCAGATATGCACCATCCATAGGTTCTACTATGCGGGATAGAATCCATAGGTTTATAGCAGGGTTGGCCCTAGAGTTGACCGAGGCGTGTGCCACCGTTGCATTATAGGATAGTATGGATATCTCGCGGATTCAGGCATTTTCCCAGAATATAGAGAGGGGTAGGCATCGACAGCAGAGTACAGAGAGGACTGAGTTAGGGCAACGTAAGAGGATGAGATTTGTCAGGTCTAAAGAGCAGTTTCAGGGTAGCTATAGGCCCTAGTACTTCGAACGGCCACCTAGACCTCCACCACCTTAGCTATAGGGTTACAGGTATGACTGCTATACTCAGACAGGACCAAGTGAGAGCTCCCAGGCATCAAGTTTGCAGCAACAACGAGGTCCGAGACAGACAGGGCCGTTTCCTCCACGATGTGCCATCTGCAGTCGAGGACACTTGGGCCAATACCGAGCTGGTTCCGATGCTTGTTATACATGTGGACGTCTAGGGCATGTGATGCGATATTGCCCAAATAGAGATTCTGGGGGTATGGCGCAACCAACGAATTCAACAACAGGATCAGATGTGTCTGTGCATCCTTCAGGGCGTGAGTCTTAGTCTTCGGCTGGTAGAGGTCGAGGCAGAGGTAGAGGGTCCAGTTTAGGTGGTAACCAGAATCGTATCTATGCGCTAGGAGGTCGACAGGATTAAGAGTCTCCACCAAACGTGTTGACAGGTATGTTGACCATTTGTTCTCACGATGTTTATGCCTTGATAGACCCAGGATCTACCTTATCATGTATTACCCCATTTGTTGCGTGGAAATTTGGTATAGTGGCTGAAATACTAAGTTATCCTTTTGCGGTATCTACACCGGTCAGAGAATCGATTATCGTTAAACACGTTTACCGAGGTTGTAGGGTATCAGTTTGTGATCGTTAGACCTTAGCCAACCTAGTTGAACTAGAGATGTTGGATTTCGATGCTATTATGGGCATGGACTGGTTGGCAGCTTGTTATGCCATGGTTGATTGTCGAGCAAAGACAGCTACATTTCATTTTTTGGGTGAGCCAGTCCTTGAATGTGTAGGTAATACAGCGACACATAGAGGCAGGTTTATTTCATATCTGAAAGCGAGGAAAATGATCGCAAGAGGGTGCATTTATCATATTGTGCGAGTTAAAGATGCAGATGCTGAGATACCTACACTTCAGTCTATTCCAGTAGTAACGGAGTACGCGGATGTATTTCCAGATGAACTTCAAGGTATTCCTCCAGAGCGAGAAATTGATTTTAGCATCGATTTTCTTCCAGGAACACAACCAATATCCATCCCTTCATATAGAATGGCACCTACCGAATTAAAGGAGTTGAAGGAGCAAAGATTTACTGGAGAAGGGTTTCATCAGACCTAGTACCTCACCTTGGGGTGCACCGGTATTGTTTGTACAGAAGAAAGACGGCTTGCTAAGGATGTGTATCGACTATAGGCAACTGTACAAGGTAACTATTAAGAATAAATATCTACTTCCAAGGATAAACGACTTGTTTGATTAGTTACAGGGAGCTAGATGCTTTTCAAAAATAGATTTGAGGTCGGGGTACCACCAGGTTAGAGTTTGGGAGGAAGATATTCCTATGACAGCCTTTAGAACCCGATATGGCCACTTTGAGTTCCTTGTTATGTCCTTCAAGTTAACGAATGCACCTGCCATATTTATGGACTTGATGAATAGTCTATTCCGACCATATTTGGATCTGTTCATGATAGTCTTTATTGATGATATTCTAGTTTATTCACGTTCAGAGGATGAGCATGTGGATCACCTGCAAGCAGTACTCCAAACCCTCTGCGATAATAAATTGTATGCTAAGTTTTCTAAGTGTGAGTTCTGGTTAAAGTCCGTAGCATTCTTGGGGCATATTGTATCCGACGGAGGTATAAAGGTAGACACTCAGAAGATTGAGGCTGTGAAATCCTGGCCTAGACCTACCACTCCGATAGAGATTCGTAGCTTTCTAGGTTTAGCAGGATATTACCGGAGGTTCGTAGAGGGTCTTTCTTCTCTTTCAGCACCATTAAAAAAGCTGACGTAGAAAGCGACTAAGTTTCAGTGGACAGAGGCATGTGAACAAAGTTTCCAAGAGCTTAAGAACAGGTTGACCTCAGCGCCAGTTCTAGCACTTCCAGAAGGTCCAGATAGTTATGCCATGTATTGTGATGCCTCAGGTGTCAGGTTAGGATGTGTCCTGTTGCAACATGGGAAAGTAATTGCGTATGCTTCATGGCAGTTAAAGAAGCATGAGCGGATTAGCTGTGGTTGTCCATGCACTTAAGATATATTGGCATTATTTATATAGGGATTCATGTTAATGTGTTCATAGATCATAAAAGCCTGCAATAAATCTTCAAGCAAAAAGAGTTGAATTTGCGATAGAGGCGGTGGCTTGAGTTATTAAAAGACTATGATGTTAACATTCTCTACCATCCAGGGAAAGCTAATGTTGTAGCAGATGCCTTGAGTCGTCGATCTATGGGTAGCTTAGCACATGTAGAGGCCGAGAAAATACAATTAACAAGAGAGATTCATCAATTGGCTTGTTTGAGGGTTCAGTTAGTAGACTCTAGCAATGGATGAGTTATACTCCAAGATACTGCAAAATCATCTCTCATAGTTGAAGTAAAGGAGAGGCAATACGAGGATCTAGAGTTAGTCAAGTTGAGAGAGCGGGTTCCACGATAGAAGAAGCCGTTGTTAGAACTCAAAGGAGATGGGGTTCTCAGATACAGGGATCGTTTGTGTGTTCCAGATGTAGCAAGGCTACGAGACATGATTACGTTAGAGGCACATTATTCATGGTATTCCATTCACCCTGGGTCGACAAAGATGTATCATGCCATTAAGGATGAGTATTGGTGGAACGATATGAAGAGGACATTGCTGAGTATGTCGCTCAATGCCCTAGTTGCCAGCAGGTGAAGATAGAGCACCAGAAGCTCGGAGGGCTAATGCATACTATAGAGATCCCGACATGGAAATAAGAGGCGATAAACATGGACTTTATCATAGGTTTACCTCGTTCTCAACGTAAGTTCGATTCCATATGGGTGATAGTCGATAGGCTCACGAAATCAGCTCATTTCCTACTGGTAAAATCTACATATACAGCAGAAGATTATGCAAAGTTATATATTAAAGAAATAGTGCAACTACACGGAGTGCCAATATATATTATATCTGACCGTGGGGCCCAGTTTACAACATATTTTTGGAGGTTATTTCAGAAAGGTCTAGGAACTTAGGTGAATCTCAGTACAACTTTTCATCTACAAACGGATGGACAAGCCGAACGCACGATTCAGGCGCTCGAGGATATGTTGTGAGCATGTGTGCAGGATTTTAAAAGAAGGTGGGATGAACATCTACCTCTTATCGAGTTTGCATATAATAATAGTTACCACTCCAGTATCCAGATGACTCCGTACGAGGCTTTGTACGGGCGCAGGTGCAGATCTCTTATAGGGTGGTTTGATGTTAGAGAATATGGGTTATATGGGCCAGACCTAGTTCAGCAGGCTATAGAAAAAGTAAAGCTTATCCGGGAGCAACTGTTGACTGCTCAGAGTCGTCAGAAGTAATATTCTGACGTGCGGCGACAAGATTTAGAGTTCAGGGTTGATGATTGGGTATTCTTAAAGGTGTCACCTATGAAAGGTGTGATGAGGTTTGGCAAGAAAGGCAAACTTAGCCCACGGTATATTGGACCTTATAGGATCATTCGGAGAGTGGGCCAAGTAGCTTATGAGTTAGAATTGCCCTCAGAATTGGAGTCTGTCCATCCGGTTTTTCACGTATCCATGTTACAAAAGTGCATTGGTGATCCTAACCGAATGGTACCCACAAATGACGTACAGATTACAGAGAACTTATCATACGAGGAAGTTCCGATTGCCATCCTAGACCGACAAATCCCCAAGCAGTGGAATAAGGAGGTAGCCTACGTGAAAGTACTTTGGAGAAACAACAATGTGGAAGAGATGACTTGGGAGGCCGAGGAAAACATGAAGTCTAGATATCCCTACTTATTTCCTCCTCCAGAGAAGAGTCCGATTGAGACGTCAAAATTATAAGGTACGTGTATAAATTCTTGTGTTTGTTATTATCATTGGTCATGAGAGGTCATTGTCGTTATTCATAATTATGGTCCAGTGTATCGTTGGATTATTAAGCTTCTACGGTGAGAGTTGGTAGTGGTGTTGTTACAGAGGCGACCTTGCCAAAGTTATATAGATCACGGGGAGTTGAACATTCGAGGACGAATGTTTCTAAGGGGGGAAGGATATTACATCTCATGTTTTCGTATGCTATAATTTCGTTTTCAGTTAACTGATGTAGACACGGGGAAGAGATCATCTTGACATTAACGTACTTACACTATTTATAACAAGCTATAAATAAGTATTATGAAGGATAAAGGGGTACACTGATTAAAGAAAACGAGTTTCGTTGAAAATGGACAATTTAGAATAAAATACGGATCAAGTAATAATACCTGATAATTATAAACTAGTACCATGCAAGATACCATATGACCACAGTAGTGTAATATATAAAGTATATATGAAGTATTTTGAAAATAAATAGAATTTTAAGTAATTTGTGATAATTTTTAAATTATGCGGGTAATAGACTAATTATCGGGTAACGAAACATTACCCGGTTAACTAATAAGTAGATAAATTAAATCACCCCAAGGAGATACGTGGCACCCCCCCCCCCTATTAAGGTGATTCATCAATCACCTTTAACATGTGTCAAGACTTTAAAATACAAAGTCTTATCAAGACTTTTTTTAGCTTTATCAATCAAAAAGCAATTCAATTCATTTCAAGACCAAAAGAACAATTGTTCATTCTGTCATTAACCAAGTGAAAAGTAGAAGCATTTTTTAAGCTCATCCAAAACTTTCAAGCCTCACAAAATCAGATCAATTCAATCCTTAAGCCAACATTTTGTTCAAAATGTTAAAAGCAGATTAACTCATCCAAAATTTCAAGTTAATCCAAATGTGAATTTTGTCCATATTTCGCAGAAGCAGGTTCATTCAAATAATTCTGGGAACAGGTATGTTAAGGCTAAGCTTTTCCTTCATTTTAGCATGATATCATAGTTACACAATCTGATAATGAGGCATAAAGAAAAATTCATAATCCGGAATTTACGTATATTTTACTAGTCTCACAAATTGCGTATATTTTCCTAGTTTTGTAAGTTATAATATTCTCCTTTTCGGGACTTCATATTTAGTTGGGTATTTTCTTCTTCCAGTCAAGAGAACAGAGAATTTACATATATACAATATTAAAAGTATTTTCATTACTATCGAGCTATACTCGATGGGAAGGCCCCTATTGGGCAACCTCTGATCAGATGGTAAGTTATGTACCGAGCCTACTGTGGACGAGCGCTTATGAGCGAGCCTAGTTGGTCGAGATACAGACCTAGTATGGCCGAGCGCCTATGAGCGAGCCTACTACAGTAGAGCAATTATATATATACCGAGCCTACTGTGGACGAACGCTTATGAGCGAGACCAGTTGGTAGAGATACATAGCCTAGTATGGCCGAGCACCTATGAGTGATCCTACTACGGCAAAGCAGTTATATATATACTGAGCCTTATAGGGTCAGATAGTTATTTTACTCACTATATTGAGAGAGTTGAGTCAGTATCAGCAGATGAGCATATCTTTGGATTTTCTTGACTCCTAGTTGGTTTCAGTTATTATATTATCAATTCAGTTTCAGTTTCAGTATATTGCCTTACATACTCGGTACATTATTTTGTACTGACGTCCCTTTTTAGGGTGCTGCATTTCATGCGTGCAGGTTCAGATAGATAGACGAGTAGACCTTCTTAGTAGGTGTATACCCAAGTTCAGCCTTATCGGTAAGTTCCCCATCTTTCAGAGTTGCCGGGTCTAGCAGTTTGGAGTACACCTTGTGCATATATGTATATAGGTTAAGGGTAGGTTGGGGCCCTGTTCCGATCACAGTACATCTATCAGTAGAGGCTTGTAGATATATCCTGTCAGTTAGTACAATATGTTGGGCTTGCAGGCCCTGTACGTATATTTTGTTAGCTTGTTAGTTATAGTAATTATGACTGCCTTGCGGGCACAGCTTTATGTTGACTTTTAGTCAGCGTTAGTCTCTATTCAGTTTTATATTTTGCATTGCACATTATATTACAATGTGGCCCATGGACAAAATATGACATTACATGTTCAGAGTCTCTTAGTCGCAAGTGATACACAAGGATAGTTAAGGCACTGAGTGCCGGTCTCACCCCTAGGCTTGGGGCATGACAAGACCTTAGTAGATGCTCGTGACTTGTGACACCCTGATGACGGGCTTGTATATTATTTCCGCACTATTTATTTAGACTTATATTTTGAGTTATTTGATTAATTAAAAGCTTAAAAACAAATTATTATTGATTAAATGATTAACTTGGGAGTTATGTTGGCTGGCCTAGTTTCACGATAGGTGCCATCACGACCGGGTCAGTTTTAGGGTCGTGACAAGTTGGTATCAAAGCCTAGGTTACATAGGTCTCACGAGTCATGAGCAGGTTTAGTAGAGTCTCGCGAATCGGTACAGAGATGTCTGTACTTATCCTCGGGAGGCTGCAGAACCTTTAGGAAAACTTCACATTCTTGAATTCTTATCTTGCGCCCTTGATTCAGCTTGAAATGTAATTCTTTGAATTCCTTCCAGGCGTTCGTATACGCGCGTGAACGCTCAGTATCATATGTGCATTGATGGCTTATGATTCCCTGATTGAGGGGCGAGATGTGATCTCTATGAGTTGATGTTGGGCCAGTCTGGATGACTTGAGGCCGAGTTTTGCCTATAGCTTGAGTATTGAGGCGTTGATTGGGTGAGCACCTGCTTTTGGATTTGTATGTCCGATAGTGTCCCTATTGGTGGGAGTGATGGTTGGATAGCTACATGATGAGTATGATGTGACTGTGAGATGTATGCATATGATTTGAACGAGACAAGAAGGGACTGCTTAGGGGTAGTAAGAACTATCCGGTGCTTGGTTTCCATCGTGATTTGATGTTTAGCCCGAGTTGTGGGTGTGTTGAAGGACCTTTTCATGTTGCCTAGTTGGGAAGCGAAGTGGATTTCATGTTGTGATATGAGTTCAGACTCAAGAAGATTAAGTTACTGCGTAATGTTTATGACGGCGGAAGGGTGTAAGGAGATGTTAGGTTGAGGCGAGGCAGGTGGGCTTACTCATGTGGATTGTTCTGAGAATTGCATGATCCTTTATGTCGTTTATTAGAAGATCTTTGCTACCAATGAAATATATGTGTTGCAATTTGAATTTGGGCTGCCTAAGAGAGTGGGCTTGACTGTTATGAGGGTGAATGCGAGATCTGCAGAAGATTTAAAGTACTAGATGGTCTGTGTTTCACGAGCTTATGAAGGATTGAGTTTAATCTTACTATAGTATTATGACAGTAATAGAGTATATGCATTATGAGTTATAGTGTGTTTTGACCTATGGCTTTGAGCCAAGTGGGGGAGTCTACTATTGATTAGTTGATTGAACGGTTATGTGCTATGTTGGTTCCAACTTGAGGCATATGGGTGAATCAGTTATGGCTTACGGAGGTTGAGGCCGAGGATGGCTCGAGCAAAGGAAACATCAATTAAGGTTATGTTATGCTTTATGGGTGTATGAAAATCACAAAATGACTTGAGTTGTTATTGGTAAAGGGTGTACGGTGCATAGAGCAGGAAGTTGCTTGGTTATGTTAAGGTGAGGTTACCTTCTGCGGTGTCAGAGTGCTAATGGAGCACAGGTCGTCCGGTCTATTTGATCGGTCTAATTGCGGTTTGAGTAGCGTGGATGACTCTCAAGAATGGTTCTAATAGGTTCAAGATTTTACATGTAATAATTGGAGATATTCAAGTTGTATAATTGGCTAGAAACTAAGGTTTGCATTAGAGGGTGTCAAGACTCGTGGTATTTCAATATCATTAGGGGATTCTATATATTAGTATCAGGAGGTGAAGGTAATAGCTTTAGGTTTGCAGGGCGTCACTTTAGGGTAGGTATTTTGAATATGGTACGTTTGGGAATATTTAAGAGAGTATCTAGCGGCTTATGAGCCTTAGACGGTGTGGTTTTATGCTTGGGTCTCGTGTGGTGAGTTTGGGTTGAGGAATTTTGGTATTATAGCAAGAAAAAGTATCAAATTAAAGGTAAATCAGAAGGAACTTAGATAGATGGGATAACTTGTTAGTAGGCCGGATCGGCATGGTAAAGATATGATTAGTTCTTTTGGTGCTTACGAGGTAATGAGTTTCTGCAGGTGTTTCGTGGCGATGCTCTTGGGTTTTAGTGGCATGCATAGCTTTTTTGAGTTAGAAAGATTCAGTCCTGACGGTTTAGTTTTGTGCAAATGGAATTAGGAGAGTTCTTATTGGTTTCTACCACGGTTAGAGATGTATATCTTCTACGAGCGTGAGGAGCATGTGATGTATAGTAATTTTCTTCTAAATAGGATCAAATGGGAAGTTCTTAGCTGGTTGAGTACGTAGCTACTTGTGGCTCAGAAGGGATATTAAGTTCTCATGTTTATCCTAAGATGGTATGGTATATGCGATATGTTATGTAGGGTTGAGATTTGCATGTGTAAGGTCACGGTTCAGTTTTGAAGGAAGGTCACAAATTCTTAGGTGGCATGGATAGCTTCAGATAATTAGGCAAATAAGATCACTGATTGGTGTGGCTTGATGAGGGTATACATTTTAGAAAAGGTGATGTGTTTGATTTGAGGATACCTCATTGGCATTGCGACACTCTCTTATTGGATCGACTACGGATATTCGAGTTTGCTTGGTGGCACAGAAGAATTATAGGAGTAGCTCGCGTGGGATGATTGGGTGTTAGAGGTGTGTTGTGTGTTTGGACGGTGGAGTTGGGATCGGATATGGTGATTCACGTGTTGTATGAATTTGGAGATTGGGAGTTCTCATAGACAGGTCAGGTCGTGGTTGTGGACTGCGTATATCGGTCTTGTATGGTCACTAATGGGGGTTTGAGACCCGAGTGGATCCTTGTTGCTTAGTATGTTAGATTTTGGTGTGATATTGGGTATGGACTGGCTGTCTCCGTGTCGTGTTATTCTGGACTGTTGCGCTAAGGCGGCAGCGTTGGCTGTGCCGGGGATTCCACGGATTGAGTGGCGAGGTTCGACGGGTTATGTTCACAGCAAGGTGATTTCATTTTGAAAGACCTAGCGGATGATTGAGAAGGGTTGTGTTTCTTATTTGGCCTTCGTGATGGATGTCAGTGCAGGGACTTCTTCTATTGATTTAGTTCTGGTGGTGAGGGATTTTTCGGATGTGTTTCCTGCTGCCACGCATGGCGCCAGACAGGGTTGTTGATTCCGATATAGATTTGGTGTTGGGCACCGTATCGTATGGCACTATCGGAGTTAAAGGAATTGAAGGAGTAGCTTCAGGAACTCCTTGATAAGGGGTTCAATGGTAGACTAATGTGGATGTGTGTTCTGTATCGAGTCGGCTTGGTTGACTCCAAGTTGTTATTGTTGAGAGATGTGTTGATTCGATTATTATTGAGCTTATTAGTGATTTGGGGAGATCTATGATTTACCTTTCCGTGTTGCGAGGTGTTAGTATTTGTTAGTTATAGGAACATGTGGTGCGTTTTTATTGGGGTCTCTCAGTGGAATTCGAGTGGGAAGAATATTGGGTATTGCTCGGTGGATGGCGTATCGGTCGTGTCCTTTCGGGTTTGTATAATGTTATGTCAGTTGCTTCGCTGCGATTATGATGATTTGCTTTGGTTCTAGACGTCAAATTGCGCGCGGTTGTCAATTTTGAGCATAGTGACTTGAGGTATTTCATGTGGATCAGTGTTTGGATAGGACCGCGCATTGCAGCGAAGTTATGACCCTTCGGGTTAGATTTGTGTGTTCTGGTTCTACGATATATGATAGGTTCTCAGCATTGTATTGTGGTGGTACTGGTGAGCTTGCGGTATAGCTCTCTCTTTTGAGTCATTCTCATGATTTGAGTATGTTCGGATTGTTGCTTATTGGTGCGCGGATTTGCACGAGTTGTGGCTTTAGATTATATTGATGTGTCATGTCACCCGAGTAGTTGTGTTTGATTAGATGAGATCGTTGGGATCTAGGATGAATACAAACGGATTCGATTTCAGCGTGTTGGAAGGATAATATCGATGTTCACTCAAAAATTTACTATGATCCTTGCCAAAAGAGAAGTGGTTTCACGACTGGTTGATCTGAGGAGTGGTTATGACTTCCTATGTGTTTCATTTATCATTGGCAGTATACGGAAGTGTCGGAATGGGGCTTTATTTGATAAGAGGCTTATTAAATAAATTCGGATGTTTTAAGCAACCGTTGTGACTAGAAATTATCGCTACAAGTGTTTGAGTTATGTAGTACGTAATGTAATTGCACCTGAGGTTGCAGGTATGGGTTATTACAGCTGGTTCAAGCTTATCCAGAGTATAGATGTGAGATTCTGATATTGTAGATGGTTTCAGAAGTGGAAATGTGGTTCTAAGGTTTATGGGCTAGGTTGGATTGTGAAATTTTAGTTACATTGTGTTATCGAACCTATATGAGATAGGGTGACATGGTATCACCCTCGGGTATCTGCATGGTAAGGTTATACAACAACTTGTTGGATTTTGGAACAACTATGGGCACGTTCGAGGACGAACGTATGTTTAAGTGGGGGAGGATGTAACGACCCGACCGGTCATTTTGAACTTTTACACTTTTCTAGCCAAATCTCGGGCATGACTAGCCCCGTGTGATGTATTATGACTTATGTAAATTATCGGTTTTGGTTTTCAGCGTAATCAGAATGAATTTGGAAGAACAGTTCTCAGTTTGATGCTTAAAATTTGAAATGTTTTACCAAGTTTTGATTTGTTAGTATAAGATCTCGGATTGGAATTTTTATGATTTGGTTAGCTCTGCTAGGTGATTTGGACTTAGGAGTGTGATTGGAATGTATTTTGGAAGTCCGTGGAAGGTTTAGGCTTGAATTGACGAATTAGGATTTTTTGGCGTTTCCAGTTAATAGGTGAGAATTTGATATAGGGATCGGAATGGAATTTCGGAAGTTAGAGTAGGTCCGTTGTGTCATTTGTGACGTAAGTGCAAAATTCAGGTCATTCGGACAAGGTTTGATAGACTTTTTGATCGAAAACGGAATTTGAAAGTTTTTGGAATTCTTAGGCTTGAATCCGATGCTAATTTGGTGTTTTAATGTTGTTTTGAGTGTTCTGAAATTTGGAACGAGTTTGAATGATATTATGGGATATGTTGGCATGTTTGGTTGATGTCCCGAGGGTCTCGGGTGTGTTTCGGATGGTTAACAGATCAATTTTTGGACTTTGGACTTGGCAGATTTTCTGGTATTTTGTTGTAGAGAAATCCTTCTTCGCGTTCGCGAGAGGTTCTCGCATTCGTGAAGGGTTAATGAGAGGGGAATCCAAGTTGTTCTTAGCGTTCGCGATGTAGGTCCCGTGTTTTCAAAGGTGTATGAGTTAAGGTTTCGCGTTCGCGGTTGGCATTCCGCATTCGCGTAGGGTCGAGCGGTGTGGTCACCGTGTTCGCGTGTGGCCCTCACATTTGCGAAGGAGATAATTTGGTCAGTGAAGATTTGAGCTTCGCAAATGCGAGGGTGATGTCGCGTTCACGATGAAGAATACACGGGCAGTCAGTTTATATTTTAAAATCGAGGGTTTGGTCCATAATTTCGAAATTTCATTAGAGAGCTCGGGAGAAGGTGTACTTTGAGGAGATTTTTAGTGGAGCTATTGGGGTAAGTATTCTTCACCCATATTTGGTTTAATTCTATGATTTAGTCTTGAATTCCATCATTTAATTTGAAAAATTAGAGTGGAAATTGGGGAAAGATGGAAGAAAAGGTTGAGAATTCTTTTGGGGATTTGAATGGGCATATGATGTCGGATTTTGATGTATTTGATATGTACAAACTCGTGAGAGTGTAAGGATTCTATTGATGTGATTTTTATTGGATTCCGATATGTGGGCCCAGGGGCCAGGTTTGGCCAATTTCGGGATTTTTGTTATAAATTAGATATTTTTGAATGAGCTTTGTTCCCCTAGCATATTTTGATGGTATGCATCTGCTTTTGGCTAGATTAGGAGCATTTGGAGGTCGAGTCGAGTGGAAAAGGCATTGTGGGCTAGAGTTTGGACCGGATCGAGGTGAGTAATGATTGTAAATGTTGTCCTGAAGGTATGAAACCTCGGATTTCACATCATTGTGCTATATTGAGGTGACGCACATGCTAGATGACAAGCGTGGGGTCGTGCACCGTTGGGGATTGTGACTTGGTCCATCCCGCCTGACTGTTTTACTGCATATTTGATTGAAAACTATTTGCTATCATCATGTTTCAGGCTGAATGCCATATTTGGGCCTCGTGCCAACTATTTGGACCTTTAGGGGATTTTTACTGCGATTTCCTCATTGTTTTAATATTATATCCATACTCAGTCATGCTATGTTATACTGTTTTCATAACTCACCCATTTTTACTCTGTTTTAAACACTTTAAATGATATTTTGGGTTGAGCATCATATTTTACTGTGTCCGAGTGGCTTTTAGAGATTTTTGACTGAGTAGGGCCGAGGGCCTGTGTTGTGAGGATTATTATGGGATCGTGCTGCATGCTGGATCAGTGTTGTACTGATTATGATTATGAGGCCGAGGGCCTGAGTTGTACGCCACAAGGTGGCTTGATATGAGACCGAGAGCCTGTTTGATTATGCCACGAGATGTCTTGTTATTGCGCTTGGGCTGTAAGGGGCCCTCCTAGAGTCTGTACACCCCCAGTGAGCGGGGGGTACCCTGAGTGAGTGATATATTGATTATGCCACGAGATGTCTTGTTATTGAGCTTGGGTCGTAAGGGGCTCCTCCCGGAGTCTGTACACCCCTAGTGAGCGCGGGTACCAGTGTGAGTGATGTGATGTAGCCCAAGAGGCTGTTGTCGATTCATATTGTTGCCCGAGGGGTGGTTCTTGATTCATGTTATGCCCGAGGGAATGATTACGAGTGATTGTGAGGTAGCCCGAGGGGCTAGTTCTGTTGATATTATGCCCGAGGGGCGGTTTATGTTACATGTTTTGCCCGAGGGGTTGTTTACGTTTCTATCATTTCTCTCACTATTTTCATTACTCGTTTGAAACTATTGAAAGTTGTTTTAAAAGGTTTTACTGAAACTGAGTTTGACTTACGAAGTAAATGATTTATGTTTTGTTTTAGAAGTGTACTATATTTGCTGTAGCGTTATGACGTGGCTTACGTATTTTTCTTACTGCTCAGCTTTCATTTACCTTTATTACTTACTAAGTTGGAGTACTCACAATACTCTCTCTACCTTGTATGCAGATTCAGGTATTTCTGAACCCGGTAGCGGGTGTTGATTGCTCGGAGGCAGAGTCATCGGATTTTAGCAAGGTAGTCGCCCGACGTTCGCAGCACTGCTTTTTCTCCCTCTTGTTTTCATTAGATGGTATTTAGTACATTTTCAGACTTCTCGTTGTATTCAGACCTTAGTAGATGCTCATGACTTGTGACACACTGATGACGGGCTTGTATATTATTTCCGCAATGTTCATTTAGACTTATATTTTGAGTTATTTGATTAATTAAAAGCTTAAAAATGAATTATTATTTATTAAATGGTTAACTCAGGAGTTGTGTCATCTGGCCTAGTTTCACGATAGGTGCCATCACGACCGGGTCAGTTTTAGGGTCGTGACACTGAAACATGAATAGTTTTCGGGCAAAGATAAAGTGAGAAATTACAAATAATTTTTGCCCGTTTGACACCCCATAAGAAGCATTTTTGTTTTAAAAATTCTGACTGAACCTTGCTTCGGAGGTTGCCTACATATCCTTGGCTATAAAAGAATCAGGTCAGTGTAGTTCTGGAAGTTTTGGTAGCTGGGATTATCAGAAAACTGTGATTTCACTGCTATTGATGCTGTTTACTGCTTGCTGAGCTCCTTATTACACCAAAATCAAAATGGAAAGACTAACTAAATCTACCAACTACGAGTTACAAGATTCCTATCTATGAGTCTTCTGAAGCTTGATCTTGAGTATTGGCTGGTTCTTCATGCTGACTCTGATCTAAATCTCGATGCTTGTTAGTTGCAAGTACGGGTTCATTCTTCTTCACCTTTTTGGATCTAGGCGGGACATGCAAAGCTTGTGACTTCGGTCGTGTATTGAGTAGTCCATATTTTTTTCTCCGCTTCTGCATTTTGGATTCACTTTTTGCTTTTCCTTTATTTCCTTCTTTTCTTTTATTCTGGATTGAGACTTCTTCTTTTGGTTGTCTCAAACCCTATGCCTCGAGGTATAACTTTCTCAGGCATCAAAACAAATGAACAAAATTTTCTACTCCAGTTTTCACTAGGAAAATTTCTTGAGTTATTGTAACAAAACTCTATACTACTTCATTATTGAAAGCAATAAAGGAAGGTAATGGTGTATCATGGAAAACGAAATTAGGGAATGGTGACCCTATGTCTAGAATAAAGTCAACTAGGGGGTGGAGACCCTATGTTGGAAAAGGGAGTGGAGACCCTATGTTGGCATCAACTAGGGAGTAGTGACCCTATATTAGCATCAAGTTATGTTGGTATCAACTAGGGAGTGAAGATCTTATGTTGGTATCAACTAGAGAGTGGTGACCCTATATTGGCATCAAGTTATGTTGGCATCAACTAGGGAGTGAAGGCTCTATGTTGACATCAACTAGAGAGTGGTGACCCTATGTTGGCATCAGGTTATGCTGGCATCAACTAGGGAGTTGAGACCCTATATTGGCATCAACTAGGGAGTGGAGACCCTATGTTGGCATCAACTAGGGAGTGGAGACCCTATGTTGGCATCAACTAGGGAGTGGTGACCCTATGTTGGCATCAAGTTATGTTGGCATCAACTAGGGAGTGGATACTCTATGTTAGAATCCACAAGGGAGTAGTGACCATATGTTTGCATCAACTAGGGAGTAAAGACCCTTTGTTGGCATCAACTAGGGAGTGGTGACCTTATGCTGACATCAAGTTATGTTGGCTTCAACTAGGGAATGGAGACCCTATATTGGAAAAAACGCAGCTAGGGATTGGAGACCACATACTACCATGATTTTGAATTTTCTTTCTTTTCTTTCTTTGCATTTCATTTTTTTATTTTCGTCATTTTTTATTAAGAGAATGAGTAAAATGAAAGAATTTGGAGGAAACTTCCCTTTAAGAGTGATTATTGTTGCAGAGCTATTTTAGTCTCTGCACGGTTTCCTTTTGTTGCACCTACTTCTTGCAAGGTTGCTTTGAATTACATATGTTTCCTATTTTCCAAACAAAGAACAATTTGTCAATTTGAAACAGTGGTTGATTTTGTGGCCTTGAGCATTTCAGTCACTTGATCTCGGCCCAACTCCTTTGATGATACTTTCAAATGCAACTGGTATTTCCTAAAGACCGATTTTTCTTTCTGGCCCCAAAGAACTTTTGGCTTTTCCAAACCTTTCCATGACGGTTGGTCACGTGGTACCTAACCCTTTTCAATTTTGTTTTGACTTCATGGGCATTTCAGTCTGATTTTCTTCTTTCAATTTTTAACTTCAAAACATTGGGGATTTTTTGGCTTTTCAAACCTTGCCAAGACGGTTAATCACGTGGGACTCAACCTTTTCAACTTCATATTCTCCCTTATAGGAATTTCAATTTGACTTCCTTCTTTGAGAGTTTTCAATTTCAAAACATTAGCTACCATGGCCAGTCAAGGTCGACTTGATGCCCTTGCCGATGCTGGGTGACTTTTTACATATTAGCTTGTATCAAACGAGAGCCTTGTAAATCAGCCTTACCTTCCTTTCTTTGTCTTAGTTTCGAAACAAAGTTAGACCAAAAGGGATTCAAAGAAAAATAAATAATAGAATGGAAAATGAATTTAAACAAGAGGTATCCCTTTCGGGAAAAAGAAAGAAGGACTTATCTGGAGTACATGCGGACTTCAATGAACATGACATGTCTTTTGGACTGGATGCTTGATCTGTATAAAGCGTCCAATTCTCAGAAATTCATCATAACTTATACCTCAAAATTGAGAAACCTTGCCAAGGATCTGTCGATGCTGATGGCTGTGAGGATCTCCTTTTCGATCAGTGGCGCCCTTTGCGGGTTTTTACCAGCTGACCTCTCTCATTTCTCTTCTCACCGTCGCCTTGTAGTTCTCTTTGCGAGTTTTCACTAACAGGACTCTCTCATTTCAATTTCTCTACTTACCATCGCCCTACGGTGCCCCTGAGGATTTTCACCCATAAGACTCTCTCATTTTGTTTCTCTCATATAGATTGTATCAGATCCAAGCGATTATATCCTCCAATTCATGAGCACCTTTGATAATTGATCGGAAGGACTTGAATTGGATATGGGTAAAAAGGATTTGGATTGAACTACAACTTTGGAACCTTTCAGGCGAACCCATTGCTGAATCATTATAACTTTTGCCCCAATTTCACTTTTGGGGGAATTTGGATTTTCATTTTGGTGTGACTAAACCCTAGAGAGAGAGAGGCTTTCTACGTATCCTTTCGGAATCACGTCGAACGTAGTTCAAGAAACTCTTGTTTTTGTTTTTGATTTTGTGTTTTTTTCCCTCTATTTTGTTTTCTTTTCTCTTTCTTTTTCCTTTCCTTTTCCTCTTTTTTTTTCATTTCATTTTATTTTGTCTCTTTTTCCACCTTTTTTTGTATTTTTCTTTTCCTTCTCTTTTTTTTTTTCATTTTTCTTATTAATTTTTTTTCAATAATAACTTTCAGGTTCCAAAGAGGGTAACCAAAGAATGGGAGCCAGCTCAAAGGGTTTGCAAAGGGTTGAATATTTAGATAGTGAGAAAAAAGCCTTCTTCTTCCCAACCGGAGAACATTAATGCTATATAGAGGATCCAATATAGTACTTTTTGACTACATTTTCATTGACAGTTGTTTCAAGACGTTTCCTTCGATGTGTCCCAAATACAACATTTTTTTTGCAGTACTCTTGTTGCAATGTATGGACCTTTCCAATTTGGAGCCAATTTTCCTTTAGTTATTTCGATTCTTTGTTTTATTTCCTCAAACTTATCTTCATTGCATTCTGACTCTTGATTCATTATTTTGAAGTCTGACAGTGTTTTGAGATCTGGGCATGAAGTCCGCAAGCATGTCATGTTATTGAAATCTGCATTTAACAGAACTGAAAAGAGAATAAGAAAAGTGACAAGATCAAGAAAAGAGACATTCCTGGACAATACATTTATTTTTTTATTTTGATCATTTTTTATTTTTTTATTTTTGAAGTTTAAAGATAGAAGGGTTTACATCGGAAAGTAAGAAAATAAAATAAAAAATCCGAATCATACCCTGAAATAATCCGGACGCGAAAAGATAGCAAGACTGGCTACCGAGACTCCTGTCTGATAAGGAACTTTCAGGCTTGGCGAACTTTTTTTGGCTTTTCTCCTGTCTTGGAAATGGCTGTAAGGGCCTTCAATGTCGTATCAAATTCCTCATCTCTCCAATTTTTGTTCATCAAACCCTTTGAACCATTCTGAACGGCTTGTGATGTGGCCTTAAAGGCAGCATGACTCAAGATTCGGCCCATTTTTTACGCATTTCTACCAACTCCCCAATTTTTATAACCTCAGCGAACGTCCTACCCATAGCGGACATCATGTTCTAGAAGTAGTCCACCTCTTGGGCCTGTAGAAAGACTACAATTATTTCGACTTCGTCCATTGGAGGCTTTACCCTGGCAGTTTGCTCACGCCATTTGACAGCATATTCGCGGATGCTTTCTGTGGTTTTCTTTTTTAAATTGGACAAAGAGTTCCTGTCGGGAGCGATGTCCACATTATACTGGAACTAGCGGACAAAATCGTGGGCCATATCATCCCACACATGCCAATGGGTAATTTCTTGATCCGTGTACCATTCATAAGCGATTCCCGCCAGACTTTCGCCAAATAGGCCATCAAAAGTTCTTCTGTTCCACCCGCCCCTCTCAGTTGATTGCAATATCTTTTTAAATGGGCGATTGGGTCTTCGTGCCCATCTTACTTTTCAAATTTTGGAATCTTGAAGCCAGCTGGCAAGTGGACATGGGAAAACATGCACAGGTCGGAGTATAAGACACTCTTTTGACTACTCAGGCCTTGCATGTTTTCAGGTTTTGTTCTATGTTTTTCATCTTTCGAGCCATTTCTTCCTGCTCGGGATTTTTGACTATTCTTTTTAGTTCTGTCGGACACCCATACTGTGGAGGACGAGTATATGAGTCCGGAGTGACATAGCACATATCCTATTGAAATTGTGGGCCCTGGAATGTGAAAGTCAGAGGTTCAATATACGGCCTGGGCACGGTAAAGACAGGTGCTGCGGAGAACAATACTGGAGGTGCCTTGGAAACTGGCGCCTGGGGGCGAACCACAGAAGGCATGCCAAGACCATTGGACGACATTGGAGGGTGCCCGCATGGGATGAGCGGGTTGGGCACAGGGGCGTTGGTAGCCTCACCTGACCTGGGGATCAATTCAGGGAACCCAGGGATTGCGCTTGGCGGTTCCCTACCATTAGACCAAGCGTCCCACATTTCCAACATCCTATTCTCTTCAACAGTTGCTGATTCTGGTTGAGGAGTAGCCGGTGCTGGGCTATCCTCAGGATTGATAATTGGTAGATGACTTTCGGAGGCCATAGGAACCTTTCCTTGGATCTTGTGAAGTAAGGATAGGAAGCCAGATTACCAACAAAACCAACCACCTAAACAAAACCTGCCTTTTTTGTACACTCAACAACCTTGTTAGTTTTGAGATGCTTAACAGATAGAAAATTGCACGTTGGGATGCAATGCACCTAAATAATTAAATATTTCTACCATGTGTTTGAACGGTTGCATGTTTCATTCCGGTTTTAACTAACTTTGTTTTACTCTGTATCTCTTTTCTTTCATTTCTGCCTCTTTTTAATCACTCTTGATTTTCTCATTTTGTTTTTGTCGCTGTTTTAGTTTTAGAACTCTCTTTTCTTTCTTTTTTATTAAAATTTTCTTTTTCTTTTTTCTAGTTTATTTTTCACTCAATTAATTTTATGACTATGATCGAATCCGATGGGAATTTCCTACGTATCATGACGTTGCATGAGTCATATCTTACGTAGTTCGGAAAAATCAAGAATGGAATAAATAAGAGAACTCTCTATTTTGTTTTTACTTTTTTATTCACTCACACAATGAAAACGTTAAGAAAAAGAATATATTTTTACATATCGTTTCTTTATTGGGGAATTTGGTGAAAGGAAGCCTTTTAAAGATGAAAGAAAATATTTTTGTGGATTTTTGGTTTTGATTTTATTTGATTTTTTTTTTGAAATTTTCAAAAGAAAGACTTCTAAAGAAAATAATTTTTGGATTTTGATTTTTTTTCTTCTGTATTTTCGAAAGAAGGACTTTTAAAAAATATTTCAGATTTCAGATTTCTGAGTTTCTTTTTTTCTCTTTTTAATTTACGAAAGTACTTCTAAAGAGAAGCAAAAATATTTTTGGATTTTTATTTTCTAATTTTTATGACATTTACAACAGAAGACTTCTAAAGAATAAAAAGATTTTTTCTTTTGGATTTTTGTTTCTGATTTTTTTCTTTAATTTTAGGGGAAAATACTTCTTAAGAAGGGAAACATATTTTTGATTTTGATTAATTTAATTATTTTGAACGAGAGACTTCAAAAAATAAAGAAAATATTTTTTGAGTTTTTAAACATTTAGTTTTCTTTTTTCTTTTTTCTAAAGGAAGAATTCTACAGAAGGAATTAAAGAAAAATATTTTTGGATTTTTAAAATTGGGCCGGAACTGATGAGGTTTGCCTATGTATTTCACATCCAGTGAGAATCAGACCCGCGTAGTTTGGTCGGTTTTGACATAATCCGAAAAAAAATATGAAATTGACTCTTTTTGAAATGACTCGTCTCTTCTTTTTTTCAATTTTCATCATTTTTCTTCTTTTTTTTTGAAAAATTTCGGCAGAGTTTAAGGACATTTTTCAAATATCGGGGTTTTCAGAATCGGGCTAATTTCTCTCCTACCTCACTCTTGGTTCTTCTCTTGATTTTCATTCCTTAGCCGATCAACATGCAAGCAAAAATAAATAAATATACAAATAGCACGTAAGATGCATCAGGATGGTCTTTCATTACGGGTACACCTGTCCTAGACGGACCCAATCCCTGTGTTGAGTCTCAAAAGTCAAATGCACGTGATGCAAATAAACGTTCCTACTAGGGATCCGGCATGAGGCTATGTTATTCTAGGTTTAAACATGTGGGTGTGTTCTAGACATGGCTTACCTAAGCGGACAACTCGAGCCAAGGTGGGGGCAACGTACCGGGAGCACGAAAGTCTATCCGGCCTAGTTACCGACCTAGCCTCGTTCTATTTGGTATGACCTCTAACAGAAAAGTGGGCTATGTGTACGTGTGCACCATATTTTAGAAGACTCGGAAGGGAGGTGTAAGAAGACAGTTTAATATAGTTCAAATAATATCAAAGCGGCAAATAAGCGACAATTAGCACATTAAGCTCACAATTATAGTAATTTCAACATACAATAAATCCAAATACAAATTAAATTACAAGCTTGAATTCTTAATCCTGAACTAGAGATTCTGGGTTCTGATCCCCAGTAGAGTCACCAGAGCTGTCACATCTCCTTTTTTTCGAGCGGAGTAGGGTGTTTTTCCAATTAAAGTAACATTAATCGAAATGAGATTATTTATTTAATTCAGAGTCGCCACTTGGAATAATTTAGGGTGTCCCAAGTCATCGGTTTATTTTAAAATCCCAAATCGAGGATATTTGACTCTATTTTTGGTCCGTGAACACAGAAGATCGGGTAAGAAATTCTGTTAATCCGAAAGAAGGTGTTAGGCATTCCCGGATTTGTGGTTTTAGCAAGGTTGCTTTAATCATAACTAGCTTAATTAAATTGTTTAGCTATGCATTTTTAGAACCTATGTGAATTTTACCTTTTACCGCTTTTAATTACTTGATTATTCCTAATTATGAAATTATCTTAAAACGAGTAACGCGTACGTGTACTCATTTCGTTTGGAGCATCAAAAATCATATCACACGTACGTGTATACAATTAATAACACTTCATTATTATTAAAATTGTTTGGCCAAAGTTGCGCGAACGCATACTTTGATTTATTTTGGGAATCATAATTATGTCACGCGAACGTGTACATAATCACGATATTAAATAAATATATGCCTCAAGCATTCTACGAATATTCATAGATGCTTATTCTAATTTAGGATTATTGTGAAAATCATGAGTTTATGGGCAAGGAAATTATGATAGATATGGTTTTAATAAATTCTGAAGAGTTGTAGAATTGAGGACATTTTTGATTCAACTAGCTTTCCATTTACTTTGGTACTTGCATGATGGTCCATTACTGAAACTATGAGTTTGAGTCTATGTCCTTCATAAATTACTAACATGATGGGATTAACAGATTTAATCAATAATTTTGAAAGTTAAATCAGGAGGGGCCGATTTACTAATATTATTACACAAAAAAAAAAAATCTAACAAGAAGAGTTGTAACTCACTCAACCCAAACAAAAAATTGCAAGTTTATCCCGATTTAACACTTAGGCTCCTATCAGCACAACTTGCCAATATAGCCATAATGAATTGAAACAAACTATAACATCGAATCAGAATCAAATTTTCAAATCCAATTTCAAAATAAAAGCCGAAAAAGGCAGCTACTGGTCAGGTCCTCAGCTACAAGTTGAAGAGAACATCAGCAAACAACAAATAATCCAACTAAATCTGATTTGAAGCCCAGAAATGCAGGAGAACTTGATTTTGAATTAGCAAAATAGTTATTGCTTTCTTATTTTTTATAGAGCTCTTTTTTAGGTCTCAATTCAAATTTGAACGTAGAATATTTGTGTTTCAACCTTTTTCATTGAGAGGTGCGTGTGAGTGTGAGTGAAGAAGGAGTGATTTGGGGAAATCCTTCTCTTGTTTGGAGAAGAGAGGCGGTTAGGTTTAGGTTTTCTAGTGGGGAATCCGTCTAGTGAGGAGATGAGGAAGAAGAAGTCTGCATCGGCTTCTAGGATTTTTAATTGGGGAGAATGTAGGGGAATAGAGGGGCGGCTAGGGTTTATTCATGGGGGAGGGAATCTGATTCTCCAGTTTTTTTTAGGATAATGGGGTTTTAAAGAGAGGGGATTTAGGCTGGGTCCTTGGGTTGTTTGAGAGGGAATGGGGTGGATTTTGAGGGATTGGGCCATGAAAATTGGCGCAGTTCGAATCTAGACCAAAAAATAACTTTTTCCCCTTTTTCTTTCTTTGTTTTCCTTTCCCTTTGTTTTTTAAATTCTTGAAAAAATAAATTAAAATCTAACTTAAATCTCATTAGCAAATTCTATTTATCTAATAACAAATGCGCGAAATATTTTGCTTGATTTTTTATGTATTAATTCTAACAATTAAAGAGTAGCTAATTCTTACGATGGCATGAAACGAAAATGTGACTATTTTTATGATTGTTCTTATGATTTTAAAATATTAAACATGCATGAAATACAACTAAATAAAGAAAAACTCCTAAAATTCATTAAAATTATTTTTGGTCTATTTTTAGGAGTTATTTCCATGCGGAGCAAAAATTAGGTGCTCATAGATTTCATATTGTAATAACTCTTTTCAATTTTCTGCTTAATACATCTTGTCATTTTAGCAGAAAAAAAAAAGTTATACAAATACTATACTATAAACAAAAAGATGAAAAGAATAATATTTTAAATGTGTGTATATTTTGGGTCTTCAAGTCATATGATCCTCCCTGCCGCGTTTTTGGAGGGGCAAAACTTACCATTGTTTTTGGAGATAACTCTTCCAAGGACAATCAATAGTAAGCTCCGGGAATATGTTAAAATGTTGACACTTACCTCATGTATATCGAAGACTAATATGTTAAAATGTAAAAGGTAGAGAACACTAAGCAAGAATTAATAAATTGTAATTGGTCAAATATTATGGGCATTTAAACATTAATTTACACCATTTAGTTAAATTGATAACAAAAAACATAATATCCTCAAAATTTCGCGAACAAGTAGAGAAACATACATATTTGTTTTGAGAGGAATAAATCAAATTAAACATGTAACACAATAATTTCAATCTCGAATGTCATTCACTGAAATCAAAGGGAAGCCATAGACAAGTTATTCAAACAATGATAGGCAACAAATTCAGCACGTTTGATTTGACTTAAACAATATGTTAGATCAGTCACATGACAGTTTTGTTAAAGCTAAAAGATACAGTGTATATAGGAGAATCATTTCTTTAACATAACAAAAAAAAAAATAATAAGAAGTAACGATTTTGTCAAAAAATTAATTGTATTGGACCAATTTCATTACATGTAGGTAGAGTGGCTGTAGTCAACAATTAATCTTCAAATTAAGAAAAGAGAAGAAATTAAGAAAGCTTACAATAAATTTGCCCCTCTCTGGAAATGTTTACCAAAATTAGTATTATTGTGGTTCGAGGTGGATTAATTTTTCCTTAAGTAAAAACCAAATCCACTCCTCGATTTTCTAAATATGTAAATCAAATCAAACTAAAGAGTAAGCTTTTATCGATTTTAATTTTATTAATTTTTATTTTTTGAAAACTACGGATATTTGTGAGGGAATATTAAAGGTTTTCTCAGATAATTGGGAAGAGAAAGAATGGGTGAAGAGAGTTGGTTGGGGGGGGGGGGAATGCCTCGAGAGGGAATATGCAGCCAAAGGAGGATTATGTAATAAATAAATAATAATAATTGTAATATAGAGACTTTGTTAGTATTATTTTTAAAAACTATCCACTAAAGCAAATAACTTCAGATGTGCATTGTTCATTTATTCAGATTCTGTTTATTTATTGTCCATTAGTTTCACCAAATCAGTTAAATGCTCAAAATTCCTAAGTTTAATGTTATAGACAAAATTCATAAATTTCTATTTATTTATATTTTATGGTTTAATCTTGGATTTGAAGGCTAAATCTTGTGTAAACCAATATATAAAAATCCAAAATAATGTTAGGAATCTTACTTTTGGAATAAAAAGTTTCCAAAAATCTTTTAGATATTATGTCTGAACCCCACTGTGCTACGATCGCAAAAACCCTACTCTGAACTTGAACTAATCATTTTATTATGTACTTATTATATATGATTATATACATATTATATATAATAATATATTTACTGTATATTTATCGAATATTTTTAATGTAAGCAATTTAATGAACGACTATTTGAATTAATTCTTCGAACAACAAAAAAAAAGCACCCGATCGAAGGTGCATGGTGGTTGAGCTTAGAGGTACTATCACAATCAAAGGAATATAACTTTATCTCTTTTCATGCTTTTCATTTTTATTACTTAAGAAGCTAAAGACGAGAAATTTATTTTGCTAATTTTGTTACTCAAATTACATTAACTTTATGTGTTTACATCTATTAAAGCAATAAGTTAAGCGAAAAAGTTGTGGTTGTTTATAATAAGATCGAAGTCTGTTATAGTTTGTCCAAAGCATTAATTATGTGTTAAACTACTCTTTATTGCATTTAGCATATGTTTTGATATCGACAAATGTACTTGAACTAGAAAAAGTTTTTCCAAGTCATTTCTCACACTCATCCCTCTAGTATAAAAAAGAAAGACAAAAAGAAAAAAGAAAAAAAAAGAAAAAAGTTTAACGTTCTGGTAGGGACGAAGCTACACTTTGGTAAAGGTGGTCAATTAACCATCCTTTATGAAAAATTATACTGCCTATATAAATAAAATATTAGCTTTTAGCAGTACATAACATATATCGAACACTCTTTGTTGGAGATTTTTTTTTTCAAATTTGAACACCCCTGAAGAAATTCTTGGTTTTGCCACTGCTTTCTGGAAATTACTATAATTTTTACGTAAATTTTTTGGATACTCAAATCCAATTAAAGAAACTTAATATCTTTAAATAGTAAAACTTCATTTATAGGCTTTCGAGTTAACTTTGGCCATAGACCATAAACTTTTAAAGCTCCATAAAATGTGAAAAACTTTTTGTTTACTTACACCGAGAAACCAATTGGATATTAGCAACTTTCTTTCACATAGTGTTTCTTTTTCCATTGTTTTGATCATGAATCAAATATATAGCACAAAAGGCAAAAATAACAGAAAAAAAGCTGAAACTAAGCGTAACAGACATGAATTCCTTTTCCATAAGCTAGCATTTTCTCTTTTTAATTTACACAATGGGAAAAAAAGAACAAGAACAAATAAGGAAAAAGGAGATATAAGACCAAATAGCTTATTTTTTAAGAAAGTAATAATTTAAGAACGTGAAATATTTTGTTAATAGAAGAAAGTAAAATTAAGATATTTACTACCCCGAAATCACTTTAGAATTATGCATTCTTGAAATATGAGAATGTTACGGTTGAAATTCGAAATCATAACCTATAAATCTAAAATAAACTTAAACTATCTTTGCAACTACACAGAATCTTTCCTTAAATCAAGAATATTCAATAATATATATTACAAATAAGTTGTTTTTTGTCTTATTGCACATTATAATTTTTTAATGAAATAAGTTCAACCAAATCGACTTGTGTCCACCTAGCTCCACCCCTGCATGCGACCACGTAATTATCTAGTGAAAGGAAACACTTTCTTTTATTCATCTTAATAGTTTTCAATCCTAACAGAAAAGGGAGAGAAACAGATACTCAATTTAAAGTGAGTAAATAGAAATTTATATTCAATCTCATAGATATATATATAATTCTGCCGAAAGCCGATTTGATGAAAATTATGTGTACGGCTCGGAGGAAGATTTTCACATCTTTCAAGATCACCCTACAATATGGGGTAAAAAAAGCCAAAATAAGTGAATATTTCCAGCAACAATAAATGAATATACATTTTCTTGGTACCTTTATGTTATTGGTAGACCACAACTCGATAAAACGTCTGCCCCCGAAAAAGCTAAAACTCAAGCAAAAAGTTATTAATCGATTCAATAAGAGTAACCATGTTGAATAAGTCATTATATTATATTGATATACTTGATTCACCTTTTTCTGGTGTAAAAAGATCTGTATTTTTTTTTATAAACTCTCCTGGGGTTGGGTAATACCTGGGGTGGCTATTTGTGATACTATGCACTTTAAAGATAATAATAATAATAATAATAATAATAATAATAATAATAATAATAATAATAATAATAATAATAATAATAATAATAATAGATATAAAGCTAATATGGCCTGGAAAGAATTGTTGGGCGGTAACGATATACTCTTAATATTGTGTAATATTATCCGTTTTGAGCAAAGCTTGCACGATTTTTTTCAAAAATCCTTACACCATTAAAAGTATCTAACTCCTTATAAGTAACTTATTTTTCTTTTCTACTTTTTATGTGGGGCTTTGTTCAAACACCTCTAATCCATCTTTAACTAGAGATTTCGGGTTCGAGCCCTAGAAATGAAAATTTTCCTTCAGCTTCCTCCTTTGATGAATCTTACACGATGCAAGTTCGGATTAGTCGGTACGGATATCGGACACCAGATAAAAAATAGAATAATAATAAATAGCGAAAGACAAAGCAGCCACTATTTAGTGTCTACTACTCAACTTTTGTCTCTCTTTTAACACCCTCCGTACCCTCTATATATCTTGTAAACTTCCTCAACTCCTCTCTCACATCTCTAAATCTTTAATTTCTTTTAAATTCCCTCCTTTTCCTCCTCCTCCTCCTCCTTCTTCTTTTTCCTTCCTCTTCCCTTTGGAAAACAATGGTGAAGTTCTCTAAGGAACTTGAGGCACAACTAATCCCAGAATGGAAAGACGCCTTTGTAAATTATTGGCAACTTAAAAAACATGTTAAGAAAATCAAGATTTCAAGAAAACCAAAACATGTTCAAGATGGAAACTCTGCTCTTGATTTTGGTCGATCCATTTTCGATTCGATTCGTTCTTTTACCATAAATTTTCATAAAGCTGCTGATAAACCTGAAGTTCCTCAAGTATGTTAATTCTTCTTCTTTTTCTTGATATTGATACTACTATCTTTTTATAAGGTGGTGAAAGTATACAAGAGGTTTGTTTATTTTGTGTGTAATTCTTTTAGTTCAAGTTCATTGTCCTTTTGTTTGAAAAAGAAAGGAAAAGGTGACATTATTTTCAGGCAAAAGTCTTAAAAAAAAGTCTTAAAAACATTTAATATGTGGTTCCACACGTGAGGTTTGGGAGGGCAGTGTTTCCGCAAACTTACCTTGTGAAAGTAGAGATTCTGCGCAACTAACAATAACAATAACATACTCAGTATCAAATGTATATTCTTCCTTTTTGCCACCTTTTCTTCTCCTTAATGAAAATGGTTTTTCTTTAACTTTTTAGTCTTAATATTTTTTATATTTCCCTACATGGAATTTCTTTATACTATTCTTCATGTTGAAGTTATAGTCACCGGAAAATCAAGAAAATATCGTGTTTAAATGGGTTACTATTGGATTGAGGTGGAAGGTGAAAGGGTGTGTGATTTAGCATGGAGGCAATAATGAAACGGTTTTTGTATCATGAAACTATCGTGAAGAGTTTGAAATAAGTACAACAACCTGAAAAAAAAAGGAGTCAATGAAAATGACAATTTTAATTTATATGGAAGATATATAATGAAGGAAGATATTACTCCATATTATTGGTATAAATGTATCTTTCTTTTTTTAAAATTGTTTGTGTAGGTGAAGAGCATAATCAAAGAAGGAGAAGATGGAAGCGAACAAGAAGAGCAAGAAGAAATGTATGAAACTGAAAATGAGCTTGCTCAGTTGTTTTCTGAAGAAGATGGGGTAATAATAATAATAATAGAAAATTAAATTACAAAGTGACCAATAGATTACGGGTAAGTCGTGGAAATAGCATATTGCAGAAATGCAGGGTAAGACTGCGTACAATAGACCCTTGTGGTCTGACCCTTTCCTGAACCCTGCGCATAGCGGCAACTTACTGCACCGAGCTGCCCAAATTACAAAGTGGGGTATAGAATATTTTGAAAATTTATGTTCATTTTGTGACTTTTTTTATTTTTATATTTTTGCATGTAGGTGAGAATATTTTTTGAAATGCTAGATGAAGAGCTGAAAAAAGTGAATGATTTTTACAAGACTAAAGAGAGTGAATTTCTTGAAAGAGGGGATATTCTTAACAAGCAGCTCCAAATATTGTTGGACCTTAAGCAAGTTCTCAGTGACCGTCGCAGGAAAATCCACGGGTCGAGATCCGGATCCGGGTTTTTCAGTCGGACCAATTCATTATCTGGCCGGAATTCTGATTTTTCCGGTGAGCTCTTCCTTCTCGTTATTTAATTTGTTTACGACAAACATAACATGTGCCTAGTTTGTAAAACAAGTTTATTTTCCTTACTGGACTTCATGTGATGTTTGTATAGTTCTAGGGCAAATTTGGAATAGTCTAAATAAACACGTAAAAGTTGAATATTGAAAATATATTTCCAATTAGCTTGAGTTTAATTTCTAAATCAATAGACAAATTAAAGGTACATATTAGTAACACATAATAAACTCGCAACACTTCCAAGGGGGTAATTCTTGTCTAAAGATCGCGATTCATATTATAGTATTACAATAACAACAAAACGCCTCAGTTCCAAATAAGTTAGTCTTGTCTAAGACGCAATTGTTACTGTTATAGTTGTCTCTGATGTGACCTGGTTGCGGATTCAAGTCGTGAAATCAGCCACCAATACTTGCATCAGGGCAAATTGCCTACATGTTTTATGCATCAGGCTGCTGTTATAGTATTGCGAGAAAAAGATTTTAAATAAAGTTTACATCAAGAACTTTGCAAATCAAGAATGATCTTCTTGAATAGTTTGGAGAGCATAGTTTCTCCATTTGCATGAATCATGGGGGTCCCAAATACAAAGGTTGCAATTTATTTGTCTTCCAACAGAATAATCATTCTTATTTTAGTGGATTCCACACCATTTTCATAAAAAAGTGTCCACCCTAGGTTATTCAGACACTAAGATTTTGAACTTTGAGAGTACACAAGATGTGAAAGTGATTTGATCGTAGATTTCTGTTGGAGATATGATGCACAAAATTAAATGCGCTTAGAATAATTGTTAGATGAAAAACCTCGAGACTTCGTTTATTTGTTTAAAAAAAAATGACATATTTCATCGTAAACACTTCCCGATATCAATACCAAGTGTTTATAACTTAAATACATTTTAATTATTTAATAATCATAAGAAAAGTAAGAATATAAGTTATATACACCGTTTGCAAAAAAAAAAAAAATTACACTATTATATCGTTTAACCTATTACATAATATAATGTTAGTAGAAATTTATTTGTTTGTTGCCACTGCTTCTTTTTATAGTATTTTTTAGCCGAGGACCAATAGTAAAAAAACCTCTCTGCCTTCTTTGGGTGGGCGTAAGGTCTGTGATTTGATTATGTAAGTATTTTTTTACGTAGAAACTGCAAGCGAATATTGTGACAGTCCAACGGGGACAGAAACATCACAAACAGAAGAAGTGATAGCAGCACTAGAAAAGAATGGAATAAATTTTGTAAATTCAGCAAGCACAAGGGCAAAGACTAAAATAGGCAAACCAAAGATGGCAATGAGGATTGATATTCCAGCCACTACACCAACACGTACTATAGCTGCTGTTACATCTATGCTTTGGGAAGATTTAGTGAATAACCCTAAGAAAGATGGCCCTAGAGAATACATTAACAAGAAGAAAATTCAATGTGCTGAAAAGATGATCAGAAGTGCTTTTGTTGAACTTTATAGAGGCCTTGGCTTACTCAAAACTTACAGGTAATTTTCTATTTTCTTTTGTATTTTTAATTTTTAAAGACTGATCTAAGATTTTAAGTCAGTACGTGCATAATTTCATCCCGTTATGGTAACAAAGATCTTGCATTGGTATCGTAGTCCGTGCATGCATTATGATAATGATATACCAAATAAAACTAACAGTGGCAAAGCTAGAAATTCGGCTAATTAAGTGTGTTGAAATTTGACTAATATATAAAGTTATTTTCCAGCGAAAAGGTATTCAGTTGACCAGCTAGCTTCATTGAATCGCACGCTCATGTAATATAACTAATAGAATTATGTTTTATATACTCACGTCGTAAAAATGTATTTATGTAATCAAATCACGTATATAAAAAAGATATATACAAATAACTCTATTTAATAAAATTATATGTTAACGTAAGATAAGTAGTAAGTAACCTATTATAATCGATTACATTACGCTGATAGTAAACGCCGTCAGTGCAAAGAACTTAAATCGGTCATACTTATGGTTTACACTATCAGATCATAGTACTTTAAGAATGTAGAATGGCGTGTTGGTGGTGAGAAAACAACAACACTTTACTCTTTTTAAGAAACTTAACCATCTTGATTTATGTGAATGGTGATGTAGCTATATTTGGTTAATGACTTGTGTTAATGTTTGTATAGTTGAGATTTCGTAATATAATAGATTTATGTCGTGATATTTGACTTATCTAACAATCATTCATTTCAAGGACATTTGGAAACAAACAAGTAACAAACAATAAAGTTCATCTTTTGTAAAGGGAAATAAAGGGAAAAAAGCAACAAGAAGATGACAAAAGAAAAACAGTATGAGGAAAGAAAAAGAAAGGACTAACAATGAAGATATTGCATTAAACGTTTAGCAAATATTTGTGAACTCTGAAAAATATCACTTTTAGTTCGCGATTAAAATTATTTATATTTGATAACCAGAAAGTAAATAAAATTTGTATATATTTTTTGTATATAATATATATATATATATATATTAATTATTTTTAGAACGGCCGTACAATATCTTTTTCCCTTATTATTCTTCTATTTTTTGGGCTAACTCTCTGTCACCTTTTGATCAAAAAGCTTTTTCATTAGCTATAGCCATTGCAATAGAAGAAGTTTCTTGAACGTAAACGTCTATAAATTCTGTTACTTTTTAGTTTACATGCATGAATTTCAAAATAAGTCTATGGATGTTTTAATGATTTTGCTAACTTTTATTTTCAGCTCACTAAACATGGTGGCTTTCGTGAAGATACTTAAGAAGTTTGATAAGGTAATGTTTTAAGTTTGAAAATAAATTTAGGGTTTTAATATTTACACTAGATCAATAAATAAACCCGACTCGCAAATATTTAACCTTATTTCTTTCATTTTCCCGTCAAACAGGTTGCTAAGCAGCAAGCATCAGCCAGTTACCTTAAACAAGTCAAAAGATCCCATTTCATTAGCTCTGACAAGGTAATTAAATTTTCAATTGATGTATATAGTCACCATAAGAAAAGGAAAATACTTATTTTAATGAATAATTATGTTCTTTGCAAATTTCTTAGAGTACTTCCTTTAGTTGCCCAAATTCCTATTAATTGTTAATGAATTTCTAATTAATTAAAGCAATTTCTTTTCATGCATTTTCACGTTACACTCGTACTTGGCTGAAAAAATTACAAACGATATGCCCATTTTTACCAGTCTTTCTCTGTGAACTATGCATACATCTCTTTTTAAATAAATTAGCTAGTTTAATACAAAAGCCATAAGTCGATCCGAACACTATGATTATTTTTGAAAAAAATAAGTGCAAGACTTTTTACATTTCGTGTTTCATGTTTTTTTCGTGAATGTTCTTTAAAGGGAAAAAAGGAGGTTTTGATATATTTGTGGGATATGATTAAGATGTCATTAAGTGCTTTTAGTATTATATATCATGAAATGGAAATAGTTTTTTATACTATTAGTGGTGATTAGTGGATGTTGATGATTTCTTTGTAATAATTGGCAAAACATCACTTTTAGTTTGCGGTCAAAACTGTTTATACTCGACATGTAGAAGTGTATAAAATTATATATTTTTTTGTATATAACATACAGAAATGTGTGTGTATCACAAATAATATATGATTTTCAATTATTATTTTGAGAACAAGTATCCAGTATTATTTTTCCTAATATTATTTTGCTAGGTGAAAATGGATGATTACTAATGCACAATATTTTATGTTTATTCTATTTATTGGTGAGAAGGTGGTTAGGCTAATGGACGAAGTGGAGTCCTTATTCACACAGCACTTTGCAAACAGTGACAGGAAAAAGGCAATGAAGTTCTTAAGACCCCAACAGAATAAAGAATCTCATATGGTCACCTTTTTTGTTGGTAATTCCCTCACTCACTACTCACCCACCCACCCCCTTATATAAAAATAGAAACAAAACAAAAGAAATTCAATTTCCCTCCCTTATATGTCTCTCTAGATCCATCTATATGCACATATTATACTATAATGCTAACAAAAGGTAGTGACAAAAGTTTGACAATATTAACCAAAATTGGGAATTGAATGAGTAACAACAACAATGGTGTCCGGGGAGGTATATGCAGATCTTACCCCTACCTCGTGCATGTAAAGAGGTTGTTCCGAAAGACCTTCGGCTCAAGAGAAAATTGAATGAGTAATGTATTTATTTAGGGGTGAGTGTGTACCCCAAACAAATACATTCATAAGATTGAGTCAACTTAAAATCCATTACTAGTTTTTTTTTATTTTAAAAAAATCATTTTTAGCAGTTAAATTATAACTAGAGATCCTAAAGAACGATATTTAAACAAAGAATTTTTTTTCGAAGTTTTGGAGTTAGAGAGGTTGAATAATGACCCGTCAACCTATTTTTTATTAAACAAACTTTAGACGAATTACGCCATAATCCAGTTTATTAACTCAACTCATTTTAACTTGCACAATTGATACCTCTAGTTCAAACTTTCACGTCCCTCATAAGCATCAATTACAAGCTGATACAACGAAAATACGATGCAAATTTATGTTTATATAGTATGGTTTAGGAAATATTATAAAGTATAATAACAAACTTTCTTAAAAAAAGAGGTATACATCTCAACTATAGTATCATTGTTACATTTTCAGAGTTGCCTGCCTTTTCATAAACTAAAATAACTTTAATATTGTAGTAAGATTTTGATAGAAACAAAGGTGCATGGAACGTGTAAAACAAGACGAGTAACATGTTACAACATGTTAAATTATACTGGTAATTTAAAAAAAAAAATTCGTTGTTACGTGTAATCATATATAAGAAGGGCAGCCTGGTACATTAAACTCTCATTATGCGCGGGGTCCGGGGAAGGGCCGGACCATAAGGGTCTATTGTACGCAGCCTTACCTTGTATTTCTGCAAGGGGCTGTTTCCGCGGCTCGAACCCGTGACCTGCTGGTCAAGCAGCAACTTTACCTGTTACACCAAGACTCAGCCTGCATATATATATATATATATATATATATATATATATATATATATATATATATATATATATATATATATATATATATATATATATATATATATAAAGTTAAATTATATATATTTATTGGTTATGTTACTGGATTTGCAGGACTTTTCACAGGTTGTTTTGTGACGCTATTTAGTGTATACGCAATATTGGCTCATTTGAGTGGCATGTTTTCCCCTAGAACTGAAGCTGGTTATGTTGAAACTGTTTACCCTATTTTCAGGTACCCCTTTTTTCTCACATTACTCTCATGTTTTCCCTCCTTTCTTCACAGACTTTATGGATGTCTTTAAGTTTTCCTAATTTTTAATTTGATATTGTCATTAATTAATATTCTTGCCATATTTTGAAATATACTATAGGTTTTGAGATTCAATAAAATGACATATAGTATGAAAATAACTAGAATGTCACTTTTTTTTAATGTATCAATGATCTTGAGAAAGACACTAAAATTTATGGACATTTCTTTCAAGAGTTGAAAAATAGACCATTCACTAAATCTAGGGATAGGTGCACAAACAGCCAGTTTTAGGGATACTATTTATAAATTAGTCGGTATTTAATTTGTCCTAAAATTTTGAACTAAAAATCTTAACTTGAGGACATTTCAGGATATTTTTATTCTGAAAAATTAAAATTCAGGACGCACTAGTTAATTCTAAAATAACAACCTTTTAGAGTGGCTACCTAGTGTCATTTCCACCTGAATGTAATAGAAATGCATGAATGTTTAGCTACAAATTTTTGATAAATGGAATTTAAGGACTAAATGAATAGTCAAGGTAATTTAAGGGAGTAATGCAATTTATAGTACAACAACAAGAAGCTCAATATTTTTTCACAAGTGGGGTCTGGAGAGGGTGAGATGTATGCAGCCTTACCCCTACCCTAGAAGGACGTAATGCAATTTATAGTGCTTTCCCTAAATGAATAGTCAAGGTAATTTTGTGTAACCAGTACCTTTTTCCTCTCATAGTTTATTCTTTGCTCCCTTTATATCATGTAACTTCCCTTAATAAGTCGAACTAGTTACCTGAAAAATAAAGACCTACTATAACATGTTAAATTACACTAATAGCTTAAATTTTTTAACATTGTCAGTGTAATGCTAAAGATGAGTATTGTGTAATGTGTGCAGCATGTTTGCATTGCTAAGCTTGCACTTGTTCATGTATGGTTGCAATCTGTTCCTATGGAAGAGCACAAGAATCAACTACAACTTTATATTTGAATTTCAACCTAGAACTGCTCTCAAATACAGAGATGCATTCCTCATTGGAACTTGTTTAATGACTGCTGTTGTTGGAGCTCTGGTTATTCATTTAATCTTACTTTCAAGTGGATTTTCTCCTAGCCAAGTTGATGCAATTCCTGGAATTCTCCTACTGGTTAGTCACCTAAAGCCGGATCTATTGTTTTTTTTCGTTTTCTTGAACCGAGGGTCTTTCAGAAACAGCCTCTCTACTCCTCCGGGGTAGAGGTAAGATCTGTGTATATTTTACTAGGTTGTTGTTGTTGTTGTTAGTCACCTAAAATCTTGTTAAACATTTTTGCTCAACGCATATAGCTTCCTAATGTTAACATAGTCTTTTTGAACTATTTCCCTTTGCATTTTCAGATTTTTCTTGCTCTGCTGATATGTCCATTGAACATTTTCTATCGTCCAACGCGCTTCTACTTCCTTAAAGTCATACGTAACATTGTTTGCTCTCCATTTTACAAGGTATTTTGAGATCTTAAAATCAAGAAATTCGTTGTTCTGGAGGGTTTTTGATGACTGTACTGATCTCGCCAATATAATGATATTGATATAGGTATTGATGGTAGACTTTTTCATGGCTGATCAACTAACAAGCCAGGTAACTAACCTTTGATTTTCAAATATTTTCTTCACATTATTTTCTTTTAAGACAGAGTCTTGAAATGTATATAGATGATTTAGTATGTTCCTAACTTAGATTCTGTTTTTCTGTCTTTTAGATCCCATTGATGAGGCATTTGGAATCATCAGCTTGCTATTTTCTTGCTGGAAGTTTAACAACTCATGGACTTCCAACCTGTAAGTCCGGACGAATGTACAGAGAGCTCGCTTATGTTATATCTTTCGCGCCTTATTATTGGCGTGCAATGCAGGTAAAACAGCTAACTCTACATTATAAATCACTGCTAAATAATCATTGGGATAATTACATTTTTGACGCTACCTAAAAAATATACTTATAATATACATATCATATACATGGTCTGTTTATATGTTTTGTATATTTGGCTATGGCCTGTAATTATTTCGGGTCGCCTGGACAAAATGAAAAAAAATCCCACAATTATTTCCATCTTCCAAAGTTTGGAACTTTTACTGTTTTCTGACTGAGCTAACTAGTGTGTTTGTTATCTAGTGTGCGAGGAGATGGTTCGACGAGGCTGACATAAATCACTTGGCTAACTTGGGAAAGTATGTTTCTGCAATGGTAGCAGCTGGTGCTAGGCTAACCTATGCAAGAACACCTGATTCACAGTTATGGTTGGCAATTGTGTTGGTGACTTCAGCTATAGCTACAGTTTATCAATTGTATTGGGATTTTGTTAAGGACTGGGGATTTTTTAACCTAAAATCCAAGAATCCTTTGCTTAGAGATGAACTAATCCTCAAGAACAAGAGCATTTACTATGTTTCAATTGTAAGTCCTTTGTCTTTTAACACCTTTTTTCCCCATGCAACGATATCGTATCTCTGAACAGACTTTAAACTTTCAATCCTAGGCTTTGAATTTGGTCTTGAGAGTAGTTTGGGTTGAGACAGTGATGCATTTCAACGTTGGATTATTTGAATCGCGTTTACTGGACTTTTCCCTTGCCTCATTAGAAGTTATTCGACGTGGTCACTGGAACTTCTACAGGTATAATAAAGTCTCAAAATATACTTACGTTTTCTAGGAAATTCATATTTCTTATTGTATATTTGTGATTGTTTAGGTTGGAGAATGAGCACTTGAACAATGTTGGAAAATTCAGAGCAGTGAAAGCAGTTCCATTGCCATTCCGCGAGACAGACTCTGATGGCTAGAATAAATTTTTGATCTCTGTCTGGATATCAGAGACATGATTCTCAATAAGAGGCAAGTAGTAGTTTTTGCGGCCACAAATTGGAGGCACTTATCGCTTATGGTTAGAGTGGAGAATCCACCATCATTTATTGATCATTTAACAATGAATTGAGCCTTAGGGATCAAAGTGTTGCCCAAGAAAAATCGCGATCAGCTAATGTTATTTCCATGTCAGTTGTATATTTTCTCATTCTTAACTCTAATCTGATCAAAAATGTATCTCTGATATCTATATTATTCTTAGTAAATATCAAAAGACTTGATTTCCCTGAATTCTTGTTTCTGCTACCATATTAGATTTGCCACATCTTTGTGATTGTATGTCAATATCAGATGATTCTTTATCTACATTCAGTTATTGCTACAAGTCTTTAGCCGAGGGTCTATCGTAAACAGCCTCTCTGTCCTTCCAAGGTAGGGGTAAGACTGCGTACATCTTACCCTCCCCAGACCCCGCTCGTGGAAATTCACTGGGTTGTTGTTGTTGTTAGTTAGTTAGTTAGTTATTGCCAAGCCAACTGCATTCTGTGTTATAAGTTGGGGGAAAGAGGAGAAAATTTGACATTCTTCTGAATGTTGAAGCTGGGGCGAAGGACAAAACACTAATACTTTGTTTATTGATATCACCTTGAATCCACTAGTATTACATATTTCACTGGTTAAAAATGAAAAATGTTAAATTACATGCAAATTACAAATACATATGATCATCCAAAGGCACACAAGTTTGTATTGAAGTGGAATATATATAGAGGAGAAATAGAGGACTACTTATCTTGAGAATTTGCCTTCTTTTATCGTCTCTGCTATTTTCTTGGATAGACAATATGCAGTGGACTGAATAGTGATCATTGGATTTACACCAACAGCACCAGGCAAAACACTAGCATCACAAACAAATAAGCCATTTGCTTCCCAACTCTCTCCATTCTCATCGACAGCGCCATCTTTTTCGCTCATTCCCATCCTGCAACTTCCCATCTGATGAGCAGAACTATAAGTTGTGAAATTCTTTACAAGTGACTTTGGTCCCTCAGCTGCTGTGACTGTATTAAGAAAAGCCTCGATTTCTTTTTCACTTTTTCCCTTACATTTCATTCTCTGTCCATCGCTACGTTGAGTACCTACCTCATCAGCTCCTGCTGCTATCAAGATCCTTAAAGCCTGTTTTAGCCCTTGCTTCAAACTTTCTTTGTCCGTAGCATTGAACGTATAGCTTATTCTTCCATCCGATCTGACTTCCCCCGATCCAACATCTTTAACCATTGCAAACAAATGCGCTGTTCTTGAATATTTGAGTAACCTATTCTTTAAGTCCTCACCAGATGTCCAAGGACACAAGGCAGCGAACGAACCTGGTCCTAAAGCAGTAGCTTCTATTATAGCTCTAACATTGGAATCATAACTCCCGACTTTGTGTACTGAGGTAATGATTCCTCCTTCATATATTTTTCCCTTGAGGTCTGAATCGGACTCGGGAAAGTATCCCCATGCCATTATAACCGGATGAAGATGGAGATTTCGGCCAATGTTCGGATTTCTCAAACCACTAGAAATCATAAGTGGAGGTGTCAAAAGAGAACCACAAGCTGAAATGGTTACCTTGGCCTCAATACATATCCTCTTTGTGATATCTTTATTTGTACTAGTTGCAATCACTCCCAAGCATTTCTTATCTCTTGTTTTCCCATACTTGTTCTTTTCTAGTATGAATCTCTCAGCTTTGCATCCTGTTATAATCACAGCTCCACTGTCCACAGCATCCACCAGCCAAGTTGTATCAGTTCCTTTCTTCTCACCTCTTCTACATCCGTAGCAGCACGAGCCACAATAATGATTCTCGGATGTGTTTCGTGCCACGCCTTCAACTTCAAGACCAAGATTCTCACACCCTTTTCGGAGAATTTGGTTCTGAAGACCTTCTTGTGTGCAGTTTTCTGTCACACCGATCCGTTCACAAACGTTGTCCATAGCAGATACATACTCAGGGCTTTGGAAAATTGGTAGTCTTTTATCATCGCCCCATTCTTGTATAACACAATCAGGAGTCTTAATGCAGGCTGACCAATTAATCGCGGAGCCACCACCAACTGTTGATCCAGCCATGATCATTATTTTAGCATCCAAAGTTGAGAGTATTCCTCCTGATTCATACATTTGGTTCATTGAAGGTCCTTCAAGGGACGAATAGTCGGATTTGGTGTAGTAGTTTCCTTTTTCGAGAACGATAACTTTGTTGCCAGAACTTGCAAGAACACTTGCTGCAACACCTCCACCACAACCTGAACCAACAATAACAACATCACATTGAACTTTGTACATGTTGTTTTTGGTATCATCTATAACTTTTAGGCCTTTTTGGACAAGGGACTTGACTATAGTTGATTCTGTTTCATAAATTGCCTCTACAATTCCCTTCTCAAGAGGTCTTTCTTCAGCTGTTTCTGAATGCTTCTCTTCATTGTCTACTTGATATCCAATGTCATCCCATGCTTGATTTTTGAATCTTCACCAACCTATGGCAAGAAAAGGACACCTCAATTCAGCATTTTTAAGCTTGCACAGTCAAACTTCTCTATAACAGTCTTATTTGTTTCGATACTTTTTGGCTGTTATAATGAAGTGTTGTTACAGAGGATATATATTATAACATCACATAAAAATCGGTTCCGAGAAAAATGTAGTTTTTATAGTGAATGACTGTTATATAGAGATGTTGTTATAGAGAGGTCTGACTGTAATATGTGGTTTTTTTGTTAACTTCCTTGAATCAAATGGATGTAAATTTGTTGAATGTAATATCAAAATCACTAACAAATTATGTCCCCGTTAAGACAAATAATATGTATAATAAATCTACTAATTGATGATCAAGATTTCGCTTTAAATGAATGGATCATTTGAAAGTAAAATAGCAAAACATAAGAAATGTTACTACTTAGATTCAATATCAACTAGTACTTGATTTTCTCATCATTATTGGTCAATTGACTTACATCTAAAACTTATCGGAAGAATAAATTCTCCCCCTAAACAAGACTCTTTAATAACTATATTGTAGATGTTATTGTGTTATTGTGCGAAGAAGGGATTATCAATTTATGGAAGTGCATCTGTATTTTTCTTTTAGGAAAAGTAAACTATTTTTTCTTACTTCAAATAAGGTAAAATGCAAATATAAAAAGAAAATTCATGTCAAAATCCTAACACTGGTGTCACTGAAGTCCTCTTTTGATCAAGAAAAAACATAAATGAATGGTAGTTGTTGCTATCTCGTTTTCCATTCAAGATCACAGAATTCTAAGAACCAAACCAAAAGTAGAAAAACAAATTGGAAACATTTAGTCAAAAAGATGTACACTATTAAAATTTGTGGGATCAAATAATAAACTAGGTGACTTTTCTAGTGAAAGAAGAAATTGGTCTACGAGTAAATAATTAACAACACATGATACTGACAGTAACTGTTAGCATATATCAAAAACTCCAAACTAAAGAGCTGTCATTTTCAACCACCTAATTTCCAGAAAAAACATAGTATTATTTTATAAATGATTTTTTTCAACAAATAAATAGTGACTAGTTATAAGTCATGTTCAATGGTCACAGGTTTAAAGTTGCAAAATCTTGCTTAAGGGCCAACTTAAAGAAAATTGATATATAAGTCTATTTTGCATGTCATGTGTTACTATGTGATTAACTAATAAATAAAAGGACCATTATTTGAAACTAAATTTGCATTTTGTTTGTGAATACGAAGTATTTACGCTAATCCGATAAATACATAAAAAAAATTACCTAAATTGTTATGTTAATTAGTAAACTTCCTAGACAAACCTTTCATTGGATCATGATTCATGTGGTACTCAACTTCTATTAAAAGAAGCTTTGAAATGAAAAATATTACTAAAAATAAGATGCTTATTTAATAATGGTAAGCCAAATGATAGTACATAATTTTAGATAGTGATGTGAACAAAGTCGGATCCAAAATTTTAATTCTATGAGATTATTTTGTTGGGAAATAAGTTATTCTGAAATTAATTATTCGGGATTAATTATTTTGGGATTGTCATCCCACCCTCTCATAGAAATAAAAATAACACTACAATCCCATGATGACTAATCCAGCGTGATAACTAATCCCTGAATTAGTTGTACCGCGATTTTGTTCCAACCAAACTTAGGATAATTAGTCATCTTAAATTTAATTTCAACATTAATTATCCCTTATCTCTCGTATTAGAGTGATACAAGCCCTATGAGTTCACCTGATGATCCATTACGCTCAAGCCTAGCTGGCCATTGAGGGGAAACATACATTTACAGCACATATCCCAAGAAAAAATATCAAAGAAAAATGATGAAAAGACAATAAAGCCCTTGAAGCAATAAACAGAGCATTTTGAAAAATGTTAAAGAGAAAAGAAGAAGAATTACCTGAGTAAAGAAGATGTAGAGACACAAGAATTTGATAAACATAAATGCCAATCTAACTGGAGTTAAGAATCTGTTCTTGAACCATTTCTGCAGCACAATCTCTCTTTTCTCCAATGGAATATCACAGAATTTATTGATGTAAGGCCATTTTTGGACAAAACAAAATGATCCACAAAGTAACAAAGTTCCAATTCTTGTTGATAGTATTCTTAACAAACCCCTCACCAAGATTATTGCTTCTAAAAACCCCCTTTTCATTACAACCTCTGCACACTGCAAATAATCAACAAAATTGATCAAACAAAAATTAAAAAATTTAAATTAAAGTTAAAAAAAAAGACAACACCACTTAGTAGGCGTTTGGACATAAAAATTATAATTTTTTGAAAATTTTTTGTATTTGAAGTTAAGTTGAAAAATATTGAAATTATGTTTGGTCATGCATTTCACTTAAAAAATATTGCAGCTACAAAAAAAAATTATCTGAAATTTTTGAAAAACCCACTTTTTAGTTTTTGAAACGCTCATTTTCAATAAATATCCAAAAACTTATAAATTTCATGGACAGACGCGTTGTTGAAAAAAAAATTGGAAAAATTAATTAATTCAATATTTCACCCAAAAAAGAAAAGGAAAAAAAATAGGGGCTTTTATTTTTGTTTGACTTACCTCATCAGGAATTGGATACTGAGAAGCAGAAGCTTTATGAAGGTATTGAATATTATGACTATTTTTTTCTGGGATTTCATTTTGAGGAAGAGGAGGAAGAATAGTTTCACAAATACTAGTCAAAGTTTCCATTTCTGAAGAGGAAAAGCCATGACTATACTTCGTTTCTCTTCTTCCTCCTCTAAGTAAAGGATGACTCTTTTTCTCCATTTTTCTTTATGTTTTTTTCTCTTATGGATTATTGGTTTTTACTCACTGTTTTTGAAGTTTGCAAAGAAAACTTTTGGTATTTATAGAGTATCTTTCTTGTCTCTGTCTGCATGAGAAAAGGTAGACAGCTTTACAACTATCTAATAGTATTCTTTTTTATTGCCTTTCTTTTTCTTTTTCTTTTTCTTTTTCTTTTTTGTTTCTTTATGAGGGGTGTCTTGAAACAACAATCAACTTATTTTTATGTGACCTATATATCACGAGTTCGAGCCATGTGATTACAACTTATGGTTGCATTAGGATAGGCTGTCTATAGCACACCTTATTGGGATCAATAACTCATGTTTGTATCAGGGTAGACTGCCTATATAATACTTTATTGAAATCATCAACTGATGTTTATATGAAAGTTGGCTGCTTATATCACAAGATCAGCAACCAATGCTTGTGTGAACGTGATATTCGAAATTCACTAAAGGGAAAGCATTCGCTTTAAGGAGTTTATGTTCAAGAATCGAATTCAAGACTTATGCTTAAGAGCGGAAGATGTCATCCATTCAACTAGTGCCGAAGCTAAGTTTAATGAAGGAAATTCAAATCGAAAAATTACGTTGTGCAAAAAGAAGTAATATAATTTTCTCTATATACTTGAGTTTTTGACAACTCGTGAAGCGATTTTAAAATTATTTTAGATCACATGTTTAAGTGTTAAATGCGGGATCCCAAAATAGCTCACTATGTGGTGAGGATTCCAATCACTTATGTAATATTTCCTCTCTTTTTCTTTCCAAAAAAAAAAAAATATCCTAAATGTACCATTTATATATATATATATATATTTTTTTTTTCTGGCTTGTATAGCTAAGGCCAGTATAGTCATTGCCGAATTAATTGATTATACTAAAAATGTAAACTTGAAGATTGTACGAACCACATATATTTTAAGACCCCAATTGATATGATCCACTTGATGTATATTAATGAATGTGGTCTATCCCTATCCTGAAATATCAACAACCATTATTATTTATTTCAGTAAAAAGCTAAATTAAATCATTTAGTGTTACTTTACTTGATATAAATGTTTGGTTGAGACTTCAATTTTTTAAGATACTCGTCAATTTCTTCTTGATTTGCATTAACTGTACATAAAAGTTTTCATTCGTCTTGGAAACTTGTTTAAGACTCTAGAAATTTCTCTGAGTGAGAGTGAGAGGAGTGGCAATTTTGGTTTGTGTTTTGTTATTACCAAATTCTAAAGATTTAATTAGGTTTCTTGTAGAAAATGCATGTTTTTGTCTTTCCTTTAATTAGTTTAGGGTTTTCATTCCTTTTAATTCTAGATTTGTGGTTATAGATCTGGAGGTAATAGTATAAGAAATAACGTCATTACTTGGACTTCCTAATTACTAGACAATCCTAAAAGAGGAAAATTATATAGAGTGTATAGAAACTTTTTGTATGTGCATATTTAACGAAGGAAGTACGATATAAAACTATAATAAGATAGCATGTTTAGCACTTTTTTTTTTTTTTTTGTCTAAGCATCACTTCTTTGTCTTAGAAACAAAGGCGGAGCAGAACCTAGTAATTTTGTTCAAATCATATATTTGTCTTAAATTATTTATTAAATATGTACAAATTATTAATTTAGAACCCAGTAACTTAAAAGGACTAGAATCTCGAACTCATAAACTTGAATCCTGGCTCGCCTCTGCTTAGAAGCACTAGATGCAGATACACTAGAAAATACTTTTGCTGGACATACAATTAGTTAGGGGTGGGTATAGTTTGGGCAAACCCAAAATCCAAATCGAAATTTGAAATTTTTAGATTTTTTGGTTTGGATTTTCGGATTACAAATTGAATTTTGATTTAATTTTTAAATTTTTTAGATATTGGATTTGGTACTAAATATAATTTATATTTAGTATATTATTGATATATCAATAGTAACAAGTCTAACACCCTACCCATTAGACATAGTCTCATATTTTCAATACTAATTATAATAAGTTAGTATCAGAATACTTTTTATTTGGATATGATTTTACTATTGCTACTTCTTATCGGCCTTACTAATGTCTTTGGTGTATTTCCTTGATGACGACTTCATTACTTTAATATATTTATTTGGATGATTACGGTGAGAATGAGTAACTTTTTAGGTAATTTAACATGAATATTTATTATTATTATTATTATTATAATAATAATAATAATAATAATAATAATAATAATAATAATAATAATAATAATAATAATAATAATAATAATAATAATAATAATAATAAGAAACTAACTAAATAAAAATAGAAAATCCAAATATCCATACTGATTAAGTTGAATTCAAACTTAAAAAATTTGATCCAATCCGACTTTATTGGGGTTGGATTTGGATTGTCAGTTCTTCAATCCAAAAATCAAAATTTTCTTCTCCAATCCGAACTGCCGAGCGCCTATCCCTACAATTAGTTTATTGTAATATTTCCTATTATAACGCGCATTGCAAACTTTAGCACTCCGTTTTTTCTAATGATGTAATACTAAGTTATCTTTTGAAACATCTCCCCCCCACCACCCAAAAAAAAAAAAAAAAAAATAGAAAAAAACAACTTAGAAAAAGTATCTCGTGATGGCGTCAATTCCTAAAGGCTACAACAGTCAACGCGTGGAAATTAATTAAACGTTTCCAATATTTTAGGTGCCAATCCAATATATTTATTTGGAATCAATTCCAATATAAGCACGAATTAGAAAGGTTTAACTTAGAATTGAAATACTGTAATAAAACAATGAAGAAGAATATTGCAAAGAAGGAGAGAGAATTCTTATTGCTTTGAGATGAGTTACAATGGAATAATACCCTCTATTTATAGGGAAACAGTGACTTAGTCACCAAGTAATAATCCCTAGAATCTCTCTAAATATAGACATTCACCATAAATAAAATTCTATTTATAACACTCCCCTTTGAATGTCTATCTACCAGATAATGTGCCTCGTTAAAACCTTAACTAAAATAAAACCCAGTAGAAAAAAAAACTTTAGAGAAGGAAAAAGAGTACACATATCTAACAATACACCTTTTGGTTGCCTAATTAAAAACCTTGCAAGGAAAACCCAGTGGGATAAAACCTTATAAAGGGAAAAAGAGTACAACGCGTATTAACTCCCCCTGATGAGAGCATCAATTCACATCCTTGAGCCTTCACGTTCCAATCTTGTGCACCATCTTCAAGAGATCATTGGTAGAGATTTAATAAATAAATCAGTCATATTAACTTGAATGAATATTTTGCACCTTGAAATCATCATTCGTGATAGATATATAATGTCTTCATAAATATCGTGGAATGACTCTTCAATATCTCCATAGAGTATTCTCGCTATCACAATATCATGCTTATAGTTATATCAAGATACATTTGTGCATAAATTGCATGGTACTTCAAGATCAAGAATTGTAAATGCTTTAAGCAATTTGAATCCTTCAAAGATTATCATATAAGTATAGTCAAATAAGCCGTATAAATAAACTTTAGATGCATATCAAGTTTTTATATCATGCCTAGACATATAAGATAGATAAAGGTGATTGCACACACCATTGAGTTTATACTTTCACATTTTTGAACTACATGTCCAAAACTACATGTATTTCATATGAAACTAATTCTATTCGAATTGTTTCTTCAGACTTAAGATCCTCATATATATTTAGTGCTATAATAGATGTCGTCGACGAACATTTTATATCGGTTCCAACCTCTTTATTTTTCATAAAGACATAACATAGAGATCTCTTCATTCATATATTCAGGTATCTGAATCTCTCATGAGATTTTATGAAGTGTTATGTCATGTGAGCTTCTAGATCACCTGCCTCCTTATTATGATCAGTTTGATCATTTGCTCATATTCTTTATCAAGAAGTTTTATTTGAAACCGATTTGTCTATATGCTTTAAGCGTACCATAGACTTTGTCCTTCTAGAACCTAATATGAGCATTTGCAATGAGAATATAGTTACTTTCCTTGGGTCAGCAAATGCATATAGCATGTTTTGCAATATGTTACAAATGAATTATCTTTTTATGAACTTCAAGTTCATATTATCTTATTCGAGGATCTAGATGTACACACAATAATTCATTACACGTAACTTTTTCCCAACTATTTATCCAGTCTCCCCCTCATCTTAGAAAACTAACTTGTTTCCTCAACTTTGACAATCCATCTTTGTGTGTTATGGTGTTAATCAAAGTATACACCGCACATCAATAATAATAAGATGGAATTATTTGGTTCCTGACCTTGAACCACTTGTGAGGGTTGAATGTAATATACTTTGGTATATAACGTATATCAAATTGATATAGAAAACTTTGTTCTCATAAGAAATTGTTTAGCTATTAAGTAGAGGCACTTAATAAATCATTTTGCTAAACCAACTGTGATGTAAACCAACTTATCAAGATGAACTATCTTGAATAGAAAATCTGGAATATGCTCTAAATTAAATTATTGAGCAAGTTACCTCGCAAACACCAGGTTGCGGGTTAATACTAATTGCACATGTAACCATCTCATAGATGCATCTTATATGGTATACATGGCAGGTGAATGGACCATATTCACTTTTGGGATTCAATCCCAATTTTAGTTGATCTATTAATTAATAAGAACAAGCAATGTAAGAGAATTCGTAAAGAACTTTCTAGTTCTTTAATATTTACCCATGTGAATTCTCTTTTATTTTTGCACATCATGACAAAATTAATTATGCCAACTGGATAAATTATCAAAATTGATAAACTTCAGGTTTACAACATGATGTGTGCAAACTTCAAGTTTATTATGATATGTGTTTTTATATCAATAAACTTCTGCTTTATTGTTGTATTCTTTTATTTATATAGTACAAATTGGAGAATAAAGGGGGTAGCTTTTCACATACATATTACCCTGCTACAAGTTGTAGTAATAGAAGATATTAAATCTTTCCTTTATTTATAGTTTCAATATAATCAACCACTTTCGCGTATACTTTGGAAACTGAATAAGTTTCTTTGAGACTTACTACAACACAATATCTTATTGGTAACAATTGTGTTTCTCCAAAATAGTATAATTACCTCTTGCAGAGTTCTCAATTAATTTTGTAGTACCACATATCCATCAACTGCCATATGGTTATCTCTTTGAAGAAGGAAGTTATACCATTATGGTTATGGTCAAAATTATGCAAGATCTGTTTCTTGCATTACCATTGTCTTTAATAATCACAATGCCAAAATATTTTGGCGTACAATAAGTACGCGACCAATGACCATTTATGCCATAATAATGACATTATTTTCTTATATCATCTCAAACCTCCTTCTAGAGATGAGTGTGATATATTCACTACCACTAGCAAGTTTATATTCCTCCAAAAATGAATATGTATTCATAAATTAGATGTTGTCACATTCACATCATGAATGAACCATAATCATCTATATGTGCTTTATCAAATCTCATGTCAAATCGCTGACAAATATTACTTTCACAGAGTGAAGGATTATTTTGAGAACTGTTTACCGTGAAAATGGTAACAACAATTAAATTTGTAAATGGGATTCTAAAAATACGTGATCTATTTTTATGCTAGTTGCTAGAGCAGTTGATGCTAAGAATATGAAGTTTGATGATAAAACACAAGCTAAAACGGGGCAGTAATCAAACCCAGGGGCTTGTCGCCCGAGCCTCGGATTGGTCGATGAAGGAGCCTCGGGGCCGATATCCGGCTCGGTCTCGAGCTATCGGGGGTAGTCGGGGATGGGATAATAGTTGAGATATGATCAAGCAAGGCTCTTTATGGCAATACCAAACATTAAATGAATAACAAATATGAAAGCAATAAACATTAAGAGTGGCCTCGAGCTAATAAGAACGAGCAAGTTAGAGAGAAGAGAGAGAGAGATATTATTGATCTTGTGGAGGATAGTTGGAGCAACATCAACCCTTTTACAAGTGGCGTAGGTTCCCCTTATATAGGAGGGGAATCTAGTTATAGTACAACATGCATTAATTGTAAAGTATGGAGATGAGGCGGCTAGACGTGATGCTTCGGCATAGGCTCTGGATAGGCAGGCTCTATCAGACTTAGCCGTGTGTCTTGGAAACTTCCCCTTTTACTCTAGCCTCGAACTTTGTCTTCTTTGAGTCGGGCCTCGACGAGCCCCGAGGGAGGGGACTCGGTCGCAACTCCACGTCCTCGGGGTCTCGAGGTATTTTTTCGTAGTGGCTTGATAGCGAGAAATTAAGTCCTCTGATTTCGCCGCATACAAGAATCCTTATTGTTCTCATTACCACAATAATGACGATTATAATTTCGTCTATTTTTCACGTCCACATCCATTGATACATTCATAGTAATAATTTTATCTTCTTTCAGACTTATCACATACTGCTATCACGTTCTATTAAGGGAATGAGAATGGAGCAAATTCAATGGGATGGTTTTTCAATTCTTTGCCCACATTCATACATGAATTTGATCATGGCAAGGTATAGAAATTTTACCACTTTGGATGGTTATAATTTCTTTCAAACTCCATTAGAATTACAATCAAAATTTATTGTCTTTGCTTGTATTTAAAATCAAATATAGAATGTCAAGAATTTGAAAAGGAATAAAATACTTACCTAAAATCTAGAATTTAATCATGAAGGAAGTTCATGGAACAATTGATAATTATTATGCTCAATCCCAAAGCTTCTACTCAATTGGTTAGAGTCTAGTGCTGATAACGTGTAATAAAACAATGAAGAAGAATATTGCAAAGAAAGAGAGAGAATTCTTATTGCTTTGAGATGAATTACAATGGAATAATACCCTCTATTTATAGGGAAATAGTGACTTAGTCACCAAGTAATAATCCCTAGAATCTCTCTAAATATAGACATTCACCATAAATAAAATTCTATTTATAACAAATACTATAATTTCGGTTATCTATTTAAGCTGAGAGTTTATGCAAAAAAAGTTTAAATTTTCTATTTTTTTTGTGAGTACGTAGGTAGAATTTAGAAAGTAGAAGCATGTTTGTCAAGACAATTAATTTAATTGTATTTTGGCTTTTATTCTTCTGTTTCAAATTTGAACTAAAGTAAAACGAATAAAATGTCTCTTTCTTAATTCAATTAGTAATTTTTAAGTTAACAATCAAAACAAATGATATTTTTAGACTCAAAATAATATCTAGAATTTTTAAATAAGAATCAGCTTGCATAACTGAAACTAATTGCCCAAACTTTAACCATAACGATATACAACTCAGTTTAAACTTTAAATTCATAAGAAAAATTAACTCAAATGGCCACATCGAACCACTTAACCTAATAATAATGTCTAACTTATATATATATATACCGACTAGGAAGTAGTGTACATTTTATGTATACTGACTAGAAGAAATAGATAGTGAAAGTGTAAAGATCCTAATTCATAAACTTAAAATATTGCCGTCCTTCTTCAGATTGTTATAGAAAATAAAGTATCATTGTCGCATGAGTATGATGGCCCTTTTGGTTAGATTTAGCCTGTAGATTAGGGCATTGACCTTACAGCATATAATTCTTTTATATAATAAGATTCAACTTTAAACAAGTTGAGTTCAATAAATACTCACAGTTATTAACAAATACGGAAAGGGTCCACTCGGCCGCAAGTGACATCTTATCATATATATTACAGGGATACATTCAAATAATCAAACTTAAGGGGAAAGGACAAAAAAACAAGAATAAGAAAGTATTTCAAAGGCAACATATATTTTAATCACTAAAAATTATTGCTGGAGATTTGACTTAGGAACTTAATTAATTATAACAGTGTAAATCATTCAGGCAATTGATACGACAATTTTGTAATGTAAACACACTAGTTTAGCTAAGAGGAAAATTGCTGTGCAAAACGTCACTTCCCTGTAGATATATAAAACAACTCTATCGCTTAACTAGTTTCTTTATGTCCTTAATACTTTTTATCTTTGAATTGCTACAATAGAAGTGTTAATGGTGTGGCAAAATGTTTAAAAAAAACAGTTAATCATCTATATTATCCACACAAAAATGGATTGGATAATGAATTTTTTAAAAACGGATCAAATATGGATAAGAACCATATTATCTATTTAGAAAATGGATAACCAACAGATAGTTTTTACATTTGTACAACCTCAATTTGGCGTTTCTCAAATTTGGAAAACTAGGAATTCTCCCAAAAGTGATCATATTCAAGAAGCCATGATGGTTACCCATATTATATGTCGGTTAACCCTTTTTATTCCATATTAAATATGGGTCGGGTCGAATACTTTTTTTCGTTTTTTCATTACTCATTTTCGATCCATCCCATATCTGACCCGACTCGCCGATTTGCCATCCCTAGTCCAGACACTGGCATAAAAAGAATTATGGGTAAATAGTATAAAATAACAGCCCGATACACAAATCATCTCACATTAACGTAGGGTCTGATGAAGGGCTAAGGGCTATGATGTAGACAATCTATCCTAACATAAGCATTAGTGGTTGTTTCTACGGCTCAAACATGTGATCTATATGTCACACGAAAATAACTTTACCGTTGCACTTCTTCTGGACAAACGGCATAGCTCTATAAATACTGTATATGGGTAAAACTGAGCTCATGGTACATCCCGGCTTCCGATAAGATAAATCGAGCTAGAGACATGATGCCAAGGAACCAGAATCAAGGCAAGGGTCTCATCGAGTCAGAGTCTGGAGGCATGACACCCACCCTCAAGAATATCGAGGCCATGATCCGGGATCGATCTAAATCCCAAAAGACTAAGGAGGACATTGTCGGGCAACCAAGCACGACCAACAGAAGGCCGTGATATCCATGACCGGCCGGATATCACGGTGCAGATCTCGGCACACATCGATAGAGAATCGGTGATTAGTTAAACAGAAAATTTCTTACCTTTTATAGAATTATACTTAGGGTAAAACTCCCATACTATATAAAATGAAGTCTGATTATTCATTGGATACATTGTAACACATGTATACCAAGGCAATATACTATTATTTTCTTTGTTCTTATTCTTGTTCACTAGTGCTGGTCATTGTGAGTCCGGATCGGGGGTGGATATTTCATTGAGACTAGAACCATCCTCCTCACGTGGTTTGATTTTACTATATCTTTACTTATTTAATCTAAAGCAATTTATCGTTTGTATCGAATTAATCCGCGTATCCTTAAAACCACTTAAAAATTTAATTGTTATTCATTTATGAGGGTAAACGGTTTGGCGCCCACCGTGGGCTAAGGATAATCGTGGCAATTTGATACAAATTTGTATAACACACCCTATTTTACACTTGTTCTTTGAAGTGTCTTTAATTTTAGGTTAAAGTTTAAAATGCCGAACTCCCAATTTGCCTCTCTAAACGTGGATGCTGAGTTCGGTCACCATGGCGAGAACAATAATGTGGTACCCAATGACGAGGTTCCCCTATCGATCCCAACAGAATTCTGGCCGCGAACCTAATCGATGGTAACTCACACGTGGGCATCAATGCGAATTTGCCTACCGATCCTAAGAACAATGTTCGCGGGGGAGTCTGATCGGTAGTCCAAAATACAAACGACGGTGAAGGATATGGGATCAACTTGCGAGTGATCTTCGAAATTTTATAGGCTCAACAAGCGGCGATAGCCCAGCTGTAGAACCAAAGTCGCGCCCCCAGCAGGTTTGAGCCCGAGCCATCCCAGGAAATCACTCGCAGAAACGAACCAGTCACAGAGAGGTAGAGTGATGCCGAACCTAGGACTAACCCCGAGATCAAAAAAATGCTCGAGGAACTGACAAAACGGGTAAAATCGGGAGAAAAGAAAATCTAAGCCAATGACAAAAAGTGAAAACCTACGATTCCAGGGTCGACCAAATCCTAGGAGCACCAGTGATATTGAAGGGCCTGGATTCCAAGAAGTTCGTTCAAAAACTTTTTCTACCAAGCGCAGCTCCAAAGTCAATTCCAAAGAAGTTTCGCATGCCCGAGATTCCTAAGTACAACGGAAAAACTGACCCAAATGAGCATGTGACCTCCTACACATGTGCCATCAAGGGGAACGACTTGGAGGATGATGGGATCGAGTCCGTCCTGCTGAAAAAGTTCCGGGAAACTCTGTCAAAGGGAACTATGATATGGTATCACAACTTACCCTCTGATTCTATTGATTCGTTTATTATGCTTGCAGACTCCTTCGTGAAAGCATACGCCGGGGCCGTCAAGGTTGAGACCGGGAAGTTAGACCTTTTCAAAGTGAAACAGAAAGATAATGAGATGCTTAGGGAATTCGTGTCCCGGTTTCAAATGGAACAGATGGACCTGCCTCTGATCGTGGATGATTGGGTCGTTCAGGCCTTCACCCAAGGACTTAATACTCAAAGATCATTGGCTTCACAGCACTTGAAGCAAAATCTGATAGAATATCCGTCTGTAACTTGGGCCGACTTACTTAATTGGTATCAATTGAAAATTAGGGTCGAAGATGATCATCTTGGGGCCCTATCCGGGTCCGTTTATCTTGTTAGAACTATCGACAGAGCCAAGAGAGACATTGATCATGAACAAAGATCAATTAGGGATCAGTATCAACCATACAATGGAGAACAAAGAGGTAATGGGTCTGGGCAAAACCCTGTGAGAAGTGAAAGGAGAAGCGATCGAGAAAATAACCAGGGACTCGTGAGCAAAAGGGATTTCGACAGGACCATCGTGCCTAAGGAAGCGTCAAAGTTATCGGAGTACAACTTCAATGTCAATGAAGCTGCCATCGTATCTTCCATCGAACGCATCAAAGACACCAAGTGGCCTTGACCTCTACAGTCCGATCCAACCCAAAGGGATCCCAACCTAATGTGTAAACATCATGGCACTCACGGCTACAAAACGGAAGATTGCAGACAATTGAGAGAGGAAGTAGCCCGGTTATTCAACAACAGACATCTTCAAGAGTTCCTGAGCGATTGAGCCAAAAATCATTTCAGGAATAGGGACTATAGTAGGCAGATCAAGCAGGAGGAATCTCAGCACGTCATTAAGATGATCATCGGTGGGGTTGACATCCCCCAGGGGCCGATGTTAAAGCGCACCAAAATATCCATCACAAGGGAGAAGCAGACTCAAGATTACGTGCTAGAAGGAACCTTGTCTTTCAAAGACGAGGACGTTGAAGGCATCGTGCAGCCCCAAAATGATGCACTGGTAATATATGTACTCATAAATAAATCTTGAGTTAAGCATGTGTTAATTAATCTAGGTAGCTCGACCAATATCATTAGATCGAGAGTCATGGAGCAACTAGGTCTACAAGACCAAATTGTGCCAGTAGTCTGGGTTCTAAGTGGATTCAACATGGTATGTGAGACCACTATAGGGGAGATAACATTACCGATGAACACCATCGGAACCATTCAGGAAATAAAGTTCTATGTGATCGAAGGAGATATGAGATAAAATGCTCTATTCGGGAGGCCATGGGTTCACAACATCAGGGCAATACCCTCGACGCTGCACCAGATGTGAAATTTCCAACGCCAGGATTAAAATAATTTTTGGAGAACAACCTTCTGCAAATGAGATGTTCGCGGTCAACGAGGTGGTCTCGATATCCACACTTTCAACACCAAATTCGGTCACCAAGGAAGAAATCAAATAGCAATCTCTGACACCGGCCCCGACCGAATTGGAGAAGCAGGGGACGGGTGAGGACAATGACTATGGAGTTCCCAAGTCTTTCATAGTTCCCGATGATTCCAACACCACCCAATCAATGGTCAAGGAACTGAAGCAAGTCATATTGATCGAGCACCTGCCCGATCGTAAAGTGTACCTGGACACGGGGTTAAGTCCCGAACTTAGGAAAAAGCTTATTAAATTCCTTATAGCTAACATAGATTGTTTCGCTTGGTCCCATCTCAACATGACAAGGATTCTGCCAAAGATAACTACTCATAGGCTGAGCATGGATCCGAAGTTCCACTCGGTCTAGCAGAAAAAGAGGCTTCAGTTTAAAGTCAAGCATGCTTTCATCAAAGACGAGGTATCTAAACTCCTTAAAATAGGGTCCATCCAGGAGGTTAAGTACCCGGATTAGTTAGCAAACGTAAGGCACTCCCTAAAAAAGGAAATAAATTAAGAATGTGTATAGACTACAAGTACTTGAATAAATCATGCCCCAATGACTCTTTCCCTCTGCCCATAATCGATCGCATGATCGATGCGACGGCCTGCCACAAGATCCTCAACTTTCTCGATACCTGCTCCGGGTACAACCAAATTCGGATAGACCCGGGAGATTGGGAAAAAGTGTCCTTCATCACTAAGTACGACACCTACTGCTATAACGTAATGCCATTTGGACTAAAAAATGTCGGTGCCACTTACCAGCGCCTAGAAAAACTGTTGTTCGAAGAACAAATAGGAAAATCAATGGAGCTTTACAATGACGATATGTTAGTTAAGTCCCCACGATCAGAGGACCATTTGAAATATTTGTAGGAAACCTTCAACATATTGAAGAAATACAATACGACGTTAAACCCGGGGAAATGCGCATTCGGAGTCGGGTCTGGGAAATTTATTGGATTCGTGGTGTCTAACCGAAGAATTGTGATTAATCCCAATAAAATGAAGGCCATGGAGGACATCACCATAGTGGATAATGTCAAGGGCGTTCAAAGGTTAACCGAGCACATAGCTGCCTTGGATCAATTCATCTCGAGGTCCTCCGACAAGAGCCATTGGTTCTTCTCGTTATTGAAGAAGAAAAAGAACTTCTCATGGACCTCGGAGTGCCAACAAGCCTTAGAAGAACTCAAGCTATCTTTCGAGCCCGCCCTTGCTTCACACCTCAAAGGTAGATGAACAGTTGTACCTATACTTGGCAGTATCTGAGGTGGCGGTAAGTCCAGTCCTGGTCCGGAAAGAAGAAGATATGCAGTTTCCTATTAATTATGTTAGAAGAACTCTAGCCGAGGTTGAAACTAGGTATCCTCACCTAGAAAAATTGGCGCTCGCTTTGCTAAGTGCCTCTAGGAAGCTAAAACCGTACTCTCAATGTTACCCTTATGTGTTATAACTACTTACCCGTTGAGAAACATAATGCATAAACCCGAGCTCTCGGGACGATTGGCTAAATGGGCCGTGGAGATCAGCGAGTACGATATCGGGTATCGACCCCAAACTGCCATCAAATCTCAAATTTTAGTGGACTTCATGGCCAATTTTATGCCAGCCCTAATACCCGAGGTCAAAAGGGAATTGTTGTTGAACTCGGGGACTTCATTAGGAATCTAGACTCTCTTTACAGATGGTGCTTCGAACGCAAAGGGCCCGAACTTGGCATCGTGTTGAAGCCACCAATGGGTAATGTAGTTAGACAATCTATTCGAACTGTAAAATTGACTAACACCGAGGCCGAGTATGAGATTATGATTGCAGGTCTCGAACTAGATAAAAGCCAGGGGCCGAGGTGATCGAAGCTAAGTGCGACTCCTTCCTTGCGGTGAACCAAGTCAATGGGACATTCGAAGTCAGAGAGGAATGAATGCAAAGATATCTGGATAAACTGCAGGTAACGCTACATCGGTTCAAAGAGTGGACTCTGCAGCATGTACCTTAAGATCAAAATAGTAAAGCCGATGCTCTTGCTAACTTGGGATTATCGGTTGATGACATTAAATTCAACTCGGGAACAGTCGTGCAACTCATGAAATTTGTAGTGGAAGAAGGTCATGCTGAGATAAACTCGACAAGCTTAACCTGGGACTGGAGAAACAAGTAAATAGATTACTTGAAGACCGGGAAGCTGCCCTCGGATCCTAAAAAATCAAGGGCTCTATGCACAAAGGCGGCCAGGTTCAGCCTGTTCGAAGACAATACCATATTCAGGAGAACGTTCGATGGCCCACTCATCATATGTTTGTGACCGACAGATACCGATTATGTTTTAAGGGAAGTTCACGAAGTTACATGCGGGAACCATTCGGGTGCTGATCGTTAGTTTGTAAGGTAATTGGAGCCGGCTACTACTGGATCGACATGGAAAAAGACGCAAAGGAGTTCTTACAAAAATGCGACAGGATTCAAAGACATGCACCGATGATTCATCAGCCCTGGGAGCCATTACATTCTGTCCTATATCCTGGCCATTCATGAAATGGGGGAATGAACATCGTCAGTCCCCTGCCATGGGCACCCGGTAAGGCTCAATTTATTTTATTTATGACTGACTATTTTTCTAAGTGGGTGGAAGCCCGTACATTTGAGAAAGTCAGGGAGAAAAAAAGTTATTGATTTCATTTGGGACCACATAATATGCCAGTTTGTAATGCCGGCCAAGATCGTGTGCGACAATAGGAAGAAGTTCATTGGCAGTAAGGTTAGAAAATTCTTCGAAGACCATAAGATCAAAAGTATCCATTCAACACCCTGTCACCCTAATGGGAACGAGCAAGCAGAGTCTACGAACAAAACCATACTCCAAAATCTTAAGAAGAGGTTGACCGATGCCAAGGGAAAATAGGCGGAAATTTTGCCCAAAGTGTCATGACCTAAACCGATGGGCCAAGACGGGCACCCGATACCTTACTCAACCGAGTACCAATGTAACATATCTTTCTTATTACATTATCATATACACATGACATACGGGCCTAATAGGGCAACATGATCTTTTATAAAATCAAAACAAAGGCCGTACAATCTTTCACGTACAAGACATATGTCTACAAGCCTCTAAGAGTACATAAATATCATAAAGGTCGGGATAGAGTCCCACCATACTAAATAATACACGTTTAAATCATACTAACCAAATAAGCAACTCCGAAGCAAATGGAGCGCACCAACATCTTCCACTGAGCTGATAGCCTACTTGGAGGGCTCACGACCTGTCTATCGGGACCTGCGGGCATGAAACGCAGCGTACCCAGTCAAAAGGGATGTCAGTATGAATAATGTACCGAGTATGTAAGGCACATAAATAAGTACATAACAGACATGGAAGAAATATAGTACTTGACTCAACCTGTAAGTCTGAATAACTTTGTAAATCATGAAATACTTTTAGCATCATGCATATGCGTATGAATGTCATGTCGTGCATAGGTACATATCTCATAACATCATTAGCCTCTGAGGGCATCCCATCATATCATATCGTCCACTGTGGGCAAAATCATCATCGTATACCAGCTGATCAGGTGGTGGTGCGTATATAACGCCATAACCTTTCCCATATCCCATATACATATATATACATACATATATACGCGTATATAATGCTGTTTGAATTATATTTACATATATACGTGTATATAATGCCGTTTGAATCATATTTACATATATACGCATATATAATGCCGTTTGAATCATATTTCAGCCACTGTGGGCAACATCATCATCATATACCAGCTGATCAGGTGGTGATGCGTATATAACGCCGTAACCTTTTCCCATATCCCATATATATATATACATATATTTACATATATACGCGTATATAACGCCATCTGGTCATGGGTCAATGCACATGAATGTAATGCATGAAAAGTACGTCAATAAAATCATTCGGAATGTCATAAGACCATTTCGCCTCTTGAGCAATATCATAAAGTAACATATTTTAAACTTTCGTATTTTTCTGAGATCCATGAACAGATGATAAATTATTATGACACATGGATATTAAAGAACATAAATATTTCTATTATTTCTATGAATAGAGTCACTTATGGAGTTTGTGCATTTTCACGTCTTATTCGTATCGTATGGATCATGCCAAGAAAAAGAAGGGAGAGCCTTAACATACCTGTAGAACAAGGCATCATACGATTCGTCGACGAATTTTGGTGGCAAAATTGTTGATGAAAATCCAATTTTTGCTGACCCAAAATCACATAACTTGCAATTGAATTTCTTGTCCAGTAACTCAGTTGAAGCTTTTATATCAGCATGTACTATAGGGAGTGTGCAATTCTCACTTAAATATTCAATAGCTTTAGCAAGTTGAAATGCTACAACCATACGATTTTTTTCCATGACATTTTCCTAGCATCAATACCATGTAATGTCTCCTGTAAAGTTCCATTTAAAATATACTCAAATACCAACCCCCCTTCTTCTCCATTATCACAATATCCAAGAATTTTGACTATGTTTTCATGTTGTCTTGCCACCTATCACTCTTTATTAAGAGTCACAAACAGAATACATGGGGGCTTCCACGTTAAGGGAGAGTTGATGAATCTTATTCCTTAATTATTAATTAACTAAGTAATGACCTGTTACCCGATAATTAATTAATTGCCCGTAAAATTGTGAATTATTCCCATTTACTTAAAATATTACTCACTTTTAACATATCTTATATACCTTACTATTATGGCCATGTAGTATCTTGTGTGGCACTAGTCCATAAATACCGGGTATTTTAGCTCGGCCCGTATTTTATCTCAAAATGTCAAACTTTGACAAAATTCATTTTCTTAGACTTGCTCCCCCTTTCACCTTCATGAATTTACTAATCACTTGTGAAATAACATAATCCTTATAATTTCCAAATAATCTTTTTCTTGGACTGATGTCAATTACCTTATGACAAATTCGACGTAAATACAGAAGGGTGTAATATCGTCGTAACTTATTACTGCGAAGTGTAACATCACTGTAATGTAATACTACACAATGCAACACTGTCATAACTTATTAATGCGAGACATAATATTCACGTAATATTGTGGGGCGTAACATCATTCCCCCCTTTGGAACATTCGTCCTCGAACGTTGACTAATGCTCTTATCATTTTCGTAACTTATAGCTCTTGTGAATACCTTAATACTGTTCTTTTCATTTAAGCAGTTGCTCTATGAATAAATCCAAAGTCTAGGGTATTCCCCTCTTTAGTCGTTTTTCTCATATCATGACCTGTGGTCGAAATCTTTCTAATCTCGCAACTGTTGCTACCTCCTGTCATACAACCTGTATGACCCTGGCTTTGTAAGTGCTCTTATACGATTCATTTTTCCTTTTTCCTTTTAGATTTTAGTCAATCTCTAGGCCATACTTTGTAAACATATACAAGGCTTAATAGGATGCCTCTTTGGGCGTCTATAGGTATATTGAAGTCTTTTGCTCGATACTTTGTTGAATTCACGAATATTTCTATATCTCATCGCATCGGTCCGTTTAGCCATCCGTATGAATTTACTGCCATAACTCTTACTTTAATTTATCGTTGCTGAGGCCTGTTACCAAATCCCAGCTTACTCTTGTTGCTTATTTCATATGTATAAATTTACGTCCTTTAATGCTTCATTACTCCTGCTCATCTTTTAAATGACGGCCTAATCTCATCTCATACTTTGTGGCTTTTGTCCATCCATTATTGATTCACCTCAATATTGATCTACAATATACTACTGGTAACTTGAAACATCTTAAGTAATACTTTGCCGCTAGGGCTTACGTTGCATTGAGGAATATTTAAAGTGATTCCCATAATCGTATTTCATAGTGTCTCAATGTGATTCACCTTATGGGGTATCTTAATTTCGTGCCGTCCGCGAAATCTTTTTCTCCTCCTCTTCTTCTATTTTTTTTTCAAATCATTATTCAAACGAAGGCCCAAACATCATCCTTTATCTGTGACAACTATACCCTCATTTTATTACTGGGTCAGCATTTCATTCTTTCTAAATGCCATTTGTCTTTGACTCCTTTGAGTTCATTCAGGCTATACTAAACTTTGTATAACATAGAAAAATCATATGCTCATCTTTTTTTCATGGGCTTAATTCTAAGGACTTATCCATTTTGTTACTTTCCCATTCGCATATTCTTATCCATGCTCTTGTCTTCTAGAACCTTGTTGCTTCACCATACAATAACTTGTGATCTACACATCTCTATTTATATTACTTTCAACCTTTCAACTTGCTTGCATCATAGATTTCCTTATGCCATTTGGAACATCAAGCGAGATATCACATCGTCTCTAATTCTTCTTTACTCTCTTAGTGATGTTTTTCGATACCTAGACCATAGGCTGGAAGGTATGCTACTAACGATGCTGCTATCATTCCTGGATATTGAATCTTAGCACTTCTAGCCTTCTATCTGAAGTCTAGACTATTCACATATTCTGCCTTTGAGTATCTCGTACGTTATTCACCTTTACCTTACTTACCTTAAAATCTCGCATCATATCTTCTATCTCTTTCCTGACCTCCCTTCCACCTAGGTGTAATTCATGTCCATAACTTTAGGTTCTATTATAATACTCGCACCTCTGGTACATACACAATTTGGTGGGAGCTTCGTACTGATTTCTTATGAGGCTGGTACTTCTTCTAACTGGCTTCCTTGTAGAGCCATTATAGATTATGGTTGTTGTTATTTCTCTAGAACATCTAATATTAAGAGTGATTCTGTCATGTTCTCAAGCACAACTTCTATAATTTTTCTAGGTCCAATAATCAGACTCTTGATTTACTTGGGTGATGTGATTCTTTAGCTTCCTCTTCCTTCCAATCAGCCTTTATGTAGGTTTAAGCTACCTTCCGATTTGTGGCTCATGGTATCAGTTATTACCTTAGCCTTTCATGGGCGTTATGGAATATCCATGATACAATCCTTTAATAATTCAATCCTTTGTCTATGCCCTGGGCTTAATTTTTTCTTTTAACTTATACCAGAATCTTCTATGGCTGTATGATTGTCAACAAATATGGTGCCTGGAGTTAGCTCCAAAATCTTGAGTGTATCCATAACGTACTAACTCTGGATCATTGATCAAATAATTCTTTTGTTCCATCTTGGCTTTCTTTCAACGTGAGCTATTACTTTTCCTGGTCTTTCTGCCCCCTCGTTGCATCCATACTTAGCTTATCTTAGTGCCCACACTTGACAGAGTTTTTATACAACTCATATGATCTCGAATATTACTTTTAACTCTTACTTTCTGTTCATTAGCCATGGTAGGTGTCACATTCCTTTCGAATGCTTACAATGTTGTTGCAAGATTATTGTTACACGACAATTTCCTCTTTAGGTCGTTGTGCTTAGGTTGAAGCCTTCTTTCTTATCTCCTGAGATAGTTTTTTGTTGTAGTACTTAGGGAGAACCCTTGACTCTCCTAAAGCTATGAGCTTATTACGGACCTTTTTTTTTGATGTCCTTACTTGCCTATAATCATCCGTAGTTGCTTACTTTCATGCCCTTATGCTTTTATGGTTGCTTCTTAACTGATATTTTGACTGCCTTTCCAGTGACACTTTCTTTTATCCCCGTAATATTCATACAGTACCTTTAACTACCCCAACTCTTGTTTGAATATGTCTCAAGTATTATAATGATATTCTTTGAGGCTGAATTCTCCATGTTGGGTTCCACTATGTTTATCTTACATGATCTGATGACTCGTCTATAACCCCATGTTTAGTCATAACTGGGATCTTTCCTGATCAATTACTAACTACTCGTTGGCCCATTATCATGTCAATGTTCCTCGTAATCTTTCTTGGATTATTTCCTTTGTCTTAACTTACGTCTTGCACTGGCTCATTATTTATTAATAACAACTCGAGCATGAACCTTTACTTCCTCTCCTTGACATCGTGCTTGCACAATATTCTTGAATCGTAGTGCATCTGTAAGATTTGGATAAGTGCCATCTCATTCCTCTTTCATTTATCGCATTCTTCCTTTACCATTTCATAGTCACTAGAATCACTTAATTTTGACTTAATGTCACATCACTCCATATTCCTCCCTTTAGGGGTGTACTAAGACTTGGAGCTATGACGACCTGCCTATAGATGTTTTTCCTCTTCATCTTTGGCGTCCTCTCAGATTATCAATGACCCTTACTCACCTTGCGGTAATCCTTTTGTACCAAGGATAACAAAATCCCTCGCTCGCGATGGTGACACTTAGTGTAATTGGCACATACAGTCTCTTAAGCTTAACTTTGCTCACATTGCTTGCTTTAAGGAAGCATCTTCCTGAACATCCTCTGAATTTCTCATGAACCTTCTTCTGTTGTCCGTCCTATTATTGCCGGAATAGAATATGCAATTCATATGATGTCGGCCATTATCAAGCCACTCAGTCCCTAATTCATATTTAGTTTATCTTGTTTAACAGTTCATACTGGCTTCTGTTACTCTACGGTCTAACCTTTCCTTTTGATAATTGCGTCAGAGTTGCGAACTTATTTCTCGAAGTGAGGATATGACTTTATGGCCTATATTCTTTCATTGTCTCAAGGCCTGTCATCTTTTGTCTTTCCCTTCACTTGACTGTAAATTATGTAATACTGTCATCATCATTCGTTTTTGACCTACCGTTATCATCCGTGTATCATATCTTACTCATAATGTTTCATTAACTCTCTTCTCATTTCCCGCTAATATTTCTGCATATCCCTTTTCTTGTGAAAACTTTAACATGACATTCTTTCGCTTTTAGCTCTCCTTGCTTCATTCATCGTCTCTTCAAGTCGCTTAACATTCTCGCTTTACTAGGGGCACGAGCCATACTAAGGTAATATTTATCCCTTCAAGGCTTCCAATGCCTATCTTTGTAGTACTCATATCTAGCGGTGCTTTTTTTTAGAGTGCACCATCTGGGTGTCTCATAAAGATATCTATGAGCACATTTGCAATATCCTTCGAAAATGTCAACTGACGCAAACAATTAATCCATCATATCTTCTACTTCTGTTAACCCCCATAGGGCATATCTGGAATGGGTGCGACCAATTGTATATGCCTTTGTTACTATTGAATATAACTCAAAAGCTTATGTTCCTCTGCCTCAATTATAAACGCCATTAACCTTCATTAATTGGGTGCCTCATACCCTTCTTCATCTGCTTATTTTGCTTGTTGAAACTTGTATTTACCTTCTTAATCTCTTATTGTCTTTTACCATAAATATGGATAGACATTCTTGCCTTAAGGCTTCTTATCAGGAAGCTTACACCTTTCAGTATACCCATGATCTGCTAAAGACCTCATATTTACTTATCGTAAGCGTGATACAAAGTCAAGTTCCTCTAATTCAGCACTTCCACAACAATCTCTCTTTCCAACCTTCTTTCTAGATATGGGTACCGTCTTATTATGAATAGAAGTTCGGGACTTGAATTCTTATAAGTGAGCTCTACCACACGATCTAGAGTAAGAAGAAAGAGTGACAATCTTAAATGCTCTGTAGCCTCCTGCTTATAAGTGTGGTGCACGACACACCCATAAACAAGACTCTACTAGACACGACTTGTAGACTCTCTAGGACAGAACTGCTCTGATACCACTTTTGTCACGACCTAAACCGATGGGCCGAGACGGGCACCCGGTACCTTACTCAACCGAGTACCAACGTAATATATCTTTCTTATTACATTATCTTATACACATGACATATGGGCCTAATAGGGAAACATGATCTTTTATAAAATCAAAACATAGGCCGTACAATCTTTCACGTACAAGACATATGTCTACAAGCCTCTAAGAGTACATAAATGTCATAAAGGTCGGGATAGAGTCCCGCCATACCAAACAATACACGTTTAAATCATACTAACCAAATAAGAAACTCCGAAGCAATGGAGCGCACCAACATCTTCCACTGAGCTGTTAGCCTACTTGGAGAACTCTCGACCTGTCTATCGGGACCTGCGGGCATGAAACGCAGCGTCCCCAGGCAAAAGGGACGTCAGTACGAATAATGTACCGAGTATGTAAGGCATATAAATAAGTACATAACAGACATGGAAGAAATATAGTACTTGACTCAACCTGTAAGTCTGAATAGCTTTGTAAATCATGAAATACTTTTAGCATCATGCATATGTGTATGAATGTCATGTCGTGCATAGGTACATGTCTCATAACATCATCAGCCTCTGAGGGCATCCCATCATATCATATCGGCCACTGTGGGCAAAATCATCATCGTATACCAGCTGATCAGGTGGTGGTGCGTATATAACACCATAACCTTTCCCATATCCCATATACATATATATACATACATATATACGCGTAAGCCGCTGTGGGAAACATCATCATCATATACCAGCTGATCAGGAGCCTTTTGAATCATATTTCAGCCGCTGTGGGAAACATCATCATCATATACCAGCTGATCAGGTGGTGGTGCGTATATAACGCCGTAACCTTTTCCCATATCCCATATACATATATTTACATATATACGCGTATATAACACCATCTGGTCATAGGTCAATGCACATGAGTGTAATGCATGAGAAGTACGTCAATAAAATCATTCGAAATGTCATAAGACCATTTTGCCTCTTGAGCAATATCATAAAGTAACATCTTTTCAACTTTCGTATTTTTTTGAGACCCATGAACAGATGATAAAATATTATGACACATGGAAATTAAAGATCATAGATATTTCTATTACTTCTATGAATAGAGTCACTTATGGAATTTGTGCATTTTTACGTCTCGTTCGTATCGTATGGATCATGCCAAAAAAAGAAGGGAGGGCCTTAACATACCTGGAGAACCGAGCATCATACGATTCGTCGACGAATTTTGGTGGCAAAATTGTTGATGAAAATCCCATTTTTGCTGACCCAAAATCACATAACTTGCAATTGAATTTCTTGTCAAGTAACACAGTTGAAGCTTTTATATCACCATGTACTATAGAGAGTGTGCAATTATCACGTAAATATTCAATAGCTTTAGCAAGTTGAAATGCTACAGCCATACGATTTTTTTCCATGACATTTTCCTAGCATCAATACCATGTAATGTCTTCTGTAAAGTTCCATTTGAAATATACTCAAATACCAACACCCCTTCTTCTCCATTATCATAATATCCAAGAATTTTGACTATGTTTTCATTTTGTCTTGCCACCTATCACTCTATATTAAGAGTCACAAACAGAATACATGGGGGGGCTGCCACGTTAAGGGAGAGTTGATGAATCTTATTCCTTAATTATTAATTAACTAAGTAATGACTTGTTACCCGGTAATTAATTAATTGCCCGTAAATTTGAGAATTATTCTCACTTGCTTAAAATATTACTCACTTTTAACATATCTTATACACCTTACTATTATGGCCATGTAGTATCTTGCGTGGCACTAGTCCATAAATACCGGGTATTTTAGGTCGGGCCGTATTTTATCTCAAAATGTCAAACTTTGACAAAATTTATTTTATTAGACTTGCTCCTCCTTTCACCTTCATGAATTTACTAATCACTTGTGAAATAACACAATCCTTATAATTCCCAAATAATCTTTTTCTTGGACTGATGTCAATTAACTTACGACAAATTCAATGTAAAATACAGCAGGGTGCAACATCGTCGTAACTTATTACTGCGAAGCGTAACATCACCGTATTGTAATACTACACAATGCAAAACTGTCATAACTTATTAACGCGAGACATAATATTCATGTAATATTGCGGGACGTAACATGAAGACCTATGGGTGTACCATACAACCTCAAAGTCTAGTACCGAGGCCACCCTATTCTCATTGGTCTACAACGCCAAAGCTCTAATACCAGTTGAAGTAGAAGAATTGAGTCTCAAGTTCCGATATGCGACCAAAGAGTCAAACAACAAGGCAATGAGTACGAACCTGGAACTGTAGGATGAGAAGCGCAAGGCCGCCCTCGTCCGGTTAGCCGCCCAAAAGCAACAGATCGAAAGGTATTACAATCGGAGAGCCAACCTCTGACACTTCAATGTTGGGGACTTGGTGTTACAAAAGGTGACACTGAACACTTGGAACCTGAACAAAGGAAAACTGGGACCGAATTAGGAAGGTCTATATCAAATTATTGAGATCACCGGCAAAGGATCATACAAACTTGAAGTGGTGAACGGTGAGCGACTGCCAAAAACTGGAATGTAACCCACTTAAAATGATACTACTGCTAAGGTACAGCCCCATCCATTACTTTTCTTTACATATATTACGAAATGGACTAATGTTTACAGGTAAAGGCCAAGGAATGATGCAGCTCTTAGGCCTAAAAGCACGCGTTGCACTCTTTTCCCTTGAACCAGTTTTGTCCCAAATGGGGTTTTCAGCAAGGTTTTTAACGAGGCAACTGTGGATCATGTTAAAATTAGAATTGAAGACCTGTTATGCACCGGAGTCAATGATCATATCAACAGTATTCGAGCCCTTTATACGATCGACCTCGAATATTGGGGGTCATCACCCTCGAATAATGATTTTAGAAAGGAAGGAAACTTTGCGCTCGAATAGTCTAGGCTCAATGGATAGGATTTATTGTAAGGGCCAAACAGTCAAATGAACCGTGCCCACATAGACCACTTAAGCCATAACACGAAGCTTGTACACATTTACAATCTTGTATGTTGCTCACAGAAATTAAAGAATGTTTCTACCTTGCTGATACATATTTTGACTCCTAAAAACTACTACATTTGTTCCTTAAGGACATCGAGCCCAAGGACCACCTCTATCCAGATCCAAGAGATCACCCACATTCTAGGACTGTCATCCAAGAAAAACTCAGACGGCTCAGGTTGTCAAAGCCTAGGGGTATAAAAACCTATTATGCAGTGTCCAAACCTTAAAGACTATGGCCACCTCTACTAGGGGACTGTCATCCTGGGTAAGCCCGGACGACTCGAGTATCGAAATCCGGGGTAATAATCCTATTGGGATATTTCCTAACTCAAAAGGCTATGGTCATCCTAAAACGGCTTGAAGACGTCCGAAACCAGTAAACAAAACATAAGGCCTTAAAAATTTGCAAACCGGTTCAAAGGCTACCCTTGGCAAAATTATAATCTAAAATATTCTAAGTAAACACTTCGGGGAAGCTTCCGGTCATACCAAGCCCCCACGAATCTTAATCAAAATTACATCAAGAACGAGCCTTGTTCGAACCTCCGAACAAGACCTTATTATTACGTGCTAAGGCATTCGAAATCTTTGCAATCGTAAAGAAAAAGCAAAAAGAAACAAACTTGAAAATTTTCAAAGGAAAAAAGGAAGAGCCTTGTATATATATATATATATATATATATATATATATATAAATATCTTTACAAAGTCCAAACGGCCTCAACAAAATTATACAAAAGTACAAAAACGAAGAAAAATCTACAAGGCACCTAAGCCTGTTCTTCGCCGGAGCCCACCTCATCATCAGGACCATCGATGTCTTCTCTACCCTAGGATCTACCGGATCCTCGAAGACTTCCTCATCCTCAGGATGTGCCAACTTCTTGGCCTCGGCCTCGAGCCTCTTACCATTTTCAATCTCGGCCGATAGGTCGAACCCCGGGCATGAACTTCCTTGAGAGCCTCCCTTTGGGACTGCCACTTCATGTATTTGACAATGTCTATCGAGTGGTCCTGGGATGTCTCAACATCAAATTTTTACAGGTACACCATCTCCTCAGCGTCGGCCCTGGTTATTTCCGCCACTAACTTGGCTGCTTTAAGCTCCCATTCGGCAATAGTCGAGCCCAGTTGAGACAAGAGGTTTTCGAATTTTTGGGATTGGGCCTCAACTTTCTCCCTCGCTGCTCGAAGTTGGGCCTTCGCCGAGGCCATCTCCTCCTAGGAAGTCTCCTTTTTCGAAGCTAAACGATCCATCTTACCTTTTCACTCTTCGGCCTTGGCCTTGATTACGTCCATCTCGGCTCGGAGTTGGTCGATCGGTCAAGCTTCTGTTGAACCTGTGGGTTTTGATCGTTAGTCACCATGTTGATAAGTTATGGTACTTTGCATTTTGATGATTTGCCAAACAGTCTTAAGGAACCAATTGTGATCAGCTCCTTAGGTTTGGTTCTCATGGGGAATATGGATGATTCGTAGGGGGAACAATGTAGAGATCTGGTTCTTATGGGGAATATCAATTCTAAATTTGTCATCATCAAAAAGGGAAAAATTCATAGGTTACAAGTACCTTGGGCATAAGTACTTTACACAAACTTACCATCCAAAACCAGATAAGGAACCTGTTACATATTTACAAGACCTTGAGATCACAAAGTTTCAAGTTGGGATCCAGCCCTTGGGAAAGCAAGGTGAATGCTATTACTAAATCAAAGGACTTGCAGGAGCTGACCATAGAAGAGCTGGTTGGAAATCTGAAGACCTACGAGATGAAGAGGATAATAGACAGTGAAAGAAGAGAACCAAAAAAAGAAAAGAACCTGGTACTCAAAGCTGGTAGTAATGACTCAAGTAAGGAAGAGGGGAATGAACAACTAAGGGAACAGGTCCCTACCAGTTCCCAAGGAGACTGTATGAAGTCAACTCTCCAGCAGGAAAGTTACTGCCTGCACACGCTACTGCACAGGAATAGTGCAACAGTCAACTTTCTATGGAAGGCTTTTTACCTACCTTTCTTACAACATTGTAAGTGATGTTACACACATATATATACCATCAAGGAAGGTAAAATAACTTACTTTATGAGAAAACCAGATAAAGGACCTGAAGCATGCCTAGTACAATCATTCTAGTTAATCGACTCAAGATAATCTGGGTAGTGTGCTTTAGATTCACAAGAAGCAGATTAGGGACCTGATACCTTATTGTTTCCCTGATAGAAGTATAAGTCAACATTACAGCTGGAAAGCAACTGCAGAAAGTGACTGCCTACAACAGTGCAACAGACAGTGTAGCAGTCACTTCCCATTGAGAAGAGGCATGTACTAACCAAGATTTGATATCACTAAGGTGATGTCTTTTGTAATATAAAATCGGTGCAAGACACAAGACATACTTCTCCAAGACTTGCAAAATCAGAAACGAAAATCCTTTCTCAAGTGCTTGCAACAACCTCTCTCAATAACAAAGCTGCTGCAACCTCAAGGACGAATCCAAGATTGAAGATATCTTAAGCCTTAGGTTTGTTGAGTCTTTGTTATTTGTTCTTCATTGTAACTCCTATCTTGCTTTCTTAGAAGCTGTTTTTAGGAAACCCAAAATCATAAACCCTCTAAGTTTGTGTCTTGGCTAGAGTTAGTCGAGTTGTAAAGACTTTGTAACTAGAGAGTTACAAAGTGGCTTGTAATAGTGTTTTTACAAGTTAGAGTGACCAAAGTCTTTGTCACTAGAGAGTGAAAAAGTGGCTTGTGGTGAGAGAATCACAAGTTAGTTAAAGTCTTTGTAACTAGAGAGTCACAAAGTGGCTTGTGGTGAGAGTACCACAAGTTAGTTGAGTTGAATTCTTTGTAATAGAAGTATTACAAAGTGGCTTGTAATAGGGGTTTACAAGTTAGTGAAGTTGAAAGCATACAAGTGTAGGTCGTGGTTTTTGTCCCCTTGAGTTTGGATTTTTCCACGTAAAAATCCTCTATGTTCTTTAGTTACTACCGAGCTACTGTGGGAACATATAGAGAACCTGATTCCCTATACTGGATGGTTTTACAGTCTATTGCTTATAGTTGGGACTTATAGAGAATTTGGTTCTCTATATAGTGGGAACTTATCCTGTGTCTCATTTACATATTTGTTCAGTAGTTAGCACGGTACCAAATTGATATAGGACAAGATCGCTATACAGTTTGGTTCATTAGTATCTTCAGTGGAAACTCATAGAGAACACGGTTCTCTATACTGTTTGGTAGACGCTTAGTTTCTAACAGTTGGTATCAGAGCAAGTTCTTTCAAAAAGGTTAACACCTAGAAAGGATCTACATGGCTGCTGTACCAAACTTCGAGGAAAGTCAATCAACCAATAGACCTCAAAGATTTCAGAAGGTGGGTCACAAAAATGGTGGGATCCCAAAAAAAGGAAGTTCCAGCAGGAATTTCAAAGGAAATGATTGTTGTCATAAGTGTGGAAAGCCTGACCACTTCATCAAAGACTGCCCATTTCTGAAACAAGAGTATCACAAACACAACTCTAACAAAGTAGGAAAAAGGAACCTGGTTCCTGACAAACGATTTAGCCGAAAAAGTGCAGCTGAAAATGTTGTGAAGCAAGCTCTTGCTGCATGGGGAGACTCCTCCAGTGAATCAGAAGAGGAACCAGATGCAGGAAGCTCCATGATGGCAGTGCAAAATGAAGCAAAGAGAATTTGATTCATTCTTTTTATGGACAGCTCAGTCCGATGAGGATGTAGAGGATGACAATGATGAGGTAACTTTTAGGGATGTTCAAAGAAATTTGAAGTCTTATTCTTCGAAAAAATTAATGTCATTAGCAAATGTTCTAATTAATACATATTATAGTTTTGTTAATGATAAAGATGCCCTCATCATAGAGCTAGGAGATGCTGAACAGTCTAGAGATGATTTGATGGTAGTGGTTAATGACTTGAAGGAAACCATAGAGAACCTTCGCAAAGAAAAGAATACTCTAGTAGAGAAAATTGCAGCTACTGAGCAAGAAAGGGACGATATGGTAGTTTCCATTGAAGAATTAAGGTAACAAGTGGAAGAAGTCACTAGAGAACATAACTTGTTGAAAAAGCAAACAGAAAAATGGATGGACAACACTGAGAGAGAGGAAGTGGATAGAGAGGCTCAACTTGAGCTTGAGAGTGAGCTTAAGAAAGTTGAAACGAGTCTTGTAGCTGAGCTTGAAAAGAATAGACAACTTCAGGAGGATTTAAAAGGGTTAAAAATGATTTTGATAAGTCACTTAAATGGACCCGGTCCTCTGATGTAATAACGTCTATGTATAGAAGTAATGGTGGAAACAGGCAAGGCATCGGGTTGCAAAAGGCTAAAACCTCCTATAATCTCCATAAGAAGTATGTAATTGTGGCTGATAATAGGTTGTGCACTCACCGTGGTCAAACCGGTCATTACAAGGACTCTTGTAAAGTTAAAATTTAGTCTTTACAAAAAAATAGAGTTTTTGTTGAAAAGAGGCGTACTGATGAGGAACCTAGTTCCCTAAAAAGAAAATATGTGTTGTCTGCATGGGCAAAAAGAAGTTTGATCCGCCTACTCTATCATTATAAGAGACCCAAACTGGCTTGGGTTCCTAAGTCTAATCATTGATTTAGTGTGCATAAAACAGTTAAATGGAGCAGTTAACAGTGGTACATGGATAACGACTGCTCGAAGCTCATGACTGGAAGAACAAATGATTCCCTTTCACTGAAGGCCCTGCAAGAAGGGAATGTATCCACTGGAAATGAAAGAAGGTGTACATTCTTGGTGTCGAAAAGGTTGGAAAGTCACTCAAATATGTGATGAAGGGAACAAAGTAGAGTTCTTGTCTAAAGTGTGTACAGTTACTAATCTGGTAACTGGCGAAGTGGTCTTAATAACCAAAAGGTACAAGAATATCTACGTTTCTGATTTTGAGTCTCTACAAGCTGATGATATGAGCTGCTTGAAGAAGGACCTGGTTCGTGGTCTGCCAAATTCAAATTTCAAGGAGCACAGAGTGTGTGATGCATGTGCTAAGGGAAATATCTGATGTTTCAAATGGCAAGGCTGATATGATGAGTCAGATGAAGGAGACAGGTGAAGACAATGCAACATCCTCTTCTACTTCTCAAGAGGAACCTGATACCCTAATTACTACCACTGAAGCTGAAGAAAGAGATGTATATGCAGCATTAGGAACTCCTGATGCAGAACACAAGAGTGAAAGTCATAATGTTGTTGATGTCAATGATTATTCACATATGGAAGAACCTGGTCCGTCAAATTCTGAAGTTCAAGTATCCAACTAGAAGCAAAAGAGTTCACATCCCTTCAAAATGTAATCACATCCTTAGACTCTGGTATTAAACTTGGTTCTAAGCAGCTATGTAAGAAGAGCTCCGTCAACTTGAAAGGAACAGTGTGTGGAACCTGGTTCCATGACCTGCTGACAGAACTGTTATAGGAGTCAGGCTCCCCGTGCTTGGTGTGAAAGACATCGGAAAGGAACCTACTAATTGTTCAGATTTATGTGGATGACATCATATTTGGAGCTACAACTGACTCATTATGTGAAGCATTTGCTAAACTCATGGGAAGTGAGTTTGAAATGAGTATGATGGAGGAATTGAATGTCTTTCTGGTCTTCAAGTGAAGAAGTCCATAAAGGGAACATGTATCAGTCAGAAGAAATACATCAAAGAACTCTTGAAAAGGTTTGATATGGAAACATCAAAGGGGAATCATTGGATCTCTACTCTACCTTACTGCCAGCAGGTCAGACATTGTATTTAGTGTGGGATTATGTGCAAGGTTCCAATCAAATTCTAAGGAATCTCATTTGAAGGCTGCTAAGAGAATTCTGAGATATTTTAAGGGCACACAAAACCTGGTTCTGTACTATCCTTCAGTTGACAATTTCAACCTTATTGGTTATGCTGACGCTGATTATGCAGGCTATCTAGTGAACAAGAAAAGCACATCCGGAACGACACATTTTCCAAGGTCATACTTCATCTAATGGGGTACAAAGAGACAAACTATGTGGCTCTTCCTACTGCTGAAACTGAATACGTGGTTGCTACTTCTTGTTGGGCTCATTTACTATAGATCAAGCAACATCATAAAGACTTTGGTGTATTTACAGCTTGAACCCGGTATAACACAAGAGGACAAAGCACATTGATGTCAGACACCATCTTCTCAGGGACAATGTTGAAAAGGTTCTGATTTGTATAAAGTTTTGGAAGACGAAGGATCAGGTAGCAGACATCTTCACCAAGGCATTGAACATGGAACTTTTTGAAAGAAATCGTCTGGAGTTGGGGTTGATCAAGCTCAACTGAGGACCTGGTCCCTCGATGATTGGCTATGTTAAGAAGGAAAGGTATAATGCTAAAAAGTGTTTTTCGGCGACATCTAACTCAAATCTATATTGTTAAAGGTATACACATATGGTAGTTTCAGGACAAAACAAGTAAGGGTGACATTGCACTTCTAGGAGTCTTTGCTCAAAATTTTCAAAAACCGTCAAGGAACCTGGTTCCTGTGACTCAGGTTAGTAGTCTCTCCAATACTTATATGCCTTTTTAAGTTGCTGAAGTGTCATGTCATCAATTTGTTTTTGCCTTTATCCTGCCTCTCCTCCTAACTTTTGAAGTCCAAAATGTTAAACCTTTTCTAAACTGACTCCTTGCCCAAAAAGGCACTTCTCTATCTTACACCCAAATAAAATCGATTCTTTTCTTCAAAGCCAAAATCAACCTTGTCTCAAAATAATCCTTCTTTCCAAATATGCCAAAAGTGAACCCAACTCTCTCGCTTTCCAAAAACCTAACTCCATCAGAATCAAAACCCCAAGAATTCTTTAGTAGATTTTGATGGAAGTTTAACTAAAAGGGAACATGGCAGATCTAATATATAGAGCGTGAGGCAAAAGTTGTTGCTGGATTTGGGGGAGCCTTGAAGGATGGAGAAATTGGTAAATGTGAGGACTGAATGAAGGACCTTATCCCTCAAGTCCTTCTCATGAAGTTAATTTTAATGATGATCTTTTTCTCCTTGAGTTATGTGTATAAATGAACTCTCAATCCAGTAAAAAAGATTGATGAAAAATAGGCTGATGGATGATGAAGTGGTGTGACCTGCTGATGTGATTGTGGAAGAGAGAATGAAATGAAATCTTTACTTGTGAGAAAGAATTAAAAAAGGGGTTGGCTGAGAAAGATGTAACAGATGATAAGGGTAAACAAATTGAGAAGAAAAAGAGGGAGACATGGCTGCTCAGGAATAAAAAGGGTAGTGTAAGTGAGGAACCTGGTTCCTTACAGAAGCAAAAGGTTGAGCCATTAGGTTTGGAGGGAGAAGATGTTGAAGTTTCAAAAGGTGCTGTATGGCAGAGTGTTGACTTTGATATTGCTGGGAAAAAAATAGAGGACCCTCTTGACATTGTTGAGTTCCAAATATAGAATCACCTCTTTGTTCCTCCAAGTCCCAATGTTTCTGAAGAAGAAGTAATAACTTCTATGTTTTACGTGATACTATGATGCTATATGTATGGGACTGAGTCTGTTCTTGATGAGACGAAGCTTGGGGAGATTCTTGGTGATCTGTTTGATGGGTCAACCTACTCAGATAGGTTGAGAACCTGGTCCTCAAGGACCCTTGGCAGAATAGAATGCTAAGTTAAAAGGTAAGGCTGAAAGATTGAGGAAACAGGTAGAAGAACTGAGAGAGAGCTGATGATCATTGATAAAAGGATAGTAAATGAATGGACGGACAAGCTCATCAAGGCCTTATCCCCTTACTTTTCCTCCTACCCGGTGATCCATGTCTTTCACTCCTTCCAAATTCCCTCTAATTCTTATCTTCTTTTGATTCCTACATTTGATGACATTGGCACTTTAGTTGTTTAAATTGTCATATTATGCATTGTTGAAACTAGTGTGTTTTTATTATAATTACTCTACTATGGGCGATCACTCTATTTTGTGCACTGACATTCACTTGTTGCTCTTGTTATTGTTTATGATATGTTGCCCAAGTGGCCTGAGTTAATGTTGCTGAACTTCTTTTTAGTTGTGCTTCTTCTGTTATTCTTTTCGATGATGCCAAAAAGGGAAAGTTATATAGGTGTGTCAAAATGGGGGAGGAACAGAATCGAATTGATATGTTGTGTTGTGCATTAAAGATGGCTCTGATTCACAGGGGGAACGTTGCTGATGGCTCTGCTTCGACGGGGGAACGTGCTGATAATATGTTGATTCTAGGTCGGATCCGCAGGGGGAAACATGTAAAGAATATGGTTTTTAAGAGGAATATTAATTTTGGGTTTGTCATCATTAAAAAGGGAGAAATTGCTTTAAGTTACACTATGTCATGTTTTGATGATGACAAACGTTCTCAACGAACTGGGTACAGACCAGATGTGATCAGTGCATGTAAAGAATCTAATTCTCAAAGGCAATAATTCTAGGTTTGTCATTCATCAAAAAGGGGGAAATTGATAAGTTATGGTACTTTGAGTTTTGATGATTTGCCAAACAATCTGAAGGAACCAGTTGTGATCAGCTCCTTAGGTTTGGTACTCATAGGGAATATGGCTGATTCGTAGGGGGAACAATGTGGAGATCTGGTTCTCAGGGGGAATATAAATTCTAAGTTTGTCATCATCAAAAAGGAGGAAATTGATAGGTTACAAGTACCTTGGGCATAGGTACCTTACTTTATGTTTTGACAATCTAACAAACTTACCATCCAGAACCAGATAAAGAACCTGTTACATATTTATACGACCTTGAGATCACAAAGTTCCAGGTTGGGATCCAGCCCTTGGGAACACAAGGTGAATGCTATTACTAAATCAAAGGACTTGCAGGAGCTGACCATAGAAGAGCTGGTTGGAAATCTGAAGACCTACGAGATGAAGAGGAAGATAGACAGTGAAAGAAGAGAACCAAAGAAAGAAAAGAACCTGGTACTCAAAGCTGGTAGCAATGACTCAAGTGAGGAAGAGTGGAAGGAACAGCTGAGGGAACATGTCCCTACCAGTTCCCGAGGAGACTGTATGAAGTCAACTCTCCAGTAGGAAAGATACTGCCTGCACACACTACTGCACAGGAACAGTGCAGCAGTCAACTTTCTATGGAAGACTTTTTACCTACCTTGCTTACATCATTGTAAGTGATATCACACATGTATAAATACCATCAAGGAAGGTAAAGCAACTTACTTCATGAGAAAACCAGATAAAGGACCTGAAGTATTCCTGGTACAATCGTTCAAGTTAATTGACTCAAGATAATCTGGAAAGTGTGCCTTAGATTCACAGGAACCAACTTAGGGACCTGATACCTTGGTGTTCCCCTGACAAAAGTATAAGTTTACAGTTGGAAAGGAACTGCAAAAAGTGACTGCCTGCAATAGTGTAACAAACAGTGCAACAGACAGTGCAATAGTCACTTCCCATTGAGAAGAGGCATGTACTAACCAAGATTTGACATCACTAAGGTGATGTCTTTTGTAATATAAACCTGGTGCAAGATACAAGGTATCCTTCTCCAATACTTGCAAAATCAGAAACGAAAATCCTCTCTCAAGTGCTTGCAACAACCTCTCTGAAAAACAAAGCTGCTACAACCTCAAGGACCGGATCCAAGATTGAAGATATCTTAAGTCCTTAGGTTTGTTGAGTCTTTGTTATTTGTTCTTCATTGTAACTCCTATCTTGCTTTCTTAGAAGCTGTTTTTAGGAAACCCAAAATCACAAAGCCTCTAAGTTTGTGTCTTGGCTAGAGTTAGTCGAGTTGTAAAGTCTTTGTAACTAGAGAGTTACAAAGTGGCTTGTAATAGTGTTATTACAAGTTAGAGTGATTAAAGTCTTTGTCACTAGAGAGTGACAAAGTGTCTTGTGGTGAGAGTATCACAAGTTAGTCAAAGTTTTTGTAACTAGAGAGTCACAAAGTGGCTTGTGGTGAGAGTACCACAAGTTAGTTGAGTTTAATCCTTTATAATAAAGGTATCACAAAGTGGCTTGTAATAGGGGTTTACAAGTTAGTAAAGTTGAAAGCCTACAAGTGTAGGTCGTGGTTTTTGTCCTCTTGAGTTGGGATTTTTCCACGTAAAAATCCTCTGTGTTCTTTATTTACTACCGAGCTACTATGGGAACAAATAGAGAACCTGATTCCCATATTGGCTGGTTTTACAGTCTGTTGCTTGCAGTGGAACTTATAGAGAATCTGGTTCTCTATATAGTGGGAACTTATCCTGTGTCTCATTTACATACTTGTTCAGTAGTTAGTACTGTACCAAACTGATATAGGACAAGATTGCTATACAGTTTGGTTCATCGGTATCTTTAGTGGAAACTCATAGAGAACCCGGTTCTCCATATAGTCTAGTGGACGCTTAGTTTCTAACACATGTCTAGCTTGTCATCACTAACTTCAAGATTCTTTATGTGTTCCACAAGGTTTGTATGTTCTTTCTGAGCCGTGTCCAATTCGACTCGTTGGTTCTTGACTTCTCCTTCGCGTTGCTCGTTGAGAAGCTTATACATGTCCCTCTTCTAAGCTAGCCCTTTGACTTCGGCCTCGAGTTGGCTAAACTCATCCAGATACTAGAGAAAGGTTTCATGGTGAAGCACTGAGGCCTGCAAAATGAGGAAAGGAAAAGGTATTAGAGTCCTCAAAAACTAAATCCGAAGATAAAAGAGTATGATGACACCTTACCCGGTTCAACACTAGTTGTGCTTCGTTGAACAAGCATGGAGCATCTTACTCGTTCATTTTTTCTTGGTCTTCTTTGGTTACAAGACGCCGGATGTAACTAGCTATCCCGATAAAGGCAGAAAGAACCCGGGCATCCTCAGGAATAGTGTTAACAAATGATCGCTTCCGACCAGGATCCATTCTCGGGGCAGGGAATTAGTTAATCAGCCTCGAGCTCAAGTTGGGCCCACCAACCTCCGAGGATGAACTTTTCCTCGGCACCTCTAAGTCACCCAACCCGGTGACGTCTTCCAGGGTGGTTGAGTCCATGCCATCAAAAAAGCAGTGGATGGGATTGTCCGCTGCGTGAGCCCCTTCGTTTGATCGCTCTTTCACCTTTAGAGCCTCATCAAACATGGACTCGGTAAACGAAGGTGATCGGGTAATATCTATCACACCGAGTGCCTCCTTCGGGGCACTACCGGCATCCCAAAAAATCTCAGCTCCGACCTCCTAATCAACTTCCCTAACCTAAGGGAGATCAGCCTCATGGGCCTCCTGTTCAACGGCTCTGCTCTTTGGGGGGCAATGGATCATGGGCCGCAAAAGGCTCTTCCTCCTCAGACTCATCCCTAAGATGGTAGAGCAAGTCCAAATCTGGTGCTTGAGAGCTGGAGCTCTCCTTTGGCTTACAAGCCAAGCCTCTCTTTGTTTTTTCTTCTTTGAGCTTGGGGAACCCAAACTCTTTTTTTTTTCTTCTTCTCTCCTGCTGCAACCCCTAGCTGTCCCGAAGCAGAGAAGTCAATGGTCAAGTCCTCACCCTCGACCGGAGGCCTAAGCTTGACAGTCTTAGGCAAACTAACGAAAAGAAAGGAAATAAGAATGCGATGCTAGAAGAATAGGCCCAATACAACTTGCTCGGGAAAGAAATCTTACCATGGGAACGGTCCTGCCAACGACCTTTCGAGAGTTTGCACCACGAGCATTCGGAGTAGGGAATCTGTGACACAATACCCTCGATCTACTCCTTGAGCCGAGGAATAACATTTGGAACTCGATTAAGGGCTGCACCACAACAAACACCAATAAGAAAAGGGAAGGTAAAACATAAAATCGACGTTTAAAAGGAGTTATACTTACATGATATATTCCACTTCTCGGGGAATGGCCTCCACTCGGCAGGTATCGGGTCGGCGGTCCTCACCCAGACAAAGCGTCCTTGTTAACCCCGATCCTGGTCTTCATCGATGCTTGAAAATAGGGCTTTGCTGGCCCGACATACAAGCTTTATCAGTCCCCCTCGGAAGATTCGGGGACTATACAAGCGGAGTAGATGATTGATGGTCAACGTGCATGCATCAATTTTGTTCACAAAGAGTCAGATAAGGATCACGATCCTCCACAATGATGGGTGAATTTGGCCGAGGCATACGTTATACCTCCTGCAGAAATCTAAGATGATCGGGTCCACCAGGCCCAATGTAAACAGATAAGTATAAACACTTAGATATCCCTCAACATGGGAGGTAATGACCTCCTCGGAGTCGGGGACCACTATGTCCTTATTGGCCCAGTTGTAGTCCTTTTGGACCGTGGAAACGTCCTCTTTGGTGATTGAGAAAATATATCTCGAGGCCTCCTTACGCCGGCCCTGTATCGTAGAAGGCTTCTCAACCTTAAAGTCGTCGGTGACCGAACAACTCCCGGGAATGAACATCTTCAAGGGAAGTTCAACTGCCGGTTCATCGGTAGCCATTTCAGCAGCGGACTTTTCAAGGACGACCACATCGAGAATGGTCTCATTATTTTCGGCAGTCAGTTGGGAAGTAGAAACGCCTTTTTAAGGAACAGATTTGGAGGTTTTGTCCATTGTTGTCTGAAAAAGCTTCAAAAAGATAGACAAAGGTTCATAGTTGAAAGCTCAGATGTGTTGGCTTGGGTAGAGAATGAGTGAAAGCTTGAAATTTACTGAGGAATCTTGAGTAACGAAGGAAAATTTATAAGTATAAAAAAAGGGTAATGAAATCCTGAAGGCACGAGCGTAGAAGTTTGGACGTAAAGTAAAAAATGAACGAAGGAGGTCCGCAATGTTTCGTGTCCAAGGACATCCAACCAACGACTGATACGCATTTGAGGTTATAATGGCATGACTGATGAGACGTTTCGGGGTTTTTGTCGTTTCTGTCACGACGATTGAAGAAGGAATCGAGGATCTCATGTCGTTTCCCGTCAACTTAATCTTTGAGAAACTAGGGGACTATCTATATACGGGTAAGACCGAGCTCGTGGTACACCCCATCTTCCGATAAGATAAATCGAGCTAGAGACATGATGATGAGGAACCGAAATCGAGGCAAGGGTCTTATCGAGTCAGAGTCCGGGAGCATGACACCCACCCTCGAGAATATCGAGGCCATGATCCGGGATCGATCTAAATCCTAATAGACTTCGGAGGACATTGTCTGGCAACCAAGCACGACCAACAGAAGGCCGTGATATCCGTGATCGGGATATCACGACGCAGATCTCGGCACACATCGATAGAGAATTGGTAATTAGTTAAACAGAAGATTTCTTACCTTTTATAGAATTGTACTTAGGGTAAAATTCCCTATATAGGGGAGCCTAATTATTCATTGGACACATTGTGACACATGTATACCTAGGCTATATACTATTATTGTTTTTTTCTTATTCTTGTTCATCAGTGCTGGTCATTGTGAGTCCGGGTCCGGGGGGGGGATATTTCATTGGGACTAGAATCATCCTCATGTGGTTTGAATTACTATATTTTTACTATTTAATCTAACGCAATTTTTCGTTTGTATCGAATTAATTCGCGTATCCTTAAAACCACTTACAAATTTAATTGTTATATGTTTCTCGGGGTAAACAAATACATAGTCACGATCGTACACATACATATTCTTTTTTAAAGAACTATTGTACGCACACGTATAAACAATTGTGTCTACCGACGTAAGATGACAACCTCATTGGTGAAGTTTTGGATGGAAATTAAACTGCAAGCTATTCTTCTATTTAGTTTAAAGTCATAACTAGCGTATAATTTGACCTATTATTTGAAAATGTCAAAACTTCATAATTCAACCTCAAACAAGTGGAGCTAATTTGAGCCGAAAATGGGAAAAACAGTCAACAAAACAAGTGGAGTTCAATTCTTAAGTTAAATCCTACTAATATATGTTATATAATGAGTCAAAGAAGCCGCATTGTGTTGTGTAATCACTGCTAGCTGTTAGAGGAGAGTGAACGTCAAATTAAAAAGGGTTATTGCTACGGTGTATATATCCTAATTTAAAAGGATGTTTTGTCCAAGAGCAAATTAAAACCAAAATTTTAATTTTATGGGTTTTAAATTTTAGAATGACAATTTCAAATGTTAACAACTGGATTTTGAATATAATATGTGTAGATATTTTATAAATTTCTTAATATAAATATATCGGTTAATCAAAAACTATTAGTATATTAATGTTGATGTTAGTGAATAATTATATATATATATATATATATATATATATATATATATATATATATATATATATATATATATATATATATATATATATATATATATATATATTAGTGTATTTTTTCGCGCTTCGCGCGATTTTAAAAAGAATTAAAGAAATAGTTAAATGGGAATTTCATAAATTTTTCTAATAGAAATCAACTTATTTTTACGAAATCAAATAATTAAACGAAAAACTACATATTTGAACAGTCAAGACCATCTTATGAGTAATTGTCTGATGTATTTGAGCAATGTGAGGATTGCGTTTTGTGACACTGATGCTTGCTTGGATGATTTACCCTTCTTAAGAAATGTTGTTAACGGAATAATATTTCAATCATATCTAACTATAGATGAGAACAGCTTCAAATAACAAAAAGAGAATGATCAATATTTTCATCTAAAATACTAAGTTCTAGTTGTCATTGGTACCCTATTTTAGAGTGCCAGTTTGAGAGAAAGATGATGTAATTGTAACTTCTTCAGTCAATGACGATTCAATTAAATTGTTTAAGAGTAGAATAATGCCTCATCTGAAGATGGAAACTTTATCCCTGTATCAGGCTCTAGGTTGAGTCCATAACATAACCAAAAAAAAAAAAAAAATTTAAGTGAAAACCATACATCATGATAGCTACAATAAAAAACAATGATAAATAAGCAAAACTTTTAAATATCTGCAGAATATAAGGCTCCAAACACAGAATGATGATGATGATGGTAATGATAATTATAATTATAATAATAAATTTAAAATATTATACAACGATCTTTTTTTTAAATATTAAGAAGTTGCTACTAACAACATAAGGATGGACATTTTTCTGTAGCCATTAATTTTTTATATGCTTAGCCCGTGTAAAAGATTTTTATTTTACTATATTGTCTGACTAGGTTGTGAGATCTCACATGTCAAATACTTGCTAAGCAAGGTACATTTTTTTTATACTAAGTGTGGTTGGAATGATAAATAATGTTTGGATACCGTTGCATTAACAAAAATAATGAGTATAAAATTATGAAAATTAGAAGGTAGAGAAATTTTTTTATTTGCTTTTCACTAATTCTAATATACATTAAAGTTTTCTACGTGAAAACTCATGTATAGAGTTCATAAATTAACCAGTCATAAGTTTCTTAGGTGCCATTATTCTCTTGCAATTAGTTGATCATCTCAACAATTGGTATGAAAATACCATTATTGTCACCATAGAAATTGATCAAAAAGAAAAATATAAGGGCAAAAACTACAACAAAAGACGAACTTCGAGAAATAGCAGTATTTGCTAAGAGCTATAATTTCTTTTGCCTACTAACAATTAACAAATGATACCTAAAAAGTTATAATTATCAAAATACTTCTTGAAAAATCAAACTTTATGAGGAAAGAATACTTCCTCAAAATACTTGCTCCAGATCAATTACATCATACCTGCAAAAAAAAAAAAAAAACAAAAAAAATACAATAAGTAATCCAATTCAACGAAGTAAATGAAACACAATACTTATAACTGAGTGTTTATAATTCTTCTTATAATTCAAAAAAGGTAATAGCATTATCACAATATATATTTCTAGAAGAATAGAAAGTTATAAGGAAAACATGTTTGAGAATATTTTTATTCTATCGCCAAAAGAGGAAAGAATATCGTTCCGTCCTACAAACAATGAATCAATTATAAGAAGAAAATAAAACACAAATTCAAAATTACAAAAAACAGTAATGCAAAATTTCTACTACAAAAGAAACAAATTTGTAGATTGCTGAAATAAATTTACTTTTCTTTGTCGAATATCATATATTCGTTGCAGTAAACTTTATGAAGAGGAAATGGGTGAAAGATCAGTTATGAAGAGGAAGAGTGGTGTTGATTTACTACTTTAATTGCCACAATTATATGGGTGAAAGATCAGTTATGAAGAGGAAGAGTGATGTGTTGATTTACTACTTTAATTACCATAATTATATAGATAATTATTATGACATATTATAAACTGGTGTCGGTTGAAATTGCATCAGTTATGAGCATTGATAGTTGCAACCGTTGCACAATTTTTTGAAGAACATGACTTCTGAGAAAACTAATAACATGATATTTGGTTAATTTATTAATGATAGAGTAATGTACTAAAATGAGAGAGAAACCCAATAAACTAAGCTGTTAATATTTTCTTTTGTAATTGAAATAAATATAATGAGATGTAATAATTAGGATAGAGAATGGTCAATTTTCAATTACTAAACAATTTAAATGAAAAATATGAAAGGGAAAAGGCAAAAAAAAGGAGAAAAAAGATAAATAGGATCCTTGGCCAAAGAGAGGTGCCAAGTCACCTTTTCTATTCCCTCCTTTATATATATATAAAGTTAATCTTTATATATATATATGCCTATTCCCTCCTTTATATATACATATATAAAGTTAATCTTTATATATATAAGAATCATAGATTAAATATCAAATAAAGTAATTATTGAAACTTAAAAGTTAATATGATAAATATATGCCTATAAATAATTTTTTATAAGTATAAATGATATTAAAATGCGTATTTTTTCTTGAATATACACTAATTAGTAATCATATATTTATAACTAATATTATAAAATAATTGATATATATTTTTCAAATTAATATTATTTAGTTTAATTAAATACAAAACTAAAAACATACATTTTGTAAGAACATCATGGAATGCATGTTTGATAAAATAAATTAATATTGATAAATATAATGTCATGACATTATGTAAATATTTGACAAAACTAATCTATCAATTCTAACTAAAAAATGAACAATATGCAATGTGAAATTTCCGGCAAAAACAAGTAAATTAGAAAAATAACTATAACACAATTTCAAAATCCCAAAGAAACCCGTTAACATGTGTCAAATTCTCCAACATAATAAAAATAAATTTCAATACAACTTAATATTAGGAAATATAATAAGTTTAAAGTCTCATTCAACAATAAAATTCTACTTTATGACATCACTCGTTATATGCCAAATTTGTTAATAACTCAATAGTTCTAATATTAGGAGGTGTAGTTTGAACTTTGAAAAACTAGAATTATAATGCGGTTACGCAAAATAAAGAAATAAAACAAATAAGAAATAAAATATATGAGCAATTACATGGAACCACAAGAAGTAAAAGTAGAGAAATAAATTAAAAATAATGTACAAAGAAAATATACTTTAAAATTTAAAAGTAAAAATTAAATAAAAATAAAAATAAATAAAAATGATAAAAATAAAAGTTATAAAGAAAATAAAATAAAATAAATATAAAAAGGAACAAAATTTAAAGATAACCTTGTAATTACACAGTGTAATTACTACCAATTCTCACCTCCTCCTTGAGAATTGGAGAGTGTAATTACACCTCTCCAATTATACCCAATTCCTTGCTGATCAAGTAATTATATGACCAGACAAATATACCAAACTATATAATTACACTCAAATTCAATTCTCAGGTGGCTTTAGATAAATGAATTCAACGCAAAATAGTAAACTATATTTCGTGTTTCTATATTTCGCTTAGTTGATGATACTGTATGCACATAATTAAAAGAAAGTGATCTGTTCTTATTTACGCGTTACACCTTTTAGAAGTAGTGCAATCAAATGTTATATCGCTTATAAATTGGAGTAACACGTTTAGATTTAAGGACACACCTGTATACGGGTGATATCGAGCCCGTTGGACACCTCGGTTCTCGGTAAAACAAATGAAGCGGAGACGTGACTGTAAGAAATCAGAATCGGGGCAAAGAGCCCCTCGTATAGAGATTCGGGCGAAACACCTGCCCTCGGAATAATCTGGGCCACGTCCCCTAGGACCGATTCGAATCCCAAAGTTTCGGAGAGCTCTACCAGACAATCACACACGGCTAGCAAAGAGCCGTGATAGCTGCGCCCAACCAGATGTCACGACGTAATTCTCGGCTTGTATCAGCAAAGGATTCGTGATTAGCAAGAAGAAGGATTTTTACCCTTTTTTTAGAATTGTACTTAGGGTAAAACTCCTCTACTACATAAAGGGGAGTCTAACTATTCATCAAGTACATTATAACACACATATCAATGCAATATACTCTTTTTTCTCTGTTATTCAAAGTTCTTATTTTTGTTCATCAGTTATTCATTAGTGTGAGCCCGGATCGGAGGCCGACATTTCATTCAGCTGTTACTGATTCCGGAGTCACTCCCCTTAATTGGTTTGACAATTTATTACGTTCTTTATTTGTTTAATCTAACGTTATTTATCATTTGTCTTGAATTAATCCGCATATCCTTAAAACCACTTATAAATTAAATTGTTATCCGTTTTTGAGGGTAGACAAAACCATATGTACATTAGTTGATGATATTGTATGTACGTACATTACAATGCAAGTATTACGTCTTATGTTACGTATCTTATAAACCTTTTAGAAGCACCGTAAATAGAGACCTCATTTTTATTTTTAATTATATGAATAGTAAATAATTAATATAATTATATTTAGTTTAAGTGGCACAAGCAACATCTCTAAATTGTATGTCTTTAGGTACAATTGCTTCCCAAAAAGAAAATAAAACTCGTATACGACTAGATAAAGTATATGTTATTTTACTTTCAGATTTCATATATAATTTAATATGACCAAACCTATATTAAAGAAATCTTTTTGGTTTTGTAACAATTTATTCCAGGTAAAGCAAATCGTCTATCAAAACAGAGAAAATCAGTTTACTATAAATTAATACAGACTTTTTTTTGTTTAACGTGTGATCTTTGGAAATTTAATTCTTCTTCCACCCAAGTTTATACGTAACAAATAAACGAATCTTATCGCATCTAGAAGAAAGAACAAAATCCATTTATAATGATGTTTTGTGTCTTTCAGATCTAGTAGTAATTACATTTAACTAGGATTCACTCCTTATTATCTTATTAATTCGTTTAGAAAATGGGTTTAACACTTTTTTGGTAAAACAATTTGGCGCCGTCTGTGGGGAGTTTCTAGTTAAAATTTTAGTTTCTTCTAGATAAAAAAAAATACGACAACAACCATCTTTTTCTCGTTTGCACGAACTGACAATGGCAGGAAAAGGAGATGAAAGACTGAAAGTAGTAGTGGATGTCACTCCCAACCTTTTGAACACCATCAACGAGGTTGACAGAAAAGACGAGGAGAATGTGATGCCGAGCGCTACACCCAGGCAGAGTGACTCACCTCCCCCTCATGGAAGTGTAACCACTTCACGCGAAAGGGGAGCCTCCATGTCCACAACTGAGGAAGCGCCACCAGCAGTGAAAAAAACTACTGGAGACGTGGTTGACAAGTATTCTAAACAACATACTCGACTGTGATGACCCAAAGGGTCATCTTGTATTTTAGAATTCGAATCCGGGTTCCGAGGCCTTCAAAACCTCATTTTCTTCTTTCTTGATTTGCGTGTGCAGTCCGAGCGCGTTTCAAAAAAGCTTTTATGTGAAATTTAAGAAAAATATTAAATTGCCTTTAAAATTGATTAAAGTTGACTATGGTCAATATTTTTGATAAACGAACCCGGACCCATGATTTGACGGTCACGTAGGGTCCATATTAATATATGGGACTTGGGCGTATGCCCGGAATCGAATTCCGAGTTCCCTAGCCCGAGAAATAAATTTTTGAAGAAAATTGTTTGCTGGAAAATATAAGGATTTTTAAAAATTGAATAATGATTGAACTCGTTGGTATAAGGCCAGTATTTTGGTTCCGGAGCCCAGTACAAATTTGATATAGTATTTAAATCGTATTTGGGAAATTTGGTGAAAAAGGGAAGAGATTTGATATAAATGAGACCCTTGGTTGAGAAAATAGAAATTTTGAACTATCTTATGAATTTCATGAGTTTTGGTTTTTTCGTTATTTAAGATGTTAATTGGCGATTTGATCGCACGAGCAAGTTTGTATGATGTTTTTAGACTTGTGTGCATGTTTGGTTTAGAGCCCCGAGGGCTCGGGTGAGTTTTGGATAGGCCATAGAGTGAGTTTAGACTTAGAAAAATCTCTGGTGCATCTGGTATTTTGTTGCAGGCTCTGATCTCACAATTGTGAGGTTAGGCTTCGCAATTGCGAGCCTCGCAGGCTTGGAAATTGCGAGGGCTTTATCTCAATTGCGAAGAAGTCTTAGTCAGCACAGTTCGCATTTGCGAAGTCAACAGGGGGTCAACCTTCCCAATTGCGACAACTTGTTCGCAATTGCGACAAAAGTAGACATTGCAGCAAGTTTGCATTTGTGAAGCCTGTCTCGCAATTGCGAAGCTCCTATCGCAAATGCGACATCTGCAACTGATCAAAACATCACTTGGATGGGATTTTGAACTCATTTCTCAAATTTTCAAACCATCAGCTCCCATAGGCGATTTTCCAAAGGAGGATTCTTCCCCAAATCATAGGTAAACGATTCATTTTCTTCAACTATTTCATCTTTTTACATGATTTCATCTCTAAATATAGGGTTTTTCATGGGAAATTGGGTGTTATTGGGTGGAATTTAGGAATTTCGAAATTTGGGGATTTAGTCCTCAAATTAAGGCTGGATTTCAAAACCAATTGCATATTTGGGTTCATCAGTGAATGGGTAGTCGAGTTTTGGTTCGAATTTCGAGTTTTGACCAAGCGGGCCCGGGGGTCAGTTTTTTGACTTTTTGGGGAAAACATTGGAAAATCTATATTCATGCATTAAAATTGGTTTATTTAGCATTTATTGATGTTATTAAGTAAATTATGAGTAGATACAAGCCAATTGGAAGTAGAACCGAGAGGTAAAGAGGTAATTGAGGCTTGATTTTTTCCGTGGAATCGAGGTAAGTATTTGGTCTAACTTTAGCTTGAGGGAATAGGTGTTGTTGTCTTATTTGCTACGTGTTAGTGTCGAGTACGACATATAGGTGTGGTGACGAGTATCTATACGTTGGTCTCGAACATTAAGTGAGTCTTATACTGTGACTGTTGTAACTCTTATTATGTACTGTTCATGCTTAAATTGATGATTGTCCATGTTGAACAAGGCTTATGATATTTTCTTGGTAATTGACCATTGTTGAGTAGTGACTCAAGTTGAGACTTATTTTGTGAAGTTAACTGTTGAAACGAGATTGGTTATAGCTAATTCCCTTGCCGGGATGTTATTGTTTTTATTGTTGATTCCCTTCCCCGGATGTTATTATTTCTATTGTTTGGGTGAGGAAGAGCGTAAAACACAAAGGGTGATGCCGTGCACAATATTGTGAGAGAGCATTAAAGCACGAAGGGTGATACCGTGTCATATTCAGTGAGTGTTAAAGCACGAAGGGTGATGCCGTTTCATATTTCTGTGAGTGTTAATGCACGAAAGGTGATGTCGTGCCATGATTATGAGAGAGTAAAATAACGAAGGGTGATGTCGTGCTGTCTTTGTTGATCTCTATGGTGAGGACGAGAGTAAAAACACAAAGGATGATGTCGTGCACTTGTTAATGTGTTATCCGTTCTGGTGCTTCAAAGTTGATATTTACCTTGCTTCTTTGCTTTATAACCGTCAGAATTTGATATTCCCCTCAGCATGTTCCCCTTTCTATCTTTATATGTTCAATTCTGTTATTACTGTTTCTCGTATATGATTTAGCTGCACAGGTTTTTATGGTTGTTATGTTCTAGCCTCGTCACTACTTCGCCGAGGTTAGGCTCGACACTTACCAGTACATGGGGTCGGTTATACTGATACTGCACTCTGCACTTTTTGTGTATATTTCGATGCTGGACCACGTGATTAGTGTTTAGGTTGCTGCCTTCAGTCCACGGGAGACCCAAGGTAGATCTGCCGGCGTCCGCAGATCCTGGAGTCCCCCTTCCCCATATATTGGATTATCTGTCTCTTTCCATTTCGAGAACAATTGTAATTCTTTTAAACCAGTATTTGTAGAACTTCTTAGATGTTTGTGAATTGTGACACCAGATTGTTGTGGTTGACATGTATTGGAGTATTTTGAACTGTTATAACACTTATGTATCATAAATCTATTTTGCTTTAGTTATTATTTAATTTTGTTTGGGGTTAATTGTTAATGTGTTAAAAATCAAAATTGTTGGCTTGCCTAGCTTTCACGAGTAGGCGACATCACAATCTCGACGGTAGGAAATCCGGGTCGTGACAAGTTAGTATCAGAGCACTAGGTTGTGTAGGTCTCACAATTTACAAACAAGCTAGGTAGAGTCTGAGGGATCGGTACGGAGAAGTCTGTGCTTATCCCCAAAGGCTACAGATATTAGGAATAACTTCACGTCTATTCTTCTTTGTCGTGCAATTTGCCTTCTCAATGCTAATTGAATTTCTACTATATTCTTTCGCAGATGGGGTGCTCACATACCGCTTAATCCGATGATCAGTAGCCTGAGCCCCTAGTGGCAGCTCCTACGAGGGGAAGAGGACGAGGCCGTGCTAGAGGCCAAGGCAAGGTTAGAGCTCAGCCTAAAGCTCGAGCAGTAGTACCAGCAGTGGAGCCTCAGGTAGAGTTTGAGGATGAGGTTCCGGTCCAGGCCGTTACAGTAGGGCCAGCTCAGGTTTCAAAGGGGTTTATCGCTGCCCCGGTATTTCAAGATGCTTTGGTCCGTCTAGGGGGCCTTATGGAGAGTGTCACTCCGGCATGCATACTTCCTGTAGCACCAGCCGTCTCTTAGGTTGGGGGAGGAGCACACACCCCTGCTACTCGCACTCCGGAGCAGATGGCTCCCCAGTACCAGACTCCAGCAGCTTAGCCGGTTGTTGCGGATTAGGGCGCTGGTGGATCTCTATGTCTTCTAAGGCCTTGTTGAGGTTGGATAAGTTCACCAAGCTTTTCCTGGTTCATTACAGTGGGGAAGCATCTGAGGAGCCCCAAGATTATCTTGACCGATGCCATGAGGTGTTGCAGAACATGGGGATTGTCACGACCCGGGTTTCCCACCATCGGGTATCGTGATGGCGCCTACTATCGGAGCTAGGCAAGACAAATACTTAAAATACCTTTCCGCTTTCTTTCAAACAATAGAATAAACGAGACAAAATTTAAGCGGAAGACTTTAAATCTAAAGCAATTGAAAACCAAAAGTGTGGAAGTTTAATACACATCACTACCCAAGGTCTGGTGTCACTAGCTCACGGACTACTACAGAATACTACAAACAATGTCTGAAAGGAAATACATCATGTTTGTCTGATACAAGATGAACAAACGAAAAACATGGAAAGGGACTTCGGCCTGCGAACGCCAGCTAGGCTACCTCGAGAGTCCCTGGACTGAAGACAGCTCCCAGAAATCCTACTGCTGTGGTCCGTAAGCTGCTCCCTGATCTGTGCACAAAAATTTGCACATAGTGTAGCATCAGCACAACCGACCCCATGTGCTGGTAAGTGCCTGGCCTAACCCCGGCGAAGTAGTGACGAGGCTAGACAGTACCTACCACAATTAACCTGTACAGATATATACATACAACACGTGCAAGAAAACAATAACAAGATAATACAAAGTAAAACTGAGAGGGGACATGCTATCGGGGAGTAACAGATAAAAATGAAATATCGGAAATAAGCAGAAGAGACTCCGGTTCCCATGATGTATATATATATAATATATATATATATATATATATATATATATATATATATATAAGTGGACGGCGTGCCACACGATCCCATAATATCATATATAAGTGGACGGCGTGCCACACGATCCCATAATATCATATATAAGTGGAAGGCGTGCCACACGATCCCATAATATCATATATAAGTGGACGGCGTGCCACACGATCCCATAATATCATATATAAGTGGACGGCGTGCCACACGATCCCATAATATCATATGTAAGTGGACGGCGTGCCACACGATCCCATAATATCATATATAAGTGGACGGCGTGCCACACGATCCCATAATATCATATATAAGTGGACGGCGTGCCACACGATCCCATAATATCATATATAAGTGGACGGCGTACCACACAATCCCATAATATCATATATAAGTGGATGGCGTACCACACGATCCCATAATATCATATATAAGTGGACGGCGTGCCATACGATCCCATAATATCATATATAAGTGGACGGCGTGCCACACGATCCCATAATATGGTTCATAATATCTGACTTCATATAGTAGACCCCTTCAGGGGAGAATAACAACTCAATACCTTTAACCCGGCAAGGGTACAACTTACAGCCCAAAATATCCCGACAAGGGAGAATATATATACCAGTCTACACATCCCGGCAAGGGAGTATTCACAACACATTCTCCTTTTTAAATCCATTCTTCCTCAACTAACACATTCATGTTCGATCTAACGCTCCAAAAGTACACCAGCAATTTTACCTCAACCGTTCATATTATGTGAAACTCATCAAATAAACAAGGAGTTTGTGTCACATTATTCGAATTAAAAGCAATCAAGACTCACGGTCGTGCTAGACTCCGGTGCATAGATAACCGTCACCATGCCTATACACCGTACTCCACATTAGCAAGTAGCAAATATCATCCTAATCCTATTCCCTCAAGCCAAAGTTAGAACAAACACTTACCTCGAATGCTCCAAACTTAACTCACGCTTCTAGTATAGCTTTACCTCTTGATTCCACCACCAATCCGCTCGAATCTAGTCATAAGTTACTTAATCACATTAATAATTACTGAATGAATCATCCCCAATGCATGAAAATAGATTTTTCAAGGTTTTTCCCAAAAAGGTCAAAAATACCCCCAGACCCACGTGGTCGAAACTCAAGGTTCAGACCAAAATCCGGTTACCCATTCCCCCATGAATCCCAATATATGATTTGTTTTTAAATCGGACCCCAAATTGAGGTCCAACTTCTCAATTTGTAGAAAACCTAGGTTCTACCCAAAACACCCAATTTTCCCCATGAAAATCTTTGATTTGAAGTTGAAATTATGTTAAAAGATGTTAAGGAATAAAGAAATTAAGTTAGAAATCACTTACCAATCGTTTTGGAGAAAAAAAGTTGTTTGGAAAATCGCCTCTTAGGTTTTGGGTTTTTGAAAAGTGAAAAATGACTGAGATTTTCCGAACTTGTATACCTTTATGAGGACCTGGCGCGGACCGCACAAAAATGTGTTGCGGCCGCGCCGAGTGGGAGAAAAGTGGGGCTTCTCTGAACCCTTCCAGCGCGGACCGCACTTTTTTGCTGCGTGACCGCGCTGGTTAACCTAAAACCCTAACCCTCAGACTCAGCCACGCGGACCGCACAAAAATGCATCGCGGCTGCAAGGCTCCAGCGCGGACCGCGCGGAAATGACTGCGGCCGCGCTGGTGTCTGCAACACCTGAACCTGCATTTTCTTAAGTCCAAGACCTCCCGGGCCCCATTCAAAACTCACCCAAGCCCTCGGGGCTCCAAACCAAACATGCACACAACCTTAAAAACATCTTACGGACTTACTCGTGCGATCAAATCGCCAAAATAACATCATATACATAGGATCAAGCCTCAAACACATGATTTTCTTTCTTCAACTTTCATAACTCAAACTCTCTATTTTTAGTCCGAAATACGTCATATAATGTCTGTTTTTAGATAAACTTTACAGATAGTGCTTAACACATATTTAAGACTTGTACCGTGCATCGGAACCAAAATACGAGCCCAATACCTATATTTTCTAACCCCTTTTTCATTTCAAATTTTCATATCAAATTTCAGAAAAACAATTTCTTTCAAAAATTCATTTCTCGGGCTTGGGACCTCAGAATTTGATTCCGGGCACACGCCCAAGCCCCATATTTTTCTACGGACCCTCCGGGATCGTCGAATCACAGGTCCGGGTCCGTTTACCCAAAATATTGACCGAAGTCAATATTATGCATATTAATACCAAAATTCATCAAATGTTTCACATAACTCACATATTCTAACATAAAAACTTTCCGGCTACGTGCCCGAACTGTGCATGCCAATCGAGGCAACTAAAAGCGAGGTTTTCAAGGCCTCGGGAGCACGGAACAAGGAAGAATTACGGTGATGACCCCTTGGGTCGTCACATTCTCCACCTCTAAAACAACCGTTCGTCCTCGAATGGACAAAAGAAAGAAGTACCTGAGTCGGAAAATAAATGAGGATAACGGCTCTGCATATCAGACTCGGACTCCCAGGTCGATGCCTTAGGAGGCTGACCTCTCCACTGAACCCGCACCGAAGGAAAACGCTTCGACCTCAACTGTCGAACCTGCCGGTCTAGAATAGCCACCCGCTCCTCCTCATATGACAGATCCTTGTCCAATTGGACAGTGCTGAAATCCAACACGTGCGATGGATCTCCGCGATACTTCCGGAGCATAGATACATGAAACACGGGATGCACAGCTGACAAGCTAGGTGGCAAGGCAAGTCTATAAGCCACCTCTCCCACACGATCAAGAATCTCAAATGGACCGATGAACCTAGGGCTGAGCTTGCCCTTCTTCCCAAATCTCATCACGCCCTTCATAGGCGATACACGGAGCAATACCCGCTCACCAACCATGAAAGCAACATCTCTGACCTTGCGGTCTGCATAACTCTTCTGTCTGGACTGAGCTGTACGAAGTCTATCCTGAATAATCCTGACCTTGTCCAAGGCTTCCTAAACCAGATCCGTATCCAATAATCGAGCCTCTCTTGGCTCAAACCATTCAATTGGAGACCGACATCACCTACCATACAATGCCTCATACGAAGCCATCTGAATGCTGGACTGGTAGCTGTTGTTGTAGGCGAACTCTGCTAAAGGCAAGAACTGGTCCCACGAGCCTCCAAAATCAATGACACAGGCTCGGAGCATGTCCTCAAGAATCTGAATAGTCCTCTCGGACTGACCGTCCGTCTGGGGATGAAATGCTGTACTCAACTCAACCTCGGTGCCCAACTCTCATTGAATCGATCTCCAGAAATGCGAGGTAAACTGCATACCCCGATCCGAAATGATAGATAGAGGCACCCCATGAAGGCGAACAATCTCCATGATATAAATCTCGGCTAACCTTTCGGACGAATAGGTGGCTGCAACAGGAACAAAATGCACTGACTTGGTCAGCCTATCAACAATGACCTAAACTGCATCAAACTTTTTCCGAGTCATCGGAAGTACAATAACGAAATCCATCGTAATCCTCTCCCACTTCCACTCGGGAAGTGCAATCTTTTGAAATAAACCACCGGGTCTTTGATGCTCGTACTTAACCTGTTGACAATTCAAACACCGAGCCACATGTGCCACGATGTCTTTCTTCATCTTACGCCACCAATAGTGCTGCCTCAGATCCTGATACATCTTCGCGGCGCCCGGGTGAATAGAATACCGAGAACTGTGGGCCTCCGCTAAGATCAACTCTCGAATCCCATCAACATTGGGCACACAAACTCTCCCCTGCAATCTCAATACACCATCATCATCTAAGGTTACTTTCTTGGCACCTCCACGCTGCACCGTGTCTCTCAAGACACACAAATGGGGATCCTCAAACTGCCGCTCGCGGATACGCTCTAATAGTGAGGAACGAGCAACCGTGCAAGCTAACACTCTGCTAGGCTCAGAAATGTCTAACCTCACAAGACGATTGGCCAAGGCCTGAACATCCAAAGCAAGCGATCTTTGGCTGACTGGAATATAAGCAAGACTACCCATGCTGGCGGACTTCCTGCTCAATGCATCGACCACCACATTGGCCTTCCCCGGGTGCTATAAGATAGTAACATCATAATCTTTTAGCAACTCTAACCACCTCCTCTGCCACAAATTCAACTCTTTCTGCTTGAACAGATACTGAAGACTCTTGTGATCAGTGTAAACCTCACACGTCACGCCATATAAGTAATGCCTCCAGATCTTCAAGGCATGAACAATGGCTGCCAACTCGAGATCATGAACCGGATAATTCTTCTCGTGGATCTTCAACTACCTCGAAGCATAAGCAATGACTTTGCCTTCCTGCATCAACACTGCACCAAGCCCAATACGAGACGCATCACAATAGACCGTATATGGCCCTGAACCTGTGGGCAAAACCAATACTGGTGCCGTAGTCAGAGCCGTCTTGAGCTTCTGAAAGCTCGCCTCACACTCGTCCGACCACCTGAACTGGACACCCTTCTGGGTCAATCTGGTCATAGGGGCTGCAATGGAGGAAAACCCCTCCACGAACCGACGGTAGTAACCTGCTAACCCCAGGAAACTCCGAATATCCGTAGGTGAAGCTGGTCGAGGCCAGTTCTTGACTGCCTCTATCTTCTTCGGGTCTACCTGAATACCTGCTGCTGATACGACATGACCCAGGAATGCGACCGAACTCAACCAAAACTCGCACTTTGAGAACTTAGCATACAACTGACTATCCTTTAGGGTCTGAAGGACCACTCTGAGGTGCTGCTCATGCTCCTCCTGACTGCGGGAGTATATAAGAATATCGTCAATGAAGACTATCACGAACAAGTCCAAATAAGGTCTGAACACTCGGTTCATCAACTCCATAAACGCTGCTGGGACATTAGTCAATCCAAATGACATGACTAAAAACTCATAGTGCCCATACCGAGTGCGAAATGCTGTCTTGGGGACATCAGATGCCCTAATCCTTAGTTGATGATAACCAAATCTCAAATCTATCTTTGAGAACACCCTTGCACCCTGAAGCTGGTCGATAAATCGTCGATCCTCGGCAGTGGATACTTATTCTTAATTGTAACCTTGTTCAATTGCCGGTAATCGATGCACACTCTCATCGAACCATCCTTTTTCTTAACAAACAACACCGGCGCACCCCAAGGTGAAACACTGGGTCTAATGAAACCTTTCTCAAGCAAATCCTGCAGCTGTTCCTTTAACTCTTTCAACTCCGGCGGGGCCATACGATATGGCGGGATAGAAATGGGCTGAGTGCCCGGGGCCAAATCAATACGAAAGTCGATATCCTTGTCGGGCGGCATACCCGACAAGTCTGAAGGGAAAACCTCAGGAAACTCCCGAACAACGGGCACAGAATCAGTAGAAGGGGCCTCCGCGCTAGAATCGCGAACATACACCAAGTAGGCCAAACATCCCTTCTCGACCATACGCCGAGCTTTCACATGCGAGATAACACTGCGGGTACAATGACCAGAAGTCCCTCTCCACTCTAAATGGGGTAAATCCGGTAAGGCTAAGGTTACGGTCTTGGCATGACAATCCAAGATAGCATGGTACGGGGATAACCAATCCATCCCTAATATAACATCAAAGTCGACCATGTCCAAAAGCAACAAATCAACACGGGTCTCAAGACCCCCAAACACTACGATACAAGAACGATGAACTTGGTCGACCGCAATAGAATCACCCACCGGTGTTGACACATAAACAGGAATACTCAACGAGTCACTGGGCATAACCAAATAGGGTGCAAAATAGGACGACACATATGAATACGTAGATCCGGGATCAAATAGCACATAAGCATCCCTATCACAGACCAGAATAGTACCTGTAATCACAGCATCTGATGATTCAGCCTCTGGCCTGGCTGGCAAAGCATAACAACGGGGCTGGACCCCACCTCCCTGAATCATATCCTTGGGACGATCTGCTGCTGGTTGACCCCTACCTCTAGCGGTCTGAGCTCCACCTCTAAGACCTCTACCTCCACCTCTATGTCTTCTACCCCCGCCTCTAGCTGGCTGGGCAGGCTGTGGGGCAACTGGTGCCTGGATCATCGGGCGAGGACCCTGCTGCTGCGAGCTGCTGGAAGCTCGAGGGCAATATCTGGCAATGTGACTCACATCGCCGCAAGTATAACAAGCCCTCGGCTGCTGAGAAAAACGAAGTGGTGGTGCAGTGATAGGTGCTGATGGTGAACTGAAGAGCTGCTGGTCAGAATACTGCGGCTGAGAACCACGACCATCTGGTGAACCATGAGAAGCCTGGAGAGCTGACTGAAAGGGCCTCGAAGGATGGCCTCTACCATAAGAATCCCTACCTCCAGACGAGGTACCACTGAATCTACCAAAATGACGGGGCCTCTTATCAGACCCATGACCACCTCCCTGAGCAAGTGCCATCTCTATCCGGCGGGCACCATCTGCCTCCTCCTGAAATGAAATCTCACTACCGGCACTCATGGCCATCTAAACACGGATCGGCTGGGCCAACCCATCAATAAACCTCCACACCCTCTCTCTATCAGTGGGGAGTATCACAATGGCATGACGAGCAAGATCAATGAACCGGGTCTCATACTGGGTGACCGTCATAGGACCCTGCTGGAGATGCTCAAACTGCCTGCGAAGAGCATCTCGCTGAGTAACTGGAAGAAACTTCCCCAGAAATAACTCTGAAAACTGATCCCAGGTCAATGATGGCGACCCAGCTGGCCTGGCTAAACAGAAATCCCTCCACCAAGTCTTGGCGGATCCTTCCAGGCGAAAAGTGGCAAAGTCAACCCCATTGGTCTCTACAATGCCTATAGTCCGTAGAACCTCATGACAACTGAATATGAAATCCTGAGCATCCTCTGAGGGAGTGCCACTATATGTAGTAGTGAAGAGCTTGGTGAAACGATCAAGCCTCCACAAAGCATCCGCGGACATAGCCGCACCATCGCTGGATTGAGCCGCAATACCTGGTTGGGCTGCCACAGCTGGCTGAACTGCCACGGCTAGCTGAACCGCTTGAACCTGAGCCTGAGGAGCTACCGGCTCTGGAGTACGAGTATCGGGAGTATGAACTCCTCCCCAGCCTGAGATGTGGCTGGAGCTACGAGAAGCAAACCCGCTCTAGAAATGCCCTCCATAAAGCCTACCAGCCGGACCAAAGCGTCCTGAAGCACTGGAGTGGCTATGAAACCCTCTGGGACCTGAGCTGGGCCCACTGGAGCTGCTGGAGCTGGAACCCCTTCGTTGTAGTCAATATGAGGCTCCACCTTCGGGACTGCCGCTCGGGCCTGAGCTCTGGCCCGGCCTCTGCCTCTGGCACGGCCTCGCCATCTGCCCCTAATAGAAGCTACTTCTGGGGGCTCGGGCTGCTACGCGGTAGAAGAGGAAGCACGTGTTCTCGCCATCTGCGAAAGAACAAAGTGGGAGAACAATCAGTACTTGAGAAACAGAATCGCACGACAAGAATGAATAAGGTAACGTTTTCCTAACTCAGTAGCCTCTGCGGGATAAATACAGACATCTCCGTACCGATCCCTCAGACTCTATTGAGCTTGTCCGTGAGTTGTGAGACCTAAGTAACCTAGTGCTCTGATACCAACTTGTCACGACCCGGATTTCCCACCATCGGGTGTCGTGATGGCGCCTACTATCGGAGCTAGGCAAGCCAAATATTTAAAACACCTTTCCTGCTTTCTTTCAAACAATATAATAAACGAGACAAAATTTAAGCGGAAGACTTTAAATCTAAAGCAACTGAAAACCAAAAGTGTGGAAGTTTAATACACATCACTACCCAAGGTCTGGTGTCACTAGCTCACGGACTACTACAGAATACTACAAACAATGTCTGAAAGGAAATACATCATGTTTGTCTGATACAAGATGAACAAACGAAAAACATGGAAAGGGACTTCGGCCTGCGAACGCCAGCTAGGCTACCTCGAGAGTCCCTGGACTGAAGATAGCTCCCAGAAATCCTACTGCTGTGGTCCGTAAGCTGCTCCCTGATATGTGCACAAAAATGCACAGAGTGTAGCATCAGCACAACTGACCCCATGTGCTGGTAAGTGCCTGGCCTAACCCCGGCGAAGTAGTGACGAGGCTAGACAGTACCTACCACATTTAACCTATACAGATATATATACAATAAGTGCAAGAAAACAATAACAAGATAATACAAAGTAAAACTGGGAGGGGACATGCTATCGGGGAGTAACAGATAAAAATGAAATATCGGAAATAAGCAGAAGAGACTCCGGTTCCCATGATATATATATATATATAAGTGGACGGCGTGCCACACGATCCCATAATATCATATATAAGTGGACGGCGTGCCACACGATCCCATAATATCATATATAAGTGGACGGCGTGCCACACGATCCCATAATATCATATATAAGTGGACGGCGTGCCACACGATCCCATAATATCATATATAAGTGGACGGCGTGCCACACGATCCCATAATATCATATATAAGTGGACGGCGTGCCACACGATCCCATAATATCATATATAAGTGGACGGCGTGCCACACGATCCCATAATATCATATATAAGTGGACGGCGTGCCACACGATCCCATAATATCATATATAAGTGGACGGCGTGCCACACGATCCCATAATATAGTTCATAATATCTGACTTCATATAGTAGACCCCTTCAGGGGAGAATAACAACTCAATACCTTTAACCCGGCAAGGGTACAACTAACAGCCCAAAATATCCCGACAAGGGAGAATATATATATATATCAGTCTACACATCCTGGCAAGGGAGTATTCACAACACATTCTCCTTTTTAAATCCATTCTTCCTCAACTAACACATTCATGTTCGAGCTAACGCTCCAAAAGTACACCAGCAATTTTACCTCAACCGTTCATATTATGTGAAACTCATCAAATAAACAAGGAGCTTGTGTCACATTATTCGAATTAAAAGCAATCAAGACTCACGGTCATGCTAGACTCCGGTGCATAGATAACCGTCACCATGCCTATACACCGTACTCCACATTAGCAAGTAGCAAATATCATCCTAATCCTATTCCCTCAAGCCAAAGTTAGAACAAACACTTACCTCGAATGCTCCAAACTCAACTCACGCTTCTAGTATAGCTTTACCTCTTGATTCCACCACCAATCCGCTCGAATCTAGTCATAAGTTACTTAATCACATTAATAATTACTGAATGAATCATCCCCAATGCATGAAAATAGATTTTTCAAGGTTTTCCCCAAAAAAGGTCAAAAATACCCCCCAGACCCACGTGGTCGAAACTCGAGGTTCGGACCAAAACCCGGTTACCCATTCCCCCATGAATCCCAATATATGAATTGTTTTTAAATCGGACCCCAAATTGAGGTCCAACTTCTCAATTTGTAGAAAACCTAGGTTCTACCCAAAACACCCAATTTTCCCCATGAAAATCTTTGATTTGAAGTTGAAATTATGTTAAAAGATGTTAAGGAATAAATAAATTAAGTTAGAAATCACTTATCAATCGTTTTGGAGAAAAAAAAGTTGTTTGGAAAATCGCCTCTTAGGTTTTGGGTTTTTGAAAAGTGAAAAATGACTGAGATTTTCTGAACTTTTATACCTTTCTGAGGACCTGGCGCGGACCGCACAAAAATGTGTTGCGGCCGCGCCGAGTGGGAGAAAAGTGGGGCTTCTCTGAACCCTTCCAGCGCGGACCGCACTATTTTGGTGCGCGGCCGCGTTGGTTAACCTGAAACCCTAACCCTCAGACTCAGCCACGCGGACCACACAAAAATGCCTCGCGGCCACACGGCTCCAGCGCGGACCATGCGGAAATGACCGCGGCCGCGCTGGTGTCTGCAACACCTGAACCTGCATTTTCTTAAGTCCAAGACCTCCTGGGCCCCATTCAAAACTCACCCGAGCCCTCAGGGCTCCAAATCAAACATGCACACAACCTTAAAAACATCTTACGGACTTACTCGTGCGATCAAATCGCCTAAATAACATCATATACATAGGATCAAGCCTCAAACACATGATTTTCTTTCTTCAACTTTCATAACTCAAACTCTCCATTTTTAGTCCGAAACACGTCATATGATGTCCGTTTTAGCCAAACTTTACAGATAGTGCTTAACACATATTTAAGACTTATACCGGGCATCGGAACCAAAATACGAGCCCAATACCTATATTTTCTAACCCTTTTTTCATTTCAAATTTTCATATCAAATTTCAGAAAAACAATTTCTTTCAAAAATTTATTTCCCGGGCTTGGGACCTCCGAATTTGATTCCGGGCACACGCCCAAGCCCCATATTTTTCTACGGACCCTCCGGGACTGTTGAATCACAGGTCCGGGTCCGTTTACCCAAAATGTTGACTGAAGTCAACATTATGCATATTAATACCAAAATTCATCAAATGTTTCACATAATTCACATATTCTAACATAAAAACTTTTCGGCTACACGCCCGAACTATGCACGCCAATCGAGGCAACTAAAAGCGAGGTTTTCAAGGCCTCGGGAGCACGGAACAAGGAAGAATTACGGTGATGACCCCTTGGGTCATCACAGGGATAATGGAGACCAATGGGGTTGACTTTGCTGTATTCCAGATGATAGTGTTTGCCAAGAGATGGTGGAATGATTTTGTGTAGACTAGACCAGTTGGTTCTCCTGCCTTCAATTGGGACTAGTTCTATTAGCTATTTCTTGAGAAGTTTCTTCCTGTCACTCAAAAGAGAGGACTACCATAGGCGATTTGAGCATCTTCAGCAGGGTTCTATGATTGTCACCCAATATGAGACTAGGTTTGTGGATTTGGCTCGTCATGCTGTTCTTATACTACCCACCGAGAGAGAGAGAGAGAGAGAGCGTGAGGACGTTCATTGAGGGACTCGCTCAGCCTATCAGATTGCAGATGGCTAAGGAGATGGTTAGCAAAATTTCCTTTCAGGATGCAACCAATGTGGCCCGGCGAGTTAAGGCAGTTCGAGCTTAGAGGAGTGGTCATGGACCTAACAAGTGGCCTCGTCATTCTGGTAGGTTCAGTGGTTCCTCGTCTGAAGGTACGGATTCTTTTGGTAGGGGTCATCCTCCCAAGCCGTTTCATTCAGCACTTCAGGCTTCTCACGGTGCTTCAGGTGGCCGTGGTTCTCACATGCAGTATTCTGATCAGCTACCCTATAATGCACTACCAGCTCCTTTCAGTGCACCTCTGCTCCAGAGTTTTCAGGGTGGTTATTCAGGCCGTCAGGATTAGTTTCAGGGTCAGCAGTCCCGACAGGTGAGGACTTGTTATACTTATGGCGATCCGAGGCATATTGCTAGATTTTGCCCTCAAGCATTGAGCAGTTCTCAGCATTAGGGTTCTCGTGCCATGGTTTAGGCACCAAGTGTTCCACCGCCCGCTCAGCTAGCTAGAGGTAGGGGTCAGACAGCTAGAGGTGGAGGTCGAGGTATTAGAGGTGGAGGTCAGGCCGCTAGAGGTGGAGGCCAGACAGTAGGAGGCCATCCCAGGGATGTAGTTCAGAGTGGTGGGGCCCACCCCCGATGTTATGCTTTCACAGCCAGGCCTGAGGCTGAGGCATCCAATGCCGTCATCACATGTACGGTTTCAATTTGCAGTATAGATGCTTCAGTTCTATTTGATCTAGGGTCTACATACTCCTATGTGTCATCTTATTTTTCTACGTATTTGGTTGTGCCTCGTGATTCTTTGAGTGCCCCTGTATAAGTGTCCACACCGGTGGGTGATTTTATTATTGTAGATCATGTCTATCGCTCATGTGTGGTTATTATTGGGGGTCTTGAGACCCGTGTAGACCTCTTACTTTTGGATATGGTCGATTTTGATGTCATCTTGGGGATGGATTGGCTGTTACCTTATCATGCCATATTGGACTGTCATGTCAAGATCGTGACCTTAGCTTTGTCGGGGATGCCTCGATTGGAGTGGATAAGGGACCCCTAGTCATTCTACCAGTAGGATTATTTCTTATATGAAGGCTCGGCGTATGGTCGAGAAGGGGTGTTTGGCTTATCTGGCTTATGTTCGCGATTCAAGTGCAGAGGTTCCTTCCATGGATTCCGTACCAGTTGTTCGTAAGTTTCCAGAGGTATTTCCTGCAGACATGTCGGGGATGTCACCTGACATGGATATTGACTTTTGCATCGATATGACTTTGGGAACTAAGCCCATTTCCATTCCGCCATACCACATGGCCCTGCCAGAGCTGAAAGAATTGAAGGAACAGTTGCAAGATATGTTGGATAAGGGCTTTATTAGACCTAGTGTCTCGCCCTGGAGTGCGCCGGTGTTGTTTGTTAAGAAGAAGGATGGGTTGATGAGGATGTTCATAGACTATCAATAGTTGAACAAAGTCACCATCAAGAACAAGCATCCATTGTCGAGGATTGATGATTTGTTTGATCAGCTTCAGGGTATCATAGTGTTTTCGAAGATTGATTTGAAATCTGGCTATCATCAATTGAGGATTAGGGCATCTGATGTCCCTAAGACAACATTTCGCACTCAATACGACCATTATGAGTTTCTAGTGATGTCATTTGTGTTGACAAATGCCCCAAGAACTTTTATGGATTTGATTAACCGAGTGTTCAAGCCCTATCCAGATTCCTTTGTGATTATTTTCATTGATGATATCTTGATCTATTCCCACGGCAGAGAGGAGCATGAGCAACATCTGCGAGTCATGCTTCAGACTTCTGAGGGACAACCAGTTATATGCTAAGTTTTCGAAATGTGAATTTTGGTTGAGTTCCGTTGCATTCTTGGGTCATGTTGTATCAGAAGAGGTCATTTAGGTGGATCCTAAGAAGATTGTGGCAGTCAAGGACTGGCTTAGACCCACATCAACTACAAAGATTCGGAGTTTCTTGGGTTTGGCAGTCTACTACCATCGGTTTGTGGAGGGGTTTTCATCCATAGCAGCCCCGATGACCAGGTTGACCCAGAAGGGTGCCCAGTCCAGGTGGTCGAACGAGTGTGAGACGAGCTTTCAGAAGCTTAAGACAGCTTTGACTACGACGCCGATATTGGTATTGCCCACAGGTTCATGGCCATATACAGTATGTTGTGATGCATCTTGTATTGGACTTGGTGTGGTGTTAATGAAGAATGGCAAGGTTATTACATATGCTTCGCGACAATTGAAGATCCACGAGAAGAATTATCCAGTTCATGATTTGGAGCTATCATCCATTGTTCACGTGCTGAAGATTTGGAGGCATTATTTATATGGTGTGTCGTGTGAGGTATTCACGGATCACAAGAGTTTGCAATACTTATTCAAGCAGAAGGAGTTAAATTTGAGGCAGAGAAGGTGGTTGGAACTATTGAAAGACTATGATATCACCATCTTGTATCTTCCTAGGAAGGCCAATGTAGTATCCGATGCTTTGAGTAGGAAGTCAACCAGTATGGGTAGACTTGCATATATTCCGGTCGGTGAGAGACTGCTTGCTTTGGATGTTCAGGCTTTAGCCAATCAGTTCATGAGGTTGGATGTTTCTGAGCCCACCCGTGTTCTAGCTTGCACAGTCGCTCGATCTTTATTATTTGAGCGTATCAGAGATCGGCAGTATGATGATCCTCATTTGCTTGCCCTTAAGGACATAGTGCAGCACGGAGATGCCAAGCAAGTTTTAGTTGGGGATGATGGAGTTTCGAGGAAGCAGGGACGTGTTTGTGTGCCTAATATGGACGGACTTCGTGAGTTGATTATAGAGGAGGCCCATAGTTCTCAGTATTCTATTCATCCGGGCGCGACCAAGATGTATCAGGACTTGCGGCAGCTATCACACCTCCTTTCTACTACTCCCGCAAAGGGATATAAGGGAGTTTTTTCAATTTAAGTGATAATCGAAATAGGATTATTATTTAAGATCAAAGTCGCCGCTTGGGATAGTTAATGGAGTCCCAAGTCACCGGTTTAGAATCCTGAATCAAGGAGATTTGACTCTGTATTAATGTCTGCGAAAGACAGAAATCTGGGTAAGGAATTCTGTTAACCCGGGAGAAGGTATTAGGCACTCCCGAGTTCCGCGGTTCTAGCATGGTCGCTTTGATCATAATTGGCTTAAATAAATTGTTTGAGTACTGATTTTAGAACCTATATGCATTTGCTTCTTTTAATTAAGAAATTATCTTTAAACAGGTCACACATACGTGTACCCGTTTGTTTGGCGCGTCAGAAATCATGTCACGCGAATATGTCCACAATTAGTAATGCTTTATTATTATTAAGAAATTTAGGTCAAAGTTGCGCGAACTCATACTCCGGTTTTGTTTTTAGAACCGCAATTATGTCACGCGAACGTGTACACAACTATGATGGTGGATTAAATGTGCCAAAAGCAAACTCCGAATACCATTTTAATGTCTAAGTTACAAAATTAACACGAGGGCCATAGGGATTCAATTATGGATGGCACACCTCGGCCTAAAGAACTACATTTAATTAAAGAGGACTATATTAATAATAAATTTATTATTATTGCGAAAGTTTGGTCGTAGTTGCGCGAACGCATACTCCGAATTAGTTTTTAGAATTGTAATTATGTCACGCGAATGTGTACACAATCACAATAGTATTTTAAGCGCGCCTAAAGGCCTTTCTACGAATACTCATTTTTAAATATCTAGTTATAATATTTGTGAGGGCTATAGGAGGTTTAATTAAGATGGCACACCTCAATTAAAAGAAAACGTGTACTAAACTAAAAGCGAATTAGGGATGACAGACTTAATATAATTAAAGTCTGAGCTAAAACTACTAATTTAAAGCAAGCATTGGGTAGATTACATCGGCATTAAATTATTTAAACTAAAATTTTGGGCCAACAGCAGGCTCAATGCTATTTAAAGATTTTTCAAAAGAAGACAAGTAGTTATTGGGCTCGATGTCAAGCCCAACACTGGGACAAAAGTGAATGACCACCACAAAATTTCAAAGGATCCAATACTAGTCCCATGATCAAATTAAATGTTAGGAAGAAACACTTCCATTATGCAAATCATGAGAATTTGATAACGCCAGCTAGGGCTCAAAATCAAGCCCAATGGGTGAAGCACAACAAGAGCAAGAGCTGAACCCATTCCTAATTGGGCTACCTCATATAGGTAGCCTAGACTGGGCCCAATCGCCCTTAAGAAACATAGGAACACGATATAAGATTATCAGATATGAACACCATTATTAAGTAAATTAAAACGACCTGCTACAGACAGTTGGGTAATATGAATATGGGTTTAAGACTATTTATTAAACATACTTATTCTCATATCAACATAATACTCTAGCAAGGCTGAAATCGAATGATTAAATTACACAGATTCAACAGCCAAAGTCAGCATACACGAGGCCTAAATGAACATTCTCAAACTTAGAGGAATCAGTGGACTTAACATATGAATATCCCTGCTAAACTACTGCTTTGTCTAAGTACAACCGAGAGAAACCAGAAGTTCATAAAGAGCTACGTAGCTTAAGGGGAAACACATGCAAAGAAACTGAAACTTTACTTTTTAAACACTAAATTTCCTATTACATGTATCAAAGAACTAATAAGATCATACTTTAGTAATCGTCCACATTAAAACATGATAGCCTTACTAAACTATTGACTGTTAACAGATCTGGCATATTCAGTTCACAAGAAAAGATTAAAAGAAGAAATTAAAAGCTAAATGATTTGTATGAACACATATGCAATTGCAATCCATTAGCATCAAATCATCAGTACATTCCTCCAAACATTCTTGCATTCTATTTTTGTCATTCAAAAGTTAGAAAGTACCTGGTTATAGAGAACAACAAAATAAAGAAACTTCACCAAAAAGTCAGTGGAGATCAACAGCTAGAAACATCAATGCACACAGCTTCACATTCCATCCATGTCTCAGTTTGTAAAATTAGGAATTCTAGAGATTTGTTCTAGCTTTTTCTTTTGAAATCAGGGACTGCATCAACTAACTAACGGATGAACTTTTGAAAATGTTTTGGGTATGGACTTCTGATGTATTTTTTTCAGGACCTTAGTGCAGAGTATATTGCTTAAAATATTGTTTTTTGAGTGAAGGAAGAACACTCTTTGATTGGCCTCTAAGGCCATGTGCTCTAAAACAGAATTGAGAATTATTTTCAGCCTGTAAAAGACATCTTTTTAACCAACCGAGCAGCTGGATGTCCCTTATTGGCTCAGCATTTTTGTGCTAACCAAATAGGGACAGCTGCCCCCTCCTCTAGAAGCTTCCAAATAGATATATGGAAATCCCTTGTTTTATTTCTCAGATTAACCCCTAAGTTTTCAGTTGTGCAATTAAGACCCTAGGAGTGTTTAACAATACAAACCAAGGCAAACAATACCAAACCAGAAACAAACGGAAATAAAAATCAAGTGGCACCAAACCTAAAACCTTTAGCCAAACCTAGACTTTATTAGCATGAACTGAAGTCAAGAATGAGGCATGAAAGAAATATTTAAACCTACTACTACCATAATTCCGGAGTTAATCGATAATAAACCATTTTCTAATACTAGAACCATTGAACAAACTAATATTATCAGGTCAGGGAATCATAATAACAAAGGGAAAGCTAGCCTACTACTATAAACATGGTAATTTCAAACTAGTTAACAAACCTTAAAACTACTTGACTAAATATGCAGAGTCAATAGAGGAAAGAGAATGAAAACTTAATACCCAAGATTATGGCTAACTAACACTCTTTATTTAAATGAAAAAATAAACAGATAATCAGAAATTCACTAACATGAAGAAGAAAAAACAGAAACAGAAGTAAAGTAAAACAAGAAATAGAAAAAGAAAGAAGAAGGAAAACAAGGAAAAAATATTGGTTTTACCGGATAGAGCCAACGACCAAAATAGCCCAATCGGAACAAGGGACGATGAACTTGGCCAGGCGTCAGGGGACTTCGAGATGGGTTGATACTGATCCAAACGACTACTCTGGTCAAAAGTAATCCATTTGGGCAATTTTCCAAACCAAAACAAGCAGCAAAATCCAATCGGCACAACCAAAAATACAGGGACTAGGTCAAAATTTTTGGATCTATGATTCATGGATATCCAAGAGTTATTTGGATCAATCATTGGTGAATTTTGAGTTTAGGAGGCGTGGTGGTTACAGGATGTAAGGGTGGGCGATTTTGGAAAGGTTTGGTTAAATTAGGGTTCGGTCTTAGATCTAAAATTGGAGGGATTTGAGGGGATTAGTTTTGGGATTTGGAAAGAAGAGGAAGTGAGGAGTGTTTGGTGTGAATTTGGAGTGGATCGGAGCACTGGAACCGCCGTGAGGCGATTCCCGATGGGTGGTTGACGGCGGAGACGGTGGGGATTTTAGGGGCGGCGAGTCTCTAGGGTTTGGAGGTTAGTGACAGAAATGAGGGTGATTGGAATTGGGGGGGGGGGGGTCTAATTCGGACACTATTATACTTAAACAAAGGCCAGTTCCCAGCCGTTGGATCACACGAGATCAACGGCTGGGATTTGATTGAACAAAAACGACATCTTTTTGATCAAGGCTGGGGTTGGACCGGGTATTTGGGGTATCGAGATGGATTTTGGGGCGGGTTTAGGGTAGCCTTGTTTGGGATTTGGTCTAAATAAAAGCAAAATAAGACCTTCTCAATGAACCCCTTTTCTATTAAACTTTTTGTTTTTCTTTTTATTTGTCTTTTCTTTTCTTTTCTTTAATTAAAAACCAAATTAAAATCCTAAATTCATCTAGATTATAAAACTAACCAATTTTCTAAAATTTATAAAAATTCCTTGATCCTAACTCAAAAAGAAAAATCAATAATCTAGCAATTAAAAGGTAAAAATGTAAAATGGGCTATTTTTGTAATTTTTATTTTTTCATGCAACAAATAATTAACTAATTGATCCTAAAATATAAAAACACAACCTAAACACAATGCATGGTATTTTTTATATTTTCATGATTTTAATAAGAATCAAACGTGCACAAAATGCAAACAATTAATTCAGATTCTCACAAAATCCTATAAAATTGCAAAAATTGGAAAAAATTTATTTTCTTATATTTTATGGGAGCAATTCCTATAGGGCAAAAATCACGTGCTCACAGCTGTCTTTGCTCGTAAACATGAATAGTTTTCGTGCAAAGATAAAGTGAGCGGATACGAGGGATTTCTGCCCGTTTGAATACTCTGTGGGAAGCATTTTTAAAAGATTTGACCATACCTTGCTTCCGAGGTTGCCTACATATCCTTGGCTATAAAGAAATCAGGTCAGTGTAGTTCGGGAAGTTTTGGTAGCTGGGACTACCGGGAAGCTGTAATTTCACTATTACTGCTGCTTCTACTGCTTGCTGAACTCCTTATTATACCAAGACAAAATAAAAGAAACTAGACTAAACTATGATCTATGAATTACAAAAGTTCTATCTTCATATCTTCAAACTTGATCTTGCAGTTTCTGCGGTTCTATTGAATCGTACTCTCCAGATGAGCTTCCTTTGTTGCTGACTTGAATTGCATTCTGAAGTGAATTCCCTTGTTTTCCTGGTGGGCGTCTGATTGCCAACATTTGAGATATCTTCCTTCGAAACTTGGACTGCTTTCTCTTGTTCTTCAGGTTGGCACCTGATTGCTAAAACTCGAACTGCTTTCCCTTGAAAGATGAACTGCTTTCCCTTGTTTTCCAGGTGGGCGCTTGATTGTTGAAAGTTGAACTGCTTTCCCTTGAAAGTTGAACTGCTTTCCCTTATTCTCTAAGTGGGCGCCTGATTGCTGAACTTGAACTGCTTTTCCCTGAAACTTAAGCTGATTTCCCTTATTCTCTAGGTGGGCGCCTGATTGCTGAAACTCGAACTGCTTTTCCTTGAAACTTGAATTGCTTTCCCTTGTTCTCCAGGTGGGTGCCTGATTGCTGAACTTGAACTACTTTTTGTTGAAACCTGTGCTACTTTCCCTTGTTCTCCAGGTGGGTACCTGATTGCTGAACTTGAACTGCTTTCCCTTGTTCTCCAAGTGGGCGCCTGATTACTGAAACTTGAACTGCTTTTCCCTAAAACTTAAGCTACTTTCCCCTATTCTCCAGGTGGGTGCCTGATTCCTGAACTTGAACTGCTCTTCCCTCGAAATTTGAATGGTTTTCCCTTATTCTCCAGGTGGACGCCTGATTGCTGAACTTGAACCGTTTTTCCTTGAAACTTGAACTGTTTTCCTTTGTTCTCCAGGTGGGCACCTGATTGATGAAACTCGAACTGCTTTTCCCTGAAACTTAAGCTGCTTTCCCTTGTTCTCTAGGTGGGCGCCTGATTCCTAAACTTGAACTGCTTTTCCCTCGAAACTTGAACGGTTTTCCCATGTTCTCCAGGTGGGCGCCTGATTGCTAAACTTGAATTGTTTTTCATTGAAACTTGAACTGTTTTCCCTTGTTCCCCAGATGGGCGTCTGATTGCTGAACTTGAACTGCGCTTTCCTGAAACTTAAGCTGCTTTCCCTTGTTCTTCAGGTGGGAGCCTAATTGCTGAACTTGAACTGCTTTCCCTCGAAACTTGAACAATTTTCCCTTGTTCTCCTGGTGGGTGCCTGATTGCTGAACTTGAATTGTTTTCCCTTGTTCTCCAGGTGGGAGCCTGATTGCTGAACTTGAACTGCTTTTCCCTCAAAACTTGAATGGTTTTCCTTTGTTCTCTAGGTGGGCGCCTGATTACAATAAAACAAACAAAACAAAAGAAATTTTTCTGCCCCAGTTTGATATTGGGAACGTCTGTGAGTGTTAACCGACTCTTGTTATCAAAATAAGTTCTAAGCTAAATTCCCTTATCTTGAAAATTTTAAACCAAGTCTCATCTCAAAAAGTGAAAACTTAAATGCTAAATTATACTTCCCAAAAGTAGAACTCTCGTCAGACCTTGTCATTTGCGAGGGTCTCCAAACTTACTAAATCTTGTTATCCAGGAGGGTACTGGAAACTTACTGCCGAGCCTGTCTAGCACCTGCTTTCTTCACGGAGGGTTTCTCTGGAACAAACAAAATTTCCTGCCCCTGTTTCAATCAAAGAAAAAATCTTGTCAGTTTGAAAATATGGTGGTTAGTTTGCGGCATTCTTGTTGAGGGCAGCCTTTCCCCTGCCATGCTTTGTTCTGCTCAACTGCATCCGAATAGCACAGAATTGTTTCACCTTTTGATTGAACCTTAATCACGAAACCCTGAATGACCCGAGTGCCCTATAGTCAACCTGCTGTTTTAACATATCTGTCTTTCCCATCCGAGCCTCTGTATTTCTTCCCACAATTCACGAACCCACTTGATCACTTGAACCTCCACTAACACCTTATTTTCCGGTTTGCATCATGCTACTTCTGGCATGCCGTGGCCGCACTTCGCTTTTGTGCAATTTGAAAGTTGGTAATAAGCTTTGCAATCCTTTCTTTTGCCTAGCAAGGCTAACATTGAAAAAGCCTTAGAGGAGTAGACCCAAAAGGAAATGAAATGCAATGACTTCGAGAGTTATGAATAGAGAAGAAAAATCAAAACAGAAAGATTGTTTGAGGAAGGAAAAGAAAAGGGGCTTATCTGAGTGAGGCTACAGGCATCAATGATCATGACATGCACTTCGGATTAATTAGTCTAGTCCATTCAGTCAATCCTCTTTCGGTCTTCACACTTTATGCATGGGGTTCCCATAATCCGATTCCTTTGCAAAGTCAACAACCTTATTCGGCTTGCGGTGCCCTGAAGGGATTTTTACTATCAAACCTCTCTCTTTTATTCATCTCTCAACTCACCATCACCTTATGGTACCCGTGAGGGTTTTCACCAATAAGACTCTCATTTTTTAATTTCTCTTATCTTTCCGTCACCTTACGGTGCCCGTGAGAGTTTTCACTAATAAGACTCTCTCATTTTTTCATTTTTCCTACTTAGAATAGAGTGTTGCCCTTGATATGAATTATACCTCTGCTTGCTCGACTTGGCATCGCTCGAAGATTGATCAGAATGTCTTTTTTTGGATCCTAATGTGGGCTTTTGCATAGAGTTAGAAAGAAAGGATATCATAAATGCTCAAAACAGTTTGAATTGGTTCAAAATTACAACTTTGGAATCAGATCTTTTTTAGAACCACAACTTCTGCCCCAGTTTCTTTGCGTGGGGGCTTTTGAATTTTTATATGATGGAACCGAACCGTGAGGTTGCCTACGTATCCTTAAAAGAAATCAGGTCGAACGTAGTTCATGTCATAGGAATTGCTTTGTTGTTGTTGTTACTTTTCTCTTTTCTTTTTCTTTCTCTTTTTTTCTTTTCTTTTCTCTTTTTTTCTTTTCCTTTCTTTTTTTCTTTTTTTCCACTCTTTTTCATTCTTTTCTTTCTCTTTTTCTCTTTTCTTTTCCTCTTTTTTTCTTTATTTACCTTTTGTGTTTGTGTTTATGATATTTGCTATTGATTTCAAAAGAAGGATATGAAAGAAAATAAATGAGGCTCAAAAGGGGTAACAAAGGGTAACGTGTTTAGATAGCAAAATAAAATGCCTTCGTCATTCCAAGATTCAATTCCCAGTACAAACAACACAATTTAAACCAAAGAAATCATATATAATATCTTTTGACTACATTAAAATTGATAGCCATATCCACACATTTGCCTTTTATATCTGTTAAATACAAAGCACCATTGGACAACACTCTCGTTACGATGAATGACCTCTGCCAATTTGGGACGAACTTGACTTTCGCTTCAGCCTGATGAGAAATGATGCGTTTCAATACTTGCTGACCCACTTCAAATTTCCGGGGACGCACCTTCTTGTTGTATGTTCTTGACATTCTCTTTTGATACAACTGGCCATGACACACTGCCGCCAATCTTTTCTTGTCAATCAGACTCAATTTCTCCAAACGGGTTTTGACCCACTCATCGTCATCAATTTCGGCTTCAGCAACAATCCGAAGGGATAGAATTTCAACTTTTGCATGTATCATTGCTTCAGTACCATATACCAAAAGATAAGGAGCTGTACCTACTGAAGTGTGAATAGTAGTACAATAACCCAACAAAGCAAAGGGCAACTTTTCATGCCATTGCCTGGAACCTTGCACCATTTTCTGAAGTATCTTCTTTATGTTTTTGTTGGCTGCCTCGACTGCTCCATTCGCCTTAGGGAAATATGTGGTGGAATTTCGATGCGTTATCTTAAGCTATTGACATACTTCTTTCATTAGATGACTGTTAAGATTAGCACCATTATCTGTGATGATCACCTTTGGGATTCCGAACCGACAAATTATATTTGAATGAACAAAATTGACTACTGCCTTCTTGGTCACATATTTGGAAGTTTTAGCTTCAACCCACTTAGTAAAGTAGTCAATGGCCACCAGAATGAACCTGTGTCCGTATGATGCAGCGGGCTCAATTGGTCCAATGACATCCATACCCCAAGCAACAAAGGGCCACGTTGCGGACATTGTGTGCAATTTAGATGGCAGAGAATGAATCAAGTCTCCGTGTACCTGGCATTGATAACACTTGCGCACAAAACTAATACAATATCTCTCCATGGTGAGCCAATAATAACCTGCTCGAAGAATTTTCTTTACCAGAACATACCCACTCATATACGGCCCGCAGATTCCAGAATGCACTTCGGTCATGATAGTCGTGGCTTTTCAGGCATCTATGCATCTCAACAATCCAAGATCTGGAGTTCTTTTGTACAAAACTCCTCCGCTGAAGAAAAATTCGCTTGCTAAACATCGAATTGCTTCTCTTTTGATCTCCTGTTGCTTGTACCGGATATACCCCCAACCTGATGTACTCCATGATATCATGGAACTAGGGTTCACCATCAAGTTCTTCTTCCACCATGTTATAGTAAGCATGCTGATCACAGACCTGAATATACAGAGGGTCAAGATAAGCCTTATCTGGATGATGTAGCATCGACGCCAGAGTAGCCAAGGTATCAGCAACCTCATTATGGTTCCTAGGGATATGCCTGAACTCCACTGATCTGAACCGCCGACAGAGATCCTATAGACATTGTCGATATGGTATGAGTTTCAAATCTCGAGTCTCCCATTCTCCCTAAATCTGGTGCACCAACAAATCTGAATCTCCCAAAACCAGCACTTCCTAGACTCCCATGTCCACGGCTAACCTTAAGCCCAAAATGCACGCTTCGTACTCGGCCATGTTTTTGGTATAGTAGAAACGAAGCTGATCTGTGACAGGGTAATGGTGCCCTATTTCAGAAATGAGTACAACTCCTATTCCAACACCTTTCATGTTAGCAGCCCCATCAAAGAAAAGTTTCCAACTGGGCTTTTCATCCTTCTTGACCTCGTCAATATGCATTACCTCTTCATCAGGATAGTAAGTCTTCAAAGGTTCATATTCTTCATCCATCAGGTTCTCGGCCAAGTGATCGGCCAAAGCATGGGCTTTTATTGCCGTCCGAGTCACATATACGATGCAAACTCTGTGAGCAAAATTTGCCACTTTGCGAGCCTTTCACTGGGCATGGGTTTCTGAAAGATATACTTTAAAGGATCTAGGTGAGAGATAAGGTAAGTAATGTAGGATGACAAATTATGCTTCAACTTTTGTACTACCCAAGTCAGGGCGCAACATGTCCTTTCAAGGGGAGTATTCTTAACCTCATAAGATGTGAACTTCTTGCTGAGATAATAGATGGCTTGCTCTTTCCTGCCAGTGATATCATGCTGACCCAACACACAACCAAATGATTATCCAGGACTAACAAATAAAGAATTAAAGGTCTCCCAGGTTCCTACGGGACCAACACAAGTGGGATTGACAAATACTCTTTGATCTTATTCAATGCTTCCTGGCACTCATCAATCAATTTGACCGCAACATCCTTCTTTAGCAACTTAATGATGGGATTACAAGTTGTCGTGAGCTGAGCAATAAACTTGTTGATGTAGTTCAGCCTCCCTTGCAGACTCATTACCTTGGTCTTGTTCTTTGGTGGTGGTAACTCCTGGATAGCTTTGATCTTTGACGAATCCAACTCAATGCCCTGCCAACTGACTATGAACACCAAATGCACACTTTGCAAGGTTGGGCTTAAGATTGTACCTGCGGATCCTTTGGAAAAACTTTCTCAAATCTCTGATGTGGTCAGACTGCTTCTTGGACTTTATGATCACATCGTCCACGTAAACCTCAATCTACTTGTGTATCATGTCATGGAATATGATAGTCATTGCCCTCATGTAAGTTGCCCCATCGTTTTTCAAACCAAATGGCATGACCCAATAGCAATATGTTCCCTACGCCGTGATGAATGCCATCTTTTCCGCATCTTCCTCATCCATTAAGATCTGATGATACTCCGCATAGCAGTCCAAAAAAGACTCAATCTCATGCTTGGCATAATTATCAATCAAAATATAGATATTTGGCAGTGGGAAGTTGTCCTTTGGACTTGCTTTGTTGAGGTCACGATAATCAACACACACTCTGGTCTTACCATCTTTCTTTGGCACAGGCACAATATTGGCTAACCACATAGGATACCGCGTGACTCGAATGACCTTTGCATCAAGCTTCTTTGTGACTTCTTCTTTAATCTTCACACTTATGTCGGTCTTAAACTTCCTTAATTTTTGCTTGACGGGAGGGAATGCTGGATCAATTGACAATTTGTGGACTACCAAATCGGTACTCAAGCCTGGCATGTCATCATACGACAATGCAAAAATATCCTTATATTGAAACAATGCTTTAATTATTTCTTCCCTGATTTATGGTTCAAGATGGACACTTATCTTGGTTTCTCTGACATTATATGGATCTCTTAAATTGATTACTCCTGTTTCATTCAGATTAGGCTTGGGTTTTTCTTCAAAATTATTTAGTTCCTTGCTAATCTCCTCAAATGCCTTATCCTCATCATATTCTGTTTCATCATCATACTTTATTTCTTGGATTATTATTTCAGAATTAGATTGACTTTTAAGACTTGGCCGAAGATTCCTCATGCATGTCATGTCATTGAAACCAGCATAAAAAGAACTGTACAAAGAAGAAAAGAATACAAAATAAGAACTATCAGGAATGATGGAAAAGGAAAATTGCATTTCATTGAAAATAAAGGATAACAGAGTTTGTACATCAAACAAGTGAAAAATTAAAAATCTGGGTCACAACCCTGAAATAACCCAGATAGAAAGGAAAACAAAACAAACTACCAAAACTCCTTCCGAGTAGGGAGAGGAGAAGCCTTCCAATTGTTAAGCTTTACATTCAGCCTGACGTCTGCTTCTCTAGAACCTTATCCAACTTCTACCATATTCACATCATCAAACAACCTCTGGAACCTTTCAATTAACTCTTCAACAATGTCAACCACAGGACTTGGAACCGTTGACATCGGGCATTTCCTGGCACTAGGCTTGACAAAGGACTTGGAGAGACATGAGATAGGCTTCGGAAGTGCCCACGTCTTCTGTTTCAACCTTTTAGCCCTTTTCACATCTGCCGCTGTGGGTTTGAATCCAAGAACGAACGTACCCAAATTTTCAGGGAGGGACACTGGCTGTGCGATACCCTGCAAACATGCACCCAGACCTTTACTTGGCACAAAGCCATTTTTCAGCATTTCAGAGGCCACCATGACGAATGCAGAGGCTACCTTTGGAGTTGGAATACATTTCCCTTATAGAACCTTCTCAACCGACACTGTTCAGAAACTTGATAGACCCAAGGCCCTTTGTCATCTTCAGCCTCAATAAATGGGACAGAGGCATCACTGTGAGAACACAAATTCTCCTCACCATGCACGACGATCTCCTGTTTGTCCCACTCGAACTTGACCATCTGGTGCAAAGAGAATGAGACTGCTTTGGCGGCATGTATCCAAGGCCGACCCAACAACAAATTGTAAGAGACGGCCACATTCAGTACCTAGAACTTTATGGTGAATTCGACCGGTCCTATTGTCAATTCAAGTACTATATCACCAATCGAGTCTTTTCCTCCACCGTCAAAATCCTGGACACATATGCTATTCTTTCGAACCCTTTTAGTATCAATTTTCATCTTGTGTAGAGTGGAAAGAGGGAAAATGTTTGCACTGGAACCATTATCCACTCACACCCTAGTGACCATAGAATCTTTACATTTTACTATAATATAGAGAGCTTTAATGTGTTCAGTACCTTCCACAATCAACTTGTCATCACTGAAGGTGATCCTGTTCACCTCAAATATCTTATTGGCGATTTTCTCCAAATGGTTTACTTTAATTTTGTCGGGGACATGAGCTTCGTTCAGAATTTTCATCAGGGCCTGATGATGCTCATCTGAATGGATCAACAATGATAGCAAGGAAATCTGAGTGGTCGTCTTTCTCAACTGCTCCATGATGGAGTAATCTTGTACCTTCATTTTTCTCAAAAACTCCTCCGCTTCTTCTTCAGTGACTACTTTCTTTACTTGAACTGGATTATCTCTGAATGTTTTAGCTTTCCTTAACTCTTCCGGGGCAAAGCATTTTCCCGAATGAGTTAATCCTTCGGCCTCATTGACTTCTTTTTTCACTTCCTTCCCCTTATAGGTCACTATCATCTGTTCATAGCTCCATGGGATATCCATAGTATTGAATACCGACAACTGGGTTACAGGCTTGATGATGACAAGGTTCGCACGGTCACCCTTTACAATTATTATAGGCTTACTCGCCAACCCTGCACTATCACCTTTGACTTATTTTGCTTTGCTACAGCATCACTTGGGGATCTTTTCTCAACTACCACCGATGACTCACCGTTTGTCATGGTCAACTTGTTCACTAATCCTTCAACCGTTGGTTTTTTGATTGGCTTGACCTCACTAGACCAAATCATCATAACGGATTGTGAAGGCTTCTTGGGCTCCCCCTCCATATGTACTATCTCGATCATGTTTGTTTTATCATGGGTTGGCAATAGGTTCTGATTGATGTTGGGTGCTTTCGGAGTTTGGACCATAATCTGGTTTGTGTCGATGAGCTCCTAGATGACATTTTTCAAGTGCCAACACTTCTCCATGTCATGCCCCGGAGTACCAGAACAATATACACAGCTCAAGGAGTAATCATGATTCTTTGGAAGAGGGTTTGACAATATCGACTCAACTAGCCTCAACACATCCAACTGCCTCAATCTCTGGAATAAACTGGTATAAGACTCCCCCAATAGGGTGAAAGTTTTTTTCCGCTGCAACCTCTCGTTTATGAATACTGGTTTGGGCCAGAAACCTAGACCGGCAGGGTTTTGGTTGGCTCGTGGGGGTGGGTAAGCATTTTGTGGAGCTAGGTAGGTGTTTTGTGGGGCTGGGGCATGCTATTGTGAGGAAAGAGGTTGAGTCTATGACTGGGCGTGGTGGACAGAAATTTGAGGGTCTGGTGACGGGAAGTAATGTTGGGGTGGATTATATGGGGTTTAAGTGTAGGTTCGGTGATGGGGTTGAGGCTAGGTATAATGGTGTGATGGGCCCCTCGGTCCAAACCACAATCCTAAATCAACTGTTGCCACATTTTCTTTCTTCTTCTTTCCGATCACTCCCCCGGTACCATTCTGAATGGCTTGGGTAGTTGCTTTGATGGCCGAGTAGCTCATGATTTTGCTTGATTTAAGCCCTTCTTCCACCATGCCACCCATCTTCACTACCTCATTGACATACTTGCCTATTTCCGATATCAGATGGCCAAAGTAAGCAGGCTCCAGAGCCTGCAGAAAGTACTCCACCATTTCCTCTACTTCATCGGGGGTTAACTCTTGCCGCTTGTTCTCTCCAGCGAAAACCGTATTCCCTGAAACTTTCACTAGGCTTCTTCTCAATCTTAGTCAAAGACAAATGATCTGGAGCAATCTCGTTGTTGTTTTGGAAATGACGAGCAAACACTTGGGCCAAATCATCCCAAGTATACAATCTGATGTGATCCTGATGATTTTACCACTCCAATGCCGCGCCACTTAGACTCTGGCTAAAGTATGCCATTAACAACTCATCTTTCTTACCAGCTCCTCTCATTTTACTGTAGAATCCCCTCAAGTGGGCCACCGGGTCTCCATGCCCGTCATATAGTCGAATTTAGGCATCTTGAATCCCACAGGCAACTGAACATTGGGAAATAGGCACAAATCTTTATAGGTTATGCTCACCTGGCCTCCCAATCCCTACATGTTATTGAACGATTGTTCCAAACTTCTTACCTTCCTACACATCTCCTCATGTTCTGGGTTTTTAGGTGGTTTCTCAGTTTCATTTGGGAGGTCGAAATGAGGAGTGTAGGAGTAATGATCTAAGTCCTTGAAAGTAGGATCTGGGGGATAGTATTGATTATCTTGGATATGAAATAATGGCTCACTGGAAGATCGATGGAGTGTAGCTGGCGGGGGCGCTACGAAAAAAAGGTGGCTGGTGGAGGGGGTATGGGATTGGTTTTACTGGTGGTGCTTGTATGGTTTGGGAAGTGGTGCCCTGATAGTGGTGGTAATGGGTGAAGCATGGTGCATGTTGTGGAGATGAATCTAGTGGCGGGTTGAAAGTAGGGTTGGTAGGGTATGGTGGTGGGGGATGCCCTTTTACCCATGCTTAGTACATTTCGGCCATGTGTTGTTTCAACTTATGTAGCTCCTCTTTCAGATTAACCTCAAACTCTTCTCCCTCTCTTGATGGATCAATAACACTTGCATCCAGCTCTTGGCCAGCCATGATCAACTTGTTTTTAGACCCGGTGTTGTACGGATGGGTTGCCAGAATGCTGAACAAGCTAGCCACCTGCCTGTACTTGATGACAACAAGCAAACTTGTTAGCGATTAAGTGCTTAGCAAATAGGCAACCACAGGTTGGGGATGCAATGCACCTAATTAGTTAACCATTTCTATTATGCATTTGAATGGCTGCTTGCGTCATCCCGGCTTTTCACTCATTTTTATTTTGCGATTTTCTTTTTCTCTTTCCTTTTCATTCCTACTTTTCTTTGCTTGATTCTTGTCTTTATTCTTTTATTCTCTCATTTTTCCTCTCTTGTTTTGCCATCATTTCTTTCCCCGCAATGTTTCTTGTTTTCTCTCCTCTCTTTCCTTTTCATTTCATGGTTATGATCGAATCCTATGGGGATTGCCTACGTATCATGACGCCGCATGAATCAGACCAAGCGTAGTTCTAAGGATAAATGCGAAAAAGGACACATTCGTTTTTGATATTTTCAGATTTTTATAAAATAAATCATTCTGGGTTTTTCCTATTACAACGACTCTATGCTACAGACTTAAACATTTTATAAAACTTAAAACAAGACTCGAAATAGACTAACAGACTCTAAAAGAAATTGTAATACAGACTCGAAAGATAAAATTAAGAATACATAAGTGCTTCCACTATTGCTCCAGTTGTCCTTGCTGCGGGCCTATGCGCCATGTCTTCTTGGAGATGAAATAGGTCATTTATGATCTGTCGAACAAAAATCATAAATGAAGCGAAGAACATGGACCGGGTCATGTCTTCGCACTCATTGCACTTCATCACAATATAGTCCGCAATCCTCCTAACCCTCTCCTTGATAATACCCTTATCTTGTAACAACCGTCCAATCTGCTGAGATCTAGCATCCAAAACTTGTTCGGCTGTATGATGTTTCTCTTGAAACTATTGCAGGTCTTTTTCTAGCTATGACATCAGGGCATAGCAGTGCTCACTTTCTGCTTTGAAGTCTCTTGCCTGCTTGGCCAGTTCGTTCTCAAGGACATTGACCTTTTCCTTTATACCCACCATTCCTTTGTCGTACTTCTCCTTTAGTTGCCAAACAAAACTGGCCCGTCCCTACGCATTCTTAGCTAACTTGTGTCGGGCATTGGCTAGTTTAGCTTCAGTCTTTTGCAAATCATCCTCATAGTCACTTACTTTTTGAATAAGGCTATAGATGAGCTTTCATCTTTTCTGCTTCTGCACGGGTTCTCAGCTGCTATTCTCATTTTTCGAACTTGGGATCAGAGAGCTTCATTTTCTTGGGCCAACCTTCTTTTTTCACCTTCGGTTTCTTGTGCCTGGAGATCATTATTGAATTCCATGTTTCTCACCTTCTCTTCCAAGGTGTGAATCGCTGCTTGATATTGTTTCTCCTTTTCTCCCTAGGCCAACCTTTCTTGGATTTTATCATCAAAAGCTTGAACATAAGGTCTCTTGGCAGGCCTCAGGATCGGGCTCTGGCTCGAGCTCTGGCTCGTTGTTTACACAAGACCTTTTCTCAAACCATGCGGCGTAATTCGGATCCACTTTCCCCTTTGCAACATCTAGTACCTGGGTGCCATTTTTCAAATAACGGCAACCGTTCTAACCCTACTGAACTAAGGTTTCGGGCAACACAGCTTCTGGATGTAGCTCAATGACCTGAGTGGTTAGATCTTCATCTTCGGGACCAACTGATATCTTCCCAATTGCCTTAAGACCATATCCGGTGCATATGGTTGGACACTCCTCAAACCCATCAACATTAGGTAACCCTTGGTAGCCGTCATGTATATGGATTCTGTCATCGGGAGCCATCCTATAGTCCACTCGACCTGATTTGCTTTGAGAGCTTTCAAGTGGGAAACCCAGGCATCAAACCCTTCTAGAGCATTGTAGTCTTTCACCGTTTCCTCACAACTCTTGATAAAGTTATCCATGCTTGAACCATAACTCATGAATTTGGGGTGATGGCGGAGATGCTCGATCAACCACATTTGTAGAAGATATTGCAACCTTCAAAGAATTGAGCCCCGACCTTGCACAATGTCAATGCTCGATAAATGTCTGCCAGCACTAACGGAGCAAGTGTATAATCTTTCTTGGTAGTGAGGATTTGTGCAATTCTATCCATACAGATATCCACTATCCCTTCTGCATTTGGAAAGACCATGATCCCCAAAAATACTACAATAAAAGTGAACCGACGATGAATTTGCCAGAGGCCCTTATCTTGTTTGTTGTTCAACCCCTTTTCAAGCGTTTCGAACCCAACTGAGTGCCCGAACCTGAAGTACAAGAAGTAGAAAGAACAATACCCTTTGCTTACATGGGCCTTCTTCATCTGTTTACTGATATTCAGGAGGTCAAAGAACTTGTGCACAGAAGGGGCCCTTGGAAATATAAGTTGTTGTTTCCTCAAGTCCTGGCCAAACTAAATATACCCGGCCATCTCCTCTAGAGTAGGGGTGATCTCAAAATCCGAGAAGCGAAAAACATTGTGGACGGGCTCCCAAAAAGTTGCCAAAGCCTTGATTAGATCTTCTTGTGGTTTGATTTCCAGAATGTTTACAAGGGCATCCAACTGCTCTTTCACCCAATCCCGACCATCTTCATCTAGATCATTCCACCACATACGCAGCCATAGCTGAGCCTGTTCTATGACCAACTCTGACGGATTCTGGACAATATTCATTTTTACCTGTGGAAGGTTAAGGTTAGGTTTGACTCTAGTGGACTTTTTTTTTGCAAAACAGGTTTTTCAATTTCTAAACGAAAAATCAACGTACCATGACTCCTTCCCCTCCATGCTATTTTTAGCAAAAGTGGTCGTTTTTGCAAACGTGGCCCCTTCATAATTCCAAATAAATTTTGAGTCGGGGATAAGTACTTTATAAAAAAATGACACTTTACCGACAGACTTATCCGTTCTTTACAAAAATAGCCCTTCGACAATTGAAGATACTCTAAGGCTATCCCGGCAAGAACGGCTTAAGACGTTACCAAAGCTGGATCAGCTTATTCTTTTGACCAAAACCCTAAACTACATTTTTTGACCATTTACTCTTTTTAACTTTTATTTTTGAAAAATAAGGCCGAACCTTATGTAGGTTACCTATGTATCACACATCCGGTGAGAATCAGACCTGCATAGTTCGGTCAGTTTTGACACATTTGAAAAGGACATAGTATTGACTTATTTTGAAAAGACTCTTTTTCTTTTGAAACTTTTCGGCAGAGTTTCAGTACATTTCCAAATACCTGGGATTTTTCAGAATCGGGTTTTATTCCTTCGTTACATTACTCTTGGTTTTTCTCTTGATTTATTCTTTCTAGCCGATCAACATGCAGGCCGAAACAAATAAATGTTCACATAGAACATAAGATGCATCATGATGGTCTGCTATTTTGGATACACCTGTCCTAGACGGACCCAACCTCTGTGTTGAGTCCCCAAAGTCAAATGCACATGATGCAAACAAATGTTCCTACTAGGGATCCGGCATGAGGCTATATCTTTCAAAGTTTTAAAACCTGGGGTTGTGTTTTTGACTTGGCTTACCCGAGTGGACAACTCAAGACGAAGAGAGGGCAATGTACCGGGAGCACTGAAGTCTACCCGGCCTTATTGCTGGCCCAGCCTCATCCTATTTGGTATGACTTCTACCGAAAAAGCGGGCCACGCGAATGTGTGTACCAACTTTAGAAGACTCAGAGGGGTGGCGTAAGAAGATACATAATTCAAACAATTTCGAAATGATAAATAAACAATAATTAGCACATTAGGTTTACAAATACAGTAATATTAATATAAAGCCAAAAAAAATCATATTAACAAGCTCGAATTATTGAACCCTGAACCAGAGATTCTGGGTTCTTATCTCCAGCAGAGACGCCAGAGCTGTCACACCTCCTTTTTACTACCCCCGCAAAGGGATATAAGGGAGTTTTTCCAATTTAAGTGACAATCAAAACAGAATTATTAGTTAAAATCAGAGTCGCCACTTGGGATAGTTAATGGTGTCCCAAGTCACCGGTTTAGAATCCCGAATCGAGGAGATTTGACTCTGTATTAATGTTTACGAAACATAGAAATCCGGGTAAGGAATTCTGTTAACCCGGGAGAAGGTATTAGGCACTCCCGCGTTTCGTGGATCTAGCACGATCGCTTTGATCATACTTGGCTTAAACAAATTGTTTGAGTACTGATTTTAGAACCTATGTGCATTTGCCTCTTTTAATTAAGAAATTATCTTTAAACAGGTCACGCGTACGTGTACCCGTTTGTTTGGCGCGTCAGAAATCATGTCACAGAATGTGTCCACAATTAGTAACGCTTTATAATTATTAAGAAATTTTGGTCAAAGTTGCACGAACGCATACTCCGATTTTGTTTTTAAAGCCGTAACTGTGTCACGCGAACGTGTACACAACTACGATGGTGGATTAAACGTGGCTAAAGCAAACTCCGAATATCATTTTAATGTCTTAGTTATAAAATTAACACGAGGGCCATATGGATTCAATTATGGATGGAAAACCTCGACCTAAAGAACTACATTTAATTAAAAAGGACTATATTAATAACACATTTATTATTATTGCGAAAGTTTGGTCGAAGTTGCGTGAATGTATACTCCGAATTAGTTTTTAAAATCATAATTATGTCACGCGAACATATACACAATCACAATAGTATTTTAAGCGCGCCTAAAGGCCTTTCTACGAATACTCATTTTTTAATATCTAGTTATAATATTTGAGAGGGCCATATGAGGTTTAATTAAGATGACACACCTCAATTAAAAGAAAACGTGTACTAAACTAAAAGCGAATTAGGGATGCTCATGCTTAATCTAATTAAAGTCCGAGCTAAAACTACTAATTTGAAGTAGGCATTGGGTAGATTACATCGACACTAAATTATTTAAACTAAAATTTTGGGCCAGTAGTAGGCCCAATGCTATTTAAAGATTTTTCAAAAGAAGACAAGCAATTGTTGGGCTCGACGTCAAGCCCTGGGACAAAAGTGAATGATCATCACAAAATTTCAAAGGATCCAATACTAGGCCCATGATCAAATTTTCGATGTTAGGAAGAAACACTTCCATTATGCAAATCGTGACAATTTGATAATGCCGACTAGGGCTCAAAATCGAGCTCAAAGGGCGAAGTATAACAAGAGCAAGAGCTGAACCCATTCCTAAACGGGCTACCTCATATAGGCGGCCCAAACTGGGCCTAATCGCCCTTAAGAAACACAGGAACACGATATAGGATTATCATATATGAACACCATTATGAACTGAATTTAAACGACCTGCTACAGACAGTTGGGTAATATGAATATGGGTTTTAAACTATTTATTAAACATACTAATTCTCATATCAACATAATGCTCTAGGAAGGCTGAAATTGAATGATTAAATTACACAAATTCAGCAACCAAAGTCAGCATACACGAGGCCTAAATGAACATTCTCAAACTTAGAGGAATCAATGGACTTAACATATGAAAATCCCTGCCAAACTACTGCTTTGTCTAAGTACAGCTGAGAGAAACCAAAAATTCATCAAGAGCTATGTAGCTTAAGGGGAAACACATGCAAAGAACCTGAAACTTCACTTTTTAAACACTAAATTTTCTATTACATGCATCAAAGAACTAATAAGATCATACTTCAGTAATCGTCCACATTAAAACTTGATAGCCTTACTAAACTATTGACTGTTAACAGATCTAGCATATTCAGTTCACAAAAAAAGATTAAAAGAAGAAATTAAAAGCTATATGATTTGTATGAACACATATGCAATTGCAATCCATTAGCTTCAAATCATCAGTACATTCCTCCAAACATACTTGCAGTCCATTTTTGTCATTCAAAAATTAGAAAGTACCTGGTTATAGAGAACAACAAAATAAAGAAACTTCAGCAAATATTTAGTGGAGATCAACAGCTAGAAACAACAATGCACACAACTTCACATTCCATCCATGTCTCAATTTGTAAAATTAGGAATCCCAGAGATTTGTTCTAGCTTTTTCTTTTGAAATCAAGGACTGAATCGGCTAACTAACTGTTGAACTTTTGAAAATGTTTTGGGTATAGAATTCTGATGTATTTTTTTCCAGGACCTTAGTGTAGAGTATATTGCTTAAAATCTTGTTTTTTGAGTGAAGGAAGGGCACCCTTTTATAGGCCTCTAAGGCCATGTGCTCTAAAATAGAAGTGGGAATTATTCCCAGCATGTAAAGGGCATCTTTTTAACCACCCGGACAACTAGTTGTCCCTTATTGGCTCAGTATTTTTGGACTAACCAAATAGGGATATCTGCCCCCTCCTTTAGAAGCTTCCAAATAGGAAATATTTGGAAATCCCCTGTTTTATTTTCCAGATTAACCCCTAAGTTTTCAGTTGTGCAATTAAGACCCTAGGAGTTTTTAACAATACAAACCAAGGCAAACAACACAAACCCAGAAACAAACGGAAATAAAGATCAAGTGACACCAAACCTAAAACCTTTAGCCAAACCTAGACTCTATTAGCATGAACTAAAGTCAAGAATAAGGCAGAAAAGAAATATTTAAACCTACTACTACCATAATTCCGAAATTAATCGATAATAAACCATTTTCTAAGACTGGAACCATTGAACAAACTAATATTATCAAGTCAGAGTATCATAATAACAAAGGGAAAGCTAGCCTACTACAATAAATATGCTAATTTAAAAATTAAACTAGTTAACATACCCTAAAACTACTTGACTAAATATGCAGAGTCAATACAGGAAAAAGAACGAAAACCTAACACCCAAGATTATGTCTAACTAACACTCTTCATTTAAATGGCAATTAAATAGATAATCAGAATTTCACTAACAGTAGAAGAAAAAACAAAAACAGATGTTGGTGAATTTCACTAACTAGGTCAAAATTTTTGGATCTATGACTCATGGAGTTCCAGGAGTTATTTGGATCAATCGTTGGTGAATTTGGATTTCAGGAGGCGTGGTGGTTACAGGATGTAAGGTTGGGCGATTTTGGAAAGGTTTAGGTAAACTAGGGTTTGGTCTTAGATGTAAAATTGGAGGGATTTGAGAGGGATTCGAGGGTATTGGTTCTGGGATTTGGAAAGAAGAGGAAGTGAGGAGTGTTTGGTGTGAATTTAGAGTGGATCGGAGCATCGAAACTGCTGTGAGGCGATTCCCGGCGAGTGGTTGACGGCGGAAACGGTTGGGATTTTAGGGGTGGCGGGTCTATAGGGTTTGGAGGTTAGAGATGGAAATGAGGGTGACTGGAATGGGGGGGATCTAATTCGGACACTATTATACTTAAACAAAGGCCGGTTCCCAGCCATTGGATCACTCACGATCAACGGCTGGGATTTGATTGAACAAAAATGGCGCTGTTTTGATCAAGGCTGGGGCTGGACCGGGTATTTGGGGTATTGGGCTGGATTTTGGGGCGGGTTTAGGGTAGCCTTGTTTGGGATTTGGTCCAAATAAAAGCAAAATAAGACCTTCGGAATGAACCCCTTTTCTATTCAATTTTTTCTTTTTCTTTTTATTTGTCTTTTCTTTAATTAAAAACCAAATTAAAATCCTTAATTCATCTAGATTATAAAACTAACCAATTTCGTAAAATTTATAAGAATTCCTTGATCCTAACACAAAAAGAAAAATCAATAATCTAGCAATTAAAAGGTAAAAATGTAAAATGGGCTATTTTTGTAATTTTTATTTTTTTCATGCAACAAATAATTAACAAATTAATCCTAAAATATAAAAACACAACCTAAACACAATGCATGGTATTTTTGTATTTTCATGATTTTAATAAGAATCAAACGTGCACAAAATGCAAACAATTAATACAAATTCTCACAAAATCCTATAAAATTGCAAAAATTGGAAATTTTTTATTTTCTTATATTTTATGGGAGAAATTCCTATAGGGCAAAAATCATGTGCTCACAGCAGCATTAGTGGTGGACGAGAATGAAGAAGGATATTGTTGCATACGTAGCTTGGTGTTTGAATTGTCAACAGGTAAACTACGAGCATCAGAGACCTAGTGGTTTGCTTCAGAAGATTGAGATTCCTGAGTGGATGTGGAAGTGTATCACTATGGAATTCATTGTTGGACTCCCACGAACTCCGAGGAAGTTCGACGCGGCATGGGTTATTGTGGATAGGCTGATCAAGTCAGCGCATTTCATTCTTGTGGTAGTTTTCTATTCTTTGGAGCGGTTGGTGGAGATTTATATCCGTGAGATCGTTTGTCTCCATGGTGTGCCCATGTCTATCATTTCTGATCAAGGTACACAGTTTACCTTACATTTTTGGAGGGCAGTACAACATGAGTTTGGCATGTAGATCGAGATGAGCATAGTGTTTCATCCTCAAATGGACGGGCAGTCCGAACATACTATTCCGATTTTGGAGGATATGCTTCGCGCCTATGTGATTGACTTTGGAGGTTCTTGGGATCAATTCTTGCCATTAGCAAAGTTTGCCTACAATAATAGTTATCAGTCAAACATTCAAATGGCTCCCTATGAGGCATTATATGGTAGGCGGTGTCGGTCGCCGGTTGGGTGGTTTGAGCCGGGAGAGGCTCAGTTGTTGGGTACAGATTTAGTACAAGATGCCTTGGACAAGGTTAAGATCATTCAGGATAGGCTTCGTACAGCTCAATCCAGGCAAAAGAGTTATGTTGACCATAAGGTTCGTGATGTGGCATTCATGGTCGGAGAGCGAGTATTGCTTTAGGTGTCTCCTGATCGTAGAAAACTCAACCTCACACAACGATAGGAAGAGCAGGCGCTAAGACTTTTACCCGAATAGTGGTATCGGGGTCAATTTCCACAGGGAGCTTGGAATGGAGTTGGGTATTTGTTCAGACTAGGAATGCGTGCTTGCTCCTAATTGTACTTCTAAAAGTTTTTGGGGGTTTTTGTTTAATAACTACTATCATCAACTACAAATTTAAGCTAATTTATGCTGAAGGGATATTTTCTAAGTTGTGATTAATATAGAGAAAGGCACTAGGGTCGTGGCATCACTTAGGTGGTTAACTAACGGGTAGAAACTACTAATAATAGATTGACATATTTGGGATCAATGTTATAACCGTTGCACAATTGTACCCACTCTCACACCTCTCGGTAGGGAGAGGGAATTTGCCCAATTGACTCTCTCGAGACCAATTGGGTAGGCCAATTAGACCAAGCAACTGGGGTTCAAGTAGGGTGATTACTCTCTCAAGGTTTAACCCGTTAATTGGGACTACCATTTCTCATGGGTCCACCCCAATTCCTTGTTGGGTCAATTTTGGGGTCATAGATTCTCTTTCTCAAGAAGAGTCAAGATCCACTATGCTAGAATCAATGTTTGCAACCATTAATCTTTATTTAAACCATAAAATTAACCCAAATAAAAAACTCCCAATATCAATCTATCATTAAGAAGCAGCACCCATTAATTACCCACACTACGGTTGAGCCACAACCCTAGCTAATGGGTTTAGCTAGACATAATTAAAGAAGAAACTGAAGAAATAGAAGATGAAGCAACCATATTAATTAATTACTAATGTCAAACTACAATAATCTATGGTGAAACCAAGCTATAAATGCCCAAAATCGGCCAAAACATAAGTCTCGCGAGTGCAACAGCTATCAGATGTACCAAAACTTCCCTAAAAATGGTAAAATGTTCTATTTATAGTGGGCTGGAAAAACTGGACAAAAATGCCCCTGCGGGGTTAGTGCGGACCGCACAAAGTTGGCAGGCATCCGCACTGGGTTGCTTGACCTCTGAATCGTGCTCTCTGATGATGGTGATGCAGACCGGCAAAGTTGGAATGCGACTGCATGAAGATTGGCGCGGACCACACGGAGAGGGACGCGGGCCGCATGAAGTGGGATGCGGTCGCGTGGTTTGCTTCTGGAATATGACACTCTCTGAACTTTTTGGACGCGACCGCATAGCAAGATTGTGCGGCCGCATGAGTTAGACGCGGGCCGCATGAAGTGGGATACGGCCGCACGATGTTTGACTTGTAGTTTCACAGTCTCTGAACCCCTATGGTGCGGCCGCATGACATGATGGTGCGGTCTGCACCAAGTTTTGAATGTCCTTACTTTAATGATCTTTGGCACTTGAGCAGGTTTCACTCCGATTTGAGCCGATCTTTAACGATTTGTCACTTTATAGCTCAAACCTGCAATCAAGCGCAATCTGTAAGCATTTTGAGACTATTTGTTAGAAAATTACACTCAAAGCGCAAGCAAGTATGGGTATAAAACATGTTAAAATCCTACTTATCAACTCCCCCAAACATAAACCTTTGCTTGTCCTCAAGCAAACAAAATAAGACCCACCCCTCAAAGGCAACATCCAAGCAATTTCAGCTTATCCTAAAGTAACCTCAATAAGCATCAATTGGGACTAACAATTGCCCTCAATGCGAATGCATCATTAACACATTTAAACTTTGAAAACTTGTGGATCAAGTGTGACACAAGAGCATCAAGAGTTGACACATTTTATCAAAGAACTTTTCTCAATTACTTTGGTCATTGTGGAACCCAAACTCACACATCCTCAACTCTCCCTAAGTGAACCTCACCTTTTAAAGTATTGACACACAAACCGAGGTTGATGAATTTTCACTCATCTCTCTCAAGGAAGAGGCCACAAGTCCAGCTCTAAGTACCATATGCTTGCCCCTTATGTAAGTATCCACTAATGTAGGTTCCCTTCAACTCAAAATCATGTAGGGCTTTTGTGGAGTCATTGTGAAGGCTTTGGGTAAGGGTAGGACATATTTTTGTTCAAGTGGGTTCAATCTTCCCTTAAACACTTCTTTTGATTCATTTTGGCACACTTTCTTGACTCATTTGAGTATTCACTTCTTTTTCAAGGGGTTAGAGAGACACATTGTCACCCTTTCTTATGCAATTCAACACATTTCTCCTTTTTCTACTTTTTTCCACACCCTTTTTCACTTTTGTTTTCTTTGAATCCCCTTTCTGACCTTATTCTATTCGGTCTTTCTTTTTGTATTATCTTTTATTTTTCTTTTTTTTTCATTACCTTTCTTTTCTTTTGCTTTTATACCTTTTACCACACTGTTTCCTTTCTTTTCTCCCCCCCAAAACATAAACATTTGCCATCTACTCAAGGGAGGATTTGGGTGCCAAGAGAGGGTATCATTAAGAATGGGTATAGGCTTGTAGCTTTGGTTCTTGGAAGAAGAAGGTTCAAGGCTCAAAAGGGTTAACTAGGGATCATTTTCATTGGTAGGTCATGAAATTGTTCAATCTTAGCATTTTGGATCAAGGAGAGCCTACAATCACTTCTCAAGCCAAATTTCACCTAGGATTTCGCCTCAACAAACATTCGGGGCAAGTTCTAGACCATCGTCTCGGGACTTGGACTCACAAATCGACTTCTCACCACACACACTCAAGAATTGCTAAAGATATCGAGTCGAGGGCCCACAACGACCTTAGTTACGATTCAAGCGCACAATGGTCCAACACGACCACATGATGACTGTTTGGTCAACACAAGAGTCTCAAGGCCACGACTTTCACCATCCTGAGCACCACATTATGTCTTTGACCATGGGATCAAAGGCAAATGTGTTAGGCCCAAGTGAAGCTTTGCCTGAGGTACCCTTGACTGTATAACTTGAAAATAAAATAAAAAAATAAAAATAAAAAATGGACTCAAAACCTTAAGAAGGTTGTCACGCCATCTATCATTGGGAAGAGCCACCCGGTTCGCACAACACTCTACCCTTGGAAAGAACCATGGCATTAAGAAAACCAAGGGTTTATTGCAAACGCCAAAACAAAACAAAAAGGCTACGAGCCTACTATGAAGCTAAAAGCGAAATTTTTTAACGAAAATAGAAAAAGCGAATGATTATGTACAATGGGGGAGTAGAATATGAAGCGGGGGGGGGGGGGGAAGAAATAGATATGTACATAAAGTAGAAAAGTAACTAGAATGAAAAGTTATATACGAGCCAACTATCAACTAGCAATATAAGCTAAGAGTCTAATAAATATGTACAGTCATCCCAAATGTATCAACCATCAAAATAGTAGGGCACACACCCACAAATAAAAGTTGGCATTGTCCACAATGCCTACTACCAAAATAAGCATATAAAAAGAGAAAGGATATAGCGTGGCTCCTCAAGCCTGATCCGTCGTCATGGGCTGATCAGTGGTCCCCTGATCTTCTGTACTGGCAAGAACCTCAGACTGGTTCCCAGCCTACTGCTGCTCTGCTGCTGAGATAGGGGCCGGGTCATGGACTCGCTGAATATCTGGTGGAGCACTGGAAGTATACTCCTGAACCTGTGCTACCTCTATCACAACACCCTCAGTACTAGGAAGCTTTCTCTTCTTCCTTGGGTGCCTAGGCTCCTCCTCCTGCTGTGGCTCCGGTACAACTACGGCTGGTGGTGGTGCTGACTCATCAAAGAACAAGTTTAAAGGCAGCTGGTCTACCGTTAGCTTGTCAACCTCAACTCGGAGCACCTTCACCTCTTCCTTAGATGCCCGGGATTTTCTCATCTTCTTGTGTTCTCTGGCAAGCTCTTTTAGAGCTTTGCACTGTGCATCAACTACCTTTGTCAAGGAAGCATGAGTAGCCAAAATCTCCTCCTGGTTGGCGAGGAGTGTCTTCTATGTCTCCTAAATGTACTGAGGAATCTCAACGGTGGCTGGAGCAGACTAGGCCGCAACTATGGTAGCCAAAGTGGACAACTTGGATGTCGAGACTGACATCCAGTTGTTCAAACTGGCTAATGTCTTTGATAACTGCTGGGCCGTGAAGGGGTTGGATTTGGAGGTGGGAACCGCTGGGCCAATTGAAGAACTGGGACCCGCAGAGGATGATGAGATGTCCCGAACAGTAGTGGTAGCAAGAGTAGGTGGATCAACAGAAGACTACCGCAACTGGCTTCTCATACTGGCCAGTTGGGGTAGAGGTGGATGCTTTTCCCATCTTATCTCCCTTCGGGTTGTCTGGCCCCTGAATACTAAACTATGAAAACGGGGACACCGGCCGGACTCCAACATCGAAGGGGTATTTCTTCATCTTTGCATCTTCAAAGTACATTGTGAGGGTGTTCGGGTACGGGTAGTTTCTGTCTGTATCAATGCCAATGGATGTGATCACACTGTACATAACATTCCCCACATTGATGGGGAAACCTGCCATAATGGACACAATGAGAATCGCTCGGGCGGTTGGAATAGTCTGGTCATGGGACGAAGGGTCCAACCTGTTGCATACAAAAGTTAACCATCCTCTCGCCTCAAAATTGAGGTCCTTTCGCAGTATTTTCTTCCCCACCTGAATCCACTCTGGAACAGTACCCCGCTGAGCTAAGAACTGTGCCACCCAAGGAAGAGCTTTCCTCTTTCAACTCTAACTTCTCTCTGTACTGAGAGTCATCCTCGTCATTGAAACCCAAATACTCGTTCAACGCCTTTCCCGAGAACACTATCTTCATATCCTGCACTTTGGTTGCAATTAACCCTTCTTTGATGTGGGCCACATTGCTGTAGAATTACTTCAACATATATTCATTTGCATCGACCAGCTCATCTTTGAAGAAATCCCACCCCACTCTAGTAATAAATTGTTTATGGACTCGGGGAAGGTAGGGTAACAAATCCCGGGTGACTACTCTTCTGTCTAGAATCACCTTCTTCTTGGGCCACACTTCCCGGAATTTATGAAAGGCCACCTCATTGACAAATCTTTCCTGCCATACAACTAGGTTTCTAGTTCTTTCAATTCCCCCAACTCTAAGTACCGCACTGTCCGGGACCTCCTCATCACTCTTGTTTTTATCTTCTGCACCCTCCCCGGATTCTGAAGCTGTGGGGGAGGTGGAGTATTTGGCACTGCCTGCTTCTGAGCCCTCAGACGACTCAGGTTGTATAACAGTTGGAGCTTTAGCTGGGCCTGCGGGGGCTTTCCCTGAATCAGTTGAGACATCCTGGGAGGGGAGGTACTCACTTCCTAACTGTTCATCATCACTCATCACCTACTTTCTTGTTTTTAGCTTTGGTTGGGGAGTGAGTTTCTTCAATTTTGCTTTACCTCCCCGGGAGTGGTCACCTCTTCGTCCGATTTGTTTAACTCCACGCCCTCGTTGTTTAACCATTTTCTGCACACAAATAAGTCTAACATTGTTAGTTCAGGCAATTGCAGAGTTTAAGTACAGAACAGAAACACAGACAGAGAACAGGTGATAGCAGTGCGGACCGCATAAACAAGGAATGCGAACCGCACTGACCAAATTGGGAAATGAACACCTCTCTGATTAGGAACCATGCAGACCGCATGAACAAGGGGTGCGGCCGCGTGGGGGCCAACGCGGTACGTACAAACTGGTCATGCGGCCGCATTGGACATACTATTAAAAATTGGTTCCCTCTGAACCTCACCCACGCGGACCGCGCAAACTTGGGATGCGGCCGCGTGGGGCATGGAGCGGACCGCACAAACAACGCGTGCGGCCGCACTGGGAAGTATCAACCTTTATGCTCAAGGCTTACGCGGACCGCGTAACAAAATAATGCGGCCGCGTAAAAGGCATGCGGACCGCATAATCAGGGAGTGCGGCCGCGCTGGGCTTTCATTACAGGAGCAATTAGGATTTTACAAAAAAACTCAAGTCTTTCACGTTTTAGCATCCTACTTTGTCCCTACTCATTTATAACATGCCCATCATTTCAAAGAACAACAAGAACAATATAAAACTATCCTAATCATGAAACGACGAAGAACAAAAAAGAAAAACGAAGAAGTTATGTCTAGGGAAACATGTATAAAGTTTAAATTAATACTAAGTAAAGACTAATGTGAGAGATATGTTACCAGGAAAGCGAATAAACGCTCTTGATATTAACACTAAGAAGGGTCTATGATGTGAACAGTAACTTTTAGGGCTCAGGGGTCAATTTTTGCGAAAAGTTCTAATGAAGACCCTAATGGCCTATTTATAAGAAACACCGCGGGGCCCAGCAATTACCGTCCAGTGTGGCCGCGTGAACACGACCGCGGGCCGCGCTGGGACTTTACCATTTACCTGGTGCTGAAATGAAGGCACGCGAACCGCATGAGACGGGCTGCGACCGTATGAGAACCACGCGGGCCGCTCAAATTGGGACGCGGCTGCGTGAACGCAGTTCAGAGACTGATCATTCTTGGCCTTCACCTGTGCGGACCGCACAAGCAAGGACACGGCTGCACTAGCCATCTTCAGAAACTTGGCAATATTTTCTTTGGCCGGTGCGGACCGCACAAAGTGGGATTGCGACCGCACGGTCACTGTTCAGAGACTATGCACTTTTTGCACAGGTGTTTTGCACTGGTTCAATCACAATTCCTGCAACATCTCACAAACCATTAGCTCAAAAATCCTAATCTACAACAGAAATCAAAAAGAAAGAAAAAGACATGGGTTGCCTCCCAAGAAGCGCCTGATTTAACATCGCGGCACGACGCATGGTACCATCAAAGTCACTTCAAATGAATGAGTGCCACCACGTGGCTGTCATCAAACTTTCCCAAGTAATGCTTGAAACGATGCCTATTGACCCAGAAAACTTCACCATTTTTGTTCTTGAAATCAATAGCACCAAATGGGGTTACACCAACAACTTCAAATGGACCACTCCATTTAGACTTAAGCTTTCCCGGGAATAACCTCAACCAAGAGTTGAACAGAAGAACCATGTCACGAACTTTGAATTCCTTCCCTCAGGCATACTTATCGTGAAGGTACTTCATCTTGTCCTTGTACAAGGACGAGCTGGAGTAGGCATGAAATCTAAACTCGTCTAGCTCATTGAGTTGCTCAACCCAGAGATTCGCAGCGACATCCCATTATAAGTTCAATTTTCTCAAGGCCCACATAGCCTTATGCTCCAATTCCATCGGAAGATGAAAAGCTTTCCCAAACACCAACCGGTACGGAGACATACCAATCGGGGTCTTGTAAGCTGTCCGATAGGCCCAAAGAGCATCATCTAATTTCTTCGACCAATCGGTCCTTTTGGCATTGACAGTTTTGGACAAAATACTCTTGATCTCTCGGTTGGAAACCTCAAGTTGGCCACTCGCTTGAGGATGATAAGGAGTGGTCACCTTGTGATTTACACCATACTTGGCAAGCAATGAATCAAAAGTCCGGTTGCAAAAATGAGAACCACCATCACTAATGATAGCACGTGGAGTGCCAAACCTTGTGAAGATACTCTTTTTCAATAACGCCACCACACTTCGAGCTTCGTTGTTGGGCAAAGCAATGACTTCGACCCATTTCGACACATAATCAATTGCTACCAAGATATAGTTGTTCCCACACGAACTCACGAATGGCTCCATAAAGTCGATACCCTACACATCAAATGGCATCCTCGAAAATGTGAATGTGCCGTAGGGACAAGTAAAGGTTGATTTTTCATGATCTTTCGGGGCAATGAGAATCTGATTGTACCCGGAATACCCATCTAAAAAGCAATAGAACAACCGACCCGTAAGGCAATCAAGCATTTGGTCGAGGAACGGCAACGGGAAATGTTGATCCTTTCAAGTCACCTTGTTAAGCTTTCTATAGTCTATACAAATTCTCCATCCCGTCACCGTCCGAGTAGGAATCAACTCATTGTTAGCATGGTTACCACAGTCATCCCGCCCTTCTTCGGTATGCATTGCACCGGAGAAGTCCATGAGCTGTCAGAAATAGGATACACCACACCGGCGTCAAGCCACTTGATAACTTCCTTTTTGACCACTTCTTGCATAGCTTCGTTGAGTCTCCTTTGGTGTTCAAGTGAGGGCCTCGCATCCTCCTCCAATATGATCTTATGCATGCAAAAGGCGGGGCTTATGCCCCGTATATCCGCCAATGTCCATCCAATTGCCCTCTTGCGCTTTTGTAGAACCCCCAAAGTGGCGTCAACCTGCATGTTAGTCAAGCAAGACAAAAGAATAACAGGCAGAGTTAAATTAGGGCCCAAGTATTCATACCTTAGGTGAGGAGGAAGTGGTTTCAACTACAACACCGGCGTCTCCTCAATAGATGGCTTGGTTGGGGGAGTTTTGCGATTCTCAAGATCCAAGGATAACTTCCTAGGCTCATAAAAATACGAGCCCTTACCATGCAAAGCGTTTACACATTCAACTCTCCCGGCATCATCATCAACATCCATGTTCAAGAGCACGGCCTCAAGTGGGTCCTAAACATTCACCATTGCGCTTGTGTCATCCACTATCACTGCCGTGACAATGTCAACAAACGAGCACACCTCGGTGCTATTCGGTTGCCTCATAGATTTGCACACACGGAACACCACCTTTTCATCACCAACACGGAAGGTCAACTCTCCCGCTTCGACATCTACCAAAGCCTTTCAGTAGCTAGGAAAGGTCTTCCAATGATAATTGGTACCTCAAAATCTACCTCACAATCCAAGATAACGAAATCAGCCGGCAATATGAACTTATCAGCACGAACAAGGACATCATCAATAATCCCCAAAGGCCGTTTCATTGACCGGTCCACCATTTGAAGCCTCATAGAAGTTGGACGAGGTTGTCCGATTCCCAAGGTCTTGAAGACCGAATATGGAATTAAATTGATACTTGTCCCCAAGTCACAAAGGGCTTTTGCAAAGTCGGCACTTCTAATGGTACATGGGATAGTGAATGCACCGGGGTCCTCAGGTTTCGGAGCCATAGAATGCATTGCGCTCACTTGATGGGTCATCTTCATTGTCTCACACTCCATTGATCTCTTTTTTGTAACCAACTCTTTCATGAACTTTGCGTACCCCGGCGTTTGCTCGAGTGCCACCACCAAAGGCACGTTGATAGTCAAACTCTTCATCATCTCAATGAATTTCTTAAATTGGTTGTCACCTTTTTTCTTAGCCAACCGTTGAGGATAGGGCGGAGGAGGCCGAGGTAAAGGTGCTTTGACTTTGGGCACCACCGGCTCGGGCATATCAATCATGTGTTCCCTAGACGGGTTCACAGCCTCTTGTGTCTCCTCTTCAACCTCATGAATATCAATCAGCACATCATCTCTCACACTTGGTTCAACTACATCTTCAACCACCAAAGGCATTTCATTATCTCGTAACTCATCTTCATCCACCATAACTTGGTTTTCTCTTGAGGCATGCACATCACCGCCTCTTCCACTTCACGTTGTCACCTTCATCACATGATTATTGTGCCCACCCTTGGGGTTTACTACCATATCACTTGGTAGAGCACCCTTTTGGCGAGTATTTAAAAACTGAGAAATTTTGCCAAGTTGTACTTCCAAGTTACGGATAGAAGTGTTGTTGGAGGCCAATTGAGCTTCGGAGTCTTGGTTCTTCTTCATCATTTGCTCAAACATAACTTTAATTCTACCAAATTCATTTCCCGAAGAACTAGACCCTTGAGATTGAAACGGCGGAGGGTTGTTCGGTTGTTGAAACATCGGAGGCCTTTGAAAGCCTCGCCCCCAATTTCCTTGGCCACCATTGTTATTCCACACACCTTGCCCATTGTTGTTGTTCCAATTGTTGTTGTTGTTTCCGCTCCAATTCCCTTCATTACCCGAATTGTTGTTCCCCCAATTTCCTCTTTGGTTGTTGTTATTGTTCCAATTACCACCTTGTTGATTGCCCCAATTTCCTTGGGGTCTCCATTGTTGGTTCCCTTGATTACCTCTATTCCCTTGATAGTTGTTGATGTATTGGACTTCATCACTTTGATCATGATAGCATTCATTCGAATAGCCACCACCATTATCATAGTTATCAAAATTTCCTTGAGGTTGTTGCCCTCTTTGCCTCCTTTTCATCATATTCACTCCATCCATGGCGTTGACTTGGCGTGGGTTTTGAACTTGTTGTAACTGCGCTTTAGCCAACTGATTCATTATTGTTGCAAGTTCGGCAATGGCTTGGCCATGATCATGTAAATCCTTATGCAAATGTATGACGTTAGGATCACCTTGAGGCACATTAGCCTGGATTTGCCATGCCGATGATGTGTCGGCCATCTCATCTAACACATCCCAAGATTCATTGTAAGGAAGCTTCATAAAATTTCCTCCCGCCAGTTGGTTCACAATACATTGGTTGGTTGTGTTGATGCCCCTATAGAATGTTTGTTGGATCATCACATCTGTCATATCATTGTTAGGGCATTCTTTCACCATTGTTCTAAACCTCTCCCATATCTCATGTAACGGTTCAGTCGGCTCTTGCTTGAAGGCTAGAATCTCGTCCCGTAGAGCCGCCATGTGACCTGCAGAGAAAAACTTAGCGATGAACTTGTCTACCAACTCATCCCACGTAGTGATGGAATGATTGGGGAGCCTCTCCAACCAATCTAACACCTTCCCCTGAATTGAGAACGGGAAAAATCGAAGTCTCAATGCATCCTCCGAAACATTTGTCTTCTTGCTACCCCAACAAGTATCCACGAAGCCCTTTAAGTGTTTATAAGCATTTTGATCAGCGGCCCCCGTGAAATAACCTCGTTGTTCGAGCAAGGTGAGCATCATATTTGTAATTTGGAAGTTCCCTGCCCGGATTTGGGGAGGAACTATTGCATTTGTGTACCCTTGATTGGGTAGAACTCTTGGTGCCACTCTTGGTGGAGGTGGAGGAGGGTCTGGTATCACCTAGGTGGTTAACTAACGGGTAGAAACTACTAATAATAGATTGACATATTTGGGATTAATGTTATAACCGTTGCACAATTGTACCCACTCTCACACCTCTCGGTAGGGAGAGGGAATTTGCCCAAATGACTCTCTCAAGACCAATTGGGTAGGCCAATTAGACCAAGCAATTGGGGTTCAAGTAGGGTGATTACTCTCTCGAGGTTTAACCCTTTAGTTGAGACTACCATTTCTCATGGGTCCACCCCAATTTCTTGTTGGGTCAATTTTGGGGTCATAGACTATCTTTCTCAAGAAAAGCCAAGACCCACTAAGCTAGAATCAATGTTTGCAACCATCAATCCTTAATTAAACCATAAAATTAACCCAAATAACAAACTCCCAATATCAATCTATCATTAAGAAGCAGCACCCATTAATTACCCACACTAGGGTTGAGCCACAACCCTAGCTAATGGGTTTAGCTAGACATAATTACAGAAGAAACTGAAGAAATAGAAGATGAAGCAACCATAATAATTAATTACTAATGTTACAATAATCTATGATGAAACCAAGCTATAAATGCCTAAAATCGGCCAAAACATAAGTCTCGCGAGTGCAGCAGCTATCAGATGTACCAAAACTTCCCTAAAAATGGTAAAATGTTCTATTTATAGTGGGCTGGAAAAACTAGACAAAAATGCCCCTGTGGGGTTAGTGCGGACCGCACAAAGTTGGCACGCGGCCGCACTGGGTTGCTTGACCTCTGAATCTTGCTCTCTGAAGATGGTGATGCGGACCGCACAAAGTTGGAATGCGGTCGCATGAAGACTGGCGCGGACCGCACGAAGAGGGACGCGGGCCGCATGAAGTGGGACTCGGCCACGTGGTTTGCTTCTAGAATATGACACTCTCTAAACTTTTTGGATGCGACCGCATAGCAAGATTGTGCGGCCGCATGAGTAAGACGCGGGCCGCATGAAGTGGGACGCGACCACATGTTTGACTTGTAGTTTCACAGTCTCTAAACCCCTATGGTGCGGCCGCATGACATGATGGTGCGGTTCGCACCAAGTTCTGAATGTCCTTACTTTAATGATCTTTGGCACTTGAGCAGGTTTCACTCCGATTTGAGCCGATCTTTGACGATTTGTCACTTTATAGCTCAAACCTGCAATCAAGCGCAATCTGTAAGCATTTTGGGACTATTTTGTAGCAAATTACACTCAAAGCGCAAGCAAGTATGGGTATAAAACATGTTAAAATCCTACTTATCAACTCCCCCAAACTTAAACCTTTGCTTGTCCTCAAGCAAGCTAATCCCTAGGCTCATCGGGCCTTTTGAGATCTTTGATCGAGTGAGAGAGGTGGCTTACAGACTTGCGTTGCTGCCGCGTTTATCAGCTATGCATTTAGTATTTCATGTGTCCATGCTTCTGAAGTATCACGCTGATTCATCCCATGTGTTAGACGTCAGTACTGTCCAGTTGGACAAGGATTTGACCTACGAGGAGGAGCTGGTGGCCAATTTAGACTGGTAGGTTCGTCAGTTGAGATCGAAGAGTTATCCTTCGGCTTTATGTTTAGTGGAGAGGCCAGCTTGTTGAGGTAGTTACCTGGGAATCCGAGTCCAATATGCGGAGTCGATATCTCCATATTTTCACCAGCCCAGGTACTTTTCCATGTTCGTTCGAGGATGAACGGTTATTTTAGAGGTGGAGAATGTGATGACCCAAAGGGTCATCTTGTGTTTTAGAATCTAATCCTGGTTCCGAGGCCTTGAAAACCTTATTTTCTTCCTCCTTGATTTGCATGTTCAGTCTGGGTGCGTTTCCGGAAAGCTTTTATGTGAAATTTAAGAAAAATATTAAAATTGATTAAAGTTTACTCCGGTCAACATTTTTGGTAAATGGACTCGGACCCGTGATTTGACAGTCCCGTAAGGTCCGTAGTAAATATGGGACTTGGGCGTATTCCCGGAATCGAATCAACCGAGGTCCCTAGCCCGAGAAATGAATTTTTGAAGAAAATTAATTGCTGGAAAATTTAAGGATTTTTAGAAATTCAATAATAGTTGAACTCATTGGTATCGGGCCCATATTTTGGTTCAGGAGCCCAGTACAGGTTTGATATAGTATTTAAGTTGTATTTGTGAAATTTGGCGAAAAACGAAAGAGATTTGATATAAATCGGACCCTAGGTTGAGAAATTAGAAATTTTGAACTATCTTATGAATTTCATAAGTTTTGGTGTTAAATTCGTTATTTGAGATGTTATTTTGGCGATTTGATCGCACGAGCAAGTCCGTATGATGTTTTTAGACTTGTGTGCATGTTTGGTTTAGAGCCCCGAGGGCTCGAGTGAGATTTAGATAGGCCACAGATTGAGTTTAGACTTAGAAAAATCTCTGTTGCATCTGGTATTTTGTTGCATGCTATGATCTCGCAATTGCGAGGTCAGGCTTGACAATTGCGAGCCTCACAGGCTTGGCATTTGCGAGTGCTTTATCACAATTATGAAGAAGCCCTGGCCAGCACAGTTCGCATTTGCGAACATTTCCTTCGCATTTGTGATGTCAACATGGGGTCAACCTTCGCAAATGCGACAACTTGTTCGCTATTATGACAGAAGCAGACATTGCAGCAGGTTTACATTTGCAAAGTCTGTCTCGCAATTGCGAAGTTCCTGTCACAAATGTGACATCTGCAACTGATCAAAATATCACTTGGACGGGATTTTGAACTCATTTCTCAAATTTTCAAACCCTAAGCTCACATAGACGATTTTCCAAAGGAGGGTTCTTCACCAAATCATAGGTAAACGATTTCTAACTCATTTTCTTCAATATATTTCATCTTTTTACATGATTTCATCTCAAAATCTAGGGTTTCCTCATATTGAGGTTGAATTTCAGAACCAATTGCATATTTGGGTTCGTCGGTGAATGGGTAGTCGGATTTTGGTTTGAATCTCAAGTTTTGACCAAGCAATCTCAGGGTTGGTTTTTGACTTTTTGGGGAAAAAATTGGGAAATCTATATTCATGCATTAGAATTGGTTTATTTACCATTTATTGATGTTATTAAGTAAATTATAACTAGATACAAGCGGATTGGAAGTGGAACAAAGAGATAAAGCGGTAATTGAGGTTTGATTTTGTTCGTGGAATCGAGGTAAGTGTTTGGTCTAACCATAACTTAAGGGAATAGGCATTTTTGTCTTATTTTCTACGTGTTAGTATTGAGTACGACATATAGTGTGGTGACGAGTATCTATACGTTGGTGTCGAGCATGCAAGTAAGTCTTATACTATGATTGTTGTAACTCTTATTATGTATTGTTCATGCTTAAATTGATGTTTGTCCATGTTGAACAAGGCTTATGATATTTTCTTGGTAATTGACCATTGTTGAGAAGTGACTCAAGTTGAGACTTATTTTGTGAAGTTAACTATTGAAACGAGATTGGTTATAGCTGATTCCCTTGCCGGAATGTTATCATTTCTATTATTGATCCCTGTGCAGAGATGTTATTGTTTCTATTGTTTGGGTGATGAAGAGCATAAAGCACGAAGGGTGATGCCATGCACGATATTGTGAGAGAGCATTAAAGCACGAAAGGTGATGTCGTGTCATATTTCTATGAGGGTTAATGAACGAAGGGTGATGCCGTGCCATGATTATGAGAGAATAAAAGCATGAAGGGTGATGCCATGCACTTGTTACTGTGTTATCCGTTCTGTTGGTTCAAAGTTGATATTTACCTTGCTTTTTTACTTTATAACCGTCAGAATTTGATATTCCCTCAGCATGTTCCCCTTTCCCGTCTTTATCTGTTCAATTCTGTTATTACTATTTCTCGTATATGATTTAACTGCACAGATTGATATGGTTGTCGTGTCCTAGCCTCATCACTACTTTGTCGAGGTTAGGCTCAACACTTACCAGTACATGAGGTCGGTTGTACTGATACTGCACCCTGCACTTTCTGTGTAGATTTTGGTGCTAGACCACGTGAGTAGTGTTGAGGTTGCTGCCTTCAGTCCACGGGAGACCCAACGTAGATCTGTTGGCGTCCACAAAACCTTGAGTTCCCCTTCACCCTATTTTGGATTATCTGTCAATTTCCATTTCGAGAATAGCTGTAATTCTTTTAAACCAGTATTTGTAGAACTTCTTAGACGTTTGTGAATTGTGACACCAGATCTTTGGGGTAGACATGTATTGAAGTATTTTGAACTGTTATAACACTTCCACATCTTAAATCTGTTTAGCTTTAGTTATTATTTAATTCAGTTTGGGGTTAATCTCTAATGTGTTAAAAACCGAAATTGTTGGCTTGCCTAGCTTTCACTAATAGACGCCATCACGATCCCGATGGTGGAAAATCCGGGTCGGAACATCGAAAAACCCGTTCAAGGGGCGAGTAGAAGTGCCGCATGGTCGCATACCATAGCAACCGCCAACGGGCAACCTTAAAGTGCCCCACATGCCATACCCAAGACCTTAAAAAATGCTACCATATTTGATGATATATGATGGCACAACAGACCCCGAAGATCACATCATTCATTACATCACAGCAGTAAAAGGCAACGACCTTTTAAAAGAACAGGTACCATCTGTGTTGCTGAAGAAGTTCGGCAAAACCTTAACAGGGGGGAGCCTTAACATGGTACTTACAATTACTAGCAAATTCAATAAAACGTTTGAGGAAGTGGTCGACAAGTTTGTCACCACCCACGCCGGGGCTAAGATGGCGGAGGCCAGGGTGAATGACATATTCGTCGTCGGACAATCTCCTGGCAAGAGACTCAGGAAAGAAATTCACAACACCTATAGCGCCGAGTGAGAGTAGGCGAGGATGACCTCAACGGTCCAACCCAACGAGGCTAACGTCAGTCCAAACGGAGTCGAGGAAAGACCGTCGTAATGATGGCCGAAGAGGCCATTTAGGTCCATGCCTTAACCGGGACATACACCAACCATATGTAAGAACGACCATCCCACCATCTCCTCGCCACACAAAAGGGATGTCCAGGCCACATACAGGGACTCAGCAAAATGAAAGAGGTATGCTTCCAATCTTATCTGCTCACAATTTTTGTATTTCCCCTTCAGAAATAGTGTACGCACTAGAGAAGCTCGACCAAAGGTGAAGTGGCCACAAAAGATGAAGTCTAACCCAAGTACCAGAAAGGCGAATGCCCTATGTGAGTTTAATCAGGAGCGGGGTCACAAGACCGAAGACTCCATAGCCCTATGGCAAGAAGTGGTGAACATGCTTCACCAAGGATACCTAAGGGAGCTGATGAGCGACCGAGGAAGAACAAACTTCGGCCGCGGACGAGAACAACACCAGGGCCCTCCAAAGACACCCTCCTCCGCCTGCACCAACCAAATGATCATCGACGAAGGCGACGATGCAACAATAAATCACGTGAAGTTTACCACCACACATAAACTGAAGTGGTCGATCACCCATGAACGGTATGATGACCTCGAAGACAGTATCATCTTCGATAAGTTAGATACCCACAGTTTGACCTTTCCTTACTTCGATTATCTTGTCAGTACTTTATGTATTTCAGATATTGACGTAAAAAGAATAATGGTAGACGACGGAAGCGGTGCGTGTATGTATTATCCACCCTTAAGTCCTCACACAAATAAGACTCGAAGACAAGATAGTACCATGTTACATAACACTAACAGGTTTTAACAATGCAGTTGAGCGAACCTGAGGAATTGTTAAGTTTCTTGGACGCGTACTCGAGTTACAACCAATCCTCATGGCATAAACCAGGAGACAACTTACAATGCCATCATAGGGCAACCCTGGATACATGCCATGAGGGCCATCCCGTCCAGCTTATATCAAGTATTCAAGTTTCCTACTCTGTGGGGAATATTCAGCATCCGAGGCGAACAACGCACATCCCAAGAATGCTAACGCATCGCGCAAGATTGTACATACACTCAATAGTAAAGGGAATAGGCTTGGGAGCATAGCAATTACCAATGTGGGGCTCGAACTCGACGAACAAAAAGATGTCATCAAGGATCCTGACATCGTGGAAGCCATAGGGTCAACGGTAGAATACCTCGACCCCATCCAACTAGACAACACGACCACATCAAAATGGCTTACATCGGCCATAAACTCTTAGAACCAGGTAAATTCATAAATTTTTAATTGACAACGCCGATTTGTTTGCTTTCTCCCATGTAGATATACTAGTATCCCAAAAGACATTGCCACGCACAAGTTGAACGTCAATCCACTCTACCCACCAATATGACAAATAAGAAGAAAATTCAATGCTGCAATCAACGAGGCCATTCGTGATGAGATGGATGAACTACTCGCTAACGACTCCATCTGAGAGTCGAAATACCCCAAATGGGTCGCCAACGTGGTCATGGTGAAAAATAAAAATGGAAAGTGGCGGATGTGCGTGGATTTCACGGACCTAAACAAGGCCTGCCCGAAAGACTCCTTTCCGTTGCTGCACATCGATCAACTCATCGTCGCAACAGTAAGGCACAAGTTGCTAAGTTTCTTGGGCGCCTACTCAAGTTACAACCAAATCCTCATGGAGGAGGAAGACCAGGAAAATACCACTTTCATCACCTATCAGGGGACGTACTGCTACAGAGTCATGCCATTCGGGTTAAAGAACGCAGGGTCGACTTATCAAACAACTTGGCAAAATAATGAAAGTTTACATAGATGATATGTTTGTCAAATTAAAAAGGAAGGAATACCACATCGACCATCTAAAGGAATCCTTCGATATACTAAGGCGATACAGCATAAAGCTGAACCCCGAAAAGTGTGCCTTCAGTGTAACCTCGAGAAACTTCCTTAGCTTTCTGGTGTCACAAAGAGGCATCGAGGGCAATCCCGACCAGATCAAAGCCATCGAGGGAATACGCAGAGTATTGGCCCATAAGAAATAGGTAGAAAAACTGACCAGTCGTATAGCTGCCATGTCGAGGTTCATCTAATGATCCTTTGATAGATTCCACAAATTCTTCAACGTGCTTAAAAAGGACAACAGACTCTAGTAGAATTCAGAATGCACTGAGGCCTTAAGTGAACTAAAGGTATACTTGTCCTCGCCCCCGATACTCGCCAAAGCAAAACCTTGTGAGCGCCTTCGGATATACTTGGCTGTATCAGAGGTCGCAGTAAGTGCAGTGCTGGTCTGTAAAAATAAAGGTAAGTAATCTCCGATCTATTACATGGGCAAAACCTTAGTCGATGCCGAAACAGGTACCCCTACCTCAAAATGTTGGCCTTGGCATTGGTCATAGCTTCACGAAAACTTAGACCCTTTTTTCAATGTCACCCCATATCGGTGGTCACGACCTTCCCCCTAAAAAATATCCTACATAAACCCGAGTTGTCAGGGAGATTGGCAAAGTAGGCCATAGAATTGAGCGAGCACGATATAACATATTAACCGTGAACAGTGATAATATCGCAAGTACTCGCCGACTTTGTCGCCGATTTCAGTGCCAAAATAATGCCTGAGGTCGAGCAGGAAACTTCTCGTACCTCTCCCAGGTTACCCGACCTACGGGTCCTATACACCGATGGTGCTTCCAATGCGTCAAGATATGGACAGGGAATCTTACTCAAGGTACCAATAGGTGAAGTCGTCCGCCAGTCCATACTGTGCCTCGATATGACTAACAATGAGGCCGAGTACGAGGCCGTAATTGCAGGACTAAGCTAGCTCTCAAATATGGAGCACAACAAGTCATCCTCCGATGTGACTCGCAACTCGTTGTCAACCAAGTCACAGGGACTTTCCAAATTAAAGAGAAGAGGCTACAAAAGTACCAGGCAGAAATTCATAAACTACTGCCGGAATTCGACGAATGTCAACTCGACCAGATACCTCGAGCACAAAATATCAAGGTAGATGGCCTCGCCAAGTTAGCAGCAACAATCAAAAACATAGGTGGAAAAGAAAACATGGTTACCCTCCTTCACTCGTCAATAGACCAACTTGAGGTACATTATATAAATTAAACTTGGGACTGGCACAACTGTATTATAACATATTTTCAGGAGGGAATACTCCTATAAGACAAAAAAAGAAGCCAAAAGCTTCGAATTCATACGGCCAGATACAACATCTTAAACCACGACCTATACAAAAGAACATTTGGCAGTCCCTTAGCGAAATGACTAGGGCAAAACCAAACAAGATGCATCCTCGAGGAGGTACAAGAAGGCTACTGTAGTGCCCATACCGGCAACCGAGCCCTTGTTAGATGCCTCATACGAACAGGCTATTATTGGCCCACCGTGAAGAAGGAAGCTGCCGACCTCGTCAAAAAGTGTGAGCAATGCCAGAAATACACTCCTATGATACACCAAGCGAGCGAGCACCTCCACTCGGTCACATTGCCATGGCCATTTATCAAATAGGGAATGGACATCGTGGGAGCACTCCTAGGGGGACAAGGTAATGTGTGTTTCATTTTGGTTTTAATTGACTACTTTTCAAAATGGGTAGAAGAAGGTGCATTTGCCCAAATACGCGAACATGTTATCACATCATATGGAGGAACATCATATGCCACTTCGGCATCCCTAAAGAAATCAGCTGTGACAACGGACCCCAGTTCACTAGGAAAAAGACTGCCAAATTCTTTGAGAAATGGCACATCAACTGAATACTCTCCACGCCATATCACCCTGCAAGCAACGGCCAAGGCGAATCCTCCAACAAAGCAATACTAAACATCATGAAGAAGAAACTCGAAGACGCCAAGGTACTATGGCCGGAACTACTACCAGAAGTGCTATGGGCATACCGCACCATGCCAAAAATAAACACAAGAAAAATGCCATATTCACTAGTCTATGGGATTGAAATAGTGATACCAGTCGACGTCGGGGAACCAAGTTTGAGATACTACAATGAGAGCAGACCAAGCAATGACGAGAACAAAAAGCAAGACCTCGACGAAGAGGAGGAGCGCAAAGACATGGCTTACATAAGAATGATAGCCCAAAAAACAGCAAACAGAATGATATTACAACAAAAAGGCCAAAGTAAGACCACTCAAAGTCGGGGACTATCTGCTCAAGGCCAAAATACAGGAGAGCAAAAATTCAAGAGAAGGCAAACTAGGAACCAATTGGGACGGGCCATACAAAATCACGGCAGTAGCAAACAAAGGATCATCCAAACTAGAAATAATGTAGGGAAAGTTATTACCAAACAATTGGAATGCCGCCCACCTTAAACACTTCAACTTCTAAGAACAGACACCCTCCAAGTCGTACTCTTTTTCCCTCACCCAGGTTTTATCTCAATTGGGTTTTATCGGGGAGGTTTTTAATGAGGTGACGAAGGGAACGTCTCGAAGTTCAAGTATAACTCATCACCCCACCTATCAACTACTTCTCCAGGCTGAGCAATTAATGGACTAGGTATATTGGAACTTCTCAATAGTATTTATGGAACAAATAGAAACATGTAATATTCTCCAATGAATGAAATAAACAAAGCAGCATGCAACATTTTTGCACAACTATACCAAATCATTCTACATCCTATATTCGACCTCGCTCGAATTATTTGAAATTCGATCTCGCTTGAATTATTTTACATTCAACCTCGCTCGAATTTTTTTACATTTGAACTTGCTCGAATTATTTGACATCCGACCTCGCTCGAATTGTTTTACATTCGACCTCACTCAAACTATTTGACATTCGACCTCGCTCGAATTGTTTTACATTCAAACCTCTCTCGAATTACTTTACACTCGACTCGCTCGAATTATTTGACATTTGAGTCTCTAGAATTGTTTTACATTCGAACCTCGCTTGAATTACTTTACACTCGACTCGCTCAAATTATTTTACATTCGACCTTGATCGAATTGTTTTACATTCGACATCGCTCGAATTATTCGACAGTCGACCTCACTCGAATTGTTTTACATTCAACCTCGCTCAAACTATTTGACACTCGACCTCGCTCGAATTGTTTTACATTCGAACCTCGCTCGAATTACTTTACACTCGCCTCGCTCGAATTATTTGACATTCGACTCGCTCGAATTGTTTTACATTCGACCTTGCTCAAATTATTCCACATTCGACCTCACTCGAATTGTTTTACATTCGACCTTACTCGAATTACTTTACACTCAACTTGCTCGGGTTATTCGACATTCGACCTCGCTCGAATCATTTTACATTTGACTCGCTCGAATTATTTTGCAGTCGATCTCATTTTTATCAATGAAATCTCGACTCGTTCAGGCTAATTAATATCCAACCTCAAGTCGGTCTATATTTGACTCTGCAAAAATCAACATTACATGCAAACGACTGCAAAATCAGGGACTTTCCCACGTAGCAAACGATAAGAAAAAGAGAATGGAAATCCAAAAATACATAGCAAAAAGGCAATTGGTCCATTTCAATTGCCGGATTATAGTACTTTTTACAAAGGGCTAGAGGACGCCCTCACAAAAATAGCAAAGAAGAAAAAAACTAAGTACAAAAGCCTCATGCCACATCATCCCCATCAGCATACTCATCATCATACCAAGTATTAGAGGAAATCCCATCCACGATGTCTTTATCATCACCCCCGCTGGGTGTACCAGGGTCGTAACCACAAGCTTTAGGAGCTGCGCGTGCCTTGACACAGACACCCTCAAGCTCCACCTCGGAACCTTTCCGACAGCCTTCAAAGACTTGTACACGTCAAGTTGAGGCTCAGTGTGAACCTATATCTCGTACAACTCTAGAGATACACTAGGATTGGCAGAAGTATTAGAAGTAGACAACTGGGCCTGCTGTTGCTCCTTTTCGGCCTTTAAGGTGACGACCTATTCATTCAGCCCAGATAGCTCTACCTCCAAACTCTCGACCTGCTCCTCCAACCTCACCACCTTGAGCATCGACGTCTCTACCTCATTAGCCCTCTCAAACCTACAAACACATAGGGTACCCTCTAAAGTTGCTGCCTTCGCCATGGTGGCTATCCTGGTCCTTTCAGCCAGATTCAGCTCTATGACCCTAGTGCTCAATTCCGTCATCAAGTTGATGACCCTAGCCTCGCATTGTTCAAACTCGACCTTTAGGGACACCACCTACGCCTAGAGATATGCATTCTCAGCCATTAATCCCTTGCTCACCTCGAGCTTGTCCTATTTAGCCTTTAGCGCTCCCTTAAGCATGCTGAATCTGCTGATGGCCCTCAAAAGCTCCTCTTAATTCTTCTTTAGTTCCTCGTCTTTCTTCTTTAGCTCCTCGTCTTTCTACTGGAAACCATCACTGAGCGACTAAAACTGGCCGCCCTAGCTAAGTATCTCGGCTAGCGTTCGATGCTTAGAATAGCTCTCTGTACTTGAATGTCATTTTCTTGAAAATGACCATCCTCCGCTCTTCCTGCCGATCCCACTCAATCCCCATGATAAGGGTATGACATGCACAAAAAAAAGAGAAGAGGTCATTGGAAGCAAGTTACACATACGAAATGAACTTAACCTAACATGAGAAAAGCAAACTCACTCACAAGGCCATTCCAGATATACCCAACGACAAATCTGCATCTTTCGGCATTTGCAGCATTCTATTCTCAAAATCTATGCACATAGAAGTGAAGGTTGGCACTACCCGTTATGAGTTTGCTAGAAGGTCATAATCTACGGGGATGACTATGTGCTGATCAGGTCCCTCTGTCCTTATCTCCACTTGGGTAAACCTCTCCTCAAAAGTCCATACTTCCTTAGGGTCGACATCAGAACCCGAACTTTTGCTGAAGATGAGCCAACTCCGACTATTCGAGCAGGCTCCCTCCTATCATAGGTCACCCCGGTTGCTGATGGTCTCTCTTCTATGACAATAGCTGGCGTGGCAGCAGCCTCAATGTTCAATAAGGAAGCTGCCTCCACATCGAAATTGATGTGCCTTTCTAACTTGGTATCAACAACATCGATCCTTCCAATCTCCATTCTCCATCTTTTTTGGAGTACTGCCTCCCCCTCGTCTTGAGACGAGTCGTCAACTAGATACAGGATGCAGTGATCAGAGGTCTTAGTAGATGTGCTGGCTGCCCGTGGGGCGGAATCACCCAACGGCGGAGCTAGAGTTTGACCTCCCTGTATGGACTCAGCTATATGAACCGTATTCCAATTGATGCAACTGCCTGTCGGAATGCAGGCAATGGAGCTTTCACCTTTTTGGAAGCTTGCCGACCTAGCACCAAAGGAAGGTCGCATCAAAAGGCGATAGTGAGCAGCAATAAGTTGGAAGGTAGAAATATCACTTACTGGATGAAGTCTTGGGTCCAAAGCGCTTGTAGAAGGATGCCCAGTTGCGAATTCCCATGGCGTGGGGCAATACGCGAGCCACCCAATCTTCAATATCGGAGACGAGAGAAGGTACATGCCTCTCAGCTAAAAACAGGAAAGTTGTGAGTGGGTCAGAAATGAAAGAAGAAGAGGAAGAAAAGAGAAAATAATGAACACATGGCAAGATACTTACGATTATAGTTCCATTACTCGGGGAACCCGATCGGATTTGTCACTAGATGCTCGGTCTTGATGAAGAAGTATTTATGCCAGAACTGTTGGTTCGCCTTATCATCCATCCCGGCCACCAACCCTTTGGTCCCACGATGTTGCAGATGTATCAATGTGCCTCTATAAGAACCGAGTAAGAATAGATACAGAAGATGGAAGATATTGACCTTACAGCCGACCAACTCTGTGTACTTCGCCAGTATTAGAAAAACTTTGTATAAGTGAGGGAAGAGTCGCATCGGGTAGACGTTGTAAAAGTGGTAAAATTCCTCCGCTAATAGGGGGAGAGGAAGAGAATAACTGACTAGGAATAGATAAATGTAGAAAGCGCAATATCCAGGCTGGTGAACCTGTACTATGTTGCCTCCCGCCAGAACAATTTTGACGTGAGAAGGAATATCATATTTGGACCGGATGTCAGCCATTTGATGCAGCCTCGTCTAAGAAAGCTCCTGAGTAGGAGCGAGAGCAAGATCCTTTGAGAAGTCATTTATGACTGAAGAATTCTTAGGAACCACCTCCTCTACTGTGCGAAGCTTTCTTCCTCCTCAACCATGGATTCCTCACCGCCAGGAGGAATGGCCACCAATAAAGGAGTGGCATCAGAGACTTTCTCGTGAATATGGAGTGTGATTTGTGATTTTGACATTGTTTGATCTGATTTGAGGCCTCGAGCAGGTATGCATTATGTTTTGGGGTTGGTTGGCATGATTGGTTGGGGTCTCGAGGGCCTCGAGTGGATTCCGGATGGCTAACAGATCAAATTTGGAATTTGAAGAACGAATGAAGCAACTGCCTTCTAGTGTAACCGCACCTGTGAGACTTCGACCGCAGGTATGGAGCTACAGAAGAGGCCATGGAGACGCAGATGTGGTGTTGGGCCAAAAGTGAAGAGAACATAGATGTAGTCATACAGCCATAGAAGCGGGATCGCACTTGCGGTAGGTGAGGTAGAGAAGCGGAAAAGGCAGCCTGGTGAGAAATCACAGGAGCGGTAATGGGGCCGCACCTGTAGAACCGCAGAAGCAGTTGAGCAGTGAGGTTCTTTAAATCAGGGGTTTGTCTCATTTCAACTCCATTTCTTCCATGGGGGCCGATTTTGAAGCAACTTTGAGGTGCCATTTTCACCACCTAGTAGGAGGTAAGTGGTTTATACTAGTTTTCAGTTAAATATATGAATATATACGAATTTGAGCATGGAAATTAGTGGGAAATTGTGGGGTTTGGTAGGAAACCTAAGATTTGGTATTTTTAGATTGTTACCACGAATTTGGGCATGAATTGAGAATAAATGACATATTTGAGTTCATGAGGTTAAGGGTAAACTTTATCTTCACAAAAATTTGAAATTTGGGCACGTGGGCCTGAGGGCGATTTTGTCAACTTTTGATCAAGGTTAGATTATTATGAGTAATTGAGCATATATTAATGGGTTTGCATAATTATTGTCTAGTTTTGGGGTGTTGTGCATCGATTTGAGTCTTCGAAAGGGCTTGGAAGCCAATTATGGAACTTCGGAGCGAGGTGAGTCTCCTTTCTAACTTTGTAAGAGTGAATTGTCCCCATAGGCAAAATAATTAACTATGTGCTACTATTGTGGGGGCTACATATGCACGAGGTGACGAGAGTTCGTGCGTAGCTACTATTAGGCTTAAGTCCGGGTAGTCTAGGAACCCAAAAGCATGCTTTACTTGTAAATATTTGCAATCTTGTTGTCAATTTAAATGCTTGAAACATATCGAACTTTGTAGATAAATTTCTAAAAGGCTAGACGTCGTTTTTCTGAACTTTTAAAAGAGAAATTTCTTTTCCTTGAATAATTGCCCTCTGATGAATTCTTGATTGATTGTTTGTAGTGTTTATTTAAATTTGACCGTGTCGCATTTATGATTCACGAGTGGGGTAATAGATGTATCTATGGTTCATGCCAGTCAACCATCTGGCGGTGCACAATTTAAATATTGTTGGATTAAGTCATACAAACTTGGCATGATTTGCGCATGCTTGTATTTGGTTGACTTGCAAATTGTAAATGATAATATTGTCTCCCTGACCTAACATAAATATATAAATGATGAAAAATTAATTTTGAAAATGAATTTGTAAATTCCCTATTAATGAAAGAACTGTTTACTTGCTTCATGCTATTGAGTTACAGCCATTTTTATAAATTTCTCAATTTATTATACTATTGATATATCATTATTGGATCACTATCACGTGTCGAAGTCGACCTCTCATCTCTACTTCTTCGAGATTAGATGGGATACTTACTGGGTACACATTATTTTCGTACTCATGCTACACTTGCTATGCATTTTTGTTGCACGGGTTCATGCATACCTAGTGATCTAGTGGGTGTAGCAGCATGGTTGATATGGAGACTTAGGTGAGCTGCACCTCTCGATACAACTCGCGGACAATAGAGTGTCCTTTAGAGTATAGTAGTTCTTTCTATCCAATTATATTCCGGACAGTTATCGTGTTGTACTTTATTTCCTAGAAATTGCTCATGCACTTGTGACACCGGGTTCTGGGATAATTATGGGATTATTCAATATTATGTTTGTTAAAGGTATCATCATTATTTCAGTAAATTTCATTATTTATTGTTTAATATATAAAAGAAATGATTTTAATAAATACCTAAAATGGGAATTTAATTATCTCCTTGGTGTTGGCTTGCTTGACAGCGGTGTCCGGCGCTATCACGATCCTTAGTGGATTTTGGGTCGTGATAACATGGTATCAGGGCACTAGGTTACCTTAGGTCTCACGAGTCATGAGCGAGTCTAGTAGAGTCTTGCGGATCGGTATGAAGACATCTGTAATTATCTTCGAGCAGCTATAAGACTGTTAGGAGCACTTTCCTTCTTGATTCTTTATCGTGTGACTTGATTCCTTTGAGTCTTGCTTATGCCTTTATTTACTTCCTTCTCAATTTTACGCGATGTAAAGAGCTTATTATAGATTAGGAATTGAGGAATTTTAATGGTACTACCGATGTGGTGCGGGATGTCTCTCCCCGCGTGGTTGTTTGGGCTATTGTCATCGCCTTGTGGAAGGATATTCTGTCATTTCAGCTCTGGAGCTATACTTCTGAGAGCTTTGAGGCTATGCATAGATTGCTATGATGCTCAAGAATGGTTATCACACGGTATTGATGTGATGGTGGGATGTTGTCCATGCGTGGAAGCAGAGTATGACTTGGAAGGAGGTTTTCTCAGTGAATGATTCGAAGATTTGGTATTGCATTTCCGGCTGAGGATAATCAATCGGACTATGGATGTTCGGGTTTGGGTTGATAGAGTAACAAGACTTGGTATTTTCAAGTGTGGTGGAATTTTTATCTGTGACGCGGTATCGTCGTCCTCGCCTATGGGGCGGGATGTTGTGAGATAGTATTGAAGAAGCGGCTGCCATAGATCGCGGTGCGCGATGGCTTAGGATTGAATCAATATTTCTAATGTCAACGGCTCAAGAAAAGATGATCTTTGGAAAGGTTTAAAGTTAGTAGCGGTCTATTGGTTCAAGTGCTACTCAAATAGATTTTGACCTAAGGCATCATCTGAGTAGCAAAGGATGATGAAGAACACGTGGGAAGTGTCATGTGGTGGTTAAACTTCTAGAAGGCCGGGTGTAAGAAGCAGAAGTTGAGTAGTTTCCTAAAGAAGTGAGTTTACCCAAAGTGGGAGAGTGGCAGAGTAGCATATGGGTTCAGTGGAAGGATAACCACGCACTTTGAGGAAAGGTTTAGAGTGATTTGGGAATATTAGTGGATGGAGATTAGGTCCACGGGCTTAATTTGAATTATTTCTTGTTATACAGTGGGAGGTTGGATGCAACAAAAAGGGGTTGCTTGATATGGATAATGATACAGCATGACCTCGATTTGGAAGGTATTGTCTCACATTTAGTTGATGTCCATAAGGAGTGAACGAAATCGTACAGCTAGTGAATGAGCATGAGCTCAGGATGGGTTATTGATTTCGTTGTAATTGAGCATTGTAGCATTGCTGGGAGATGTCGGCATGTAATTTCCACAGGTGGGCTATCTCCTATGAGCAGATCAACGGTCGCGTGGTTGGTGAAGCTTCTGCGAAGAATCCTACTAGCTATCCAGTAAGAAGTCAAATATGTGAATGTTACTAGAGATTCAGAGTGTTTATGAAATGCTAATGGAACGATTTCGTGGAATTTGGCAGTTGATTGCACAAGGTTATGTCGATGAGAGATAAAAAATCTTGAGGGATTCCAGAGTTGTGTAATAGTAGCTCCAAGCTAAGTGCAAGAGTCCCACCGCCTACGACTGTGTTGCATGTTTATTTACTTGTGGGGTTCTGGCTATTGACATAGGGCCAAGTTATTTCAGCTAAGGGAAAAGAATATAAGTGGAAATTTGAGCAAATGGTTCGAGAGATGTGTGCCATAAATGGCCTTATCAATTATGTTTCGGTATGGGGAAGATTCAGGATTTTCGCTTCGTGTAGATGCAGGTGCTTCGTCGAGATGGTATTCAAATGCTAGAAGAATCTTGGAGTTGATTATATTTAGGACCAAGTCAGAGTGGGTGACTCTTAATAACGGTCCTAGTGGATTCCAAAGTTAAGGCACGGTGCCTAAGGATTTCGAGTCCATAAGTATGGTTAAGAATCGAGCTTTGCAACGGATTATGAAAAGAGGCTCGAAAGGTTCTATGATATCTTTGTCTTGTAGTATAGCTTTTAGAGGAATGAAAGAGAATGACTTCGGATTCGTAAAAGGGTTTTCATAATGGGTATATCATAAGAATATGCAAATATGCACACAAGGGGGTGTGAGACAGTTTGTGGGATTTGAGACGGCATGGTCTCATGATACAAAGCCACTCGGGATGAGTGCGGTTGAGTTCGTTATGTGTTGAATTGAGTTATTGTTATTTCTGAGGCGATTAAGGATAAATTTGAAGAAGTTAGATTGGTTAGCCATGGTTGAATTGGCATATTGGTGGCAGTGATCAGTTCCTTCAACGTGATTGAGTTATGCAGGTAATTTGTGACGATATATGTGAGGCTTGACGGCCATCGTAATTGATTTTATTTGGGATCATTCAAGTGCTATGGCCGGTTATGTGTGGGTAGAACCCGGAGGGGTTGTGATGGTTCAGACCACTACTTGAGGATTAGAATGTCCTGTGGTTATGAGAAGTTACTCGCGTGTTGCCATGATTCTCTTGGAATGGGTTAAGCAAAATTTTCTAGGTGATGAAGTGTTTACCCTATTAATAGTATAGGAGTTATGATGAAATATCTGGTGTTATCGCATATTGTATTGTTAGGTGCAGTGAGCGGTATGGGATTTGAAAGTGAGGATCCAGGTAGCAGTTCGGCGTCGACAAGGATGTCATGAGCTCAGATGAGCAGAAAAAGGATTGGGATGTTTAGAGTAAGCTGGTATTGTCTTCAGCATCACCTGAGATCGGGGTTTCTGTAGGAGGCTTTGCATCTTGGTTATAGATTCTTGTTATGCTTTACAACATTAGTGCGGCCGGTGATAAGGATGTGCGCACTTGTTATTTGCTACAGAAGGTTGTGGGAGCGTGTCTCACGGGAAGATGGAATGAGTGCGACATGTAGTCACTTGATTGATTGGGAATTTAAACTAATTATGAAGATTGTGGTAATATTGCTGATTTAAGAATTTATGCCTAGAGGGCACTAGGTTTATCGAGTTTTAGACTATGGAGGTTACCCCGGTTATGATGGTTGTTCTTGTGAGTTATAGGAGAAAAGGGTTATTATGGATCCTTGAAAGGTTATTAGCCTAGTTCGGTATGATCAAATCGGCTTGAGGTTTATGGATGGATTTATATGTGATTATGGGCTCTATATCAGGCCGGATGTGTTCATTCCAGCTTTGCACTCCTTATGGAGGAGCATTCGAATGTTGGGTGTTGTTTCGGTGTCAGCTATTTCAGGTAATATTATATGGTGCCATGTGAGTTGTTAAACGGCTTGGTAAAATCTTATGTGTTGAGGTTCAGCATAGAGATGGTGTTATGTGAGTAGGATGGCTCTTGAGATTTAGATCATATATCGCACCTCAGCTATGCTTGCGTTTTGTAGCTTATGGCGCTATATGTGCCCCCCTCCCCCCCCTCCTGAGAGATGGTATTATGCGCTTAGCGTGCTTGTGACTGATATTCAATATTTTGTAGTAATGAGCAATTTAGCTCAGTGTATATCTCGTATGTGAATTTTATGTGTGGATCGGGTGGCACGCCGCCACGGGCATGTTATTTGGATCGGGTTGTACGCCGCAACAGTATGATGTTGAGTACAATTTTCTATATTCTAGCATTTGCGTGTTTTGTTTTCCATTTTCTAAGGAAAGTTCATATTAGCTGCGTGAGTTAAGTAGTCTCTTCTAGAGTTTGCTTTCCTTATGTATCGCGTTCGAGTTGGTAGCCTATTGGCACGTTGTGGCATCAAATGAGATTTTTGGTCATGTTAGGGGTGGCTTATTGCTTGAGCAGTTTGTACTGGGTGAGATAAGATTATTGGATCTATGATCTGTGCGATCAGATTATAGGAAGTATATTAAATAGCAAATACCATTAGGTGGTTCAGAATGAGGTAATGGTTCTTGTCAGGAATATAGCCTCAATGATTTGTTGACTCGGCAGTTGGTTATGAATTTCTACATGTCTCTTCCATCGTGGAAGTATTGTAAGAGTTGGAACAAGACTTATATATGTCACGAGGCACATTGTAAGCATCAGATTCAAGGAATGTCGATTATTATGATCAGAGAATGTTATTATGGTCTTGTGAATGATGTGGTGCACGGTGGGAATTCAGCAAAGGTATGCAGTCATGTTCAGGTACCTCATGTAGTGATTGATATGGTGTTTATATATTGGAAGCAGGCCTAACAGAGAATTTCGGATGTTGAAACTGGGATCTAAGGCTCACTTGCCTAAATAAAAGATGATATCTTCAGGTTTGATCGAGCTAATGTGCTCAACTGAGTTGTGGTAGCACTAATAAGTGTTCGAGGTGTTTAACAGTGATTTTGGGCAACTTCAGTGCAGTTCTCAGTACGTTCGAGGATGACGTATGTTTAAGTGGGAGAGAATGTAACGACCCGGCTGGTCGTTTTGAGCTCTAGCGTGTCGTTTGCCAGTTTGAGGCCATGAGCAGCTTCATTTAAGGTATTATAACTTTTATGTGTGGTCGGAATCGAATTTCGGGAATTTAAGAGTTGATTTGGAAAGAAACTTCCCATTTCGGAAGCTTTAAGTTGAAAGAATTGAGTAAGCATTGATTTATAAGTAAACGATCTCGGAATCGGGATTTGAATGTTCCAACAGGTTTGTATGATGATTTTGGACTTGGGCGTATGTCCGGATCAGGTTTTGGATTACCCGGAAGGTTTCGACGCCTATTGTGGAAGTTGGCATTTTTGAAGAATTCCATAAATTTGGGTTGAAGTGCATTTTAATGCTATCGATGTCCGATTGAGATTTCGAGTCTGGGAATAGCTCTGTATGGTGATTCTGGTATTGTGACCATGATCGGAAGTGAATTTGGAGGCCCGTAAGTTATTTTGGGTTCATTTGGCTAAAGTTAGAAATTTTAAGGTTTTTGAGAAGTTTGACCGGAAGTGGACGTTTTGATATCGGGGTCGTATTCTAATTTCGGAAGTTGAAGTAGGTCGGTAATATCAAATATGACTTGTGTGCAAAATTTGAGGCAAATAGGACGTGATTTGACAGGTTTCATCATCGAATAAAGAAGTTCGAAGTTCTAATGTTCATCAAGATTGAAATGGAGTGTGATTCGTGATTTCGACGTTGTTTGATGTGATTTGAGGCCTCGAGTAGGTCTGCATTATGTTTTGGGGCTGGTTGGCATGATTGGTCGGGGTCCTAGGGGCCTCGGGTGGATTCCGGATGGCTAAAGAATCAAATTTGGAATTTGAAAAAGGAATGAAGCAGCTACCTTCTGGTGTAACCGCACCTGCGAAACTTGGGCTGCAGGTGCAGAGCCGTAGAAGCGGCCATGGGGACGCAGATGCAGTGTTGGGCTAGAAGTGAAGAGACCGCAGATGCGGTCATATAGCCGCAGAAGCAGGACCGCACTTGCGGTAGGATGGTGCAGAAGCAGAAAGGGCATCCTGGTGAGAAACCGCAGGAGCGATAGTAGGGCCGCACATGCAGAATTGCAGAAGCTGTCGAGTGACTGCAGGTGCGGAAATGCTAGAGGCAGTGAGGTTCTTTAAATCGGGAGTTTGGCTCATTTCAACTCCATTTCTTCAATGGGAGCCGATTTTGGAGCAACTTTGAGGTGCCATTTTCACCACCAAGTAGGAGGTAAATGGTTTATACCAGTTTTGAGTTAAATACATGAATATATACGGATTTGAGCATGGAAATTAGTGGAAAATTGTGGGGTTTGGTGGGAACCTAAGATTTGGTATTTTTGGATTGTTACCATAAATTTGGGCATGAAATTGAGAATAAATGACATATTTGAGTCGTGAGGTTATGGGTAAACTTTATCTTCGAAAAATTTTGGAATCCGGGCACGTGGGCCTGAGGGTGATTTTGTTTACTTTTCGATGGGGGTTAGAAATTACTATAAATTGGATTATTATGAGTAATTGAGCATATATTAACGGGTTTGCATAATTATTGGCTAGTTTTGGAGCGTTGTGCATCGATTTGAGTCTTCGGAAGGGCTTGGAAGTCAATTATGGAACTTCGGAACGAGGCGAGTGTCCTTTCTAATCTTGTAAGAGGGAATTGTCCCCATAGGCAAAATAATTAACAATGTGCTACTATTGTGGGGGCTACGTACGCACGAGGTAACAAGAGTCCGTGCGTAGCTACTATTAGGCTTAAGTCCGGGTAGTCTAGGAACCCAAAAGCACGCTTTACTTGTAAATATCTGCAATCTTGTTGTCAATTTAAATGCTTAAAACATATCTAACTTTATAGATAAATTTATAAAAGGCTAGACATCATTTTTCTGAACTTTTAATAGAGAAATTGCTTTTCCTTGAATAATTGTTCCCTGATGAATTCTTGATTGACTGTTTGTTGTGTTTAGTTATATTTGACCGCATCGCATGTATGATTTGCAAGCGGGGTAATAGATGCATTTATAGTTTTCGCCATTCGACCCTCTGGCAGTGCACAATTTAAATATTGTTGGATCGGGCCGTACGACCTTGGCATGATTTGTGCATGCTTGTATTCGCTTGAATTGCAAATAGTAAATGACGATATTGCCTCCTTGTCTTGACATAAATGTATAAATGATGAAAAATGAATTTGAAAATGAATTTGGATATTCCCTATTAATTAAAGAACTATTTACTTGCTCCATGCTATTGAGTTACAACCATTTTTATAAAATCTTCGATTTATTATACTATTGATATATCATTGTTGGACCACTAGCAAGTGTCGAAGTCGACCTCTCGTCTCTACTTCTTCAAGATTAGACGAGATACTTACTGGGTACACGTTGTTTTCGTACTCATACTACACTTGCTATGTATTTTTGTTGCAAAGGCGCATGCATACCTAGCGGCCTAGTTTGACGCAGCAGCATGGTTGATACGAAGACTTAAGTGAGCTGCTCCTCTCGAGACGACCCGCGACCAACAGAGTATCCTCAGAGTATAGTAGTTCTTTCTGTCCAATTGTATTCCGGTCAGTTATCATGTTGTACTTTATTTTCTAGAAATTGCTCATGCACTTGTGACGCCGAGTTCTAGGATGATTATAGGATTATTCAATATTAAATTGTTAAAGACATAATCATTATTTCAGTTAATTTCATTATTTATTGTTTAATGTAAAAAAGAAATTATTTCAGTAAATACCTAAAATGGGAATCTAATTATCTCCTTGATGTTGGCTTGCCTGACAGCGGTGTCCGATGCCATCATGACCTTTATTGGATTTTGGGTCGTGACAGGGTCCCCACAACATATGATGGTGTATTTGGTAAAGAGGACTACCCCAACTGGGTAATTATGTATTATCTCTATTATAAAAGTGATAAACTAATAGTCATTTTTTCGCCAAACTGGAAAAATCAGCTTATTTTGAGAAGTTCTTTTTTTAAAAGTGCTTTTTGAAAATATATTTTTGGAGAAAAGCAGTTTGTGTTTGGTGAAAGCACTTTTGAACAACAACTTGTGTTTGACCAAGCTTTTCAAAAATTACTTTTTAAGTGGCAAATTACGAATAAGGACATGATTAGATTTGCTTAATAGTTAATGTTATGTAAGTCGATAAACAGTCATAAATATTTATTATTAAAGATAATAATTAAGATTTTTTCTTTTATTTAAGTAAAATATAAAAACAAAATTAAAACGTACTTTATTCTTTTAAGATAATTTGAATATATCTTAAAATATTCAATGAATATGAAAGTTCATCCCAAAATTCATTATATATTACTTAATAGTTTAACTAAGTAAGGTTATTTTGGTATATATAATATTTTGCTAAGGGTATTTTTGGTAGGAAGAAAAGTCAAAACTGCTTCTGCTTCTAGCCAAAAATATCTTTTTTCCAAAAAAAAAAACTTGGCCAAACACCTCAAATTGAGGAAAAAAAGTAATTTTTTTTTTTAAAAAAAAAAGAAAAATACATTTGGCTTGGGAAGAAGCTTGGCCAAACAGGCTATAAGAGACGAGTAAAAACAAGTAAAGGAAAAACACTAAACATCTTCGTGTTTCTATGATTTGAGAAGAATTAACCATTCGTACAAATAGTTGTCATCCAACGGTAAGGCTGGCAAGTGGGCCGGTCTAGGATCAGGACTGGTCCATGATCGCGGCCCGTGTGGGTAGTGGGCCTACACGGGCTGAACCGTTTAAGACCGCAACCAGGGAGGTAGGCCTGGCAAGTGGGTTGGTCCTTAGTTTGAGGCCCACGAGAACGGGCCGTTTGAGATCGGGACCAGACCGGTCCTAGCGGGCCTAAACGGTCCCAAGGGCCATAATTTTTTAAAACAAATCTGCCCGTTTGGGTATTTAAAATTTAGTCATTTTCTCTGCCAAAATAGGCGTTGGCTATTTACAAAATAGTTGTTTAATCTCCCCCTCCCCCAACTTTGTTTAACTCCAAACTTTTTATAATTATATTTTTTCCATATTTTTCAACTATAAATACCCCCTCATTCTTTTATATTTCTCACAAAATCATCAATCTCTCTCTAATTTTCTTCAATAATTGCTTACTTAATTGTTACAATTTGTGAAAATTTTTGTTTGAAGTCTTCAACAATAATTAATTTTTAACAAGTTGTTCAACAATTCGGTAAATTCATTCCAACTCTTAAATTTTAATATTAATAATTTTGTTTGTTTTATTTACTTTGTATTGCTTGATTAATTAAGATGGCTTATTCCTTAAACAATATTTAGTAAAAATAAGGAAAAATCCAATAGTTGTGAATCTAGTGGCCAATCTGTTCCCCCTCCACTACCCCCGGCTCCCCGACCCAAACTTGTTACCCATCCTACACCTACTATTCATGGTAGCAATAATAGTTTATTACAATTTACCGAGGGTCAATTTTTCCATAATATTACACCCGGTGAACAATTAAACCATGAATATATGAATGTTCTTTATGGTAATCCAACTATTGATGAAAATGATGATGAAGAAAAAGATTTTGATAAAACGGAACAGGATGTCGATACACCCACTAGTCATGCTCATGAAGTTAACCCAACTAATAATAATCCAAATGATGCCCCGTCTGACCCTCTTGTTACTGCCCCTACTTTTTCTAGACAATCTTCTAAACGGGCAGAAACATCTCTTGTTTGGCCATTTTTTACTCAACTAAGAGAAAAAATTGGGCTAAGTGTAAAACTTGTGGCAAAGAGTTAGTTTTTAAATATGTTGGGGAGGGGAGTGGGGAGGGGACGGAAAGTTTGGCTAGACACATATTGCTACACCCTCACGATAAAGTTAGATATCTTCGTATGAAAGCTTTGGTCGAGGGGAAAAGTGTACCTAGTCAGGCTAACCTTAGTACCGGGTCAAATCAATTTCAACCGAAAATTAATATTGTTACCGGTAGTATTTTATATTATGATCCAAAAGATCGGAAAGAATTGGCAAAAATAGTTATTGTTATGTGCTTATCCTATAGTTTTTCTTCTAACTCTCACTTTGTGCATTATATTAGAAAAGTTTTTAATCCTACTTATAAAGGTTTTCCTCGCACAACCGTAAAGAGAGATATTTATAAATATAAACATGAATATGAACAATATTTGCGCTATTTATTTACTCATATTAATTGTCGTGTTTCTATTACTACTAATATTGGTAGAAGTGGTAATGAATGTGATTATCTTACTGTTACAAGTCATTGGATTGATGAGGAATGGATAATGCAAAAGCCCATTATTGCTTATAGAATAATTAATTCACGTCACATAGGGCAGTTTATTTCTAGCACGGTTACGGATATTTGTAGATATTTTTGCATTAGTGATAAAATAATGTCAATTTCAATGGATAATGCTACTAGTAACACTAATGCTGTAGCATTGCTTACCACTACACTAAGTCCTGCATTTAGTAATATTTTTCATGTTACATGGATTTGTCATATTTACCATTTAATTGTGGGTGATGGTATGAGAATTTTATATGTTGAAATTGAAAAGGTTAAAATGGCTCTTAATTGGCATTTTTATTCAAACAGCAGAAGTAGACTTAGAGAATATTTTAAAAGATGCGATGAATTTGGCCTAAGAGAAAGAAAGGTTCCTAAACCTTGTCCATCTAGATGGAATTACATGTATGAAAGTTTAGTTGTTGCATATGAATATAGGAAATCCATAAACTCAACGTTTAATGCTCATGTAAGTGATGATGATGACACCTTACAAATGCGAATTGGGTTAATGTTAAAATGCTTGTAGATATTTTAGAAAAATTTCATATCACTACAAATGAATTTTCTGGGCAATATTATCTTACTATTTCTAACTGTTTAGTTTATATTGCAGAACTTGCAAATTTGTTTGATCATTTTTTAGAGGGTGGGAGAATTTATCAACTTCCTATTGATTCTATGAGAAAAAGTTTAAATATATTTTTCCTATTCCCCCTATTTATGGTGTTGATACCTTATTAAATCCTACTATGAAATTAGGAGGTCCTCAATTTTGGTATGAAACTGTTTATAATGGTTTAACACTTGAAGATGAGGAGTTGTCTAAATTTCCGGACGTAATAGCCTCAATTAAAATAAATGCTAAAACTATTTATAATGCTTATCAAGTTGCATTAGATCATGCTAGACTAAATATTTTAACTCCTTCTTCTTCTAGTTCTCGATCATCTAAAAAAACTGCGGGAGTAAGAGCACTTAGTGCTTGGGTGGGGTTCAGGGGTTCTCAAGGTTCTAGTACTAGTGATTTTTCACAACTAAATGAGCTTAAAGTTTATTTGTCATAGGAAATTGAGGAAGTGAATCCCGATGGCTCCTTTAATATTTTAAAATGGTAGAAAGACAAAGAAAAATACTTTTTGATTCTTTCAAGGATGGCCTGAGACATTTTAACTATTCAAGCTTCAACAGTGGCACCGGAGAGCGCTTTCAGTCAAGCAAGACTTCAACTCGGTGATTATAGAGCGTCTATGAGGGAGAGCTTGGAAAAATCAGTACTTTTCAGAGATTGGATCCATTCGGAAAGAAGAAATTTTAGACTTGCTGAATCATAACAAGAGGTAGACGAAGCTTACGAAGAAATGCTAGCTGAACTTGCGGGGGATGCTGCTTCGCACTGAAGTGGTGATGACCAAGCTACTTTTCCTCCACCACCAACGAAAATTCCTCCGAACCTTGAAGGATTTATGAAATTTGTAAGAGATACCATGTAAGTTGTATGAATAAAAATTAATATGCAACTTGTATTTTGGCACATCTTGACTAGTTTTCTTTTCTTCTCAATGGTGGTATTAGCACCTTGTTGTGCTCATTCCATAGGGGGAAGAAAGACATTGCCATATTTTTTTTAATGTTATAATAAAATCATAACGCATTGCTTTGAATATCTCTTTATAATATTTTTATCTTTAAATTTGAATTAAAAGATTTAGGTCACAATTTTATAATATAATTTACAAGGAATTGCCTTAGATATTTTATTACCATTTTCCCCTAACTTCTATAAAAAAAATTAAAGTATTCGTTGGGCCCACTTAGGCCCGGGACCCTCCCACTTAGTCTGGGACCATTAGTTCATGGGGCCTGTCCTGGGCCGGTTCCTACAAAAAGCCTGCGAAGCCCGTTTAAGTTGGGACCAGGTCCACTTAGGACCGGTCCACGAAGCCCACTTAGGCTCGGGCACGGCCTACATGTCAGCCTTATCAAACATAAATGTATAATATATAGTACAAGAGCTTTTAAAGGATAAAATCAAGAAAATCGATATTAAATTATTGAAGTTGACATGCAAAATACTTGGTTCAATTGTAGTTGATGATATTATGTGCACATAATTACAAGAAAGTGATTTGTTCTTAATTACATGTTACGCCTTTTAATTAAAATCAGTGCAATCATATGTTATAATTAAGAAAAAATCAAAATAGGAAGAAGAAAAAAAAGTCTACGGGAAGTGTATGGGTCAAAATCTGACCACACGTAGATTAGCGCTAAAGGAAATGGTAAGGGGTCGACTAAGCCGTGGTCACATCTACAAGGCGTAATAACACTGCCGAGATCGAGCCATCAGAAAGCTTGTACGGCAAAGTAAATATCGTGATACTTAAGGGAAGCGACGTAAAGTACAAACAAGAGATGAAGGCATTCTGGCTAAGGACCGTTGGACAAAAGGGAATACTGATAATATATATAGGAGGTAAGAAGACAAGAAAAATGGGCTTCTTCTCCTGGCGAGAGGTGAAAAAAACCAAGAAAATGTTTAGATAGTGACTACAAATCTCTGTAATTGTGATTATTGAATCAACAAAGATAGATCTCGTTACTGTCGATGGCATTCCATCTTTTTCGTCTTTATCATTACATCACGGGTTAATATGTCAAGAATATAAGTCTATCATCTATATTTGATATCTTGTATGATCCCAAAAAGTTTATAAGCTTGATTATATCTTATTCTCTTATTCAATATGCTTAGATCTAGAGTTAATTATCTTTGAATAAGATTTATCCTTTATTTTCTTCATTAATTAGTTTAGCAAAAAGCTTAACACTTTTTGGTCAAATAATTTGGCGCCATTTGTGGGGATTTCTTAGCCAAAATTTTAGTTTCCTTTAGATTTAAAACCAGCTAAAGTATCACTTCCCGGCTGTCATAGCCTCACCATCTCGGTATAAACACCAACTTGAAAAAGTGATAGATAAGCTTTTGAGACAACCAAACCAATCTAGGTCAGATCTCTACATGAAATCGAAATTAGGTTCGATGTATAATCAAAACCCACGCCTCGCCTATAACGATGGGTTCGGCACGTCGTGCGAGTACTCAAAGTGGGATTACGGCCACTACGCACTTAGCACGCCCGCAAACGTATTTGTCGTATTAACGTTATATGTCGATCTAAACTTCCACCTCTTAGGAAGGGACGATAGCCTACTGTATGATTTTTTGAAATAACCGACTTATCCTGCTTTATTTTTGTACACAATTGTAATTTATGTACAGGGTATATCATGGTTCCCTTGTTATCTGCACACATCGGATGGGGTCAAGTCGAGACTCAAGCTTGAGATCCCGACGGGCAAGGTAAGTTCAGCCATAAGAAGCCTAAACTTGATAAATGGCGAAGCCAAACATGGGGTTGCAAAATTTGAAGTACGGGACGGAACGGGTCACCTTTCAGCGCCCCTCCCCCCTCGCCGACTTACCAGGTCAAGGTAACAGGCGATATCATTTGGATCTAACTTGTCGTTTTTCTCTTTTTGGGACGGACAAGGAATACGAGCATTCTCACAAGTACACGAACAAAGAACAAATGCCACCGAACGCACCAAGCAAAATCCTCCACACCATATCGTACTGCAAATAACAGACAAACGGCTCAAAAGAAGCTGGTATTATTAAGAAAATCTCCATGAGCTAGGTCTAAACAATGAGCCCGTGGAACGTATAGTCCCTCCGACATTAGCGGAACTTGAGCTCGAAAAGCTTGCATGTATATTTGCCATGACAATCTTACGCCAATTCAGCCGACTAAATATTGCGAATCACGTCTGAGCTTCGTTTAGTCCTAGGTTACCCAGAAGCTCAAGCAATAAGTTCGTCGCTTATCTCGATCACAGCCTCTCCGGGTCGAGCAAAGAAATGACTAGGTAAACTGGGACTCCACCGCCGTCCTCCCCAGCATCATCGTTATCAGAAGGAAGCTCATATTTAATCTCAACACCCTAACCAGCCTCCGGTGTCGCAGGGTCATAACCACAAGCGATATGAGCCTCGCGTGCCTTCACCCGAGCATCTTCAAAGGCGGCCTCAGGAACGCTCTCTGCCACCCACAAACCTTTATATATATCATGTTGGGCCTCAACATGAACCCATAGCTCATACATACGGCAGGGAACAATATCCAAAGCGGACTCTTGAGAGGGAGCTTGAGCCAATAACTGCGCCTTCTCGACCTCAAGAGACGCAACTCAGTCCCCCAAGCTCGAAGTATCCCGATCAAGTTCACCAATCCGCTTCTCAAGCCATGCCTCCCTCAACGGCCGTCTCCCTCTCAGATTCTTTCTCAGACTTGAGGACGCAGATAATGTCTTCTAGCGCCGCCGCCCTCACCAAAGCCGACACTCGAGCACCCTTGACTCTCTCCAACTAGGCCACTTTCTTTTCTAACTCGGCAACCTTCTCTGTCCATTCTGCACTGAGAGCGTTGACTCTAGTAGCATTTTGCTCAAGCTCAGCTCATAAAGACAGCACCATCGCCTGAAGGTCCTCGCACTCTGCGACAACCCCTTTGCCCACCTCGAGCTCCTCGTCTTTGGCGTGAAGTAGCTCTTCAAGCTTACTGCATCTGCGGATAGACCGCATCAGTTCCTCGTCTCTTTTCTTCAGCTCCTCCCTAGCGAACTAGGTACTAGCACTCGCTCTAAGCTGCTCGTGCATCTCACGGCACCTGTTGTGATACTGTCAATACTTCTCAGCCATTTTCAGAAAAATCTCAGCCGACATCTCAGTCCTACGAGCACTCTCGATCTCCAGCATGTAAGTAAAAAAAAAGAGAGGACAGGAAGAGTCAGTAAAGACAAAGGTCACAAAACATAGAAAACAAAAAGGGAACTCACCCTTAGGGCCATCACGGCCAAACCGCATGACAACCCAAAATCACTGACCTTCTAAAGAGATCCACTTTCAACGGCGGAGCATAGAAGATCGAACTGTGGTACCAAATCCACCATTCCCTGCAGCAGGTTGAAATCCGATGGAATTACGAGTATGCGGGAACGGCCTCCGCCCTTACCTCAGTTCTGGTAAAGCCCTCCTCGAACATCCTCATATCCTCAGAGTCAATGTCAGAGTCGGATTCATAATCCTCAATAATGACGCCCTTCCCCCTCTCATTCGACAAAGAAGGGCACGGTTCTACCGAGATGACGATGGTCTGCTCGGAACAACCACGGCAGCCCCCAAATTCTGTCCTCCCCGCCGTGGTGGTCTGTTTCGCAATCGGAATAGGCATTACCTATGCACCCTAGTTGGTGTCACCACCAGCTTCAGATACCGCCAAAGTATGGTCGCCTCGAGGGCGTTTCGGCTAAAGAAGCCCCTTCCAACACTACCATTCGCCTCTTCGATGGGGCCTCTCCACTACCGACGCGAAAATATTTACCCATTGAACGGACTGTGGGGACGGGAGTCTCCGGTTGAAGAGTAACCTCCAAGCGTACGGTTTCGGTCACAGGCGCAGTCTGACGAGCGGACAGAATCTCTATGCCCTCGCCTGCAGTAGCTCTTGGTGCGGGCCGGGCGGAGGGAGTCGGTTGATGGAATGCAAGCGCAGGAGCCCTCATCCTTCTCACTCCTCTCCGATCTATCAAATATAAGGGATTTGATCATATAACAAGGAGGTTAAAGAAACTACGGAGCAAAGAACAAAGCAAGACCACAACGAGCCAACTCACCGATAAGAGGCTTGCGCCCATTCACCAATCCCTATCGTGTGGGGGAGAATTGCGCTCACCCACTCGTGGATATCGGCAATTAGCAGGAGGGGGGGGAGGAGGGAGAGAGGGTATTCTCTCGGCTACAAAAAAAAGCAAATCCTCAATTAAGTCATTAAAGGGAGACGACCGACGACCATTTTAAGAAAAAGTGCATTAAGTAAACAGAAAGGAAAACTCACGAGCGAAATTCCACATCTCAGGAAACCCTGCTGGGTTCGACACGACATGCTCTGTTTGTACATAGAATAAGCTCTCCCAAAAGCGGCGATTGGCCTTATCATCCATCTTCACCACCAAACTTTTGGTTCCTCGATGACACATATGAATCATCGTACCCCGAAAAAAATAGGGGGCGAAGAGGTGGAGCATGTGCCCTAGAGAAATTCCTCGGTCGACCAGCTCCGCATACTTGATGAGCATGAGGAAAAGCTTGTACGATACGAAGAGAGTTGAGACGGACATACCTTATAGAAGCGGCATAAATCTACTGCCATGGAAGGAATGGGAAGAGTGTACCCAATGACAAAGGGATATGCGTAAAACACACAGTAGCCGGAGTAGTGTAAATGCACTATGTCCTGATCTGCCGACACCATTTCAATGAGATAAGGGATCCCCTATTTGGCTTTGAATGCCGTGAGCACTGCAGTATCCATCGTGGAAGGAACAAGCTTCGGCTTATCTCCGGCAGGGCTGTTAAAATCAGTCCTCGCCTTCCCCGTGCAGGGGAATCACCTCATCCACCGTCGGCAAACCCTCGTCTTCACCACTCCCACTCCCTCTTCGAGTAAGGATATGTCATTTTCCGGCACCGGAGCACCTACAGCTTTATTAGAGTGGGAAGAAGCATTAGCATTTTTTCTCTTTAATTGAAATAAACGAAAATGGTGAAGGAAAAAGACAATGATCACAGCGAATCCTAGCAGAAGCAGAAATATGATAGACTAAAGAAGGAGGAGAAGATTTGTGAATTTCTTTCTTAAGTAGTTGGAAAGCGTAACATTCAAATGAGAGGCTCCTCCCTATTTATAGGGATATAGATGCCTTGAGCAGAAAAACCAAGAGCTGCTAGTTAGAAAACAGAAAGGGCACGGGAAATGACACAATACCTAGAATACATGCACCATAATGACGCTGGGGAATATCGATGACATTGTGAACTGACATGACGGTCTGTTGCAGCTCTCGAAATGTCATGTCGCTGCCTCCCCATGAGGTGCTCGTCCCTCGTATAAAACATTCAGATTTCTCCCAATTTTTGGATTGACAGAGTCCGTCCATCGAGCTCGCTAAGAGGTGACCCCAACGGGCGGAGGGACTAACTGTATGGGTCAAAATCTGACCACACGTAGATTAGCGCTAAAGGGAATGGTAAGGGGTTACTAAGCCATGGTCGTACCCACAAGCGTAACAACGATGAGTGTCTCGGCCACTGCCAAAATCGAGCCATCAGAAAACTTGTACGACAAAGTAAATGTCGTGATACTTAAGGGAAGCGACGTAAAGTACAATCAAGGGATGAATGCATTCTGGTTAAGGACTGTTAGACAAAAGAGAATACTGATAATATATATATATATATATATATATATATATATATATATATATATATATATATATATATATATATATATATATAGAGAGAGAGAGAGAGAGAGAGAGAGAGAGAGAGAGAGAGAGAGAGAGGGGCTTCCTCTCCTAGAGAGAGAAGAGGTGAAGAAAACCAAGAAAAGGTTAGATAGTGAATACAAATCTTTGTAATCGTGATTATTGAATTAATAAAGATAGATCTCAATACTGTCGATGGCATTCCATCTTTTCCGTCTTTATCATTACATCACGGGTTAATATGTTAAGAATGTAAGCCTATCATCTATATTTGATATCTTGTATGATCCAAAAAGTTTATAAGCTTGATTATATCTTATTCTCTTATTCAATGTGCTTAGATCTAGAATTAATTATCCTTGGCTAAGACTTATCCTTTATTTTCTTCATTAATTAATTTAGCAAAAAGCTTAACACTTTTTGGTCAAACAGGAAGCTCTATGATATACTCTATTATGACTTTATCAATTCTCATAACTCTAACTCGAGACTTCTTTACTATCGGAAGGATTTCATTTATTCTATCGTACCCTTCGGTGGAAAAGGGTTGCTTTGGAATCTTTTGATAGCTTTATATATTGAAATACTTAGTTGATTTATCGACTGACATACTTCAACGTTTTCCGGAATACAGAAATTAAATACAAGAGCAAGAAGCTTATATAAAGATAACAAATATCTGTAGAGAATTTGAAAAAACTAAAGACTTACAGACAACTTTAAATATATGAAGAATTAAGAAACCTCGTTACTTAGGGCCCGTTTGGCCATAATTTTTCTTTTTTTTTACGTTTTTCGATTTTTTTTTTTTTTTACTTTTTTCGGAATCAATATTGGGCCATGAAAATTTAACTTGAAGTTGAATTTCGGAATTTTTCAGAAATTTGAAAAACTCCAAAAAACTATTTTTCAAAAATTTTACTTCAAATCACTCACAAAAATTCAAAAACAACTTTGAATTGTATTCATGTCCAAACACGAATATAATTTTCAAATACCGTTTTCACTTGAATTTCTTTTTTAATTTTATCCGGAATTTCACAATTTTATGTCCAAACGGCTATTTAATTATTTTCAACTGTTGAAGGAATTTTACTATTAACCAAAAAAAATGTGATTGAAAATGACATGGAAGCTTAACAATTAAAAGTCAAATATCGGTACTATCTAGCCTTATCTTAGGAGATTTTTACCATAATATTATTGCACTCATCTTTATTTTTAATTAGATGAATAATAAATTATTAATATAATTATACTTAGTTTAAGTGACACAAGCAACATCTCTAAATTGTAAGGTCATTAGTTTCAATAGCTTCCCAAAAAGAAAATAAAACTGGTATATGACTGGATAAAGTATATGTTACTTTACTTTGAGATTTCATAAATAATTCACTACGACCAAACCTATATTAAAAAAATCTTTTTACTTTTCTAACAATTTATTCCAAGTAAAGCAATTGATTGTTTAGCGTGTTATATATTTGTGGAAATTTAATTTTTTGATTCCACCCAAGTTTATACGTAACAAATAAACGAATCTTATAGCATCTAGAAGAAAAGAACCAAATCCATTTATAATGATGTTTTATGTTTTTCAATCAAGTGTAAGTTGATTTTAATATTTTAATAATAAAAACACGCAAACGCAATTTCCTTCAACTTCTAGAGTCTTACTTCACGTAGAGACTGTCACCATTGGATTAAATCAATTAAATATTTTAAAATTAAAATTTAGATATTGAAAAATTATACGAAAAGTATTATAAGTTGTAGAAAAATTTATATCAATAAGATAAAAAAATTAAAAGTTTTAATAAAAGTTCACATAGTTTAACTCTCGAAAACGAATTATGACAACTAACATGGGACAAAAGGAATAATAAAAAGGACCGTGATCTTTGTTTAGCAATTTTTTCCTGTCTATTTAAGCATTTCATCAATATGAAATCAATTGGTAATTGATAATTAGGGGGTCAAATACGACTACGACTCTCATTGAATATGAAATTGAGACTACGAGTGAAATTAAAGTATCGAGTAAATTGGGCAGAGCTAGGTTAGGTAATGGTTACTAATTCAGTAACTTTAGTCTAAATTATATTTGTATTTTATTAATATATACAAAAATTAAATTTAAAACTCAGTTAATAATAATTGATCCTAGAATTTATAACCCATAAAATTCAAATCCTACATTTGCATGTTTATTTTATAATTTATATATCCAAACATCATTTCTTGCCTATGATCCTAATCAAGATTAGGTGAGGGTTCCTATAAAATTAAAGTCTGGAAACCATATTAATTTGATCCATTCAATTAAATTGGCCATGATTTTAAATTTGGAGTGACAAGACTGAGAACTCAAGCCATTAAATGGAAATGCATTCTAGATTAAGAAATCAGTGTATTAGAAAGGGTTACAATAAGCTATATATATTCCATTAAATCAGTTGTCTTTAATATTTACAATTTTTTAAACTAGGAACTCATGTTTAACTAGGCTTCTTGGAGTTTTATACGTGTAGAAAATATAGAGAATTGCAGGAATAGCACGAGTTTAGTGCACCGATCTTGCCTTTTATATATAGAGAGAAAGTATGCAAAGTCAGAGAAGTAAAGATCAAATAAATTTCTTTTTTTTTTTTGAGAGAGAAAAATGAAGAACTTTTCTTATATTGGTCTGCTTAGAAAAAGTTTTTTCATCGGCATTTGGATGAGTGGGAATTGGTTGGGCTTATTTTAGTGAAATTGTGTGTGTGTGTGTGTTTTACGAAGAAATTTTCTTGTTAATTTGGTTGCGTGACGTTAAGAGATTTCTCTGCCCATATCCATAATTGAACTCAAATAAATGGTGAAAAATGCATATTTTTGGGTGTACTTTCATCTCATAGCTTGTGTGAATGTGGGAGGTTACATGAGTTTTTGTAGTGAATTATGCTCATAACATGCATTCTTATATGTAGAAGTAAGTTGGACGAAAGGTGAGCAAAAGAAGTTGATTCGGGACAAAAAGACAAAAGAAGAACGTTGCAACGTGCACACGAGAGAGCGATAGCTATCTGAGGAAAGCTTGAAAAAAAAACCCAGTGAACTAAGCTAAAAAGGCGTGGAAGTGCACAATAGATTTGGAAAGAAAAGAAAAAGAGAAGTACTTCGCTCGTTCACTCTCGCCTGCGCATGAGAAAGTGAACGAGCTAACTTGAAAAGTTTGTTCCAAAGTTGACTTGTATTATTTCGCCCCATGCTAACCCTATCCCATATAAATAGTCTTTAAACTCACTTCTGAAGGGGGATTCGACCTAAGGAGGCTAGAATACACAAGGAGCAAAGCGGAGAATTCTTCTACGAGTTTTTCACTTTCTTCTTCTTATTTCCATTATTGGTTATGAATTTTAATATTGTACTTTTATATACTTTTATGAGTAGCTAATTTTGTTACCTAGGATTTTGATGGAACCTTTTGTAGGATGAATTCTTGGTACGTTTAGATATAATTGAGTCTTTGAATTTTCTATTTGTTCAACTACGTGCTTATTTTAGTTAATTGAAAATTTCTCAATTAACGGTGCCTATTTATTATGTATTGCTTGAAAAAGAGTATATATTTAGGTGGTTATTGAACAACGTCGCTCCTAACGTATATGAGAGATCAATACGGCGAGTTTAAAAGTGGGATTAGAGATAACGAAGCTTTGATGTAATCATAGCGAGCGGTGAAAAAGTGCGAACTAGTGTAATTCGAGAGAATATGACTAGTACATTATTGTAGTTGCTCGAGAGAGAATTACGATAAGTTGAGTGCTCACGATCATTAGAGAATAATTAGGCGAAATTATAGAATACGTGGCGAGAAGGATTCTAACAATTGGGGAAATCATAACTCTAGGTCTCCTTAATCTTGTCTCCAACCCTTAGTAACATTAGTTATTAATTTATTACTTTAATTTATTAGTTAGACATATTGATCTTAATATTTATAACTTAGAAATTATTCGAGATTGCCTTCTTAGTGATAGTGAACAGTTGTAGCGAAACCTTAGTTTTCTGTGGTATTCGACTCTAGACTTTTAAATCGGATTATATTTGGAGTGACCGCTTATCCTTTTTAGGACTAGAGTTGGGCGTGATTAAATTTTGGCGTCGTTGCCGGAGAACTAACGGTGTAGGTGTAGTTGTAGCTGTATATATATATTTTTTTAGCAAATATAGCTAATATATATATAAAACAAAAAAAATCCAAAATGGGTGCAAGTCTTACAAGGTGACCAAACAAAGCTAAAATGAGTACTCTACCCCTACCTAGTACAATAAATGATGACAACCAATCTAATGATCTAGCTATTACATAATAATAGGATGCAGGCTTCCATAAAGTAGTAATGCAAGTGAATCCAAAGGCTAAGGGCAACAACCACAAAGTAGCACCTCCAAAGCTCTCACCGGGCGCTAGGTTATGCACTTCCTAATGATAGAACTCCAACGGACAAGGCAAATGTGGATTCAAGACTGTCACACCACCTCTTAAAAGTCATCCACAAATCCCATTTTAAATCTGAATATCTTGTGTTCATCAACCATAAGATCAATTGACTACAACTTGGTTCCTTCCTGATCCTTTTATGATGCACCTATATTGTTACACAGTTGCATTCCAGTCTAATAGCAGTACCAATAGAATCCATTAAGGCACAAATGTGCACTTGCAATACCAATCCCTGCCTGCTTCCATTAAAAATTCTATATAGTGCCACACCATCTCCAGAATGAGCATGATAACATGCTAATACCACTGAAACATGATATGATACCATATACTGAAACGTGATACAGTCTTGAAGACACTCCACACAGGCAGCTTGCAGATGCAATAACTTACCAAGAAACATACATTTAACACATGTGTAGTTACCACCATCGCTAGGAGTTGGAGTGAGCATACAAAGATAATCCTTAGCAACTAGTACTAGAAGTTCATTTTTGCAACTTTCCAGAAGAAAATTTACTTGCCTGCTTGTCTTGTGAGATCCATACAGTGTCATTCTATCTCCAGGCTGAGCATGTATACATTGCTAATACCTTTGGAAAATAGTTTGACACTGTCTGAATAAGTATTGAGCAACAAAGAGAAGCACAAGCAGACCACATCATCAGTAGAGTTTCCATCAATCTGGAGCTCTTTTCTTAGCAACCCTAGCCCTTAGGCCAAGAATATGAGCTTTGTGCATGTTGATTAATATCTTTCCTTCAGTACGTAAGTCATGGAATGAGCTAAAATTGAGTGTACTTGCAAAAGAGAAAATAAGGTTAGCTAAAAAATCTGCCACGTTATTGCCTTCCCTCAACATATGTTGAAAGATCACATTGAAGTTATTTTTCAGCTCCTTTATTCTCTTCACTTCTGCCCCAATATAACAAGGAGACTCCCATTCTCTTTCATTAATCTTTATCACCAATTAATCAGTTTCAATAATAAGAGGGTGAATATGTTGTTCTACACAATAAGATAATCCTTCAACAATTGCCTTAGACTCAGCCACAATGTTGGTAGTATCTCCTATCTTCACTGCCTTGGAATTCACTATATCCCCCAAATAATCCCTCACACAAAAACCAAATGAGCTAGGACATGGATTACCCATTGAAGCCCAATTAGTGTTGCATTTATACCATCCTTCATAAGGGTACTGCCAAGTTACTTTTCTTGTTACAACAACAGGCTTATAGTTTTCAAAATATGTGATCATATCCGGCCAAAGGAATGGAATATTACTGAGGCAAGGATACCTCGCCTTTTCTAGGAAGTATAATGTTTTATTTACTTCATGCGCCACCCTATGACATGATATTTTACCTCTATTCTTCATGGTACTTCTCCTCTTCCAAAGCTCCCGTGTGATAATAGTTGGTACTTCTTGAAATAATGACCTAAGCTTCGCACAACATCTAGCACTCCACCATGTTTTGATCACTTAATGCACATGCACCAGATTAACAATCAAACATGCAGCTGAAGGAAGGTCTTCCAAACCCTAGTAGCAGTAATACTTGTTAGGAAAATGTGTTGAAATGTCTCTTCCACCGGATTCTGGCAACACCAACATCTAGACAATGTTATGTACCCATTTATTCTTCATAAATCATCAGTAGGCAGTTTCCCTTGCCATAATCTCCATATCAAGAAATTTATCTTGAAAGATAGTCCTTTAACCCACATTAGCTTGTAATCTGCTTTGTAGTAGCTCTATGCCTCAATATTTGCCAGGTACTGGTCACTGAGAAGTTACCTGAAAGGGTTGGCATCCACCTAGGTGTATCCCAGAAGTCATCAGTATGATCAATGTGCACTTCCTGCCTTATTTGCTTAGCAATATCCTCTGGGAAAGTTTGATCCAACAGTTGATCATTCCATCCTTCTGCATCCTTCAATCTGCTACTTCTTGTAGTTCTTGATTACTATGAAAATCAAGAAAGTAGTACATGATACAAAGCACCAATTCCAATCCAGTTTTCATGCCATACGTTTGTAGATCCTCTATTCATCTCCCATAGAATTTCATGTTCCACTTCCTCTCTTGTCTCCAACATTTTTCTCCATACATAAGAGCCCTCTCTAAATTGCACCACTGTAGGTAACTCTTTTTTGTAGTACTTATTCCACATGAAGTCGGACCATAAATATTTTGATGTCCTAAACTTCCACCATAACTTGGCAAACAAAGTTTTTGACACATCCATGTACAGATATAATCGGGGGCAAAGTCTACCCCAATTCCTCGGTAAGAGAACGGCAGGGGAGCACAGAACCGGGTGGTTGCAGTCGAGGTCAAAGGCTTTTCGTATAGGGAGCCTTCATAAGCCCAAATGAACTTGGGAACCAGGCCTTCCCACATGAAAGCTTTGGAATATAGCAATGATTCATCCACGACACATTAAAACCAGGATTCCAGTGTGTCAAAGTTCCCAAAGAGCCTCAGGGACCCCGGGAAATGCTCACACCAGAACCACATATTCAGCAAAGAGTTCATAAAAGATTGGAAAACCAGTCCCAATGTGTCAGAGTTCAAATGAGTCTCAAGGATCCTAGGCGGTACTCACACTGGGGTGATTGAAAACCTAAATGACTAAGAGTAGGGGTTTTTAAAACCAGTACATAAAGGAACATGGGAGATTTTAAAATGGTTCAATTTTAGAAGAAGGAAAGTTCAGAACACAGAGTTGCAGGCAGAACTGCACCAGGAAGCAAACAAGGTTCATGTTCAGCACATAGTTCAAACAGGATGATATCTGATTAAGCTAAATACTCATGCTAGTATATGAAATAGTCGTGGCTTAGTTATAGAAGCAATTAGGCAGAAATATTTGAATTGAATAGACAGGACATATGAGTTAAGCATAAAAATTATTTGATTACATGCTTATAGGGTGCAAAGTTCAGGACAGGTAGAGGATTAACAAACAATGCATGAAACAGATTAAACCTTAGGCTAACCCATGAGAGGATTCATATTATTCAAAACTAATTAGTCCTAGGTTAACAATGTCACTAAATGGAATCACACAATCAGGTGAAGGACAGAATCATGCTGAGAAGTGAAACAAGCTAGTCAAGCAAAGCATAGAGAAGGAAATCGCAAAGGTTAGGGCATACCAGTTGAGAAGAAAGCATGTAAAGGTGCAATAACAGTTAAGAGTAATTTGTCCTTGGCTTTTAGCCGGCCAAACAATAACCACTCAGTACAGAAATTAGAACACAAGAGAGAACAAAGAGAGCTTAAGTTTGTTTTGTGAGAATCAGAGAGTTCGAGTTTTGTCCTAGAGGGGAAAGGGGAGAGGGGTTTAAATAATACTCAATGAGACAGGCAAATAAGGTAATGAATCAGTCCTATACAAATAAGGCATGATAATAACTTTAAAATCAATTAGAGTCGGTTTCAATCAATTAACATGTCATAATAGCATAAAATTAGGCTAGTACTATTCGGGTTAAGGAAAGTATTATACAGACTCAATCAAATAGTCAAGATGCCGGATCAAATAAGGTAGGGGTAATGAGAACAGGTAAATTGAACAAAAATAGGAAAATATCAGTACCATACAAGAAAGGAAAGACTGGAATTTCAGTAAAGATTTCAAAACCCCTAATTTGGGCTAAATAAAATTAGTCACCAAACAACGCCAGAGTTAAGGACAAATAGACAGAAACATTAAGAGGAATACTTAAATAATCGAAACCCTAAGAATAGGTAGAAATACAAAGACATATAAATGGAAATAATTAGGGTAAGTGAAATCAATCAGAAGTAATGAATGAAGTATGAACTATAATAGATTCACAAATATGAAACAACAGATTTGGTTCTTTTTTTTTTTTTTGAAAAATCAAAACCCTAATTTTAGGGTAAATGAAATCGGTCAAAAATAGTAAAGAAATTATAAACACAGAGATAGATATACTGAAACATTAAGGAAAAATACTAAAAAAATAAGAAGTCATTTTAGATCTGGAAAGATCTTATACCCTAGTTTTAGGATAAGTAAATGTTAAACCAAAAATAGACAGATTCGACGAGTGACAAGGTAAATAATAACATTAAAGCGAACCAGAATGAACCAAAATTTGGTTTGAACCAGAGATCCAAAACCTTAACTGAAAGATACAAAAAATATTCGTAATCACAGGTTTTGGGATAACCATAGACGGGAATAATCAAAATATGAGAAATTTTGAACCAGATCGAATTCTAGTCTCTTGAGATATACTTGCCTTTTGAGGCAAATAAGCTTAAGTAACATCAAAACCGGGTAGCAAGTTAAGAAGTAAAGCTAAATAAGGCAGGGAATCAAGAGAGGATCCCATTTCTGATAGGAATCAAAATGGGAAATGGTGACGGCGGGTTAGGGTTTGAGAGGGTGAAGGGTGAGGAGATGAGAGCATTTAGGGGCGGCAGAGATGGGATAATCGGGATTAGGGTTGGGTTTGGTTAAGTTAAAAAAAGGCAGATGTAAGGTGGACCGTTGATCATAGAGATCAACGGTCCCGATTTAAGGGGTTTCTGGGTCTAGTGATTTAATTGGGTAGGGGTAATTGGTATTGGGTTGGTGTATACAACTGGGCTAGGTCCGAAATTAATTAGAAAGGGGCTACATTTTAAATACCCAATTAAATCAGTAAAATAATTTATAAAAATAATTAATAAATAATAAAAATATCATTTGTGCATGAAAATTATTTAAAATAATTACTTAACATTATGCAAATATAAAAAGTCATTTTATGTATAGATAATATATTTATGCATATATATGGGCTATTATTGCAAAATGTGCAATTCTCGCCTTAGAAATGCAAATGTAATTATAAGAGATAATTATTGGATATTTGTGTAATAAAAAATGAAGAAATAAATTGATTTAAAGCCTTTAAAATTATAGAAAAAATCATAAAAATACTTGTGCATGTTTGTAAATCTAATAATAATGCATGTGCACTATTTTGAAAATATATATAAATATTTAAATATATGAGGGAAAAATTGGGTATCAACAGCTGCTCCTCTTTACCCGGGAAGGATGAAAGAGTTGTCGGGTAAAGAAATAATAACGGATTTTGACCGAATGGGCGTTTTAAAAAATATAGGCCGCACCTTGGTCTCTGAGCTACCTACATATCCCTAGTTTTACAGGAATCAGGTCGTGTGTAGTTCTAGACTCAACGGTGAATAGAACCGGTGGCATTGTTATAGGAACGGTCGTATGCTTTGGAAAGGGTTTCTTTTGGGAAGGATAGTATCGGATGGGCTTATGCATAGTTATGAATATAATCTAAAGCATAACGGATGTATCACATGGTAGATATCTGAACGGTCATAGAGTAAAGGCGAGTAATTGATGGGAATCAGTTATGTTTGAAATAACGGCAAGGTATAAATGATGTGTAGTGTTGAGTGATCCTCAGGCCATGACATGGTGTCTCCAGGCTATGAGGATGATGCCTTCGGAGAAGAAGATAATGCAATGTTTAGAATAGAGCAATACTTATGCAGAAGGACATAATGCTTCGTCTCATGAGAATGCATTGCTTAGCCTTATGCAAATAGGGAGGCACGACTTAGTCTCATGAAAGGTTTGAGATAGGGCTTAGTCTCATGCAAAGAGAAGGCAATGCTTAGCCTTATGAAAATACAGAGGCAAGGCTTAGTCTCATGTGGAGAGAAGGCAATGCTTAGCCTTATACAAGTATTGAGACAGGGCTTAGCCTCATGCACGATTTGAGATAGCGCTTAGTCTCATCCAGAGAGAAGGCAATGTTTAGCCTTATGCAATTGGGGAGGCAATGCTTAGTCTCATGCAAAGAGAAGGCAATGCTTAGCCTTATGAAAATAGAGAGGCATGGGTTAGCTTCATGCAAGATTTGAGACAAGGCTTAGTCTTATGCAAAGAGAAGGCAGGGCTTAGCCTCATGCAGGAGTTGAGACAGGGCTTAGTCTCAAGCAAAGAGAAGGAGATGCTTAGCCTTATGCAAATAGAGAAGCAGTGCTTAGCCTCATGCACAATTTGAGACAAGGCTTAGTCTCATGGAAAGAGAAGGTAATGCATAGCCTTATGCAAATATGGAGGCAGGGCTTAGCCTCATGCACTATTTGAGACAGGGCTTAGTCTCATACAAAGAGAAGGCAACACTTAGCCTTATTCAAATATGGAAGTAGGGCTTAGCCTCATGCACGATTTGAGACAGGGCTTAGTCTCATGCAAAGAGAAGACAATGCTTAGCCTTATACAAATATGGATAAATAGCAAATAGGAGCAGAATAATTCTTAGCTAGAGATATATGTGTGCTTGGCGGTCCGGTTGTTATGAAGGTAATGATTTAAGTCACACGTACTTGTGGTTATTCCTTGTCCCTGCATTCAAAGGAAAATCATGAGTTTTGCGGGGAGGTTGGTTCATCCGTTCATGTCTTTGTCTGCTTGTTTTGCTTTGCTTTGCTCTAGAGACCCTATTCGAGTTACCCTGGGTAACACCTGACGGCCATAGAAATAAAGTTTTCTAAAATATGCACTTATTTATAGAATAGAATCATTTTATAAAATATGGTGGTGTATAATATCAAGTAAATTAGATGAACTAATGATTGTGACACTTTTAGAGACATTGCGTCTTCGTTGCATTAGAATTTTAGGGTACTACTAAAAGTTTGCCCTAGTTTAGTAAGTGATCCTTCGGTTGTTCTACATGTAACGAAATTTGTTGGATTTGTTCCGGAATTTTGAGAATCCTTCTCAAAATTCTGCCCCAGTTACTTAATCGATTTCTGATTGTCTTGCATATGATGACCTCAGTTGGATTTGCTCCAGAATTTTGATCGTCCTCCTCAAAATTCTACCCCAGTTTCTGGTTTCGGGGAAATGAAGATTTTATTAAAATGTGAATGAACCCACAGGGCTGCCTACGTATCCCCTCTCAAACGGGAATCAGGTCAAGCGTAGTTCAGTTACATCAGATGAAGGAATGTAAATAATCGAAATATAGTATCTCTTGACTAAGTCTAAATTGATAGGTTTTGGCCAGACTTCTCCATCCATCTCTGGAAGTATGAGTGATCCTCCTGTTAGTACCCTATGAACCATGAAAGGACCTTGCTAGTTAGGTGAAAATTTCTCTTTGGCTTCTTCTTGATGTAGGAGGATTCGCTTCAGCACCAACTGCCCCGGTGTGAATTATCTTGGTTTGACCTTTTTGTTAAAAGCTCCAGACATTCTGTTTTGATAAAGCTGACCGTGATATACTGCATTCATCCTTTTTCCATCTATGAGGGTAACTGCTCATAGCAGCTCCTTATCCATTCTGCATCACTAAGTTTGGCTTCTTGTATGATCCTTAAAGAAGGAATTTCTACCTCGGTGGGAATGACAGTTTCGGTACCATAAACCAGCAGATAGGGTGTTGCCCCAGTTGATGTACGTATTATTGTACGGTACCCCAATAGGGCAAAGGGTAACTTCTCATGCCTTTGCTTGTGATTTTCTACCATTTTCCTTAGTATCTTCTTGATGTTCTTGTTGGCAGCTTCCACGACTCCGTTCATTTGAGGCCTTTATGTTGTGGAGTTTTTGTGCTTGATTTTGAAAGTTTCACACATGGCTTTCATCAGATCACTGTTGAGATTCGCGGCATTATCAATGATGATGGACTCGGGAACTCCAAGTCGACAAACAATACGATCTTTGACAAAATTTGCAACGACTTTCTTGGTCACAGTTTTGTAAGATGCAGCTTTAACCCATTTATTGAAATAGTCGATGCCTACTAAAATGAACTAGTGGCCGTTAGAAGAGGTGGGCTCAATTGGGCCGATGACATCAATTCCACAGGCAGTAAAAGGCCAAGGTGATCTTGTGGCATTAAGCTCGTTTGGCGGTACTCATATCATGTTTGCATGTATCTGGCATTGGCAGCATTTCTGAACATACCGTATGTAGTCTGTCTCCATGGTCATCCAGAAGTATCCAGCCCTGAGTATCTTCTTGGCCAAGATAAAGCTGTTGATATGTGGGCTGTAGGTTCCAGCATGTATCTCCTCGAGCAATTTGGATGCCTTTTTGGCATCGACACACCTTAATAGTCCTAGATCAGGTGTTCTTCTATACAAAATTCCTCCACTTTGGAAGAAGTGATTGGACAGCCTCCGCAGTGTGCGTTTCTGAGTATGGTTTGCATGTTTTAGGTATTCTCCTTTTGCCAAGTACTCTTTGATGTCATGGAACCAAGGTTTTCTGTCTTTTTCTTCTTTAACATGAGCACAGTATGCCGGATGGTTTTGGATCCTTACAGGAATGGGATTGATGAAATTCTTGTATGGATGTTGCATCATTGATTACAAGGTTGCCAATGCATCTGCGAACTCGTTCTGGATTCTTGGAACATGTTTGAATTCTATCGTCGTGAACCTCTTCATCAATTCTTGCACATGATACAAGTATGGTAGTATCATGGTGTTCTTCGTAGCCCATTCTCATTGAACCTGATGTACCAGAAGATCTGAATCACCAATTACCAACAACTCTTATATATTCATATCGATGGCCAAATTGAGCCCCCTAACGCAAGCCTCATATTCTTCCATGTTATTAGTGGATGGGAACCTAAGCTTTGCGGATACCAGATAATGTTGACCGGTCTCTGACACCAAAACCGCTCTAATACCCACTCCTTTAAAGTTTGCAGCTCCATCGAAGAACATTCTCCAACCGTTGTAGGCTTCAGCAATGTCCTCTCCTACAAATGACACTTCTTTGTTAGGAAAATACGTTTTTAGTGGTTCATATTCTCCTCCTACAGGATTTACAGCAAAATGGTCTGCCAACGCTTGTCCTTTGACTGCCTTCTGAGTTACATATATGATATCGAACTCACTCAGCAATATTTGCCACTTGGCCAACATCCCGATAGGCATAGGTTTCTGAAAGATGTACTTCAGAGGGTCCATCCTTGATATGAGGTAAGTGGTATAGACACAGAAGTAATGCCTTAATTTCTGAGCTATCCATGTCAAAGCACAACAAGTGCATTCTAGCAGAGAGTACCATGCTTTGTAAAGTGTGAACTTCTTGCTCAAGTAATATATGGCTTGCTCCTTTCTTCTTGTCTCGTCATGTCATCCGAAAACACAGCCGAAAGCCCCATCTAGTACTGACAAATAGAGTAGCAAAGGTCTGCCAGGTTCTAGCAGGACTAGGACTGGTGGCGGGGACATGTATTCCTTAATTTTGTCAAAAGCCCTTTGACAATCTTCAGTCCAACTGGTTTCAACATCCTTCATCAACATTTTGAAGATGAGTTCACATATTACTGTGGATTGTGCTATGAAGCGGCTGATGTAGTTGAAGCGTCCCAGGAAACTCATCACGTCCTTTTTGCTTTTCGGTGGTGGTAACTCTTGGATAGCTTTAACTTTTGATGAGTCCAACTCGATTCCTCAGTGGCTGACGATGAATACCAATAATTTTTCTGCAGGAACCCCGAATGCACATTTTGCGACATTCAGTTTTAGATTGTACCTCCGTAGCCTATCAAAGAACTTCCTCAAGTCTGCTATGTGATTTGTGACCCTCCTGGATTTGATGATGACGTCGTCAACATACACCTCTATTTTCTTGTGTATCATATCATGGAAGATGGTCGTCATGGCTCTGATGTAGGTGGCCCCAGCATTCTTTAGACCGAATGGCATCATTTTATAGCAGTACACTCCCCACGGTGTAATGAACGTTATTTTTTCTACGTCTTCTTCGTCCATCAAAATCTGATGAAAGCTCGCGAAGAAATCTACAAAGGATTCGAATTTGATTTTGGCGCGATTGTCGATCAGAATGTGTATATTTGGTACTGGGAAATCATCCTTGGAACTTGCTCTATTTAAATCCCGATAGTCAACACATACCTTGACTTTCCATCTTTCTTCGAAACCGGTACGATGTCGGCTAACCAGGTTGGGTACTCAACTACTTTGATGACTTTGTATTTGATCTACTTAGTGACTTCTTCCTTGATTTTTAGGTTTATGTATGGTTTAAACTTTCTGAGTTTCTGTTTCACTGGTGGACACATTGGATTGGTAGGCAACTTATGAGCCACTATGGATGTGCTCAGGCCAGTCATTTCATTATATGACCATGCAAAAATATCCTCATATTCTTTTAGGAAATGAGTGTATTCTTCTTTCTCTGACGGTGATAGGTGAATACTTATGCGAGTTTCTTTGATGGTTTCAGAATCTCCTAAATTAATTACCTCGGTTTCGTCCAGGTTGGACTTAGGTTTTTTCTCAAAATTCTCAACTTCTCTGATAACTTCCTCATGTATTTCATCCTCTTCTTATGAGTCACTATCCTTATGTTGCGTTGTCTCATTACATGTCACAGTCGTTGGTTTATCAAGGTAAGAAATAGTAATGCCAGGAACTTGACGGGCCCGTGATGGTGTGTCAGTCCAATTCTTGAGAACAACCCCCTTCTCCATATGCTGAATGGTAAGGCCTTCTTCCTCCTCCTCCTCAACTATCACATTGCAATCCATATCCTCGTCTTCTAGAAACAAGTTCCTTAGCCCAACCAAAGCTTTATCCTCCGTAGATCCCCATATTGTGTCGGCTGGTGAAAGGTATGACTTAGATGCGGTACAGGCTGCTCAAGAGGGTAATATGGACCATGCTATGGAGGCGACCAATCATCATATTCTTGCCATGTATACTGATATCCGAGCCCGAAAGTTGTGCTATGACGTTTCAACTATATCGGTTTGGTAATGCCTTGGAGTTTCTTCCCAAGCCCTTTGCCGGGTTCATACCTTGACCATGCCAGTATGCTTTCTATTTTGCTGCTCCACCACTTATCTTTCTTAATTGCATTGACACTCTCAATGTAGTGATAAGTTTCTCTACCCAACCTTCTTTTATTCTCGACAACCGGGACAGTTTGACTGCTATAAATGGGATTACTTCCATTCCATGAATGATTACCTTCTGATGGTTCCATTCGAACTTCACGGCTTGGTGTAACGTTGAAGCCACAGCTCCAGCGACATGTATCCAAGGTCATCCCAAATAGAAGATTTTACGTAGCAGATATATCTAATACTTGAAAATCAACATCGAACCAAGTTGGGCCCATCTAAAAACAAAAGTTGATTTCCCCAATTGTGGTCCTTTGAGACCCGTCAAATGCCTTCACATTCATACTCCCTGCTCATATCTCATGGAAATCTTTACCCAACCTTTTTAGAGCAGTCAATGGACAAATATTGAGGCTTGAACCCCCATCTATTAAGGCTCTGGCGATCAATTTGTCCTCAAACTGTACTGTGATGTGCAGTTCATCTTTGTGGAAGTTAATCTTGTGACTTTCTAGTACTTGCCCTACCATATTGGCCATCTCTCCACTGATGATATTGTTGGGCACATAAGCTTCATTCAACACCTTCATCAGAGCATTCTTATGCGCCTTAGAATTTTGCAGCAGCGACAGGATGGATATCGGGCGGGAGTCTTGTTCAAATGATCAACGACAGAGTATTCTCTTGCCTTTACTTTCCTCTAGAGATCATCTGGACCAGTTTCAATGACGAGTTTTTGGTAGAAGCTTCCTTGCTTGTTCCTCCCAAATTTTTGGGTGTATAGATTCTTCTAGTTCTAGTCATCCCCTGTGCGGCACCAAATTCTTCCATCTTTGCTTTTCCCTTTCTTCTAGCTTCGACAACGTAATCTCAAGGTATGGCATTGGACTTGAAAGGAGGTGTGGGTGCTACCGTCACAATGAAGGGTGTGGATACTTCCACTTCAAATGGAGCCGGTGTAATTGCAGGTGTTGTTACTTCAATTTCAAAGGGGACTGATGTAGCTACTTCAACTTCAACTGGTGGTTGTATTTGTACCACAATAGGAGTGAGTGTGACTGTAGGTTTAGGGTCATCACCTTCCCGAATGAGCCCAATCGATCCCTCAAGATCTCATTCTTTATCAGTTTCTATCATATTTACTACTTCACCCCTATGATCTGGAAGGGGATTATTGTGGACATTTGGCGCGGCTTCCTTTGCTTGTATAACTTTGGTATCAATCAGGATTTGAATCTTGTCTTTCAGGGTGTGACATTCATCAATAGTATGACCTTTCATGCCAAAATGGTACGCACATGTTTTTTTGGGTTGACCTACTGGGAAGAGTTTTTCATGGCAATAGCAGGAATGGGGGTGACATATCCAGTAGCCTTCAGCCTTTCATATAGATGGTCATTGGGTTCAGCAATAGGGGTGTATTGTCTAGGAGGCCTACGATCAAAATTGGGTCTAGGTTTTTGATAGTTTTGACGGGTTGAAGGTGAATGATAATAGGTTGGCTGGGTGTTATAAGCGTGATAAGCGGTAGCGAGTTGAGAATATCTGGGAGGTGAAGGTTGGTATATGAGTGGAGGTGTTTGGTATGTGAGTGGATATTTTGGACCTTGGGCCACCATTACTGCCCCTACTTCTTTCTTCTTTGATATACCCCCTGACGGTAATGCTTTGTTCGTGGCCTGCAATGCCTCAAAATTGGTCACCATCCTACTATTGATCCCTTCTTCAATCCTTTCCCCAAGTTTGATGATGTTGGAGAACTTGTGATTTTCGATGACCATTAACCTTTCATAGTATTGTGGATCCTGGGCCCTGATGAAGAATTTTGTCATCTGCTCTTCCTCTAGTGCTGGCCTGACCTTTGTAGCTTCTGACATCCATCGAGTAACACACTCGCAGAAAGTCTCTGTTGGTTTCTTCTTGAGATTCTATATGTAGAAGACATCTGGTGCATTCTCTATGTTAAACTTGAATAGGTCCATGAGGTCTGATGCCATGCTTACCCAGTTGAACTATTTCTTGGGATTTTGACTTATGTACCAAGATAGGGCGTTTCCGGCGAGACTACTCATGAACAGCTTCATGTGAATCCTTTCATCTTTCCCAACTCCCATGAGCTTATCACAGTATGTTCTCAAATGTACCTTCGGGTCACCTGTTCCGTCAAACATCTCGAACTTAGGAGGTTTGTAGCCCTCTAGCAGTTCCACATCTGGTTGAATGCACAGATCCTCATAATTCAGACATTCAATTCCTTTGCCTCCTTCAACACCCTGGACTCGGCTTGTGAGCTTCTTCATTTCCTCTTCCATGTTTTTAATGAGCAGGTCCTTCTCGGCATATTATGGAGTGTATGAGATTGGTTGAGTAGAGTGAGGTAATGTTTCCACCTATATGGGATTGTTATGGTGGGTGCCAGTGGTTGGAGTGTAGTGGTGATCATTCGTTGAATTTTGTGGATTAGGGATAGGTTGTGGGATATTCTGAGAAGTATGGTAAGTGGTTTGTGGGTATTGAGTAGGAAGATGTTGGTGTTGAGGAGGAGTGGGTACTGGTGGAGGATTAGGATTTTGGGGAGGAGTTGCATATTGATGGGGTGCGGAAGGATTTTGTAGGTGTTGGTTTGGTGTGTTCTGATGAGGTACTGGGTTTTGAGCATTTTGTAGGTTAACGTCTGGGACATTTAGGGCGAGGGAGAGTTTTTCCAAGTTGCGGACTTTCTCCAGTTCGCCTTGCAATTCCAGTATTTTCTGTTCCAACCGTAGGACCAAATCATTCTAGGTCGGAGTACTCCGACCGTCTAAAGTTTCAACATTTTCCACATGCGTAGCATTTTCTTTCCGGATACCACTCATATCGTCCATCTTAGCCTTTCCTTTGTTTTTCGGATTACTTGGAGGAGGACGAGGTGGAGGGCCTCTAGATCTGGTGTGATATGCTAGCGATGCCAGTATGTGCGAACCAACTTTAGGGGATGGGAATAATCAAAATAAAGAAAAGGCCAAAAAGTTAAATAAGTCAGTAAGGATTCTGAGAAGCATTTGTAGTATTTAAACACGTATTGCGAGAATGTAAATTCACATCCTAATTTGGGTAACCTCGTTGTGCCCGAGGTAGGACTAGAGATAAGTAGATTTGGAGAGATTTAATGTTGATAAATGCCTTATTTCATTAATGTAATAAATAAGACAAACCTAATAACGATGACAAATAAATGAATTACTAATGGTATCTACCTTATTACATTCGAATTTCAAAATGACTCAAAACAGATAAACCCAATCTACTTGGTCCCCGAGGGACCTTCTCCATATTTGGTCCTCTTGGCTCCATTAATCAGATTCCCCAGGTCGTGCATGTCCAACAGCAGGTATGCCTTTTCTAGGTGTCCTCCTTCGTTGCCTTCTGCATTCTGACAGTCTACGACCCTTTTCCTCATCTTCCCTTCTAGTTCCATTAGGCCCTGCTCCAAATATTCCAACCTTTCTATCGACCTGTAGCCATTTCCTTCCACTCGTTAAGTGCTTCCATGTGTAACTTGTGTTGTTCCAAATGCCTGGCTTCAGACTCAAGGAATCTTTTGCGCAGCCTTTAATACTTCACTTATGCTTCAGCAACCTCATCTATGACTCTGTTTCCTCGACTAATCCCTGGCTTGACCATTCCTATTGTGTCATATTCTAACCATGATGGGTAGAAGTATACATGACCAGCGTGATATTGATCTGGCTCGATGGTATCCTTTTCCACAATAATCTTCAAATGCCACATGTGCTGGGCCTCACATTTGTATGGAATGATGTCATCCTAAAAATCTGCTCTGTAATGGCTCACTTTGGAGACTCGTGGTATGAATTGTTTTCTACCAACTTGTCTCATGACTCTGATAGGAACATAGGGATGTATTCCCCTTAACCCAATCAATACCAAGTGCACAGCATCCCTGGATCTGATGATGAATTCATTAGTAGGGAACCACTCGAACATCTAGTGAACCTGGTCCTCGATCAAATTGCTGCAAAACTGTGCCCATTCTGTAGCATTCTCCAATTGTGCACATCTTTTTAGGATAAAGGTCATTTTTTAGGATGGTTGAAAGTTATGTGATCATTCCATGGTCTCCGTGGAAACTCTTGGCGGTATTGGCCCCACTGAAGATGTTCTAACAACCAAATGTAGTAGCAAGTTGCAACCCTCAAAATGTTTGAACCCTTTCTTGCAACGACCCAAATCTCGGTATATGTCTAATACAATCATCAAAACAATAGTATAGGTTTTTCCCTCGATTCCCTCCATTAAATCTTTGGTCACCATGGCCAACCTGGTCTGAATTTTGTCCCTTGGCTTGGAAATATCATCATACCTAGAAAGTAGACAATGAATACAAAGACCCTACGGTGAGTCCAACCCATAGAAGTGATGGAGAATTCATCATGAAAGATACGGTAAGATTTGAAGTGTCCACATCGTTCATAGAGGAAGTCGAAGGTGTATGTAGGACTACTTCAGGCACTCCAGGTCATCATTCTTTCTCAAACCCATTATCTTAAGAAAACCTCGAGTAGTGCAGTTTTCCAATACTAGTAAGTCGGGACTATCCCATGGTAATCCAGTAAATCCTCCTATTTTCTCCAAGAGATGAGTCATTTCTATGTTGCCAAAACGGAATACAGCTCTTTCCCCATCCCAGAACATAGTAGCAGCCTCGATCAACATGTTGTTTGGTTAGATGTCCAATAAGGAAGGTAAAATTCCACGTACCCTTTTCACATGATTTTTGTCGCTCGGCGAAAGGTTTTCCTACCAATCTAACAACAATTTTGGTATACTTCGGACCATACCGAGCCTGAGAACTTCGTGCCTCATTTTCTGCAAAAATAAACAAAGTTAGACCCTTGCTCCCCTCCGGGTTCGACTACTTACACATTAACGATTAGCATGTCGGCATTTATCTCTCCAAATAATGCACATATCGTGATTGCACCCGTTGGAATTATGGAAATTCGGATGGACTTTGGACAAGGCTTTCTTAGAGGGTTATTATGCGGACAACATATTAACCCAGGCTAGATTTGATAATGATGCATGTACAGTCATTATCAGAGTAAGGTTTCTATAAAAGTCTAGACTGGTACCCTCAAGCGGACAACTTGAGAGGGAAAGGCATGGAACCGTCAAGTGCAACGTTGATCGACTTGTTTTACAACAAATAAGCCTTTCCAAATTTAAAGGGTGATTTTAGGAACATCGCGGACACTCGTCAAGTGTCGCTATAGTATTAGTACGCACGAGTGGAATATGATGTTGAGAATGAAGTTATGCAAAAGAAAATAGCATGTTGCCAAGTATTTGCACGATGAAAAATGATAAAATGCGGTATTTAATAATTATTAAGACAGTTAAGAAGAAAAACAAGGAGACAAGTCAGTTTCCACAGTAAAAAGTGATAAAAAGGGAAGAAAAATCATAAATGAATGAAAATGGGAAAATAAATTCACATAGAGTGGGAAAGGGAAGGGGTGTGCAATTATTAACGGAATAATAAAGACATGCTTAGAGACTAATTCACAAACAGGTTCATTATGGTAAGCTTAAAGATATTTCCAGCAGAGTCGACATGCTGTCCCGCCCCCTTTTTCTCGCAAAATCGGTTTTCGACATTTCTGGGACTACTCTTTTCTGAGAAGGTAGGGAATTGGATTTGAAAGAGTCGCCTCCTAACGGATTAAGGTACGTTAGGGCTCCTAGAGAATATAACTCACATAACCAGTTTACATCACCAGAGATCGGGTAAGGGCTCGAAATTACCTTGAGGCGAAGGTATTAGGCACCCCTCGAGGTCCACAACAGTGGGTCCCGACCGAACTTAAATTAAGCAAATTAGTCTAAAAAGCAGAGAAAGCCATTTGGACAAATACAATATTTAATTTATTTTAAATAGGGATATAGGGGGTGGTCCTAAGTTTTTTAGCCTATAGGATCATTCCATGCAATACTTTGTAACTCCCTCAAGTCGGGGTGTTACTGATAGCATTAGAGCATGGACTATCATCTCCTTTACTACCCAATTACTATCTTTAAGTTGTTACTTAAGCATTCTAGTAGTTTCTAGCTCGTTCCATATGCGTGCACTACCCATCCCTTACCTATGGCCCTGGAGGTATTAGGACCTCTATTTCAGATAGTTCTAGACCAACCTATATTGCTTAAAGCATGTGAAATCTTGGCGACAAACAAAACAAGTAGGAATTTCAAATAAAGAATAAGTAGGAATTTCAAATAAAGAACAAGTATGGGCTCACATTAACCTCCACACATAGGCAACAAAAGCACGCAATTGAATCAACCAACTTTATTAACTTTGGAATCATATAGGCAGGATATCTACGTGAGAAAACGGAGTATAAGGGCAGTTCTATTAAGGCCAACATTAAGACCTATTTGTTTGCCAACTAATTTTATTCAGCATGAATCTAGGCACTACAAGTAGTAACATGTCACGATTTTAGACCCAGAATCCTTATTAAGGCCTACAGATACGTTGCCTAAGTGATTAACAAGAGCGATTGAATTCAGAATCGATTAACAAAATCTTATATGCACGATTTCTACAATCTTATTAATTACAAACCTATAGACATGATTTCTGGGTGTAGTACTAATTTTAGCTCGTAAAAAGAATAGATTTTATTTTCCTATAGGCATGCTTTCTAATTGCTGAATTGATTTAAATCCAATAGGCATGATATCTATTGATTTAAACCCTATAGGCATGATTTCTATGTTTGACATTGATTTAAATCCTATAGGTATGAAATCTATTAATTGTGTGTGGGCAGAAATGAAACAAATTATCAGGAAGGACAGTTAATTCAAACAACCAGATCCTATAGGCATGATTGCTAATGCACATTTGTTGAAAACATGTATGGACCCTATGAGCAGGATTTCTAATGTACAGAAGTGAACGAATTCCTATAAGCAGGATCACTAGTATGCAAAAATAAGATGCAGAATCGAAATGATCATGAAAGTCCTATAGGCAGGATTTCTAAACACAATATAGTACTCACACAGTTCAAGCAACATAATTAAATCCTATAGGCAGGATTTCTACCCAGTTTTAACGAAAGATATAAGAATAAACCCCCCAATCTTTACTAAATATCCCCAAATCTATCATTACATAGTTATTAAAGACCAAAATAGCCAAATAAATTATATAAAGGTATCAGTACGCAATAGGGAGCCTTAATAGGCCCAAATGAACCTAGGAACCATGCCTTCCCACATGACAGCTTTGGAACATAGCAATGATTCATCCCAGCACATTAAACCAGGATTCTAGTGTGTCAAAGTTCCCAAAGAGCCTTAGGGACCCCAGGCAATGCTCACACCAGAACCACATATTCAGCAAAGAGTTCAAAAAAGATTGGAAAACCAGCCCCAATGTGTTAGATTTCAAATGAGTCTCAAGGACCTTAGGCATTGCTCACACTGGGGTGATTGAGAACCTAAATAACTAAGAGTAAAGGCTTTGAAAACCAGTACATAAAGGAACCGAGGAGATTTTAAAATAGTTCAATTTCAGAAGAAGGAAAGTTCAGAACACAGAGTTGCTGGCAGAACTGCACCAAAAAGCAAACAAGGTTCATGTTCAACACATAGTTCAAACAAGATGATATCTGATTAAGCTAAATACTCATGCTAGTATTTGAAACAGTCGTGGCTTAGTCACATAAGCAATTAGGCAGAAACAATTGAATTGAACAGACAAGAATATGAGATAAGCAACAAACATATTTGATTACATGCTTATCGGGTGCAGAGTTCAGGACGGGTAAAGGATTAACAAACAATGCATGAAACAGATTAAACATTAGGCTAACCCATGAGAGGATTCATATTATTCAAAACTAATTAGTCCTAGGTTAACAGTGTCACTAAATGGAATCACACAATCAGGTGAAGGATAGAATCATGATGAGAAATAAAACAGACTAGTCAAGCAAAGCATAGAGAAGGAAATTGTAAAGGTTAGGGCATATCAGTTGAGAAGAAAGCAACTAAAGGTGTAGTAACCATTAAATTCCAGAGTAATTTGTCCTTGGCTTTTAGCCGGCCAAACCATAACCACTCAGTACAGAAATCAGAACACGAGAGAGAACAAAGAGAGCTTAAGTTTGTTTTGTGAGAATCAGAGAGTTCGAGTTTTGTCATAGAGGGGAAAGGGGAGAGGGGTTTAAATAATAATCAATGAGGTATATAAATAAGGTAATGAATCAGTCCTACACAAATAAGGCATGAGAATATATTCAAAATCAATTAGAGTCGGCTTCAATCAATTAATAGGACATAATATCATAAAATCAGGCTAGTACTATTCAGGTTAAGTAAAGTATTATACAGAGTCAATCAAATAGTCACGATGCCAGATCAAATATGGTAGGGGGTAATGAGAACAAGTAAATTGAACAAAAAATAGGAAAATATAAATACCATACAAGAAAGGAAAGATTGGAATTTCAGTAAAGATTTCAAAACCCCTAATTTGGGGTAAATAAAATTAGTCAGCAATCAATGTTAGTGTTAAGGACAAATAGACAGAAACATTAAGAGGAATACTTAAATAATCGAAACCCTAAGAATAGGTAGAAATACAAAGACACATTGACGGAAATAATTAGGATAAGTGAAATCAATCAGAAGTAATGAAGGAACTATAATAGATTCACAGAGATGAAACAACATTTTTGGTTTTTTTTTTGGAAAAATCAAAACCCTAATTTTAGGGTAAATGAAATCGGTCAGAAATAGTAAAGAAATCATAAACACAGACATAGATATACTAAAACATTAAAGGAAAAATACTGAAAAAATAAGAAGTCATTTTTGATCTGGAATGATCTTGGACCCTAGTTTTAGGATAAATAAAAGATTCAACCAAAAATAGACAGATTCAACGAGTGAAAAGGTAAATAATAACATTAAAGCAAACTAGAATGAACCAAAATCTGGTTTGAACCAGAGATCCAAAACCCTAACTGAAAAATATGAAAAATATTCACACTCACAGGTTTTGGGATGAACATAGACGGGAATATTCAAAATATGAGAGATTTTGAACCAGATTTGGTTCGAGTATCTTGAGATACACTTGCCATTTGAGGAAAATAAGCTTAAGTAACATCAAAACCGGGTAGCAAGTAAAGAAGTAAAGCCAAATAAGGCATGGAATCAAGAGAGGATTCCATTTCTGATAAGAATCAAAGGGGAAATGGTGACGGCGGGTTAGAGTTCGAGAGGGTGAAGGGTGAGGAGATGAGAGCGTTTAGGGGCGGCGGAGAAGGGATAATAAGGATTAGGGTTGGGTTTGGTTAAGTTAAAAAAGGCGGATGTAATGTGGACCGTTGATCATAGAGATCAACGATCCTGATTTAAGGGGTTTATGGGTTGTGTGGTTTAATTGGGCGGGGGTAATTGGGTATTGGGCTAGTGTATACAATTGGCCTAGGTCCGAAATTAATTAGAAGGGGCTAGATTTTAAATACCTAATTAAATCAGTAAAATTATTTATAAAAATAATTAATAAATAATAAAAATATTATTTGTGCATGAAAATAATTTAAAATATTTTTTTAACTTTATAAAAATATAAAAAGTCATTTTCTATATAGATAATATAATTATGCGTATATATGGGCTATTATTGCAAAATGTGCAATTATAGCCTTAAAAATACAAATGTAATTATAAAAATTGCAATTAAAATATTTAAGAACTGTATGGGCATAAATGATAAATTTATATGATTGGATCATCCTAAAATAATATAAGAGATAATTATTGGATATTTGTGTAATAAAAAATGAAGAAATAAATTGATTTAAAGCCTTTAAAATTATAGAAAAAATCATAAAAATACTTGTGCATGTTTGTAAATCTAATAATAATGCATGTGCACTATTTTGAAAATATATATAAATATTTAAATATATGAGGGAAAAATTGGGTATCAACAGCTGCTCCTCTTTACCCGGGAAGGATGAAAGAGTTGTCGGGTAAAGAAATAATAACGGATTTTGACCGAATGGGCGTTTTAAAAAATATAGGCCGCACCTTGGTCTCTGAGCTACCTACATATCCCTAGTTTTACAGGAATCAGGTCGTGTGTAGTTCTAGACTCAACGGTGAATAGAACCGGTGGCATTGTTATAGGAACGGTCGTATGCTTTGGAAAGGGTTTCTTTTGGGAAGGATAGTATCGGATGGGCTTATGCATAGTTATGAATATAATCTAAAGCATAACGGATGTATCACATGGTAGATATATGAACGGTCATAGAGTAAAGGCGAGTAATTGATGGAAATCAGTTATGTTTGAAATAACGACAAGGTATAAATAATGTGTAGTATTGAGAGATCCTCAATCCATGACATGGTGTCTCCGGGCTATGAGGATGATGCCTTCGGACTATGACGCCTTTGGAAAAGTTGGCTATACATCAGCCCATGAAGTGCAGAGACATGATACCAAAGGTAATAACAAGGCAAAGCTTAACCTTGTGTAGAGTTTGGGGGCAGAGCTTAGCCTCGAGAGAAGAAGATAATGCAAAGTTTAGAATAGAGCAATACTTATGTTGAGGGAGACAATGGTTAGTCTCATGAGAAGGCAGTGCTTAGCCTTAAGCAAATAAGGAGGCATGGCTTAGCCTCATACAAGGTTTGAGACATGGCTTAGTCTCATGCAAAGAGAAGGCAATGCTTAGCCTTATGCAAATATGGAGGTAGGGCTTAGCCTCATGCAAGGATTTGAGATAGGGCTTAGTCTCATGTGGAGAGAAGGCAATGCTTAGCCTTATGCAAAATATGGAGGCAAGGCTTAACCTCATGCAGGATTTGAGACAAGGCTTAGTCTCATGCAGAGAGAAGGCAATGCTTAGCCTTATGCAAATATAGAGGAAGGGCTTAGCCAAATGCAGGAGTTGAGACAAGGCTTAGTCTCATGCAAAGATAAGGCAATGCTTAGCCTTATGTAAATAGGGAGGAAGGGCATAATGTCATTCCCGATTTGAGACAAGGCTTAGTCTCATACAAGGAGAAGACAATGCTTAGCCTTGTGCAAATAGGGAGACAGAGCTTAGCCTCATGCAAGGTTTGAGACAGGGCTTAGTCTCATGCAAAGAGAAGGCAATGCTTAGCCTTATGCAAATAGGGAGGCAGGGCTTAGCCTCATGCAAGATTTGAGACAGGGCTTAGTCTCATGCAAAGAGAAGGCAATGCTTAGCCTTATGTAAATGTAGAGGTAGGGCTTAGCCTCATGTATGAGTTATGACATGGCTTAGTCTCATGCAAAGAGAAGGCAATGCTTAGGCTTATGCAAATATAGAGGCAGGGGTTAGCCTCATGCAGGAGTTGAGATAGGGCTTAGTCTCATGCAAAGAGAGGGCAATGCTTAGCCTTATGCAAATAGGGAGGCAGGGCATAGTGTCATGCCCGATTTGAGACAAGACTTAGTCTCATGTAAAGAGAAGGCAATGCTTAGCCTTATGCAAATATAGAGGCAGGGCTTAGCCTCATGCGATTTGAGACAGGGTTGAGTCTCATGCAAAGAAAAACAATGCTTAGCCTTATGCAAATATGGAGGCAGGGCATAGCCTCATGCACGATTTGAGACAGGTATTAGTCTCATGCAAAGAGAAGGCAATGCTAGAATTTTGAATATGGACAAATAGAAAATAAGAGTAGAATATTTCTTAGTTGCATATATAATTGTGCTTGGCGGTCTGGTTGTTATGAACGTAATGATTTAAGGTGTATGTATACTTGGTTATTTCTTGTCCTTGCATACAAAGAAAAATCATGAATTTTGCGGGGAGGTTGGTTCGTGCCTTTGTTTACTTGTTTTGCTTTACTTTGCTCTAGAGATCCTGTTCGAGCTACCCTGGGTAACACCTGGCAGCCATGAAAATAATGTTTTTGAAAATATGCACTTATTGATAGAATAGAATCATTTTATAAAATATGGGGGTGTATAATATCAAGTAAATTAGATGAACTAATAACTGTGACACTTTTAGAGACATTGCGGCTTCTTTGCGTTAGAATTTTGAGGGTCCTCCTCAAAATTTTGCCCTATTTTAGAAGTTATGATCCTTCGACTGTTCTACATGTAATGAAGTCTGTTGGATTTGTTCCGGAATCTTAAGAATCCTTCTCAAAATTCTTCCCCTGTTACTTAACCGATTTCTGACTGTCTTGCATATGATGACGTCGGCTGGACTTGCTCTAGAATTTTGAGAGGCTTCCTTAAAATTCTGTCCCAGTTTCTAGTTTTGGGTAAATGAAGATTTTATTAAGATGTTACCGAACCCACTGGGCTGCCTACGTATCCCCTCTTAAACGGGAATCAGGTCAAGCATAGTTCAGTTACATCAGATGAAGGAATGTAAACAATCTAAACATAGTATCTCTTGACTGCGTCTGAATAGATAGGTTTTGGCCAGACTTCTCTGTCCATCTCTGCAAGTATGAGTGCTCCTCCTGTTAGTACTCTATGAACCATGTAAGTACCTTTCCAGTTAGGTGAAAATTTCCCTTTGGCTTCATCTTGATGTGGGAAGATTCGCTTCAGCACCAACTGCTCCGGTGTGAATTGTCTTGGTTTGACCCTTTTGTTGAAAGTTATGGACATTCTGTTCTGATAAAGCTGACTGTGACATTATGCATTCATACTTTTTCCATCTATGAGAGATAACTGCTCATAGCAGCTTCTTATCCATTCTGCATCACTGAGTTCGGCTTCTTGTATGATCCTTAAAGAAGGAATTTCTACCTCGGTGGGAATGACAGTTTCTGTACCATAAACCAGCAGATAGGGAGTTGCCTCGTTTGATGTGAGTACTGTGGTACGGTGCCCCAATAGGGCAAAGGGTAACTTCTCGTGCCATTGCTTGTGATTTTCTACTATTTTCCTTAGTATCTTCTTGATGTACTTATTGGCAGCTTCCACGACTCCGTTCATTTGAGGCCTGTATGTGTTGGAGCTTTTGTGCTTGATTTTTAAAGTTTCACACATGGCTTTCATCATATCACTGTTGAGATTGGCGGTATTATCAGTGATGATGAACTCGAGAACCCCGAATCGACAAACAATATGATCTTTGACAATATCTGCGATGATTTTCTTGGTCACAACTTTGTATGATGCAGCTTCAACCCATTTATTGAAATATTTGATGGCCACTAAAATGTACCGGTATCCGTTAGAAGCGGTGGGCTCTATTAGGCCGATGACATCCATTCCCTAGGCAGCAAAAGGCCAAGGTGATCTTGTTGCATTAAGTTCGTTTGGAGGCACTCGTATCATGTCTGCATGTATCTAGAATTGGTAGTTGTTACAAACAAGATGATATGTATGTTGATCTAAGTGAAGAGGTTCAATATGTAAACAACTACTAAGGTTAATGCGGCAATGCTCCGAATTAGCAACTGTGGAGATCCCAAGGAAATTGGGGAAATAAAAATCAACAAGGACATTGGAATAGTAGCAACAACAACAACCAAAGCAACTGGGGGAACAACAATCAAAATTGGGGCAACCAAGAAAACCAAGGCAATTGGGGTGGCAACAATAATAGCAATTGGAGAGGTAATAACAACCAAGGGGGTTGGAACAACAACAATCAAGTGAATCGGGGCCGGGCTTTCAAAGGCCTTCGATGTATCAACAACCAAATAATCCACCTTAATATCCATTACATTGTCCTAGCTCGTCTAATCATGAGATGGGACAGATTGAAACCATGTTGAGCAAATGATGAAGAAAATGCCAACTCTGATGCCCAACTGTCCTCCCACAACACTTCCATCCGCAACTTGGAAGTCCAACTTGGCCAAATTTCACAAGCTTTGAATACTCGCCCTAAGGGGGCACTACCAAGTGACAAGGTAGTAAACCCGAAGGGTGGGAACAATACGGGCCATGCGATGGCAGTGACTACAAGAAGTGGTATAGGTGGAGTTGCTAGCATCTCTAATAAAAGAAAGGTTATGAGTGATGATGTGTTGGTGCAAGATGATTATGCGCCAAGCAATGATATGGAAGTGAGTGATGAGAATGTGAATGAAGAGGTGAGGATGGACATTGATGACAACGTGGAGGAGACACAAAATGATTTGAACCCATCTAGGGAACATGTTATAGATATACCGGAAATGGTAGTGCCCAAAGCCAAGGCTCCTTTGCCAAGTCCTCCTCCACCATATCCTCAAAGGCTTGTAAAACAAAACAATGAGAACCAGTTCAAGAAATTTATTGATATAATGAAATGTTTGTCCATAAATGTGCCTTTGGTTGAAGCTCTAGAACAAATGTCGGGATATGGCAAGTTCACGAAGGACTTGGTAACAAAGAAGAGATCAATGAATTGTGAAAGAATAAAAATGACACACCAAGTGAGTGCTATTGTGCATTCCATGGATACAAAGTTAGAAGACCCTGATGCCTTTACAATCCCATGCACTATTGGTAGTGCCAATTTTGCAAAAGCTTTGTGTAACTTGGGGGCTAGAATTAACTTGATGCCATATTATGTGTTCAAGACATTGGGGTTTGGAAGACCAAGGCCCACATCTATGAGGCTGCAAATGGCGGACAGGACAATGAAGAGTCCATTGGGGATAATTGATGATGTGCTAGTTCTGGTCGATAAGTTCATACTTCCCACGGATTTTGTGATACTTGACTATGAGGTTGACTATGAGGTGCCGATCATATTGGGGAGACCTTTCCTAGCTACAAGGAAGGCCTTAGTTAATGTGGAAGCAGGGGAACTCACCTTCCGGGTGGGTGATGAAAAATTTGTGTTCCATGTTTGCAAGTCAATGAAGCAGCCCAATAACAACAAAGTATGTTCGTTTGTGGATCTAGTGACCGAAGTGATTGTTGAAGACACAAATGTCGTGATTAATGTGAAAGACCCATTGAAAGTTGTGTTGTTGAATCATGATGTGGATGAGAAGGAGGGCTTGGTTGAATATGTCAATGCTTTGCAAGGAATGGGTTCATATACATATGAGCATCGAAAAAAAATTTTGGACTTGGAAAACCGGAAGACTCTACCAACAAAGCCCTCAATCGAGGAGCCTCCCATATTGGAGTTGAAGACTTTACCTTCATACCCCAGGTATGAGTTCTTAGGCCCTTGTTCCACTTTACTTGTTATTCTTTCCTCGTGCTTAACTAATGTGGAGGTAGATATCACCCTTGCAGTGCTCCAAATGAGGAAGAAGGCAATAGGTTGGACATTGGTGGACATTCGGGGTATATGCCCCGCCTTTTGCATGCATAAAATCATATTGAAAGAAGATGCCAAACCCTTCGTGGAACCTCAAAGAAGATTGAATGAGGCCATGCAAGAAATTGTCAAAAATTTATCAAGTGGCAAGATGCAGGGGTTGTGTACCCCATTTCGGATAGTTCATGGACTTCGCCGGTACAATGTGTGCCAAAGAAGGGGGTATGACCGTGGTCAAAAATGAGAAAAATAAGTTGATCCCCACTAGGACTGTAACCGGATGAAGCGTATGCATGGATTACTAAAAGCTGAACAAAGTGACCTACAAAGACTATTTTTCATTGCCCTTTCTTGAAAATGTTGGATAGACATGCCGGGGGTGCCTACTATTGCTTTTTGGATGGGTACTCAGGATACAACCAGACTCTGATTGCACCGGAAGACCAAGAGAAAACCACATTCACATCTCCGTATGGCACATTTGCATTCTCACAGATGCCATTTGGTTTGTGTATTGCACCTGCCACCTTTCATCGGTGTATGATGGCAATTTTTATAGATATGGTGGAGGACTTACTCAAAGTGTTCATGGATGATTTTTCTATTGTGGGGAATTCTTTGATGAGCTTTTGGGTAATCTTGATAATGTTTTGGCACGTTGTGAAGAGACGAACTTGGTGCTTAATTTGGAGAAGTGTCACTTTATGGTTGACGAAGGCATTGTCCTTGGCCATAAGATCACCAAGAATGGTATTGAAGTGGATAAAGCAAAAATTAAAGTGATATCAAAACTCCCTCTTCCTAGTTCCGGAAAAGGAGTGAGGAGCTTTTTAGGGCATGCGGGGTTTTACCACCGGTTCATCAAGGACTTCTCAAAGGTGGTGAATCCCTTGTGCAAGTTTTTGGAAAAATATGCCAAATTTGTTTTCAATGATGATTGCATGAAGGCTTTTGAGATACTCAAGTATAGGTTGACTACCACTCCTATCATTACCGCACCAAATTGGAGCTTACCATTTGAGCTCATGTTTGATGCTAGCGATATAGTAGTAGGAGCGGTATTGGGGAAAAGAATCAACAAGATATTCTATCCAGTCTACTATGCTAGTAAGACCATGAACGATGCCTAAGTCAACTATACGGTGATCGAGAAAGAACTCTTAGCCATTGTCTTTGCTATGGAAAAGTTTTGCCCTTACCTCATGGGTATCAAAGTGATTGTTCACACCGATCACGCTGTGCTTCACTATTTGATGAGTAAGAAGGACTCAAAGGCTAGATTGATGAGGTGGGTACTTATTCTACAAGAGTTTGATCTTGAAATCATAGACCGAAAAGGGAGTGAGAATCAAGTGGCGGACCACTTGTCCCGTTTGGAAGAGTAGGGGAGGCCCCATGATGGCCTTGAGATTAATGATTCATTTTCGGATGAACAACTCCTTTCCATGTCTTTGATTTGCCGATGTGGCTAACTATCTTGTGAGTGGAATTTTCCCGAATGAGTTCTCTTCAAACTAAAGGAAGAAGCTCAAATGGGACTACTTGGATTATTATTGGGACGAGCCATATCTTTTCAAAATTTGCATAGATGGTGTTATCCGGAGATGTGTTCCAGAAGAAGAGAAATTGGGTATTCTTAAGCCTTGTCATTCCTCACCTTATGGTGGTTACCATGGAGTGGCTAGAACTGCTACAAAGGTCTTAAATTGTGGATTCTATTGGCCTACCTTGTACAAAGATGCTAGCGAGCTTGTTAAGCGGTGTGATGAGTGCCAAAGAGCCAGTGGGATTTCCAAGAAGAATGATATGCCTCTCACCATCATCCTTGAGATTGATATTTTTTATGTCTGGGGCATCGACTTTATGGGTCCATTTGTGAGTTCATGTGGGAACACCTATATTCTTGTTGTTGTGGATTATGTCTCCAAATGGGTTGAAGATGTGGCTTTGCCCAACAATGAAGCACGGAGTGTGATGGCTTTCTTAAAGAAAAATATATTCATAAGGTTCGGCACTCCAAGGGCGATCATCAGTGATGGGGGTTCTCATTTTTTCAACAAAGCCTTTGACACTTTACTCTCCAAGTATGGTGTCACTCACAAGGTGTCAACCCTCTATCACCCCCAGGAAAGTGGACAGATTGAGGTCTCCAACAGGGAGATCAAGAGTATTCTTTCCAAGACTGTCAATGCAAACCGGACTGATTGGTCAAGGAAACTTGACGATGCTCTATGGGCCTATAGAACAGCTTACAAGACTCCATTTGGTATGTCCCTGTATCGATTGATATTTGGGAAAGCATGTCACCTCTCAGTGGAATTAGAGCATAAGGCCATGTGGGCGTTGAAGAAGTTAAACTTAGAGTGGGATGTAGCTGCAAATCCTCGGGTGGAGCAATTGAATGAACTTGACGAGTTCTAGTTCCATGCTTACTCTAGTTCGTCCTTGTATAAGGACAAGATGAAGTACCTACATGATAAGTATATCCGGAACAGAGAATTCAAAGAAGGTGACCTTTTTCTCTTATTCAACTCTCTGTTATGGATGTTTCTGGGAAAGCTAAAGTCAAAATGAAGCGGTCCCATTGAAGTGGTGCATCTGACTCCTTTTGGTGCTATAAATTTGAAAACCAAGAATGATGAGATCTTTAGAGTCAATGGGCACCGAGTGAAGCACTACCTTGGTAAGGTTGATGATGGTCACATTGTGGCATTGATCCATTTCAAGTGAATGATGGTAACATACGTCATGCCGCGATGTTAAATCAGGCTCTTCTTGGGAGGCAACCCATGTGTTTTTCATTCTTTTGAGTTTGTTCTTAGATTAGGCATTGTAATGGACTAACTGGTTGTGAAGTGTATATAGGAATTGGTTGTGCAGTGCAACAAATTGACAAAGGAAAATTTTGGCTAAGTGTTAGAAGTTCACGGACCGCGCCCACAATTTCGCGGTCCGCTTGAGCATTTCGTGGCCGCATCTTTTTGCTCGTAGATGCATAGTTGAAAAGAGAAAAATTCCAGCTCTCTGAAGTTGGACTATCAAATACCCTTCAGCTTTCGCGACCGCGTCCATAGTTTGGTGGTCCGCGGTGAATTCCGCGGCCGGGCTCAATATTTTGCGGAGCGCGATCAGATGCTTGAAGTTGTTCTTCATCAGATAACAAAATGCGGATCACAGTAGAATTTCGTGGCTACGTTCAGGTAAGTCGGTGGGTCCACGTTTGCTAAGTATAAATAGGGGGTCATTAAACCTTTTACCCTTTTAGAACACTAAAGTTTCACCGAACAAAGAGCATCGTTCATCTTATCTGGCTTTCAATCTCATCACTTTTGAATCAAGCATTGTTTTCCTACTATCATTTCACAACTGGTATGTTCAAATCCTTGAATTAATTTTATCTGCTTATTTTCTTTTCTTTTTGTTTTAATTTTTCTTTTCAATTTTTAGTTAGAGTAAAATACATCCCTTAATCTAAAATTATTGCTTACTCATATATGGGTAATGTTTACATGCCTAATGGGGGATAGTGTTAGTAACCTTTATTGCTAATTGAACGAATTTTATGCACTTAGTGAAAACCCTAGGTTAATTTGTTCATCAGAGCCAGTTGCATTCAATTTCACAGCCGCGGTTAGTTTTTCGCGGTCCGTGATACCCTACCTTTTCATTACTATGTATTGGTAAAAGTTCGCGATCTGCGGTCACTTTTCGCGGTCTACGGTCATGTTTTTCCAATTCGCGGTTTGTTTTTCGTAACCACATCTATATTTTCGCGGACTGCGCTCTTGAACTTCAGAGAAGTCTAATAATCGCTTTCACGGCCGTGTCTACTTTTTTGTGGTCCACGGTTGATCATTCGCAACTGCGTCTTCTTTTCCCCGGACCGCATTCAACCAAGATCAGAGAGTTAGTATTCTAAACCTAACCTTTTTGCGGCGGCAATTACTTTTTCGTGGTCTGCAATGGGCACTTCGCGGCCACGTTCACTTTTTCGCGATCCGCGGTGCCTGGTTCTGAGAAGCAATTTCTGCATTTCAACTGCACTATTTTAACATAAGCTTGAAGCTTTATTCTGACTGTATTTCATTACTTGTTTGCTGCAGACAATGGTCTGATCCAGAGGTAGAGGAAATACATCTAAAGGGATGGCAGAACCCTCCCGGGGCAGGGGTAAAGGAAAGACCAAGATACCCCTAGCAATCCAAAAATCAATGTGCAAGATGAGAGCTCCCATCAAAGCTACAGATAAAGCCGCAGACCATTCAGACACTAATGAGTATGTCCCTTCCTGGGAGTATTCAGAAGGAAACTTTGTGCCAACTCATGTCCCCACACAGATTCCGGGGAAATACCAGTGACGAGATGAACCTACCTCCTCTTCTGAGTCGTCTAATGTCTTAGAGGAAGGTAGTGAGGCTTCGACACCATCTTCCCCACCTGCTACAACTTTGGCTTCACAAGCTACCCCTACTGTTGCGGATGATGATGATGAGGTCTCTAATGATGAGAGAGGGGGTAACACTAATATTGGGGGGTTGGCTAGATCCAGAAAAGCCGAGGTGTGGGTTGACATATTTGTGAGTGAATTAGCCTATCAGAATTTTCGAGAATGGTGTTCCCAAAAGTCACTCACCCTTGAGAGATAATTAATAGATAGAGACCTCCTTCCCCATAGTCCAAATGTCAAGAGGCAGTTTGAGGAGAGAATGGGGTGGAAGTTCTTCACTAGCAAAGTTCCGAATGCCCATGAATATCTTGTCAAAGAATTCTATACAAACGTTGCCCACATCAAAAAGGGATCCATTGTGACAAAGGTCCGAAACATGAAAATCCGATTTGATGGCCACACGTTGAATTAATATAATGGTTTTGAGGATGTGGAAGCAGTGCAATATTTGGAGAAGTTGGCACTTGATGAAGCAACTCATCCATGGTTGGCGGAGATATTAGCCCTAGGGACAACACCGACATGGCTCACAGCTGGAGTCCCAATATACAGAAACACCCTCGTCTTTGAAGCCAAGGGGTGGTCCACTTTTGTGTGCAGCCGGCTGGATCCGTGTCAGGATGACAATGTTATCCCACTCACCCAGTGTGTCTTGATAGCCTCCATCATGGCAGGATATCCTATCAATGTGGGGAACCTCATGTACTATCACATCACAAAGGTAGTTGTAAAGTAAGAAAGATGCTACCCCTACCCCAACTTCCTCACCACATACTTAGAGGACCAAGGATTTGAGAAGAAGATCTATGACACTAAGACAAAGCCAAAGAAGCCCTTCTCCTGGTACAACACCAAAGGACCGGACATCCTTAAAGCAAATGGTAAAGCCGTTATATCCACTGGCTAGTCTGAAGAGCTGGGGTAGTGGTTGCCGGGTCAGAGTCTTCCACAGCAGGAGAATCTTCAGCTGCCATACCTCCTCCTTCATCCGGTCCATCCATCACCATGCCATTGTCTGTGCCCTCTTCTTCTACTTACCCTTAGACTGCACTGTAGGTTTATCAGACTTTCTCCAGCATCAACAACTGGATGCAGGCAGCTACATCAAAGTTGTCTATCTAATCTAGTGTAGTAGCAGCGCAGGCAGCCCCTGCACAACCACATGTACCTTCATCAATGGAGGAGTCATTGAAGGAGCCTCTGAACAAGCAAAAGAAACTCTTAGACAACTAGAAGAAGATCATTGATACTCTGGATATTCATGGAAGGGCTATAAAGGATCTAGGCAAGAAAGTCAAGAAGATAAAAAAGACTCAGGCCTCAAAGGAGTCAGTGGAGCAGCTGAAGAAGGATGTGGAGAGGTTCACTGCTGCTGGAGATATCCCAATGGACTTGCTCTTGGAGGAGCAAGTCACAACAGCACAGGCAGCAGAGCATGAGGCACCAGCAGATAGCCAGTCTGAGGAGCTAACTTCCACTACACATACTGCTGCGGAGATGATCCAGATGCTCCACAACCCTGTGGTCCCCCAGTCAGATTTGGAGATCCAGTTAGAGGACCCAGAGGGAGCTGCTGATCCTATGCAATCTGAAGACCCTACTCATGTGCCGGACCCGATTCAGACCACATAGGGAGTTTTCTTTACTCACTAATCCTTTTCCCTGATCTTATTTTGATATTAGCACTAAAGACAATGCTATCTTTTATTTGGGGGGGGGGGGTGTTCTACTTTGATTTGGTGATAATTGGATGACATTGGTATCTAATAACTATGAGACTATTTTTCTTTATCTTCTCTTTATTTTACTTTTGGTAAGTATATATTCGTTACTTTCACATTTGGTATTTATATATTTTTACCATTTGATGTATATATTCGTTTTCATTTATGTAAATATTCGCTTTACTTCAAATTTTGTATATATTCAGTTGATTTTCGTATTTTACTTCATAGCTTCTTATATTCCTTAGTAGTTTCTTATTAAGTTGTTAGCTTCTTTTTACATTTTATGTGGACAATAAGCCTTGGTTTTCTTAATGTTACGGTTCTTTCCAAAGGTGGATGTTGTGTGAGCCGGGTCGCTCTTCCTGATGATGGATAGCGTGACAACCTTCTTTATGAATTGAGTCTATTTTCTTTATGTATTTGTGTAAATAGTAGTAATGAATAGAAGTGTCACAAGCAAGCGTCACTTGGGCCTAACACATTTACCTTCGATCTTATGGTTGGAAACAACATGATTGGCAAAGAATAGTTCTAGTTGTGACCTTTAGACTCTTATGTTGACTAAACAATCATCGAGTGGCTTCTTGGAGCCATTTGTGATGCTCAATCTTAGCTAGGGTTGTCGTGGGTCCTCGACTCTATCCTCTTTAACAATCAAATAGCTTGTGAGGTGGGGTATTAAATTACATGTCCAAGTCTCGTGCCAATAAGTCTAGAGCTTGCCCTGAATGTTTGTCTAGACGAAATTCTAAGTGTAGCTCAACTTGAGAAATGATTATAGGCTCTCCTTGATCCAATCTAAAACATGAAAGCATCCATAGCCTACCAAATATGATATCCCTAGTCAACCCCGTTGAGCTGAAGCCTTTTTTCTTTCAATAACCATGACACAAGCCTTTATCCATTCTATAATGACCATCTCTTGGCACCCAATCTTTCCTTAGCAATCACAATTAACAAAAGCATAAGTTTGGTGGAGAGACGAGGAATGTAAAAGTGATAAAAGGTATAAAATGAAAAAAAGGAAAGGCAAAAGAAAAGAAAGAAAAGCCAAAAAGTCAAAAAGAAAGTGAATAATATAAAAAAGTAAAGGGATTCAATGAAAGCAATGATGAAAGGCATGGAATGATTAACAAAGGAGAAAAATGATCATAATGAGCAAGAAAGAGTGACAGTGTGTCTCTCTACTTCCCCTAAAGAAGAAGAAAATGACTCAAAAAGTCAAGAAAGTGTGAGCCGAAATGAGAAAATGGAGTGCTTAAGGAAAGATGAAACCATCATATGCCAATAAGTCCTACCTTGAACCAAAAGTCTTCATTACATTCCCGCAAAAACCCTATATTTCGAGTTCAGTGAGCTTACATTAGTGGTGATTTACATAAGGGACAAGCATATGGTACTTAGAGTCGTACTTGTGACATTCCCTTGAGAGAGATGAGTGTACTTCTCCACAATCCTTGTTTTAAGTGCTATATTCTAAAGTGAGATTTGCTTATGGAGAGTAGAGGAGGAAGAGTTTGGGTGACACAATGACCTACGTAGTAGAGCGAGCATCCTTGGTGAGTTAAGTCAACTCTTGATGCTCTTATGTCGCACTAGAACTATGGTACTCAAAAGGTTGTGTGTTGTTGATGATTCATTCGTGTTAAGGGTAATTGTTAGTCCCAATTGATGCATGTTTGATTCACATTAGGGCAGCTGAAATATCCTTCTATTTTGTTTTAGTGGAGGTTGGAATTACCTTATTTACTTGAGGACAAGCAAACCTTTATGTTTGGGTGAGTTGATAAGTGCGGATTTTAACCGATTATTTGATCTTTCTCATTTGCGTTTTGGGCCTAAAATGCATGAAAGTATTCCCAAAAACTAATGTAATATGCTTGTTTGCAGGGATTGTTCATAAAGAGCTAAGGTAGCCATGATCAACCCATAAAGGAGTCAAAACTTGAACAAATACCAAGACTGGGCCAAGAGCTCTAGAACGTGGACTGCGATAGAAAAGTGCGGCCGTGAAAGTGTTAATGCGGACATGGTCATTAATTCGCGGACCGCAAAAGGGAGAATCAGACAGGTGGTTTTTGGGCATAGACATGGACGCAGACCACGTTAGAAATTGGCGGCCGCGAATATACCATAGCGACCGCGATTGGAATTTCGCGGACCGCGTTTGCTAAGGTTCAGAGAGCTTACTAAATAGGCAAAAATGTTAAGAGCGGACTGCATCAAAATTACGCAGCCGTGGAAGGCTCTCACGCAGATGCGGTGACTATTATGCGGCTCGGAAAACAAGTTCCAGCCTAGTCTCAAATGTAAAGAAACACAGATCGCACTCAATATTATGCGGCCGCGAAAGCAAGAGTGCGGTCGTGGTCAGAATTACGCGGCCGTGAAACCTCTGCATGTGCATTTTTGTTCGAAAATTTTAGCCTAGTATAAATAGATCTTTTTCACATTTTTAGGTTAAGTTATGTTTTGCTGAGTACGTGAGACGGCTAGTTTTTCCTATTTGGGCAATTTAGTACAAGATTTACCTTATAACATTAGATTTTCATCTTTTAATTTAGAATTATGGATTTTTTCTTCTATATCTTTGATTTCTGCTATTTTCATGAGTAGCTAAACCCATAGCTAGGGTTATGACCCAACCATAGTGTGGGTATTTGATGGGTCTTGAATTTTAGGGCTTGAATGTGTATGTGTTAGTGATTTTTAGCCTAGTTCTTGCTAGAACTATTGAATTAGTGGTTGCAAACACTGATTTATGCCTTTATGACTTGTCTCTACTTGAGAAAGAGGGACTATGTCTAGGAAAACTAGGCTAACAAGGAATTGGGGTGAACTCAAGAAATTGATAGCCCCAATTAAAGGGTTAAACCTAGAGATAGTAATACCCGACTTGAGCTAAAATCACTTGAATTGCATGAATACCCATTTGGACTTGAGAAAGCCAAATTGGGCAAAATCACTCAAACAAATGAGAGGTATAAAGTGAGTATCCGTGTGTGATAGCTATATTACGACCCCAATTTATCATATGATTGCCCTAGATTCTTGTTACTCGTTAGATATCCACCTAGGCAGAAGTCACTACCCTAGTCTCTTTAAATCTCTGAAAACAGCCAACAAAAACATTATACTTAGTTTCAAATACTGCATGCTATAGAATAGAAGTAGAAGTAGAAAACAACCAACTATTTGTGAAAGTGCAATTAAGAACAAAACCCACATCTCTTCTTGGATATAAACCTAACTCCAAACAAATTAACTTCCTATGGATTCGATCCCGACCTTTGTTGGGTAAAACTGTATCGACCATCCTCGCAGCTCAATAGTAGTGTATGCTTGGACCTGATCAATGACATGACATTCATACATATATGCATGACATTATAAGTATTTCATGATTTACAGTGTTATCCAGACTTACAGGTTGAGTCATTTACTCCATGTTTCTTCCATGTCTTCTATATACTTATTTATATGCCTTACATACTCGGTACATTATTCGTATTGCCGTCCTTTTATTGGGGACGATGCATTCATGCCTGCAGGTATAGACAATCAATTTGACGAGCCCTCAAAGTAGACGAGGTTAGCATTCAGCGAAGGATCGGTAAGACTCCACCTCATTCGGAGTGCAGCTGGGTCTATAAGTCATCGTGTCAAAATTTTGCTATAGACATGGGTAGGCCAACACCCTATCCCATTTGATGCCAAATACTTTTAGAGGCTTTATAGACAAAGGTTCATTTTGTACAGTATGTCAAAGGCCTTGGCAGCCCATATGTATCCATATTTTAAGAAAGATGGTTTATTAATATAGTTCTCTCCCACTTATAGTTATACATTACGAGTTATGGCCATGTTGGCCCAGTTACCAATATTAGTATGATAAGAAAGATATGTTACGTTGGTACTCGGTAGAGTAAGGCACTGGGTGCCCATCGTGACCCTTCGGTTTGGGTCGTGACAAAAGTGGTATCAAAGCAGTTCTTTCCTAGGGATTTCTACAAGTCGTGTCTAGTAGAGTCTTATTTATGGGTGTGTCGTGCACCACACTTATAAGCAGGAGGCTACAGGGCATTTAAGACTGTCATTCTTTCTTGTTACTCTAGATCGTGTAGTAGAGCTCAGTTGTAAGAACTCAATTTCCTAATCTCCATCTTATTCATAATACGACGATGCCTACATCCAGAAAGACGGTTGGTAAGAGATATAACTATGGAAGAGTTGAGTCAGAGGAACTCAATTTTTCATGATACTTATGATAAGTAATTGTAAGATCTTTAGTAGATCATGTGTGTACTAATACATATAAGCCTCTTGTTAAGGAGCCTTAAGGCAAGAATATCTATCCACCTTTATGGGGAAAGACAATGAGATATTCATAAGATAAATACAAGTTTCAACAAGGAAAAGAAGCAAGATGAAGAAGGGTACGAGGCACCCAGTTAATGATTGTTAACAGTTTTGCAACTCAGGCAGAGGAATATAAACATTTTGAGTTACCTTCAACAGTAACAGAGGTATATACAATTGGCCATACCGTTCTCAGTTATTCCCTATAGGAGCTAATATATATGGTTTAAGAGAAGGATGAATCAGAATCTGGCCGGGGTTAGAGTAACCCAAAATGGTGGATGGATAGTTTGTATTAGTTGACGTTTTCAAAGGATACTGCAAAAGTGCTAATAAATCTCCTTGTGAGACATCTAGATGGTGCAGTCTAAAATAGTACAGCTAGACATGAGTACTATAAAGAAAGGCACTGAAATCCTTGAAGGGATAAATATAACCTAAGTGTGGCTCCTGTCCCTAGTAGAGCGAGAACGTTAAGCAATCTGAAGAGTGAGTGGATGGAGCAAGGGGAGCAAAAAGAAAAAGAATATCTTATTAAAGTTTTTGGAATAAAGTGATAGATAGAAATGTTAGCAGGGAAATAAGAAGAGAGTTAATAAAGCATTATAAGTAACATGTGATACATGGATGACAACGACAAATCAAAAAGATGACAATATTACAGAGTTTATAGTCAAGTGAAGGAAAAGATGAGAGGTGATAGGCCTTGAGAGAATAAAGGAGTATAGGCCCTAAAGTCATATCCTCATTTCGACAAATAAGTTCGCGATGCGAACATAATTACTAGAAGAAAAAGTTAGACCCCAGAGTAATAGAAATCAGTATGGACAGGTGAAAAAGATAAAGTAAACATGAATTAGGGATTGAGTAATCTGAAGATGTCGGCATCATGAGAACTTCATATTGCATTCCGGCGATAATAGAATGGACAACAGAAGAAGATTCATGAGAAATTCAGAGAATGGTTATTCAGAAAGACGCTTCCCTAAACAAGCAATGTGAGCAAAGTTAAGCTTAAGAGACTGTATGTGCCAGTTACACTAAGTGTCACCCTTGTGAGTAAGGAATTTTTTTATCATTGGTGTAGAAGGACTACCACAAGGTTAGTAAGGATCATCGATGATGTGAAAAGATGAAAAAGATAAAGAGGTAAAACATCTATAAGTAAATCATCGTAGCTCTAGATCTTAGTACTCCCCTAAAGGGGGAATATGGAGTGATGTGGCGGTAAATCAGAATTAACTGATTCTAGTAATTATGGAATGGTAAAGGAAGAATGCGATAAAAATGAGATTTCAGTTATCCAAATCCTACAGAAATGCTACGATTCCAGAAAATTATGCAAGCACGACGTCAAGGAGAGGGAGTAAGGGTTCTGGCCCGAGATATTATTGATAAAAAAGAGCTAATGCGAGAGGTAAGTTAAGATAAAGGAAATAAACCAAGAAAGTGTATGTTTAATATTGATATGAGAATGTGCCAACGAGCAATTAGCAGTTGATTCCGGAAGAGCCTAGTTATGGCTAGACAAGAAGATACAAATAAATCAATAGATCGTGCAAGATAAACATAGTAAAACCCAGTATAATGAATTCAGCCTCGCAGTTATGACATCGTGATCCTTGAGATATATTCATATAGGAGTTGGGGAAGTTAAAAAGGCATCGTATGAATATTACGGAAATAAAAGAGAATGCCACTAGGAAGACAGTCGAAAAATATCAGTTCAGAAGTAAACCTACAAGCACAAGGGCGTGGAGGTAAATAACTACGGATAATTATATGCGAGAAAGGACATCAAAAATTCCGACAAGTATGCGATGTAATAAGCTCGCAGCTCTACAAGAGTTAGAGAGTCCTCCCTAAGTACTACAATGAAAGTCTAGCTGAGGAAATAAGAAAGAAGGTTTCAAGCTAAACATAGTAATTTGAAGAAGTAAAAATAGTTTCACTACATCATTATATGCACTCCATAATAAAGTGGCACCTACTGTGGCTAATGAACAGGAAGTAAAATCAAAAGTAATATTCGAGATCATATGAATTGAGCAAAAACTACGGCATACATGGGAACTAAGATAAGCTAAGTATGCATGCAACAAGGGGGCAGAAAAACCAGGAAAAGTAATTTCCTACGATTAAAGAAAGTTGAGAAGGAACAAAAGGAATTATTCGATCAATGATCTAGAGTTAGTTACGTTATGAATGCACTTATGATTTTGGAGTATTATCCATAAAGCATATATGTCGTAGAAGATTTCGGAATAAGTTAAAAGAAAATTGAGCCCACGTCATAAACAAAGGATTGAATTGTTAGAATATTGTATTTTGGATATTCCATAGCATCCATGTAAGGCTAAAGTAATGAATAATACTGTGAGCCAAAAATCGGAAGATAGCTTAATCCTACATAAAGGCTGATCAGAAGAAAGAGGAAACTATAGAGCTACAACAATAAAGTAAATCAGGAGTCTGATTATTGGACCTAGAAAATTATAGAAATCGTGATTGAGAACACTGCGTGATCACTCTTAATATCAGAGGTACAAGAGATATAGTACAATAGCCATATTCTATAATGGTCTACGATAAAGTCAAAAGGAAGAGCACCTGCCTCATAAGAAATCAATATGAAGCTCCCACCGAATTGTGTATACACTAGAGGTGCAAGTATTATAATAGAGCTTCAAGTTATGGACATGAACTATACCTATATGAGAGGAAGGTCATGAAAGAGATAGAATATACGATGTAAGGTAAAGGTGAACAACATACAATATACTCAGGTGCCGAAGATTATAAATAATCCATACTTCAGATAGAGGGTTAAAAGCATAGGGACTCAGTATCCAAGGAGGATATCGGTATCATTAGTGGCATATCTTCCAGCCTATGGTGTCTAGGTACCGAGGGATCTAGTTAAGAGAGTAAAAGAAGAGTTAGAGACGATGTCATGTCTCACTTGATGTTCCAGAAAAAACAACAACAACAACAACAATAGCGGTCCAGTGTAATCCCACAAGTGGGGTCTGGGGAGGTAATATGTACGCTGACCTTACCCCTACACCGAGGGGCAGAGAGGCTATTTCCAGGAGACCCTCGGCTCAAGAAGGCTTGATGTTCTAGAAAAGCATAAGGAAATCGTTCGCAAGCTAAAGTATGATAGAACAACAAGGTTTTAGAAAGAGAGGAGTAAGGATAAGAAAAGGGCAAGTAAGGATAGAAAGCTCAGTATAGCCTAAATGAACTCAAAGGAGTCTAAGACTAGTAGAATTTAAAAGAAATGGAATGTTGCACTGGTAGTAGAATAAAGGTGTAATTGTGATAGATGGACGTTTGGACCTTCGATTGAGTAATGATTTGAAGAGGATTTCATGAATTCTACGGGATTAAAATACCCACGTAAGGTGAGTCAAATTGATATGCTATAAAATACAGCTATGGAATTATAGTATCACCCCTAAGTGGATCAGTCTAATTACTCCAGATGTCCCCGATGAGACATGGGCCCTAGCAGTAATATATTACATAAGATGTTTCAAGTCTTCAAATGGTAGACTGTAGAACAACATTGAGGTGAATCAGTAATAGATGTCTACAAGTTACAAAGTATGAGATGAGATGAGGCCATCAGTCTTAAGATAACCAGTAATGAAGAAGCGTTAAAGGACTTAGATTTATACATATGAGATAAGCAGCAAGAGTAAGCTGGAATTTAGTAGTAGAACTCCAAAACGATAAATCGAAGTAAAAATTATGGTATAGTATGGCCTACTTAGTTGTAGTAAAGCTAATGATGCCTAGAGGGACAGCTTGACATAATTTTGTATATGTTCACAAAGTGAAGCTTAAAAATTGGCTAAAAGCTGGAGGAAAGAGAAGAGAAGAGTCGCATAGGCGCACATACAAAGTTAGATTCGTAAAGGCTACATGATAGAAGGTAGCAACAATTATGATATTAGAAGGATTCTGACTACAACTCGTGGTGTGAGAAAGAGGCTTAAAGGGGGGAATGTCCTGGCCTTTGGGATTCATTCACAAGACCAGCTACCTAAATGGCAAGAAGAGTATTAAAGTATTTGCAAGAGATATGGGTTATGAGAATGATAAGTGCATCAGTAAACATTTGAGGAGGAATGTTCCAAAGGGGGGAATGATGTTATACCCCATATTTTCTTACGTAAAAGTATTCCATAAGGAAATTGGTGAAAGCTCAGAAATGATATATTACATCCCGCATTTTCATACGTTAAAGTTTTGTCATAAGTTAATCAACGTAAGTTCGGGAATGGGATTATGTTGAGATTATAAGCATTTTGCTATTTCAAAAAAGTGATGAGTAAATTTGTGAAGTTGAGAGAGTAAGCAAGTCGAAGAAAATGAAGTTCGTCGAGGTTTGACATTTTGGGACAAAATACGGCCCGAGCTAAAATACCTGATTATGGACTAGTACCATACAAGGTACCCCATGGCCATGATAGTAAGGTGTATAAGGTGTGTTAAAAGTGAGTAGTATTTTAAGTAATTTGAGATATTTTTTAATTATGTGGGTAATTGGTTAATTATTAATTAATGGGAGATTAACAAGTTGATTAACGAATTGTGGATAATTAACTAAGGTCTTTGGATGGGCTCAAGGTGTAAAAACATGGCAGCCAATTATGTTCAAATTAATGACTCTTAATGTCACATGAAAGGTGGTAAAATTTGAAGAAATTGTTGGCCAACTAAGCCATCAAATGGGGCCCACTCCTAAAGGTTAAGAAATCGTTTTAAGTCATTTTTTAAATCTCTACAATAACAAGAAAGCTTCATCCAAACACATAGAAACGTTACCATCCAAAACACTTTCTAAATCTAAGAAACATAGCAATATTAATTCCATTTCCAAATAACAACGTTGTTGCAAAATTCTTAAGGAAAGGTTTCAACCAAGTTTTTCTTTGCATAAGCAATGTGATTGCATCGAGCTTTTCATACGACTTGTTTCGTGTTTTGTCACAATTAACGTGTGTTAGAGAAATTGTCATGAGAATCAGCTTATGCATGTTAAGGCTATCCCTTCTTTCTTTTCGGCATGATCTAGACGACACAAACGAAACGAGCAAATGCACAATTTCCATAAATTACTCTATTCATAGAAATATTAGAGATGCCTATATTCTTGTATTCCCATATGTCTTCTTGTTCTATTATCTATTCATGGGTCTTAGAAAATACGTAAGTTGATAAAGTTTGTTTCATGATATTAACCAAATATATAATGGTCTTATGACGTTGGAGAGATTTTATTAACATACTTCTCATGCATTGCATTCATTTATACATGTACATTGACCCATGACCGTACGACATCATATACACGTATATATGCATATTATATGTATATGGGATATGGTAAACGGTTATGGTATTATATACGCACCACCACCTGATCAGCTGGTAAACGTTGATGATTTTGCCCACAGTGACCGAGATAATATGATGGGATGCCCTCAAAGTTTTGATTATATTATAAACATATGTACCTATGCACGACATGACATTCAAACACATATGCATAACACTATAAGTATTTCATGATTTATAGAGTTATCCAGACTCACATGTTGAGTCATTTACTCTATGTTTCTTCTATGTCTTCTATATACTTATTAATGTGCCTTACATCCTCGGTACATTATTCGTACTGATATCCTTTTGTTGGGGACTCTGCATTCATGTCTGCAGGTATAAACAATCAGTTTGGCAAGCCCTCATAGTCGACGAGGTAAGCATTCAGCGAAGGATCGGTAAGACTCCACCTCATTCGTTGTGCAGCCGAGTCTATGAGTCATCGTATCAGAATTTTGCTATATACATATGGGTAGGCCAGTACCCTGTCCTATTTAATGTTAAATACTTTTAGAGGCTTTGTAGACAGAGGTTCATTTTGTACAGTATGTCAGAGGCCTTGACGACCAGTATGTATTCATGTTTTAAGAAAGATGGTTCGTTTATATAATGCTCTCCCACTTATAGTTATACATTATGAGTTGTGGCCATGTTGGCCTAGTTACCAATGATAGTATAATAAGAAAGATATGTTACGTTAGTAGTCGGTTGAGTAAGGCACCAGGTGCCTGTTGTGGCCCTTTTGTTTGGGTCGTGACACCTTATAAGTTGTTCAACTTCAATGTTTGGAAAGAGATAATGGAAATGCAAGTTAACAAAGATTCTATCCAACCTCTTGAATATACATTCTGCATTTGGTCTACCATTCCACCAAGTAAAAGGACTCCCTTTGTAGCCAAGATCAAACAAACCATTAGAATTCAAACAAAATGCAAAATCCTCATACTCGGGTGGATATACTAGCAAACCACCAATTTTCTCATCTTCATGAAGCACCACATTGAAATCACCTCCAACTAGCCAAGTAATTCCATGTCACTAGCAAGATAGTACAAATTGTCCCACAATTCTAATCTTCCAAGAGCTAAACATTTAGCATACACAAAGACCATCATGGTATGTTTGCCAATGTCCTAATGATACACTTTTATAGTCATCTACTGTTCAGTATCCATCAATAATTCCTAATCAACTATAGCATCAAAGAACAACCATATTTTACCATTGATATTTGACATTGCAGCCTCGACACCTAATCTCCTCCTGTACTGCTTAATGTGTCTAGAGTTTTGAAATGGTTATATAAGTGCCACAATGAAGAAAATATGTCCCTTTTGAATATTAATTATCCTCTGAAAGGTCTGTTGAGTATTAACATGCCTTATATTCCAAATCAGTGTTTTAATCATCATTTAGTCATTGAGGCTACCCTCTTGGGCAAAATTCTTATAGGTTGCAGCAATTCTTTATTCTGTGCTTGCTTCTTCCCTTTCTTCCCACAATTTGCAGAAGTTCTAGGTGACAAGCCTCTTTCTTTAGCCATAACTTTGAAATTCCCAACAGTAGACTCGTCATCACCCTCATCTTCTAATTGTTGTTGCTTTACTAGTGCATTGTGAATGTCCACATACAACACATTGTGTGTAATAATATCATGTAACACTTGATTGGGAGATTACAAAGGAACATTGATTTGGATTTGCATTGGAAGTCATGTACTTGAGGCATATGCCATTGGTACTATTTCAATTGCACTTGAACTCATAGGTATAATAGCTTGCTCAATTTGCTCTTGAACCATAATTGTATCATCTTTCAAGACCTCATAACCTTTCTCTTGAATAGACAATGACTCCTGGATTGCTTTAAATTAAATCTTATATATTGAACCCAGGCTAGGGTTTACTATAGCTTTACTCGTAGGAATTATTGTTCTATTAGGTTCACCAGCCTTGCCACCAACTGTTTGGTGTTCTGGCCTTACTGTAGGTTCTAAGACTTCCACATGAACATATCCAACTTGTTCTCCACCTAAAAGATCCACCTAAACACCTTCAACATTGGTGAAATCCTCAACAATTCCACTAGGGGTTACTGTTACATTGGTTTGCTTCTTAGCTGCAGCTTCAGCAGCTAATCCTCTAGTTGTTCTAGCTTTTTTTAATGATCCTTTATCAACTCTAGGTGTGCCTCCTAGTTTCTCATGCATGTTGATTCTTTTTCTTTGCCTTCTGTAGCAACTGTTGTGCCCATTTGTGCCTCCATATCATCAACTTCATCACTCCATAAAGATCTCCTAGAGTTAACTTCAATATTTTCCTCCTTCTTTCTAGAATCCTCATAAGTTTGAGATGGAATCTCATGACAAGAGTGGTTGACTTTGACATTGAGATCTCTAAGTTCTTCTTTGCTCGTACCAAATCACCTATGCACCCATTCAATAGTATATTCCTTTCTTATGGCCTCCTCAGTCCGTGTAGCAATAGGATTAGGAGAACTTTCCTTAGCTGCATTTTGATCCTTATTTTCCTCCTCTTTCTACTTATTTTCTACATTCAATACTGCTTCCTTTTTAATACATTTGGCATCTTCTTCTCCTTTCTTTAATAATGCTACATTATTAATCCTATTCTCCTTAGGATTTAAGATGGAATTTGTGGCTTAACTATTTGGTTCTCCAAATCCTTGGTGGACTAAGTCTCTTTGCCATCAGTGGTCATGTCACGACCAATTTCCCCAATAGATCGTGATGACGCCCAACACCATTGTCAAGCAAGCCGACGCAGAATTATAATTAAGTTTTCATTTTACTTTCACCAAAATAAGTGCAGTAATTTCTTAAGTTAAAGTTAAAACCAGAATTGAATAGTAATGTGCCAAAAATAATCATACAACCTCAAAATAAAAGTCTGCTAATGTGTGTGCCAAGACCTGGAGTCACAAGTAGTTGGACACTAGCAGAATGTACAAAAGAATAAAACTATCCTACTGTCCGAAACAGAATAGACAACAAAAGTAAAGAAACACTCCATCAAGCTGTTGAACGGCACAGGAAGGGGCAACTCACCGTGGAAGTCTCGGACTATGAATCAGGGGCGCGCACCAGACTGGTAGCCAGATGTACCTACCTCAGATCCTGTACAATTAAGTACCAAAGTATAATATGAGTACATAAACAATATGTACCCCGTAAGTATCCCGTCTAATCTCGAAGAAGTAGAGACGAGAGGTCGACTTGATACTTACTAAGGTCAAATAATATAATAAAGTGTTACGCTAAGCATGGGGGTCACAATTAATCAACAGTTTATAGCATGAGATAATAATTCATGTTCTTAAGTATTATATAGTTAGCCATTTACATATCAAATATTTAGCAGAACAAGTCATGGATAAGATTTCACATAGATATCATGCGCACATTATGTTGAGGTCGACGACCCGATCCAACAGAAAATAAACTGTACACTGCCAGAGGGTCGAATGGCGCGAACGATAGATGCATCTATTTCTATCGAGGCGATTGGCCCGATCCACAATTATCAATTAATATCAAGAAAACACAGGAAGGCGCATTTATTTTCAAACAAATTCATACAAGTGTCCAAAAAGTGTATACATTGGCTTATTTTCCTTTCCAAGTCTCTAGCATACGCTAAGTGATAACATTAGCAAGAAAATATAGAGACATTCATAATATAGCATGGTACAGGTCCTAGACTACCCGAACAATTAACATAATAGTAGCTACGCACGGACTCTCGTTACCTATTGCGTACCTAGCTCGCACATTTAGTAGCAATTATTCAATTATTATACCTATGGGGACAATTCCCTCTTACAAGGTTAGAAAGGAGACTCACCTCGCTCCAAAGTGCACTTCCAATACCACGAGCGAGCCCAAATTCTCAATTTGGAGCCGAACAATGCAAAACTCAAGGTGCTAGGTGGAAGTCTTCGCTCAAATGCTCCCAAATTCGCCAATGGAGGAGTGAAAAGTGGCAAATATGGCTTAGAACCCGTATTAAATGAGTCTCACTGCTTCAGCGATTTCCGCATCTACGGTCCCGCTTCTGCGAAATATTGGGTGCATCTGCGGACCTGGACAAGCGGGCTGCGATCACTTCGACAGTCTTGAAGCCACTTCTGCGGAGCCGTTTCTGCAGCTGGGGAGCAACTTTTGCGGTTCTGGGCTTGGCCTACCTTGGCCGTATCTGCGATAGCCGGACCGCTTCTGCGGTCTCGCACATGCGGTCAACCAACCACAGGTGTAGTTATGACAGAAGCAGATGCTTCAGCACTTCTCAACATTTCCTACTTCACTCGAGCCTCGTCCAAATTGACGCTCGGGTCTTCCGAGCCCTGCCCGAACATACCGACAAATCTTAAATCACGAAACGGACCTATTCAAACATTTGGAACGCCCGTAACAATGCTAAATCTAAGAATCTCCCCTAAAACCAATTGAATCAAACTTATGAACTTCAAGTTCTTAATTTTTCTATAACGAGCCGAAACGCCCTTAAACTACTCGGATTGACACCAAATTTCGGGGGCAAGTCTTAAATGTTATATTGAACCTGTACGGGGCTCCAGAACCAACATACGAGCTTGATACCCATGTGATCAATCATTATTTAGTTTCTTTAAATCCTTAAAATTTTAGTTTAACAATTTCTAATTAAAAATTCATTACTCGGCCTAGGAACCTCGGAATCCGATTCCGGGCATACGCCCAGGTCCCATATTTTCCTACGGACCTTCTAGAACAGCAAAACACGAATCCGGGTCCGTTTGCTAAAATATTGACCAAAGTCAAACTTAGCCTTTTAAGAAAATCTTAAGGAATCAAATGAGCATATTTCAACCTAAATTCTTCCAATTCCCGAACCAACCATCCCCGCGGGTAGTAAATTATTTAAATTAAGTGCGGGAAGTTTTATTTAGGGGGACGAGGTTCTAAGAGGCAAAACGACTAGTCGGGTCGTTACATTCTCCACCTTTTAAACAAACGTTCATCCTCGAATGAACATAGAAAAGTACCTGAGGTGCTGAATAAATGTGGGTATCTGCTTTGCATGTCCCCCTCGGACTCCCAGGTCGCGTCTTCGACTGGTTGGCCCCTCCACTAGACCTTTACTGCTGAAATCCTCTTGAATCTTAACTGGCGATCCTGTCTATCAATAATGGCAACTGGCTCCTCCTCGTAACTCAGGCTCTCACCCAACTAAATAGTACTGAACTCCGACACATGGGACAATTCGGCATGATACCTTCGAAGCATGGACACGTGAAAGACTAGGTGAACTACCGATAAACTGGGGGTAAAACAAGCTTGTAAGGAACCTCCCCAACTCGTCTCAACACCTCAAATGGGCCAATAAACCTTGGCCTCAAATTTACCTTCTTCCCGAACCTCATAACGCCTTTCATTGGCGAGACTTTCAAGAGGACCTTCTCGCCAACCATGAATGACACATCGCGCGCCTTCTGATCGCGTAACTCTTCTGTCTGGACTGAGCTATGTGAAGCCTCTCCTGAATCAAGTTTACCTTGTCCAAGCCATCTTGCACAAAATCTATACCGTATAACTTAGCCTCACCAGGCTCAAACCACCTGATAGGAGAACGACACCACCAACCGTATAAAGCCTTAAATGGAGCCATCTCAATGCTGGACTGATAGTTGTTGTTGTAAGCAAACTCTGCCAAAGGAAAGAATTGATCCCACTGTCCTCCAAAGTCAATAGCACATGATCTAAGCATGTCCTCCAAGATCTAAACTGTCCACTCTGACTGCCCGTCGGTATGCGAATGAAATATTGTGCTAAGCTCCACGTGGGTCCCTAACTCACCCTGAACAGCTCTCTAGAAATGAGAAGTGAACTGAGGGCCTCTATCTGATATGATGGAAACAGGCACACCATGCAACCAGACTATCTCCCGAATGTAGATCTGAGCCAATCTCTCCGAAGTGTAAGTAGTCACAACCGGTATAAAGAGTGCCGACTTGGTCAACCTATCCACGATGACCCACACTGCATCAAACTTCCACAAGGTTCGGGGCAAGCCAATTACGAAATCTATAGTAATGCGCTCCCACTTCCACTCTGGTATAGGCATCTGCTGAAGTAGACCACCCGACCTCTGGTGCTCGTACTTGACCTGCTGGCAATTCAAACACCTAGCCACATATTCCATTATGTCTTTCTTCATCCTCCGCCACCAATAATGCTTCCTCAAGTCATGATACATATTTATAGCACACAGATGAATGGAATATCGCAAACTGTGTGCCTCCTCTAGTATCCTCTCACTAAAATCATCAACATTAGGAACACATAGGCGACCTTAGAGTTGTAAAACACCATCCTTGACAATTCAAACCTCCTTGGCACTACCTTGAAGCACTGTCTCTCTTGATCTGCCAAATGTGGATCATCGAACTATCGGCCTTGATCTACCCCAATAATGAAGACTGAGCTACAACGCACGCAAGAACTCGGTTGGGCTCTAAAATATCCAACCTCACAAGCCTGTTAGCCAAGGATAGGACATCCAAATCTAGTGGCCTCTCCTCTGCTAGAATGAATGCCATGCTACCCATACTCCCAGCTTTCCTGCTTAAGGAATTTGCAACCACATTTGCCTTGCCTGGGTGATAAAGAATGGTGATATCATAATCCTTCAGCAACTCAAGCCATCTACGTTGCTTCAAATTGAGATCTCTCTACTTGAACAAGTGATGTAAGCTGCGATGATCATTATAAACCTCACATGATACCCCATACAGATAATGCCTCCATATCTTAAGAGCATAAACAATCACGACCAACTCCAGATCGTGCACATGATAATTCTTCTCATGGATTTTCAGCTGACGTGAAGCATATACAATAACTCGCGCCTCCTACATCAATACGCATCCCAATCCAACGCGCAAAGTGTCGCAATATACTGTATACATCCCTGAGCCGGAAGGCAACACAAGAACTAGTGTTGTAGTCAAGGCTGTCTTGAGCTTCTGAAAGCTCGCCTCACAATCATCAGACAAATAGAAAGGAGCACCCTTTTGGGTCAATCTAGTCAGAGGTGATGCAATAGATGAAAAGCCCTGCATAAATCATCTATAATAACCTGCTAACCCCAGGAAACTCCGGATCTCGGTCACTGAAGTAGGACGTGGCCAACTCTAAACTGTCTCAATCTTCTTGGGATCCACCTTAATACCCTCTCATAACACAACATACCGCAAGAATGCCACTTACTCTAGCCAAAACTCGCACTTATAGAACTTACCATATAGCGTCTGCTCTCGCAATATCTAAAGCACTACTCTCGAATGCTGCTCGTGCTCCCCCAGACTACAGCAGTATATCAAGATGTCATCAATGAAGACGATGAAAGGAATCAATATAAGGCCTGAACACTCTATTCATCAAGTCTATAAATGCTTCTGGGGTATTAGTCAAGCCAAAGGACATCACCAGAAACTCATAACGGCCATATCTAGTCCGGAATGCAGTCTTCGGAACATCCATGTCCTGAATCTTCAACTGATGGTAACCCGACCTCAAGTCGATCTTAGAGAACACCCTATCATCCTGCAACTGGTCAAACAAATCATCGATACGAGGCAACGAGTACTTGTTCTTGATGTTGACTTTTTTCAACTGGAGATAATCAATGCACATGCACATAGTCCCATCCTTTTTCTTCACAAATAACATTGGTGCATCCCAAGGTGATACACTGGGCCTAACATACCCCTTTGCTAACAACTCCTCAATCTGCTCTCCAACTCCTTAGGATCCATACAGTATGGTGGAATAGATATAGGCTGGGTGCCTGGAGCCAAATCAATACAGAAATCAATATCACGATCCAGTGATATGCTAGGAAGATCAGAAGGAAACACATCAACGAACTCTCGAACTACTAAAACTGAATCAATCATTGGAGACTCTACGGTGGTGTCTCGAACATATGCCAAATAATCTAAACACCCCTTCTCGACCATTTGTCGAGCCTTCAAGAAAGAGATAACCCGGCTAGACCTATAAACCGTGGAACCCTTCCACTCCAACCCTGGAAACCCTGGCATCGCTAAAGTAACAGTCTTAGCATGTCAATCTAGGACGACGTGATATGGAGATAACCAATCCATTCCCAGGATGACCTCAAAATCGATCATATCAAGCAACATGAGATCTGCTCTAGTCTCTAAACCACAAAAGGTGACCACACAGGACCAGTAGATCCGATCCACAACCACAGAATCGCCTACAGGAGTGGACACATGAATAGGAGTGCCCAAAGGCTCAAGAGAAATAACCAGCAAGCGAGCAAACAGAGATGATATATATGAATAAGTAGACCCTGGATCAAATAACACTGAAGCATCCCTACCGCAGATGAAAATGATACCTGTGATGATGGCATCTGAGGCCAATGCCTCTGGCCTAGCCGGAAGGGCATAAAATCTGGCTGGAGCGCCAGCTGGCTGGCCTCCACCTAACTGAGTAGTAGCTGGCTGACCTCTCCCTGCCTGGCCTCTACCTCTTGAATGGCCCCTACTAGTCTGCCCTCCACCTCTAGGTGGCGGGGCAGCCGGTGCTAAAATCATAGGCTGCTGACCCTGCTGTACTACCTTGCCCCGAAGCCTGGGGCAGTATCTCCTCATATGACCAAGGTCTCTGCACTCAAAACAACCCCACGGTGCGGTAGCCTGCTGCCCTGATGGCTGACCCTGATGGCCTGTAGACCCACTGGAAGAAGCATGGATAGCCAATGGACGGTATGAACTCTCCAGCATAGCATTGAAATAAGAATCAGAAGAACCCTGAGGACCTGAATACCCATTGGAAAAACCCTGAATAGTTGGAGGGCGATAAGAACTCTCTGGCAAGACATCTAAATAGGGGCGTGTCGGAGCACCCCGAGTAGGTGGCGGTGTTGAATATGGGGGCGTGGTGGACTGACCCCTCCCAAACTAACTTATACCCCTAGCCGGGGAACCTCTAAACTCTCCAGAGAATTCCATCTTGTCCTGTTGCATCTGGTCTCTATCCCTCAAACGGTAGCCCTCAATCCTCCGAGCAATCTCCACCACTAGTTGATAAGGAGTCACCATCTCCACCACTCGGGCCATGCGTGCCCTAATGCCAGAATGCAACCTTGCAATGAACCTCTGCACCCTCTCTGTGTAAATAGGAAGTATCATCAATGCATGGCGGGATAACTTAGAAAACCTTGCCTCAAAGTCGGTCACCGACATCTCACCCTGCTCCAGCTACTCGAACTGATATCGTAGATCTTCCCTCTCAGAGGGTGGAATATACCTATCTAGGAATAACTGTGTGAACTGACTCCAAGTGATGGTAGGAGAACTTTCTAGCCTACCAAGAACATAGGACTGCCACCATCTACGGGCCCTGACCTCAAGCTGAAAAGTAGTGAAGTCAATCCCATGCGACTCCAATATCCTCATGTTGTGCAGTCTGTCCCTACACCTATCTATGAATTCCTGGGTATCCTCATGATGCTCACCCCCAAAGATAAGAGGGTTAAGTCTAGTTGTGATGACCCAAAAGGTCATCACTTGTGTTGCAAGTGAATTCAGTATTTCGAGGCCTAAACACCTCCTTTTTACCTTACATTGATTTACGTGCGTGGTCCGGACCTATATCCGAAAATCCTTCTATGTGAAAATATGAGAAATAGAAATTTCTAGAGTTAAAAATTTGATTATGGTTGACTTTGGTCAACATTTTGAGCAAATGGACCCGGATCCGTGTTCCGATGATCCCGGGAAGTCCGCAATAAAATATGGGACTTGGGCGTTGTATTGGGAAAACTTAAGTTTATATATAGAATTTATTATAATATGACATGTCATGACACGTGGACCAGTCAAAGGAGGATAGGTGACGAAGAATAATCAAAGAGGCACGAGCTTCAACAGGCACGGGTAGATATTCAAGAAAAGTCAAGAGAGATAGACGTTCGAACCTCTTTATGATGGAAGGGAATGAATCTGATAGTAATTAAGGTATAGATACGTACTACTGGGCATTAAATACGGAAAACGTTAAGGAATCTATATTGAATCAAATATGATTACTGATTGTAACGTTACAATATATGCTATTAATTATCAATAATGGCATTGTTATGGTAAAAACAAAACGTATTCCCTAGAAATAGCTATAAAAGGAGAAGATTGATCATTTTTAAGGACATGAAATACTATTGGAATACATTGATTTACTTTGCATTCAGCTATTATTTCTCAATTATTCTTATTTCTATTTGATTATCAGTAACCCAAGTTCTTCTAACATAAGCTTTGACCAAAATCCCTATTTTTGTTTAAATAAATTGGTTTCGTTACCGGGAATCTGATAATCGTTTACTTTCTTAATCAATTCTTTCATCAAAAAACTTACCATGTCGAATAACAATAACAACCAAAAAGATCCTCAACATCAGGAGAATGATGCGGGTGACAGGACTCCACTTCCCTCACCGCGTGATTCACAATGTCAGTCACGAGAAGGAACTTCAGATGGATCTGAAACAAATAACGGGATTGCGAACCAAAGCGGATTTGAGGAAAATCAAAATACTGGAGTTGCGAACGAGCAAGCACTCGATAATGCTCTGAAGAATCTAATTGCTCAACAAGTTAGTAATGCTCTCTGGGCTTTTACCATCCAGCTGCCCATTGCGCCACCAACGCCAACTCCGAATCAGAATACTTTGGAAAACCCACGTTCTGGGCTCGTTCATTCAGGCACTGGTGGAACTCCAAACGAGTCTCGTGATGGCGAACCAGGTAACATAGTTAATTCTGATTTACAAAGTTTAGTTCTAACCCTGCAAAAGCAGCTCAAGGAACAAAGAGATCGCATAGAACAAATACTTGGAGTACCACCTGTAATCAAAGGAATAGACATGGATAAATATTCACAACAACCATGGAAGCCTAGTACTACTCCAGTGTCAATACCAATGAAGTTCAAGATGCCCGATATTCCAAAGTATGATGGCATAACTAATCCACGAGACCACGTGACTGCATTCACAATTGGTGTGGAAGGCAACGATTTAACCAAACAAGAAATCAAATCAGTATATTTCAAGAAATTTGGTAAAACACTCACCAAGGGAGCATTGACATGTTATTCTCTCTTACCGGAAAATTCTATAAATGTTTTTGCTGAGCTTGCAGATTTATTTATCAAAGCGCATTCGGGAGCTCATAAAGTCGAAAAAAGAATGGAAGATATTTTCAAAATCAAGCAAGGAGATTTACAGTTTCTTAGAGAGTTCGTGGATAGGTTCTAGCATGAAAGAATGACGCTACCACGCGTACCTGATAATTGGGCAGCTATGGCTTTCACCAGTAATTTGAATGAGAAAAGCTCAGAAGCCACAAGACGACTCAAGGAAAGTCTGTGTGAATTTCCAGCAACAACCTGGAATGACGTTTACAATAGGTACAACAGAAGCTAAGTATAGAAGAAGATACTATCTCCCGGTCTGAAAAAGAGGAGAAAGTGAGTTGAAGACGTGCAGAAACCGAAAAAGGTCCGGAAAAAATAGATACGAACCATATATGGGCCCAGTAGGGAAAGATTCACGATCAAAGCAGGACAATTCAAGGTATTATCATAGATCAAGGGATAGAGAGTCAGGCTCATCATCGAGGTTTAGAAATGATCGAAACACGAGAGAGATGTGAGATGATGATAGAAACTTGAAGGCAAGATTTGGCGGTTATAATTTTAATGTCAGCACTTCAGAGTTAGTAGCCATATTAAGAAGCATGGGTGATAAGGTGCGGTGGCCAAAAGAAATGAACTCAAATCCAAATAGACGTAATCCTGACCACTGGTACGAATTTCACAACGATCATGGTCATAAAACAGTAGATTGTAGATTGCTACAAGGAGAAGTCGACCATCTATTGAATCAAGGGTATCTTACTAAAATATTTAGTGAAAAAGGTAAGCAAGCATGTATGAAGAATAGGCAAGAGCCCCCTAAACCTCCTTCTCCGAAAAGGACCGTTAATGTTATAAGAGAGGGCGAGGATATCAATGGCGTAACATATACGACGGCCAATAAAGTTTCTAAAGTTACAATTACCCACAGGAAACGAGTCCGACATGTTTTGGAGGAAGAAAGTATTATATTTGATTATGCAGATGCGGACGACGTGTTAAGTCCACACAACGATGCACTGTAATCTCTCTACTTGTACATGATACTAATGTGAAACGGGTTTTAATTGATCCAGGTAGTTCCGTGAACATTATTGCTAAGAGTACTTAGCGAGATGTTGTTGATACCCAATTTTTCCCAATATATTTTCGATACGCAAAATACTTTCAAAATAGCATATGTATGCATATATAAGTATGTTCATATGTTTTATTATTTTTTCTTAATTTTTAAAGATTTTTAAACCAATTTATTCCCCTATTTTATTCATAAAAAATCCAATAATAATTTCCAAAATTATCATTTTTGGTGATTCATTTATTGGATTCTCATATTTATACTAAAATATAGCTCATATAAATTTTGCATATTTTTACAAATTCATTTAGTATTTTCAAAGCTAAATTGCATATAATTGCAATATTAGTCATTTTTAAGATTTAATTGTGTTTATATTTATAAAAATTAAGTCCATTATTTTTAAATTTATAATTATGTGTTACAAATCATTTTAGTGCTTTTAATTTATTTCCAGGAATTAACTTGCTATTTTTTATAAAATAAATGGGGAAAATGGCTATTTAAAATCTAGCCAGATTTCATTTCAATTGTAGCCTAATTTTACCCCAATTTAAACCCAATTACCCCGGCCCAATTCCTACTCATACTCGACCCCCAACCCAATTAAACTGACCCATACACGGATCCCCACCTAACCTTTTAAATCTCAGCCGTTGATCATTTAGATCAACGGCCACCGGCTTCCCTTACCATAATTAATCCCAAACGACCCCCAAAACCCTATCATTTGATACAATCCACCGCCCTTGAACTCCTCTTCTCTATCAAATTATCTCTAAAACTCTCATGAACCCTAGCTACCGCCCTCTCACCCCATCTTGATATCTACTTAATCCATGGCCCTCCGTGGTCATTTGAGACCTGTACCAGCCTTCCATGGCTCCTATGTTTTCGTTATTAGGGTTTCAAGGCCAGACCTTGAAGGAGCTTGGTCCAGTCCTTGTTCGATTTCAGTTCTTAGCTCTTCTCCGGTCATCCTTGACCTTTCTCCAGCAAGCCATGGCCGCTCGAGTCAGATCCTTGACTCTCCTAGTTAGATCGGTAACTTTCAGGGCCTTTCTCACCTTTTTTGGTTTTTCTAAAACCTTAATCTCTAAGATCTTTCGATTTCTTTCAGACTACTTTAGATCTGTGCTTGCTTTGAACTTTTAAGCATTTTCGCAAAGTTTCTTTAACTATGTTTTCAAAACGACTCATTATTTTTCCGATTAGGTTTTTTCTCTTAAGTTATTTCAAAATATCTTCTCTGACTTTAACATGCTTCCGATGTTGCTATGTGTTGTTCATGTTGTTCTTTTATCTCATTTAGCATGTTGAAAACCCTATTTTTTTGGCTGTTTGTTAGATGAGTGCTTGTTTGGTTACGTTTTGTTTGATTTATTTGTTTATCATCTTTTAAGCTCAACTATTGTTGAATGATCTATGTCTTTGGGTCTGAAACTGTTCATTTAAATACCTGACTCGATTTAAAGTTCTTTGTTCCAGAACCCCTTTTTCTTTATGTGATTCCTTTGATTCTAGGTTTTTATTATCTTTAAAAATCAACTATACTTGAAACCCTAACTTTTCAAAGGGTTTTTCTCGTCTGCTACTGTGAGATCTTCGGATGGTTATGATATTTTGTTTTCTCCACTATCGATTCAATGTGACTTAACCTACTTGAATACTATGCTTTGAATGTCTGCTTTACTTCTGAACCTTATGCCTATTTCTGTATGTTGTTTCTTTTGCCAATGGGTTTGGCCTCACATGTCTAGTTTGTTCACTCTATTTATATGCTGAGGTTCCTTCTTTGATTGACCTACAATCTTGTGACTGAATTCAAAACTTTTCTTTTATGAGCTCTAATTGCACTCGCCTGTTAAAGTTAATTGATTCCTTTCCTTATTTTGCCTTACTGAATCTTTTTCCAGAAAAAGTATATTTCTGCACTTAGACTTGATTACTTACTCGGTGGTTTTACTGCTACTTTTATGGCAACAATCAGCCTACTTACAAACTTATTTTCTTTCCTTATTTTAAACCTGTCACTACCATTAAACAAGGATTCCCTAATTAAAGGGGAATCACTTAGTAAATTGATTCTGACTATTGATTGTTTCCATATTTGTATTGAAACTTTACTTATTACCTTATTTCTCACATGTTTTCAAAACTATAAATACCCTGTACCCCTCTTCTTTCAAAGAGGGGAACCACTTGAGTTCAGAACACACACTTCACTCAAACTCTCTCTCTTTTTCTCTGTTGCTGCTTGTGTTGCTACCTTATCTAGACGGCTGAAAGCCAAGGCTAGGCTGTGGGAAACTTGCTTACTTTTTCTTTCTGCATTTGCTTTTTTACTAGTATATTCTAATTAATTTTCTAGCATCAACAACAACATGTTTTCTTTGCTACTTCCTTCACTCTTGCCTATTTTTGTTTGTGTTTTAATCAAATTGCATTATTAAGCATGATGTAACTTGCCCCTTCCTTTTTCTGAATTCATGTTTTCCTTATGTATGAACTGTATGAACCCCAAACCCCATATCCCCTATGTTCTTGTATTCCTTGGTTGGTTTAAGGGCATGTCAGCATTAGACACTGCTGTGCATGACCCAAACCTGATCGTCCCTGATCATATACTTCATATCCTCTTTATGTGTGTGTCCTCTGGCTGGTTTATGGGCATGCCAACATTACTTATTGTTGTGCATGTCCAGATTTTTTACCCTTCCTAGGGTCATATACCACCTGCAATGTATTCCCAAACCCCTGCCCCCTTTGTGCAATTACTGATGCTATATAATTTTAGTTTTACTACTACTGTTTTCCAAACTACCCTCACCCCTTACTATTCTCAACCCAGTTCTTAAACAACTCTCTGCTCCTGCACTTCCACTATACTCTTAGACTTAGGTTCTGCCCCTCTTATGTGACCCTTGCCTTGGGACCCATGAGCTCCCTCTGAACTTGGACACATGGGGGATGGCCCTTCCACACTACACTCATCTCTATCTGGTTATGCAACTTGGGTGTGAGCACTACCCGGGGTCCCCTTGAGACCCTTAGGGAACTTTGACACACTCAAGTCTGAGAAAGGCTTTTAAACAATGGCATTTGAGGTGGTTTATTCCATAACTCAAAGAGGAAGTCAAGATCAGGCTTTCTCTGGTTGTAACTTTTTCTTTTATACTTCCTTGATTTAATTCATTATTCATTTTGTAATAATTTGTAATAAACACTTGGGTTGGCTAGTGAAAAGGGCTGGGTAATTATGCATGCTTAAGGGTAGAAATCATGCCTATAAGATCGGTTGCTTTAAATTCTGCATGTTTAACTCTGCATTTAGAAATCATGCCTATAAGATCTGTTGTTTTAAATTATGCATGTTTAACTCTGCATTTAGATACCATATCTCTAAGGTTTGTTTTCACTAAAATTCTGCATATTCTACATTTAGAAAATATGCCTATAGGATTTAAATTATGCATACTTAGAACCTATCTATAGGACTTTTTCTTAAATTCTGCATTACCACGTTTAGAGACCATGTTCTTAGGATCCAACCAGTTATAATCTGGCTTCATGTCCAGTAGTTTAAAATCAGTATCTTTTATAGAAATTATGCCTATAGGAATTGCGACTAAATTCTGCCTGCTTCATTACACGTTCAACTAGGTATCATGTCTATAGGAATTAGATCATCAATAATAGATTTCATGCCTAAAGGATCTGAAATCAGTCTAGTCTAAAATCAATCCAATTCATATTGTTCTTAACTAGTTTTTAAACAACTCTCTCGTTTCCTACTAATATAGTTTAGAGAGCATGCCTGTGGGATCTCAAATCGTTTGTTTTAAAATTGAACTGCTTTGCCATATTCTGAACCAACTAGATATCATAGGACCTCACCACTTAGGCAAGCCTTAGGTGATAATAACTATAAAAATTGAATCCGCCTTTTGTTAATTAGCGATTGCTACAACCAGCAGGCAGTCCTGATTCAGACTTCTTATCTGAGTTATTTAATAAACTAGTCTACTTCAACGATTGAAACTTCCCTTACCTTAGTATGTTAAATTCAGACCTTAGATGTATGTTTAAGTCATGCTATTTATGTGCTTTGGAGGTATACATGAGCCTCTTATTTGTTACATGTTTCCCCTAATGTGCAGTCCCTATATGTTTTTGTATGTCGCCTTAGCTTTTACACCTTTAAAACCTAAAATCAGCCTAATATCCCTCCCCTTTAGGAATAGTAATCCTAAAAATCATCTGGGACTGATAGGAAGGGACAGGTAGTAACATGCAATAGAGGTCGAGACCATTCCGCGCTTTAATACCTTAATAGGGTGGGAAGGGTAGATATGGATATGATGACCAGTGCGCTAATACCACGTGTATCCCCTCTTTTGAGGAGTGTCATACCAAGTATCGCATTGATGTGATCCATATTAAATATAAACCTAGGACCCCCTTGCCCTTTATTTGCAAACTTCTTTTCAAAACTCGTCTTTTAATTGTTCTCGTATGTGTTTAAATTTAAATCCCCTACTATTTGACCTTATACTTGTTTATTAGCTAAATTGCACAAATTCACAAAACTGCTTGGCCGGGAACCACACTAGTGGATCTTGTGGGGTGCCTAAAACCTTCCCCGTAGGATAATTTCAAGCCCTTACCCTATCTCTGGTTATCAAATGAACTTAGAATTAAACCCTTATAGGTGTCCTAATGCGCCTTAAATCATTAGGTGGCGACTATTCAAATGCAAAACCCAGTTCTCAAAAGGAACTAGTTGTCCTACACCCGAAATGTCATAAACCCGATCTCCCGATTGCATAAGAGGGTAAAAGGGGGCGCAACAACATGGTAAATCCGCTGGGGATATTTAGGATTTTACGATTTCAAACTGTTATTGTGAATTTATACCTCTTTATGTGCAATTACTTGTTTAATTCTTAAAGCATTCAGTTCCATTTTCAACTGCAAAATAGACTTGTCTTCTTTGTTTCTTTCCTTTACTCCTACTTTAAATTATGAAAATGTTGTATTTACTGCTTTCTTAATGTGTAAATACATGCCAACATGCTTTTAATTATTACATAACCATGCTCAGCATCATACTCCACTCGTGCCAAACAAATACCATAGCAGCACTTATAATGAGTGGTTGCGCTCTTCCTATATCATTACCCCTAAATTTGTAAAGGCATATTTGCGGTAAAACTAGTCGATCAGCGGTGCAGTCAACAATTCCGTGCCTTCCCCCTTGAGTTGTCCGCTCAAGGGTACCAGTCTAAATCCCCATAGAAACCTTACTCTGTTTAAACTATGCATGCATCATGGTCAAACCTAGCCAGGTCAGTTATGTTGTCCACATAATGATCCTTTAAGATAGTCTTGTCCAAAGTCCACTAGTTTTCCCTAAACCTAAACGGACATCACCACGTTATGTGCATTTATTTGGAGAACTAAATGGTTCATGCTAATTGTTGGTATTAAATAGTCGAGTCTAGTGGGGGTAAGGGCCTAACCTTATTTGTCTTGTAGAAATATGAGGCACGAAGTCCCTAGATTCGGCATGGTCACCAACATCCACCCAAGACTGCTAAGCTGGTGGAAAGATCTTATCGAACCCTTGTCCAAAAATGTTTGGGGAATCTACCTTCCCTCCTAGAAATCCAACCTAACAACAAGATCATAAAAGCTACTAATTTGTTTTGTGATTGTGAAAGGGCTATATTCCGCTTTGGGGGCATTGAAATGACACCCTTGCTAGAGGAGATAGGAAGATTGGCTGGGCTAGTATGGGAAACTCCGGGTCTGCTGATGCCCGAGAACCGTAAAGGTAGGGGTTTCCTCAAAATTATGGGTTTAAAGAAGAATCCAGAATTGACATGTCTGAAGGAGTCCTACATCCCTTTTGATTATTTGTATGAAAGGTACGGTCACAACAAATCCTATAGTACCTACCATGACGAGTTTGCCATCACATCATTGGGGCCACATCCATCGAAGGGTCTTCATATTCATGTTTTGTTTCCTGGGGCTGATCGTGTTTCCGATGAAGAAAGCAAGAATCCACACCAGGCTGGCTATGGTAACTAAAACCCTAATGGAAGGGATCAGTAGGCAACCATTCAGCATCATGCCCATGATCATTGCCTACATATATCGAGCCTTGGAGAAGTGCCAACGAGGAGCAAAACACTTCGAAGACTGCAATTTATTACTTCAACTCTGGCTCATGGAACATCTCCAAAAGGGTGAATACCGACAAGAGATTCAGCAAAGGGACTGGGATGATCATATCGCTTTTCATCATCTAAAGTGAATGAATTACATCCCCGATATTTTCGCTCAGCCTGAGGATGCCAAGGGATGGTTGGAGCTATTTGATAATCTGACTGAAGAACAGGTTCAATGGATGTTCGAATGGTTTTCAACCGAGGAGTTCATCGCCCAATCCAGAGATGTACCTTTCCTGATATTGATTGGTCTGAGGGGAACCTATCCTTACGTCCCTCTCCGAGATATGAGACAAGCTGGTAGGAAGCAGGTTATACCCAGGGTCGACAAGATGACTCATTTCTGGGCTGACTTCTAGAATGATGACAGCCCTTACAAGTGCCAAGCTCAGCATATGTGGCACTACAAGATCATAATGGGGAGAGATACCATCGAGCCAGACAGGTATCATGCTGGTTGCGCTCCTTTCTACTCAGGTTGGTTGGAAGACAATTACATTGGTCTGGGCCAGCCAGGGTTTGCTTGAGGTCATGAGATCATAGATGAAAGAGCCAAGGCACAGGTCAAATACAACCAACTTCACAAAAGGATCTGGGAGTACAAAAGCTAACACCGCGAGATACAAGAGTCCAACCAGAAGCTAATTAAGGAATTGAAGGACATGGCTGTCAGTGCCAACAAATGACTGGGATACTTGGAGCGGGACATAGTGGAGATGGAAAGAAAGTTTCTCAACAGGGTCGAAGACTGCAAAAATGCTGAAGGAAATGAAGGCGGACATCTAGCCAGAGCCTACCTATTGCTGGGACTTCGCGAGTTGGGGAAACGGTTCGACGGAGCCAAAGATGCTGAATCTGGGGAAGGTCCTTCTGGGACCAAGTAGATAGGAGTTTTTATTTTCGCTTTATAAAATGTAATAAGGCCAATGGCCATTAGTGATTTTCATTTCCTGTTTATTTAGTACCAATTAGGGATTCGTCTACTTTTTATCAATAAAATTAGGCATTTAGCATCCTAAGTTCTCCAAATCAATTTGTCGCTAGACTTACCTTGGGCACAAAGAGGTCCCCAAACTAGGACACGATTTACATTCCCGCACTATGTGTTTAAATATTGCAATACTTCCTATAAACCTCACTAACTTGGTTACATATTGTTTTTATTTTTATTTTTGTTTTTGTTTTTATTATTTCCCCTCCCCAAAGATTAGTCCGTGTACTCTGGCAATATCATCTTATTCCACGAGATCCAGGGGCCCTCCACCCACTCCTCCTCTTAGTCCCGTCAAAAAAAAGAACAAAGGTAAGATGGAAGATTTGAACAACATCAGAAAGGAGAATTCAACTAAACTGATAGAGGCCACTAATGGCCATGATACGTAGGTTACTAAGGAAAGTGCATCCCAACTTGAACAAAAGCTATTGAAATTCCAAGAAAAGCTCGATCAGGTTAAGAATCTGGCAAGCTTGTCATTTTCCCTTAGCACCCCGAATATCCCTTTTTCTAACATTCAAAACCCTATACCACCTCAAAACAACCCAAAGCAACAGAATCATCCCGCTCCTCACAATCATACTGTTCCACCAAAGACCCAATACAACATCTATCATACCTCAAACAATACTCCCCTACTCGTCCCAGAACCCCAAAACTCCACAAATAACCACTTCCACACCCACCATAACACCCCCATCTACGTGGAGACCATACCGCACTCCACCTGACCTATCTTGAGCACACCCGAGTCTGATGATAAAGACTTGCTCATCAGGAACCTGGTTGAGGAACTTAAGAAATTGACCAGCCAGATTCAAGGCGTTGAAGGAAGCAAGGGAATTGAGAGGCCGAACTATGAAGATCTTTGCATACAGCCCGATGTCGAACTGCCCAAGGGGTAAAAACCTCCGAAGATCGAAATGTTTGATGGTACAGGGAATCCATGGGTCCATTTAAGAACGTACTGTGACAAGCTGGTTGGAGTAGAGAAAGACGAGAGAATCCGCATGAAGCTTTTCATGAGGAGTTTGAAAGGAGATGCTTTGTCTTGGTACATCATCCAAGATCCTAAGAAGTGGTCAAGCTGGGTAAGCATGGCGTCCAACTTTATGGACAGGTTCAAGTTTAACATAGAAAAAGCGCTGGATGTGTTCTATATTCAGAATCTAAAGAAGAAGCCTACAGAAACATTTTGCGAGTATGCTACTCGCTTGAGGTCCGAAACTGCTAAGGTCAAACCTACCTTAGAGGAGGAACAGATGAACAAATTCTTTGTCCGGGCCCAAGACCCGCAGTATTATGAATGACTAATGATGATTGACAGCTACAAATTTTTTGACATTATCAAACTGGGTGAAAGGATTGAAGAGGGTATCAAAAGCGGTATAGTTACAAACTTCGAGGCCTTCCAAGCTACAAATAAGGCCTTATAGTCCGGTGGTGTGTCCAAGAAAAGGGACGTGGGGCCATCACCCACTTATCAATCACCTCCACCTCTCACAAATCAGCCTACTTTTCCCGGATATTCCCAACCCTCACATGTCTACCAAACCGACAATGCTCAACCATCCCACTATCAATCACCTCCTGCATGCCAAAACATCCCTAGACCTCGACCAAATTTTGACCGCAGACCTCTGAAACAATATACCACCATTGCTAAACCTATTGACCAGTTGTACGAGAGACTCAAAGCTGCTGGTTATGTCACCCCCATCGCTACTACAACTCCTGAGAACCACTCTCAGTTGGTTAACCCAAACAAATCCTATTCATACCACTCCGGTATGAAAGGGCACACCATCGATGAATGTCGTTCCTTGAAAAACAAGATCAAGACTATAATTGATAACAAGATTATTGTGTAAAAGGAACCCGCTCCAAATGTCCGCAACAACCCTCTGCCGGACCATAATAGTGGGGTATCCACATGATTGAAATAGAGGATTATTGAGATCCGGAGGGATCAATCGGGTTGATCGCAGAAGGTGATGACCCAAAGAAGCCAATAGTTACTCTTAATCTAATCATAGTCCAGATTTAGCCATCCGAAGATGCTGAGGTAAATATGGTTGTGCCACTTGAGTTTTAAGCAACGTCATCCACAAAGACACCAGTGCCAATTGAGCTCAAATTCGTGTCTCTAGCAAATGCACCCACACCGTTTGAAGTTGCAATTTTACCACCTACCGCACATGCTCCGTTTAGAGTAAGGACGGCCACGCCAATCACAGTGGCGATGTCGTCCATGACACCATTCCATACAAAGGCTATACTATGGGACTATACAGCCTAGGCAAGAAGGAAAGGCAAGGTTAGGTTTGAATAGACTATTGCAGCACAAGGTATCATAAGAACTGGTAGAGTTTATACCCAGAACATCTGGCTGAGTCAAGCAAGCAGGCTTCTAATCGGTCACCCATCGTTGAGACAGGTCCAGATGATCTTTGGAAAAAGATACATGCCAATGAATAATTAGTCATCGACCAGTTGAACAAAACACCGGTGCAAATCTCCATTCTTGCTATGCTACAAAATATCGAGGCACACAAGAATGCTATGTTGAAGGTGCTAAGCGAAGTATACGTACCAAGCAATATCACTGGCGGAGAAATGGCTAACATGGTAGGACAGGTGTTGGAAAGCCATAAGATCACATTTCATGAGGATGAGCTACCACCTGAAGGGGTGGGACACAACAAAGCACTACATATCACTATGCAATACGAGGACTATTTCATCGCCAGGATCCTGATCGACAGAGGTTCCAGTCTCAACATTTGTCCACTGGTAGCACTCAAGAAGCTGGGTAAAGGACTACACAAGATAAAGGACAGAGCCATCAATGTGAAAGCCTTCGATGGCTCCCAAAGGTCCACCATTAGGGAGATCAGCCTATGCTTACAATTGGGACCAACCTGGTTCGACGTTGATTTCAAGGTAATAGATATGCCAGCATCTTACAATCTACTGTTGGGACAACCATTTATTCATGTTGCTGGGGCCGTAGCGTCAACACTGCATCAAGCCATAAAGTTTGAATGGAACCACTAGGAGGTGATCTTTCATAGCGACGGTAGCAACCCTATATACAGCCGCCAGACCATTCCGTCAATCGAAGGAAGAATGAAGCTAGGTAGAGAGACTTACCACCACATTGAATAGGTAAATGCTGTTGACAAAGACAAATGGTGGGATAACAAAATCGAGAGCATACTGAATTGGAGTGGGTAAGAACCTGGAAAAGGACTCGGAAAGAACATCCAAGGAATCGTTAAGCCTATAAAACTCAAGAAACATGGCACCACTTTTGGTCTGGGATATGAGTACACTTGGGAAGAATTCAACAATTGGTCGCCACTGTAGCGCGGTCCTTACTGTCCACTGAAGCTGCCAATACCACATTTGGTGCAGACTTTCCAGTAGGCTGACATTGTTTATGGGTCAGAAGAAGAAGAATCACTTGCAGTGGTAAACAATTTGTTCCTAGAAGATAATGACATGGATTGTTGTGTTGTTCTCAAGGAGGAGGGGGAGGAAGGCCCTTCTATACAGGCTGTAAGCAGAGGGGCATGCCTCAATAACTGGACCATTAAACTAGAGCCTAACTAGCCTCAGGGTAGCAAGGCTAAAACAAGCACTGTTTTTATTTGCTAAATGATTTTCCTTCCGCATTTTATTTCCCATTATAAGATCTTCAATGTTCAAAACAGTTATGAAATTTATCAAAGCCTTTCGACTTTTCTTATGAATCAATACTCATTATTATTTTTCTCTCTCATTACTTTACTTATATAGCATTACTATTACTTATCTTGATGAACCAATGATTGTGACATGCAATGAGACAACGCAACAAGCGAACATAGATTCAGAGGAAGACGACATACCAGAAGAGATTGTTAAAGAAGTTGAAAATTTTGAAAGTAGACCGAAACCCAACCTAGACGAGACCGAGATTGTTAACCTGGTAGATGCAGAAAACATCAAGGAAACACAAATCAGCGTTTACTTATCGCCATCAGAAAAGAAGGAATATATAGAATTTCTAAGGGAATATGAGGAAATATTCGCCTATTCATACGATGACATGATTGGTATGAGTACATTTATTGTGGCTCACAAACTACCAACCGATCCAACATGTCCGCCGGTAAAGCAAAAGCTCAAAAAGTTCAAGCCTGACATGAGTTTTAAAATCAAAGAAGAAGTCACCAAGTAGGTCAAAGCTAAGGTTCTCAGGGTAGTAGAATACCCGACATGGTTATCAAACATCGTGCCAGTACCAAAAAAGGAAGGAAAGGTTAGAGTCTGTGTCGACTACCGGGATCTCAATCGGGCCAGTCCGAAAGACGAATTCCCTTTGCCAAACATACACATCCTGATCGATAATTGTGCCAAGCATGAGTTGCAATCATTTGTTGATTGTTTCGCTGGTTATCATCTGGATGGATGAGGAAGATGCTGAGAAAATGGCTTTTATTACACCGTGGGGAATGTACTGTTACAAGATAATGCCGTTTGGGCTGAAGAATGTAGGGGCCGCCTACATGAGGGCCATGACTACCATTTTCCATGATATTATACACAATAAGATAGAGGTATATGTGGATGACGTTATCATCAAGTCCAACAAAGCTACTGATCACATGGGAGATTTGAGGAAGTTCTTCAATAGATTGCGGAGGTACAACCTGAAACTGAATCCCGCTAAGTGTGCATTTGGGGTTCCTGCTGGAAAATTCTTGGGTTTATTGTGAGTCGCCAAGGAGTAGAACTGGATCCATCAAAAGTCAAAGCAATTCAAGAATTTCCACTACCAAGGAATAAGAAGTACGTGATGAGTTTCTTGGGGAGACTCAACTACATCAGTCGGTTCATTGCACAGTCTACAGTCATCTGTGAGCCGATCTTTAAGATGTTGAAGAAGGATGCCGCTACCAAATGGACTGATGACTACCAAAAGGACTTCGATAGAATTAAGGAATACCTGTCAACACCACCAGTCTTGGTCCCGCCTGAGCCAGGTAGACCTTTGTTACTCTACCTCGTAGTATTGGATGGAGCTTTCGGTTGTGTTATGGGGTAGCATGATGAAACGAGGAGGAAGGAGCATGCCATTTATTACCTCAGTAAGAAGTTCACCCCATACAAGGCTCGGTATTCTCTATTAGAGCGCACTTGTTGTGCCTTGACTTGGGTGGCCTACAGTACATATCTTATATCAAGGATGGATCCTTTGAAGTACATCTTTCAGAAGCCCATGCCCGCTGGCAAGCTAGCCAAGTGGCAGATCCTGTTGAGTGAGTTCGACATTGTCTACGTGACTCAGAAAGCAATCAAGGGACAGGCACTAGCAGATCACCTTGCTGAAAATCTCGTGGATGGAGAATACGAACCCTTAAAAACATATTTTCCTGATGAAGAGGTATCATTTATAGGAGAAGACATTGTAGAATCCTATGACGGTTGGAGAATGTTTTTCGATGGAGCAACAAATTTCAAAGGAGTCGACATAGGAGCAGTCCTAGTTTCAAAAACCGGTCAGCATTATCCGGTGTCTGCCAAACTTAGGTTCCCATGAACTAACAATATAGCTAAATATGAAGCTTGCATCTTAGGGCTCATAATGGCCATTGACATGAACATTAAAGAGTTTCTAGTGATTGGAAACTCGGACCTACTCATACATCAGGTCCGAGAAGAATGGGTGACCAAGAACTCCAAGATAATCTCGTATCTGCATCATGTACAGGAATTGAGAAAGAGATTCACAAAGATGGACTTCCAACATGTTCCCAGAATCCAGAATGATTTCACCGATGCATTGGCTACCTTGTCATCTATGATACAACATCCGGACAAGAATTCAATTTATCCCATTCCAGTAGAGAACCATGATTAGCCAGCTTATTGTGCCCATGTTGAAGAAGAAGCAGATGGAAAGCCTTGGTTTCATGATATCAAGGAATATTTGGCAAAAGGTAAGTACTTAAAACTTGCAAATCCTTCTCAAAAACGCACACTCTAGAGGTCGTCCAAAAATTTCTTTCACAGCGGAGGAATCCTATATATGAGGACTCCTGATTTGGGATTATTAAGGTGTGTCGACGCAAAGGAAGCATCTATGCTACTAGAGGAAATTCATGATGGGACCTACAGTCCACATATGAACGGTTTTGTCTTAGTAAAGAAGATGCTCCAGGCTGGTTACTTTTGGATGACTATGGAAACGGACTGCATCCATACGTCCAGAAATGCCACTGCTATTAGATACATACAGACCTGATAAAGGTACCTCTGAATGAGCTTAATGCAACAAGCTCACCATGGTCGTTCATCGCCTGGGGAATGGATGTTATTGGACCAATCGAGCATGCCGCTTCCAACGGGCACAGTTTTATCCTAGTAGCAATCGACTATTTCACCAAATGGGTCGAAGCAGCAACTTACAGAGCAGTAACTAAGAATGTCATGGTAGACTTTGTCCGCGACTGCATTGTTTGTAGATTTGGAATTCTAGAGTTAATCATCACTAATAATGGCTCCAACCTCAACAGTGACTTGATGAAAGCTATGTGTGAAACCTTCAGGATCAAACACAAGAATTTCACAGCCTATAGGCCGTAGATGAATGGAGCTGTAGAGGTCACCAACAAGAATATCAAGAAAATATTGAGAAAAATGATAGAGAAGCATAAACAGTGGCACGAGAAGTTATCATTTGCTCTATTGGGGTATCTCACCACAGTCTGCACATCAACTGGGGAAACCCCCTATATATTGGTTTATGGTACAGAGGCAGTCATTCCCGCCAAGGTAGAGATTCCTTCCCTAAGGATCATACAGGAAGCTGAGCTCAATGACGCAAAGTGGGTAAAAAGTCGTTTTGAGCAACTAGCCCTTATTGATGGAAAGAGAATGAATGCATTATGCCATGGTCAACTCTATCAGAACAAAATGTCTAGAGCCTTTAATAAAAGAGTCAAGCCAAGACAGTTCACACCGGGGCAGCTGGTGTTAAAGAAAAAATTTTCGCATCAAGATGAAACCAAGGGGAAATTATCTCCCAACTGGAAGGGTCCATATATGGTCCACCAGGTTCTGACAAGAGGAGCCCTCATACTTGCAGAAATGGACGGAGAAGTCTAGCCAAAGCCAATCAATTCATATGCGGTCTAGCGTTACTATGTGTAATCTTTACGCTTTCCTTATATAATGTAATTGAACTACGCCTGACCTGATTACCATTTAAGAGGGGATACGTAGGAAACCCTATGGGTTCGGTCATAATTCAATAAACTTTTCATTTCCCCGCAATTGGAAACTGGGGCAAAATTTTGAGGAGGACCCTCAAAATTCTGAAGTAATTTCAACCGATCATCACAAGCAACAGTCAGAAGCATCAACCCATTAAACTAGGGTAGAATTTTGAGGAGGACCCTCAAAATTCCATAACAAGAAAAGTTGCAATGTCCTGAACCACATCGCAGTCGTCGATTCATCTAAAAGCTATTCTTAATTATATACTTATGTCATATTTTTACTAAATCATGCATGTTTATTACTGAAATTGCCTCGTTTAGCAATGCTACCCCAAGGATACATACAATATCACCAGATCAAAGCCGAGCAGGTCAAGTAGAGCCAGTGGGGATACAAACTAACCTCCCCCTTTACAAAACTCACGACTTTTCTTTGGGTGCAGGCACTTGGATTGCAAAATCATCCAACATACTATACACTCACGAGACAAACATTGTTCAGGAATACAACTCTCAAAACCGTTGCACGTACCAACATTTGCTATCCACCCATACCAGTGACGTTCCGTGTGTCACAATGTCCCCAGCAGTCACAATATCGCAATTTGCTATTAGCTAAGAAAACTCTATTACAATTTGCCACTTTATTTCATTGCATAAGGCTACCATTCTGCCTTCCGAGACTAAATGTTGTCTCCATATGCATTCTGTATTACATAAGGCTACCATTATGCCTTCCGAGACTAAATGTTGTCTCCATCTACATTATGCGTTGCATAAGGCTACCATTCTGGCTTCCGAGACTAAACGCTATCTCGATCTGCATTTCTATATTGCATAAGGCTGCTATTCTGCCTTCCGAGACTAAATGTTGTCTCCATCTGCATTTTTGCATTGCATAAGGCGACCATTCTGCCTTCCGAGGTTAAGCTCTACCTCCATCTGCATCTGCATGGCTTAAAGATTGCCACAAACTGCATCTGCATGGCCTAAAGATCGCCACAAACTACATCTCATGGGCTAAATGATCGCCACAAACTGCATTTCACGGGCTGAAAGATCGCCACAAACTGCATCTCATGGGCTGAAAGATCGCCACAAACCGCATATCATGGGCTAAAAGATCGTCAAATTATCCAAAGGTGTCATCGTTCGGAGGCAACATCTTCATAGCCCGAGAACACCATGTCATGGCCTAAGGATCCCATTTAATCTTTTACATATCAGTATTCAAAGGCATCATGGTTCGGAGGCACCATCCTCGTAGCCCAAGAGCATTATTTCATGGCCTGCAAATCCTTTATTGCACACTCTATGGCTCAGGACATCATGGTCTAAGGACGTCATCTAACCGTTTAAAGAAATCTTTATGGTCCAACGGGAATTTGCATCATGTTTAAATTTAAGCGCGATGCGCGCTTGTATTGTTTCTAGTTGTAGGTACACTAACAAGCAATGGCCATCTCGGCAGGAGCGATCCTGCTCCAGTTCCCGTAGCCATATCAAACCAAAACATTCCCAAAAATCTACCACACACTCGACCCTAAATATTGCGTCCATTCTCGAAAAGTCTACATCGGCAGATCCTGAACTACATATGGCCTGATTCCTATAAAACCAGGGATATGTAGGTAGCTCAGAAGCCAGGGCGCGGACGAAACCTCTTCGAACCGTTCCGCTCGGTCAAAATTTGCCATCATATCTTTACCTGACAAATCTTTCATCCATCCCGAGTAAAAAGGGGCAGCTGTTGATACCCAATTTTTCTCTATATATTTTCGATGCGCAAAATACTTTCAAAATAGAATATGTATGAATATATAAGTATGTCCAGATGTTTTACTATTTTTCCTTAATTTTTAAAAAATTTTAAACCAATTTATTCCCCTATTTTATTCATACAAAACCCAATAATAATTTCCAAAATTATCATTTTTGGTGATTCATTTATTAGATTCTCATATTTATAATAAAATATAGCTAAGATAATTTTTGCATATTTTTACAAATTCATTTAGTATTTTCAAAGCTAAATTGAATATAATTGCAATATTAACCCCTTTTAAGATTTAATTGCTTTTATATTTATAAAAATTAAGTCCAGTATTTTTAAATTGATAATTATGTGTTACAAATCATTTTAGTGCTTCTAATTTATTTCCAGAGTTAATTTACTATTTTTTATAAAATAAATGGGGGAAAATGGCTTTTTAAATTAGCCAGATTTCATTTCAATTGTAGTCTAATTCTACCCCAATTTAAACCCAATTACCCCGGCCCAATTCCTACTCATACCCGACCCCTTACCCAATTAAACCGACCCATACCCGGATCCCCACCTAACCTTTTATATCTCAGTCGTTGATCATTTAGATCAACGGCTATCGGCTGCCCTTACCTTAGTTAGTCCCAAACGACCCCCGAAACCCTATCATTTGATACAATCCTCCGCCCTTGAACTCCTCTTATCTCTTAAATTCTCTCTGAAACTCTCATGAACCCTAGTCGCCGCCCTCTCACCCCACCTTGATATCTACTTAATCTATGGCCCTCCGTGGTCATTTAAGACTTGTACCAGCCTTCCATGGCTCCTATGTGTTTGTTCTTAGGGTTTCAAGGCCATACCTTGAACAAGCTTGGTCCAGTCCTTGTCCGATTTTAGTTCTTGGCTCTTCTCTGGTCATCCTTGACCTTTCTCCAGCCAGCCATTGTCGCTCGAGTCAGATCCTTGACTCTCCTGGTTAGATCAGTAACATTCAGGGCCTTTCTCACCTTTTCTGGGTTTTTGAAACCCTAATCTCTAAGATCTTTCATGTTCTTTCAGATCTGCTTTAGATTTGTGCTTGCTTTGAACTTTTAAGCATTTTCTCGAAGTTTCTTTAACTTTGCATTCAAAACGACTCTTTATTTTTCCGATTAGGGTTTTTCTCTTAAGTTATTTCAAAATATCTTCTCTGACTTTAACATGCTTCCAATTTTTTCGATGTGTTGCTCATGTTGTTCTTTTATCTGATTTAGCATATTGAAAACCTTATTTTCTTTTGGCTGTTTGTTAGATGAGTGCTTGTTTGGTTACGTTTTGTTTGATTTATTTGTTTATCATCTTTTTACCTCGACTATTGTTGAAGGATCTATGTCTTTGGTCTGAAATTGTTCGTTTGAATACCTGACTCGATTTAAAGTTCTTTGTTTCAGAACCCTTTTTCTTTATGCGATTCCTCTGATTGTGGGTTTTTATTATCATTAAAACTCGACTATGCTTGAAACCCTAACTTTTCAAAAGGTTTTTCTCGTCTGCTACTGTGAAACATTCGCAGGTTTATGATATTTTATTTTCTCCACTATCGATTCAATGTGACTTGACCTACATGACTACTATGTTTCGAATGTCTGCTTTACTACTGAACCTTATGCCTATTTCTGTATGCTGTTTCTTTTGCCAATGGGTTTGGCCTCGCATGTCTGGTTTGTTCACTCTATTTATATGTTGAGGTTCCTTCTTTTATTGACCTTCAATCTTATGACTTAATTCAAAAAATTTCTTTTGTGAGCTCTAATTGTACTCGCCTGTTAAAGTTAATTGATTACTTTCCTTATTTTCCCTTACTGAATCTTTTTCTATAAAAAGTATATTTCTGCACTTAGACTTGATTACTTACTCAGTGGTTTTACTGCTCCTTTTATGGCAATAATCAGTCTGCTTACAAACTGATTTTCTTTCCTTATTTTAAACCTGTCACTACTATTAAACAAGGATTCCTTAATTAAAGGGAAATCACTTGGTTAATTGATTCTGGATGTTGATTGTTTCCTTAGTTGTATTGAAACTTTACTTATTACCTTATTTCTCACATGTTTTCAAAACTATAAATACCCTGCACCCCTCTTCTTTCAAAAAGGGTAACCACTTCAGTTCATAACACACACTTCACTCAAACTCTCTCTTTTTTTCTCTGCTGCTCCTTGTGTTGCTACCTTATCTAGCTGGCTGAAAGCCAAGGCTAGGCTGTGGGAAACTTGCTTATTTTTTCTTTCTGCATTTGCTTCTTTACTGGTATGTTCTAATTAATTTTCTAGCATCAACAACAACATGTTCTCTTTGCTACTGCCTTCACTCTTGCCCATTTCTGTTTGTGTTTTAATCAAGTTCCATTATTAAGTATGTTGTAATTTGCCCCTTCCTTTTTCTGAATTCATGTTTTCCTTATGTATGAACTCTATGATTCCCAAACCCCATATCCCCTATGTGCTTGTATTCCTTGGTTGGTTTAAGGGCATGTCAGCATTAGATATTACTGTGCGTGACCCAAACCTGATCCTCCCTGATCATATACTTCATATCCTTTTTATGTGTGTGTCCTCTGGCTGGTTTATGGGCATGCTAGCATCACTTATTGCTGTGCATGTCCAGATTTTTGACCCCTCCTAGGGTTATATACCACCTGCAATGTATTCCCAAACCCCATGCCCCCTTTGTGCAATTACTGATGCTATATAATTTTAGTTAAACTACTAATGTTTTCCAAACTACCCTTACCCTCTTACTATTCTCAACCCAGTTCTTAAACAACTCTCTGCTCCTACACTTCCACGATACTCTTAGACTTAGGTTCTGCGCCTCATATGTGAGCCTTGCCTTGGGACCCATGAGCTCTCTCTAAACTTGGACATATGAGGTCTGACTCCTTTCATACTGCACTCATCTCTATCTGGTTATGCAACTTGGGTGTGAGCACTGCCCGAGGTCCCCTTGAGACCCTTACGGAACTGTGACACACTCAAGTTTGAGAAAGGCTTTGAAACAATGACATTTGAGGTGGTTTATTCCATAACTCAGAGAGGAACTCAAGAATCAGGCTTCCTGTGGTTCTAACTTTTTCTTTTATACTCCCTTGATGTAATTTATTATTCAGTTTGTAATAATTTGTAATAAATACTGGGGCTCGTTATTGAAAAGGGCTGGATAATTATGCATGCTTAAGGGTAGAAATCATGCCTATAAGATTTGTTGCTTTAAATTCTGCATGTTTAACTCTGCATTTAGAAATCATGCCTATAAGTTCTGTTGTTTTAAATTATGCATGTTTAACTCTGCATTTAGATAGCATGTCTATAAGATATATTTTCACTAAAATTCTGCATATTCTACATTTAGAAAATATGCCTATAGGATTTAAATTCTACACAATTAGAACCTATATATAGGACTTTTTCTTAAATTCTACATTACCACGTAGACGCTATGTTCTTAGGATCCAACTAGTTATAATCTGGCTTCATGTCTAGTAGTTTAAAATCAGTATCTTTTATAGAAATCATGCCCATAGGAATTGCGAGTAAATTCTACCTGCTTCATTACATGTTCAACTAGGTATCATGTCTATAGGAATTAGATCAACAATAATAGATATCATGCCTACATGATCCGAAATTAGGCTAGTCTAAAATAAGTTCAATCCATACTATTCTTAACTAGTTTTTAAATAACTTTCTCGTTTCCTACTAATATAGTTTAGAGAGCATGCATGTAGGATCTCAAATCGTTTGTTCTAAAATTGAGTTGATTTGCCATATTTTGAACCAACTATATATAATAGAACCTCACCACTTAGGCAAGCCTTAGGTGATAATAACAATAAAAATTGAATCCGCCTTTTGTTAATTAGTGATTGCTACAACCAGCAGGCAGGCCCGATTCAGACATCTTATCTGAGTTATGTAATAAACCGGTCTTCCTCAGTGATTGAAACTTCCCTTACCTTAGTATGTTAAATTCAGACCTTAGATGTATGTTTAAGTCCTGCTATTTATGTGTTTTGGAGCTATACATGAGCCTTTTATTTGTTACATGTTTCCCCTAATGTGCAGTCCCTACATGTTTTTGTATGTCGCCTTAGCGTTTTCACCTTTAAAACCTAAAATCAGCCTAATATCCCTCCCCTTTAGGAATAGCAGTCCTAAACTCCTCCGGAATTGATAGGAAGGGACCGGTAGTAGCATGCAATAGAGGTCGACACCATTCCGCACTTTAATACCATAACGGGGAGGGAAGGGTAGATATGGATATGATGACCGGTGCACTAATACCACGTGTATCCCCTCTTTTGAGGAGTGTCATACCGGGTATCGCATTGATGTGATCCATATTAAATATAAACCTAGGGCCCCCTTGCCCTTTATTTGCAAACTTCTTTTCAAAACTCGTTTTTTAATTGTTCTCTTATGTGTTTAAATTTAAATCCCTTACTATTTGAGCCTATACTTGTCTATTCGCTAAATTGCACAAATTTACAAAACTGTCTGGCCGGGAACCACACTAGTGGATCTTGAGGGGTGTCTAAACCTTCCCCTTACAATAATTTCAAGCCCTTACCCTATCTCTGGTTATCAAATGAACTTAGAAGTAAACCCGTATAGGTGTCACAATGCGCCTTAAATCAGTAGGTGGCGACTATTCAAATGCAAAACCCAGTTCCCAAAAGGAACGAGTTGTCCTACACCCGAAATGTCATAAACCCGATCTCCCGATTGCATAAGAATGAAAAAGGGGGTGCGACAGCATGGCGAGTCCACTGGGGATATTTAGGCTTTTACCATTTCAGACTGTTATTGTGAATTTATACCTCTTTATGTGCAATTACTTGTTTAATTATTAAAATATTCAATTCCCTTTTCAACTGCAAAACTGACTTGTCTTCTTTGTTTCTTTCCTTTACTCCTACTTTAAATTATGAAAATGTTGTATTTACTGCATTCTTAATGTGCAAATATGTGCCAACATTCTTTTAATTATTGCATAACAATGCTCAGCATCATACTCCACTCGTGCCAAACAAATATCATAACAACACTTATAATGAGTGGTTGCGCTCTTCCTATATTATCACCCCTAAATTCGAAATGGCATATTTGCGATAATACCAGTCGATCAGCGGTGTAGTCAACGGTTCCGTGCCTTCCCCCTTGAGTTGTCCGCTCAAAGGTACCAGTTTAAAACCCCATAGAAACCTTACTCTATTCAAATTGTGCATGCATCATGGTCAAACCTAGCTAGGTCAGTTATGTTGTCCACATAATGATCCTTTAAGATAGCCTTGTCCAAAGTCCACTGGGTTTCCCTAAACCCAAACGGACATCACCACGTTCTGTCCATTTATTTGGAAAACTAAATGCTTCATGCTAATTGTTGGTATTAAATAGTCAAGTCTGATAGGGGTAAGGGCCTAACCTTATTTGTCTTGTAGAAATATGAGGCACGAAGTCCCTAGATTCAGCATGGTCACTAAAATCCACCCAAGACTGCTAAGCTGATGTAAATATCTTCACTCTAGTGATCAAACCCTTGTCCGAAAATATTTGGGGAATCTACCTTGCCTCCTGGAAATCCAACCTAACAACAAGATCATAGAAGCTGCTACTTTGTTCTAGGATTGTGAAAGGGCAGTATTTCGCTTTGGGGGTATTGAAATGACACCCTTGCTAGAGGAGATAGGAGGTTTCGCTGGACTAGTATGGGCAACTCCGGGTCTACTGATGCCTGAGAACCGTAAAGGCAGGGGTTTCCTCAAAATGATGGGTTTAAAGAAGAATCCAGAATTGACGTGTCTGAAGGAGTCCTAAATTCGTTTGGACTATTTGTATGAAAGGTACGGTCACAGCAAATCCTACTGTACCTACCCTGATGAGTTTGCCATCACATCATTGGGGCACATCCATCGAAGGGTCTTCGTATTCATGTTTTGTTTCCTGGGGCTGATCGTGTTTCCGATGAAGAAATCAAGAATCCACACCAGGCTAGCTATGGTAACTAAAACCCTAATGGAAGGGATCAGTGGGCAGCCATTCAGCATGGTGCCCATGATCATTGCCGACATATATAGAGCAAAACACTTAAAGGCAGCAATTTATTACTTCAACTGTGGGTCATGGAACATCTCCAAAAGGGTGAATACCGACAAGAGATTCAGTGAAGGGACTGGGATGATCATATCACTTTCCATCATCCAAAGCGAATGAATTACGTCCCCGATATGTTCGATCATCCTGAGGATGCCAAGGGATGGTTGGAGCTATTTGATAATCTGATTGAAGAACAGGTTCAATGGATGTTCGTATTGTTTCCTACTGAGGAGTTCATCGCTCGATCCAGAGATGAACCTTTCCTGATATTGATTGGTCAGAGGGGAACCTATACTTAAGTCCCTCTCTGAGTTATGAGACAAGCTGGTAGGAAGCAGGTTATACCCAGGGTCGACAAGATGAGTCATTTCCAGGATGACTTCCAGAATGATGACATCCCTTACAAGTGCCAAGCTCAGCATATGTGGCACTGTAATAACATAATGGGGGAGAGATACCATCGATCCAAACAGGTATCATGCTGGTTGCGCTCCTTTCTACTCAGGTTAGTTGGAAGACAATCACGATGATCTGGGCCAGCCAGGGTTTGCTCGAGGTCACAGGATCATAGATGAAAGGGCCGAGGCAGAGGTCAAATACAACCAACTGCGCAAAAGGATCCGGGAGTACGAAAGCGAACACTACGAGATACAAGAGTCCAACCAGAAGCTAATTGAGGAATTGAAGGACATGGCTGTTAGTGCCAACAAATGACTGGGATACTTGGAGCGAGGCATAGTGGAGATGGAAATAATGTTTCTCAAGAGGGTCGAAGACTACTAAAATGCTAAAGGAAACGAAGGCGGACATCTAGACAGAGCCTGCCTATTGCTGGGACTTCGCGGGTTAGGGAAGCTGTTCGACGGAGCCAAGGATACCAAATCTGGGGAAGGTCTTTCTAGGACCAAGTAGATAGGAGCTTTTCTTTTCGCTTTATAAAATGTAATAAGGCCAATGGCTATTAGTGATTTTCATTTCCTGTTTATTTAGTGTGAATTTGGTATTCGTCTACTTTTTATCAATAAAATGAGGCATTTAGCATCCTAAGTTCTCCAAATCAATTTGTCGCTAGGCCTACCTCAGGCAAAAAGAGGTCCCCAGACATGATTTACATTCCCGCATTATGTGTTTAAATATTGCAATACTTCCTATAATACTCACTAACTTGGTTACCTTTTGTTTTTATTTTTGTCTTTGTTTTTATTATTTCCCCTACCCAAAGGTTAGTCCGTGCACTCTGGCAACATCATCCTATTCCACGAGATCCAGGGGCCCTCCACCCACTCCTCCTCTTAGTACTATTAAAAACAAGAACAAAGGCAAGATGGAAGATTTGAACAACGTCAGAAAGGAGAATTCTGGCCATGGTACTCAGGTTCCTAAGGAGAGTGTATCCCAACTTGAACAAAAGTTGTTGAAAGTCCAAGAAGAGCTCGATAAGGTTTGGAATCTGGTAAGCTTGTCAATTTCCCTCAGCACCCCGGATATCACTTTTTTCATCACTCAAAACCCTACACCACCTCAAAACATCCCAAAGCAACAGAATCATCGCGCTCCTCACCATCGCACTGTTCCACCAAAGACCCAATACAACACCTGCCATACCTCAAACAATACTCCCCTACTCATCCCAGAACACCAAAACTCCACAAACAACCACTTCCACACCCACCATAACGCCCCCATCTACGTGGAGACCATACCGCACTCCACCCAACCTATCTCGAGCACACCCGAGTCTGGTGATAAAGACTTGCTCATCAGGAACCTAGTTGAGGAACTTAAGAAATTGACCAGCCGGATTCAAGGCGTTGAAGGAAGCAAGGGAATTGAGGGGCTAAACTATGAAGATCTTTGCATATAGCCCGATGTCGAATTGCCCAAGGATTACAAACCTCTGAAGTTCGAAATGTTTGATGGTACAGGGGAACCAAGGGTCTATTTAAGAACGTATTGTGAAAAGCTGGTTGGAGTAGGGAAAGACGAGAGAATCCGCATGAAGCTTTTCATGAGGAGTTTGAAAGGAGATGTTTTGTCTAAGTACATCAGCCAATATCCAAAGAAGTGGTCAAGCTGAGTAAGGATGGCGTCCGACTTTATGGACAGGTTCACGTTTAACACAGAAAATGCACCGGATGTGTTCTATATTCATAATCTAAAGAAGAAGCCTACAGAAACATTTCGCAAGTATGCTACTCGCTGGAGGTCCGAAGTTGCTAAGGTCATACCTGCCTTAGTGGAGGAACAGATGAACAAATTCTTTGTTTGGGCCCAAGACCCGCAGTATTATGAGCGACTGATGATGATTAAGAGCCACAAATTTTCCGATATTATCAAACTGGGTGAAAAGATTGAAAAGGTTATCAAAAACGGTATGGTTACAAACTTTGAGGCCTTACAAGCTACAAATAAGGCCTTATAGTCTAGTGGTGTGTCCAAGAAAAGGGATGTGGGGGCCGTAATGGTTGCACAGAAAACCAAGTCTCCCATCAAATACTAAACTTACCCAACACCTCCACTCACATATCAACCAACTTCGAACTACCAAGCACTATCACCATCCTATCAAGCTCCGTCACCCACTTAGCAATTGCCTCCACCTCCCACATATCAGCCTACTTCGCCTAGATATTCCTAACTTGCCCATGTCTACCAAACCTACAATGCACAACCATCCCACTATCAATCACCTCCTTCACGCAAAAACTTCCCTAGACCTAGACCAAATTTCGACTGTAGAGCTCTGAAACAATATGCAGCCATTGCTGAACCTATTAACCAGTTGTAGGAGTGACTCAAAGTTGCTGGCTATGGCACCCCTATCCTTGTTGCAACTCCTGAGAACCCTTCTTAGTGGGTTAACCCAAACAAATCCTGTGCATACCATTCTGGCATGAAAGGGCACACAATTCATGAATGTCGTTCCTTGAAAGACAGGATCCAGACTTTAAGTGATAACAAGATTATTGTTGAAAAGGAACCCGCTCCAAATGTTCGCAACAACCCTCTGCCAGACTATAAGGGTGGAGGTATTCACATGATTGAAATAGAGGATTATTGGGATCCGAAGGGATCAATCGTGTTGATCGCAGGAGGTGATGACCCAAAGAAGCCAATAGTTACTCTTAATCCAATCATAGTCCAGATTCATCCATCCGGAGATGCTGAGGTAAATATCTTTGTGTCACTTGAGTTTGAAGCAACGTCATCCACAAAGACAGCAGCGACAATTGAGGTCGAATTTGTGTCTCCAACAAATGCACCCACACCGTTTGAAGTTGCAGTTTTACCACCCAAGGCACATGCTCCATTCGGAGTAAGGACGGCCACACCAATCCTAGTGGCAATGTCATCCATGAAACTATTCTATACAAAGGCTATACCATAGGACTATACATCCTAGGCAAGAAAGAAAGGCAAGGTTAGGTTTGAAGAAACTATTGCAGCACAGGGTATGACAAGAACTGGTAGAGTTTATACCCTAGAACATCTGGCTGAGTCAAGCAAGCAGGATTCTAATTTGTCACCCATCGTTAAGACAGGTCCAGACGATCTTTGGAGAAAGATACATGCCAAGGAATACTTAGTCATCGACCAGTTGAACAAAACACCAGCTCAAATCTCATTTATTGCTTTGCTACAAAATTTCGAGGCACACAAGAATGCTCTGTTGAAGGTGCTAAGCGAAGTATACGTACCAAGCAATATCACTGGCGGAGAAATGGATAACATGGTAGGACAGGTGTTGTAAAGCCATAAGATCATATTTCATGAGGACGTGCTACCACCTGAAGGGTTAGGACGAAACAAAGCACTGCATATCACTGTGCAATGCGAGGACTATTTCATCAGGCCGTAAAGTTTGAATGGAACTACAAGGAGGTGATCATTCATAGCGACGGTAGCAGCCCGATATACAGCCGCTAGACCATTCCGTCAATCGAAGGAAGAAGAAATCTAGGTGGAGACACTTACCACCATATTGAACGGGTGAATGCTGTTGACAAAGACAAATGGTGGGATAACAAAATCGAGAGCATTTTGAATGTGAGTGGGTACAAACCTGGGAAGGGACTCGGAAAGAACCTCCAAGGAATCGTTAAGCCCATAAAACTCAAGAAACATGGCACCACTTTCGGTCTGGGATATGAGTACACCTGGGAAGAATTCAACAACTGGTCGCCACCATGGCGCGGTCCTTACTGTCCGCTGGGGCAGCCAATACCACATTTGGAGTAAACTTTCTATCAGGCTGACATTGTTTATGGGTCAGAAGAAGAAGAAGAAGAAGCACTTGCAGCGGTAAAGAATTTGTTCCTAGAAGACAATGACATGGACTGTTGTGTTGTTCTCAAGGAGGAGGGAGAGGAAGGCCATTCCATATAGGTTGTAAGCAGAGGGGCACAGCTCAATAAATGGACCATCAGGACAACCAAAGCCCGACTAGGCTCGGGGTAGCAAGGATAAACAAGCATTGTTTTTATTTGCTAAATGATTTTCCTTCCGCATTTTAATTCCCGCAATAAGATCTTCAATGTTCAAAACAGTTATGAAATTTATCAAAGCCTTTCAACTTTTCTTATGAATCAACACTCATTATTATTTTTCTTTTTCATTACTTTACTTATACAGAATTATTATTACTTATCTTGAAGAACCAATGACTGTGACATGCAATGAGACAACTCAACAAGTGGACATAGATTCAGAGGAAGAAGACATACCAGAAGAGATTGTTAAAGAAGTTGAGAATTTTGAAAGCAGAACAAAACCCAACCTAGACGAGGCCGAGATTGTTAACCTGGGAGATGCAAAAAATGTCAAGTAAACACGAATCAACGTTCACTTATCGCCATCAGAAAAGAAGGAATATATAGAATTTCTAAGGGAATATGAGGACATATTCGCCTGGTCGTACGATGACATGATTGGTCTAAGTACATTTATTTGAGCTCATAAACTACCAACCGATCCAACATGTCCACCGGTAAAGCAAAAGCTCAGAAAGTTCAAGCCTGACATGAGTTTGAAAATCAAAGAAGAAGTCACCAAGCAGGTCATAGCTAAGGTTCTCAAGGTAGTAGAATACCCGACATGGTTAGCCAACATTGTGATAGTACCAAAAAAGGATAGGAAGATCAGAGTCTGTGTCGACTACTGAGATCTCAACCGGTCCAGTCTGAAAAATGACTTTCCTTTGCCAAACATACATATCCTGATCGATAATTGTGCCAAGCATGAGTTGCAATCATTTGTAGATTGTTTCACTGGTTATCATCAGATCTAGATGGATGAAGAAGATGCTGAGAAAATGGCTTTTATTACACCGTGGGGAATGTATTGTTACAAGATGATGCCGTTGGGTTGAAGAATGTAGGAGCCACCTACATGAGGGCCATGACCACCATTTTCCATAATATGATACACAAGGAGATAGAGGTATATGTGGATGACGTTATCATCAAGTCTAAGAAAGCTACTGATCACATGGGAGATTTGAGGAAGTTCTTCAATAGATTGCGGAGGTACAACCTGAAATTGAATCCCGTAAAGTGCGCATTTGGGGTTCCTGTTGGAAAATTACTTGGGTTTATTGTGAGTCACCGAGGAGTAGAACTGGATCCACCAAAAGTGAAAGATATTCAAGAATTGTCACCGCCAAGGAACAAGAAGGATGCGATGAGTTTCTTGGGAAGACTCAACTACATCAGCTGGTTCATAGCACAGTCTATAGTCATCTGTGAGCCGATCTTCAAGATGTTGAAGAAGAGCGCCACTAACAAATGGATTGATGACTGCCAAAAGGCCTTCAATAGAATCAAGGAATACCTGTCAACACCACTAGTCTTGGTCCCGCCTGAGCCAGGTAGACCTTTGTTACTCTACCTTGCAGTATTGGATAGAGCTTTTGGTTGCGTTCTAGGGCAGCATGATGAAACGGGGAGGAAGGAGCAGGCCATTTATTACCTCAGTAAGAAGTTCACCCCGTACGAGGCTCAGTATTCTCTATTAGAGAGCACTTGTTATGACTTGACTTGGGTGGCCCAGAAGTTGAGACATTACTTCTGTGCCTACACTACATATCTCATACCAAGGATGGATCCTTTGAAGTACATCTTTCAGAAGCCCATGCCCGCTGGCAAGCTAGCCAACTGACAGATCCTGTTGAGTGAGTTCGACATTATCTACGTGCCTCAGAAAGCAATCAAGGGATATGCACTAGCAGATCACCTTGCTGAAAATCCCGTGGATGGAGAATATGAACCCTTGAAAACATATTTTCCTAACGAAGAAGGTGTCATTCATAGGAGAAAACATTGCAGAATCCTATGACGGTTGGAGAATGTTTTTTGATGGAGCAGTAAATTTCAAAGGAGTCAGCATAGGAGCAGTCCTAATATTAGAAACCAGTCAGCATTATCTAGTGTCTGCCAAACATAGGTTCCCGTGCACCAATAATATGGCTGAATATGAAGCTTGCATCTTAGGGCTCAGAATGGCCATTGACGTTAACATTCAAGTGTTGCTAGTGATTGGAGACTCGGACCTACTCATACATCTGGTCCGAGAAGAATGGGCGACCAAGAACTCCAAGATACTCCCGTATTTGCATCATGTACAGGAATTGAGAAAGAGGTTCACAAAGACGGAGTTCCAACATGTTCCCAGAGTCCAAAATGAGTTCGCCGATGCATTGGCTACCCTGCCATCTATGATACAACATCCGAACAAGAATTTCATTGATCCTATTCCAGTAGAGATCCACGATCATACTCAGAAACGCACACTCCTGAGGTCGTCCAACAATTTCTTTTACAACGGAGGAATCTTGTATATGAGGACTCCTGATTTGGGATTATTAAGGTGTGTCAATGCAAAGGAAGCATCCAGGCTACTAGAGTAAATTCATGCTGGGACCTGCGGTCCACATATGAACGGTTTTGTCTTAGCAAAGAAGATGCTTCGGGCTGGTTACTTTTGGATGACTATGGAAACGGACTGCATCCAAAATGTTCGGAAATGCCACCGCTATCAGATACATGCAGACATGATAAAGGTACCTCCGAATGAGCTTAATGCAACAAGCTTGCCATGACCGTTCGCCGCCTGGGGAATGCATATTATTGGACCAATCGAGCATGCTGCTTCCAACAGGCACATGCTTATCCTAGTATCAATCGACTATTTCACCAAATGGGTCGAAGCAGTATCTTACAGAGCACTAACTAAGAAAGTCATGGTAGACTTTGTCTGCGACCGCATTGTTTGTCAATTTGGATTTCTAGAATCAATCATTACTGATAATGGATCCAACCTCAATAGTGACTTGATGAAAGCTATGTGTGAAACCATCAAGATCAAACACAAGAATTCCACAACCTATAGGCCACTGATGAATGGAGCTATAGAGGCTGCCAACAAGAATATCAAGAAAATATTGAGGAAAATGATAGAGAAGCATAAATAGTGGCACGAGAAGTTATCATTTGCTCTATTGGGGTATCGCACCACAGTCCGCACATCAACGGGGCAACCCCCTATATGCTGGTTTATGGTACAGAGGCAGTCAATCCCGCCGAGGTAGAGATTCCTTCCCTAAGGATCATACAAGAAGTTGAGCTCAACGACGCAGAGTGGGTAAAAAGCCATTTTGAGGAACTAGCCCTTATAGATGGAAAGAGAATGAATGCAGTATGCCATTGTCAACTCTATCAGAACAGAATGTCCAGAGCCTTCAATAAAAGAGTCAAGCCGAGACAATTCACACCGGGGCAGCTGATGTTAAAGAAAACTTTTTCGCATCAAGATGAAGCCAAGGGGAAATTCTCTCCCAACTAGCAAGGTCCAAATATAGTCCATCGGGTTCTGACAGGATGAGCCCTCATACTTGCAGAAATGGATGGAGAAGTTTGGCCAAAGCCAATCAATTCAGATGCAGTCAAGCGTTACTATGTGTAATTTTTACGTTGTCCTTATATGATATAATTAAACTACACCTGACTTGATTCCCATTTAAGAGGGGATACATAAGCAGCCCTATGGGTTCAGTCATAATTCAATAAATTTTTCATTCCCCCCGCAATTGGAAATTGGGGCAGAATTTTGAGGAGGGCCCTCAAAATTCCGAAGTAATTTCAGCCGATCGTCGCAAGCAATAGTCAAAAGCATCAACCCATTAAACTGGGGCAGAATTTTGAGGAGGACCCTCAAAATTCCGTAACAAGAAAGGTTGCAATGTCCTGAACCATGTCGCAGTCATCGATTCATCTAAAAGCTATTCTTAATTATATACTTATATCATATTTTTGCTAAATCATGCATGTTTATTACGGAAATTGCCTCGTTTAGCAATGCTACCCCAAGGATACATACTGTATCACCAGATCAAACATGAGCAGGTCAAGTAGAGCCAGTGGTGATATGAACTAACCTCCCCCTTTACAAAACTCACGACTTTTGTTTGGGCGCAGGCACTTGGATTGCAAAATCATCCAACATACTATACACTCACGAGACAAATATTGTTCAGGAATACAACTCTCAAAACCGTTGCACTTACCAACATTTATTATCCACCCACACCAGTGATATTCCATGTGTCACAATTTCCCCAGCAGTCACAATATCACAATCTGCTATCAGCTAAGAAAACTCTATTACCATTTGTCACTTTATTTCATTACATAAGGCTACCATTCTGCCTTCTGAGACTAAACACTATCTCCATCTTCATTCTGCATTACATAAGGCTACCATTATACCTTCCGAGACTAAACATTGTCTCCATCTGCGTTCTACATTGCACAAGGTTACCATTCTGCCTTTCGAGACTAAACGTTGTCTCCATCTGCATTTATGCATTACATAAGGCTACCATTCTGCCTTCCGAGGCTAAACATTGTCTCCATCTGCATTTCTGCATTGCATAAGGCTACCATTCTTGCTTTCAAGGTTAAGCTTTACCTCCATCTGCATCTGCATGGCTGAAAGATCGCCACAAACTACATCTCATAGGTTGAAAGATCACCACAAACCGCATCTCATGGGCTGAAAGATCGTCACAAACTGCATCTCATGGGCTGAAAGATCGCCACAAACCGCATCTCATGGGTTGAAAGATCGCCAAATTATCCAACTGTGTCATCGTTCGAAGGCACCATCTTCATAGCCCGAGAACACCATGACATGGCCTGAGGATCCCTTTTAATCTTTTGCATATCATTATTCAAAGGCATCATGGTTCGGATGCACTATTCTCATAGCCCGAGAGCATTATTTCATGGCCTGCGAATCCTTTATTGCACACTCCATGGCCCAGGACATCATGGTCTAAGGACGTTATCCTAACCCTCCAAAGACAACCTTCATGGTCCAATGAGAATTTGTATCATGTTTAAATTTACGCGCGATACACGCTTGTATTGTCTCTAATTGCAGGTACACTAGCGAGCAACGACCATCTCGGCAGGAACGATCTCGCTCCAGTTCCCGCAGTCATATCAAACCTAAACATTCCCACAAATCTACCACACACTCAACCCTAAATATTGCATCCATTCTCGAAAAGTCTTTGTCGGCATCCTCCGCCGACGGATCCTAAACTATATATGGCCTGATTCCTGTAAAACCAGTGATATGTAGGTAGCTCAGAAGCCAGGGCGTGGCCTAAACCTCTTCGAACTGTTCTGCTCGGTCAAAATTGGCCATCATATCTTTACCCGACAACTCTTTCATCCTTCCCGGGTAAAGAGGGGCAGTTGTTGATACCCAATTTTTTCCTATATATTTTCGGTACGCAAAATACTTTCAAAATAGCATATGTATGCATATATAAGTATGTCCAGATGTTTTATTATTTTTCCTTAATTTTTAAAGATTTTTAAACAAATTTATTCCCCTATTTTATTCATAAAAAAAACCAATAATAATTCCCAAAATTATTATTTTTGGTGATTCATTTATTGGATTCTCATATTTATACTAAAATATAGATAATATAATTTTTGCATATTTTTACAAATTCATTTAGTATTTTCAAAGCTAAATTGCATATGATTGCAATATTAGCCCCTTTTAAGATTTAATTGCGTTTATATTTATAAAAATTAAGTCTAGTATTGTAAAATTGATAATTATGTGTTACAAATCATTTTAGTGCTTTTAATTTATTGCCATGAATTACTTTACTATTTTTTATAAAATAAATGGGGAAAATGGCTATTTAAAATCTAGCCAAATTTCATTTCAATTGTAGCCTAATTCTACCCCAATTTAAACCCAATTACCCAGGCCCAATTCCTACTCATACCTGACCCCCAACCCAATTAAACTGACCCATACCCGGATCCCCACCTAACCTTTTAAATCTCAGCCGTTTGATCATTTAGATCAACGGCTACCGGCTGTCGTTACCTTAATTATCCCAAAGGACCCCCAAAACCCTATCATTTGATACCATCCGCCGCCCTTGATCTCCTCTTCTCTCTAAAGTTCTCTCTGAAACCCTCATGAACCCTAGCCGCCTCCCTCTCACCCCACCTTGATATCTACCTAATCCATGGCCCTTCGTGGTTATTTGAGACTTGTACCAGCCTTCCATGGCTCCTATGTGTTCGTTCTTAGGGTTTCAAGGCCAGACCTTGAAGGAGCTTGGTCTAGTCCTTGTCCGATTTCTGTTCTTGGCTCTTCTCCGGTCATCCTTGACCTTTCTCCAGCCAGTCATGGCCGCTCGAGTCAGATCCTTGACTCTCCTGGTTAGATCGGTAACTTTCAGGGACTTTCTCACCTTTTTAGATTTTTTGAAACCCTAATATCTAAGATTTTTCGATTTCTTTCAGATCTACTTTAGATCTATGCTTGCTTTGAACTTTTAAGCATTTTCTCTAAGTTTCTTTAACTTTTCTTTCAAAACGTTTCCGAATAGGGTTTTTCTCTTAAGTTATTTCAAAATATCTTCTCTGACTTTAACATGATTCCAATTTTGCTATGTGTTGCTCATGTTGTTCTTTTATCTGATTAAGCATGTTGAAAACCCTATTTTATTTTGGTTGTTTGTTAGATGAGTGCTTGTTTGGTTACGTTTTATTGGTTTATTTGTTTATCATCTTTTAAGCTCGACTATTGTTGAAGGATCTATGACTTTGGGTCTGAAACTGTTCGTTTGAATACCTGACTCGATTTAAAGTTCTTTGTTTCAGAACCCCTTTTTCTTTATATGATTCCTCTGATTCTAGATTTTTATGATCTTTAAAACTCGACTATCTTTAAACCCTAACTTTTCAAAAGGTTTTTCTCATCTGCTATTGTGAGACCTTCGCATGTTTCTGATATTTTATTTTCTCCACTATCGATTCAATGTGACTTGACCTACTTGACTACTATGCTTCGAATGTCTGTTTTACTACTAAACCATATGCTTATTTCTGTATGTTGTTTCTTTTGCCAATGGGTTTGGCCTCGCATGTCTGGTTTGTTCACTTTATTTATATGTTAAGGTTCCTTCTTTGATTGACATTCAATCTTGTGACTGAGTTCAAAACATTTTTTTGTGAGCTCTAATTGCACTCACTTGTTTAAGTTTGTTGATTCCTTTCCTTATTTTGCCTTACTGAATCTTTTTCAAGAAAAGTTTATTTCTGCACTAAGACTTGGTTACTTACTCAGTGGTTTTACTTCTCCTTTTATGACAACAATTAGCCTACTTACAAACTGATTTTCTTTCCTTATTTTAAACGTATCACTACCGTTAAACAAGGATTCCCTAATTAAAGGGGAATCACTTGGTTAATTGATTCTGACTGTTGATTGTTTCCATATTTTTATTGAAACTTTACTTATTACCTTATTTCTCACATGTTTTCAAAACTATAAATACCCTGCACCCCTCTTCTTTCAAAGAGGGGAACCACTTGAGTTCAGAACACACATTTCACTCAAACTCTCTCTCTTTTTCTCTATTGCTGCTTGTGTTGCTACCTTATATAGACGGCTGAAAGCCAAGGCTAGGCTGTGGGAAACTTGCTTACTTTTTGTTTCTGCATTTGCTTCTTTACTGGTATATTTTAATTAATTTTCCAGTATCAACAACAACATGTTTTCTTTGCTACTTCCTTCACTTTTGCCTATTTTTGTTTGTGTTTTAATCAAGTTGCATTATTAAGCATGATGTAATTTGCCCCTTCCTTTTTCTGAATTCATGTTTCCCTTATGTATTAACTCTATGAACCCCAAACCCCATATCCCCTATGTGCTTGTATTCCTTGGTTGGTTTAAGGGCATGTCAGCATTAGACATTGTTGTGCATGACCCAAACCTGATCCTCCCTGATCATATACTTCATATCCTCTTTATGTGTGTGTCCTCTGGCTAGTTTATGGGCATGCCAGCATCACTTATTGTTATGCATGTCCAGATTTTTGACCCCTCCTGGGGTCATATACCATCTGCAATGTATTCCCAAACCCCTGCCCCCTTTGTGTAATTACTGATGCTATATAATTTTAGTTATACTACTACTATTTTTCAAACTACCCTTACCCTCTTACTATTGTCAACCCAGTTCTTAAACAACTCTCTGCTCCTGCACTTCCACTATACTCTTAGACTTAGGTTCTGCCCCTCTTATGTGAGCCTTGCCTTGGGACCCATGAGCTCCCTCTAAACTTGGACACATGAGGGATGGCCCTTCCACACTGCACTCATCTCTATCCGGTTATGCAACTTGGGTGTGAGCAGTGCCCGGGGTCCCCTTAAGACCCTTAGGGAACTTTGACACACTCAAGTATGAGAAAGGCTTTGAAACAATGGCATTTGAGGTGGTTTATTCCATAACTCATAGAGGAATTCAAAAATCAGGCTTCCTCTGGTTGTAACTTTTTCTTTTATACTTCCTTGATGTAATTCATTATTCAGTTTGTAATAATTTGTAATAGACATTGGGGCCGGATAGTGAAAAGGGCTGGATAATTATACATGCTTAAGGGCAGAAATCATGCCTATAAAATATGTTAATTTAAATTCTGCATATTTAACTCTGCATTTCGAAATCATGCCTATAAGATTTGTTGTTTTAAATTATGCATGTTTAACTCTGCATTTAGATACCATGTCTATAGGAATTCTGCCTGCTTCATTACACGTTCAGCTAGGTATCATGTCTATAGGAATTAGATCAGTAATAATAGATATCATGCCTACAGGATCCGAAATCAGTCTAGTCTAAAATAAGTCCAATCCATACTGTTCTTAACTAGTTTTTAAACAACTCTCTCGTTTCCTACTAATATAGTTTAGAGAGCATGCCTGTAGGATCTCAAATCGTTTCTTTTAAAATTGAACTGCTTTGCCATATTCTGAACCAACTAGATATCATAGGACCTCACCACTTAGGCAAGCCTTAGGTGATAATAACAATAAAAATTGAATCCGCCTTTTGTTAATTAGCGATTGCTACAACCAGCAGGCAGGCTTGATTCGGACTTCTTATCTGAGTTATGTAATAAACTGGTCTGACTCAACGATTGAAACTTTCCTTACCTTAGTATGTTAAATTCAGACCTTAGATGTATGTTTAAGTCATGCCATTTATGTGCTTTAGAGGTATAGATGAGCCTCTTATTTGTTACATGTTTCCCCTAATGTGCAACCCCTCTATGTTTTGTATGTAGCCTTAGCTTTTTCACCTTTAAAACCTAAAATCAGCCTAATATCCCTCCCCTTTAGGAATAGTAGTCCTAAACTCATCTGGGACTGATAGGAAGGGATGGGTAGTAGCATGCAATAGAGGTCGAGACCATTTCGTGCTTTAATACCTTAATAGGGTGGGAAGGGTAGATATGGATATGATGACCGGTGCGCTAATACCACGTGTATCCCCTCTTTTGAGGAGTGTCATACCGATTATCGCATTAATATGATCCATATTAAATATAAACCCAGGACCCCCTTGCCCTTTATTTGCAAACTTCTTTTCAAAACTCGTCTTTTAATTGTTCTCTTATGTATTTAAATTTAAATCCCCTACTATTTGAGCCTATACTTGTCTATTCGCTAAATTGCACAAATTTACAAAACTGTCTGGCCGGGAACCACACTAGTAGATCTTGAGGGGTGCCTAACACCTTCCTCTTAGGATAATTTCAAGCCCTTACCCTATCTCTAGTTATCAAATAAACTTAGAAGTAAACCCTTATAGGTGTCCTAATGCGCCTTAAATCATTAGGTGGTGACGCTACAAATGCAAAACCCAGTTCCCAAAAGGAACGAGTTATCCTACACCCGAAATGTCATAAACCCAATCTCCCGATTGCATAAGAGGGAAAAAGGGGTCACGACAGATGCAAGCTAAATATAAGCTACTACCTAGGGCACATACTTTGTCTGGCTTCGACAATTCAAGAATTGTGACCAAAGGGGAGGTAATATTTACAACATTCGTAGAAGGGGTGGTCAAAGATACAAAATTTCAAGTGGTAGAGATGGAAATGGCTTACCATATGATTCTTGGGAGACCGTGGATCCATGAGATGGATGTTGTTCCATCTATCTTATATGAAGTTATTAAATTCCCATCACCATGGGCAATACATCAAATCCGTGGGGATTAATAGACTTCCAAGAGCATCAATTCTGCAGCAGATTCAAGTATGAAAAATGAAGAAAAGTAACAATTACAGAATCCAGTTGAGGATATCACGGCACAAGCATCTACTGAACAAGGACGGACAGTTGTAAACTCAAGGCCCGATTCCATTCAAGAACCAGAAGAAAATGAAAATATCAAAACAACAATTGAAGAACTGGAGGCTGTAGAGTTATTTGCACAATGGCCTAAAAGGAAAGTCTACATTGGGGCCAACTTAAGCCACGACACGAAAGGTAAGTTGAATGAATTTTAAAAACTAACGTGTATTGTTTCGCCTGGTACCATTCTGATATGACAGGAATACCCCTAGAAGTAATGACTCACAAGTTAAATGAAGATCAATCGTATCCGCCATTCAAGCAAAAGAAGAGAAAGTAGGGGACTTTCAAAAATCATGTGATTCAAGATGAGGTTCAAAAACTATTAAAAATTGGGTCTATCTGCGAGGTAAATTATCCTAATTGGTTAGCCAATATTGTGGTAGTACCAAAAAAGAATGGCAAATGGCAAGTTTGTGTAGATTACACCGACCTTAATAAAGCATGTCCTAAAGATTCTTTTCCATTACCACATATAGATCAACTGATTGATGCTACTGCAAGACATGAATTGTTAAGCTTTTTAGATGAGTATTCAGGGTACAATCAGATCAAAATGGATCCCTTAGATGAAGAAAAAACTTCATTTATAATAGACAGGGGGACTTACTGTTATAAAGTAATGCCCTTTGGTCTCAAAACGTTGGTGCCACATATCAATGATTGGTGACCAAAATGTTCCAAGAACATTTAGGAAAAACTATGGAAGTGTACATAGATGATATGCTTGTCAAATCTCAATGATCAGGAGATCATATATCGCATATGACTGATATATTTTAGATCTTATGAAAATTCAATATGAAGCTAAATCCCGAGAAATGTGCATTCGGTATTTCATCAGGTAAGTTTTTGGGTTTTCTTGTTTCTAACTGTGGTATTGAAGTAAATCCCGTGCAGATTAAAGCCATTGAAGAAATTCCTGACATGCTTACAAATAAGAAAGAGGTGTAGAGACTAATAGGAAAAATTGTAGCCTTGGAAAGATTTATTTCCAAGTCATCGAAAAAATATTTTAAATTATTTTCGGCTCTTAAAAAGCAAGACCAGTTCGAATGGTCAGGAGAGTGTCAACAAGCGCTCAAAAACCTGAAGGCATAGCTGTCAAACCCACCATTGCTTGCAAAACTGAAGGTCAGAGAAAGGTTACTTATTTATTTAGCTATTTCAGAAGTAGCGGTGAGTGCTGTTTTAGTTCGTAAAGACCAAGGTAAACAGTCTCCAATTTATTATGTTAGAAAATCATTATTAGATGCAGAGACGCGGTATCCCCAATTAGAAAAGCTTGCATTTGCATTGATTATGGCATCTAGAAAACTAAGGCCTTATTTTCAATGCCACTCTATTTCCGTAGTAACTGCTTATCCATTGCATAATATATTATATAAACATGATTTATCAGGTAGGTTAGCCAAGTGGGCCATAGAATTGAGTGAATACGACTTCGCATATCAACCTAGAACCGCTATAAAATCTCAGGTATTAGTAGATTTTTTGGCTGATTTTAACCATGGGATACAATTAGAAGCTGAAAAGGAACTACAGGTGTTTAATGGGTCTAATCCAGGATTTTGGACCTTATTTACTGATAGCTCATCTAATGTGAATGGGGTCAGGTTTAGGAATTGTTTTTGTACCACCTACGGGTGAAACCATTCGACAAGCCATAAAATGTCATCCTATAACTAACAATGAGACAGAGTATAAAGCTGTGATTGTAGGTTTAGAACTGGAACGTGAACTTGGTATTAATCAGATTGTAATCAAAAGTGACTCGCAGCTCGTAGTTAATCAAATGTTAGGGACTTATACAGCTAGAGAAGCACGAATGCAGCAGTACTTAGAGAAGGTAAGAGATCTGATTAGGCAATTCCAAACCTGGAAAGTTACGCAGATACCAAGAGATGAAAATGTCGAGGCAGACACCCTAGCTAATCTCGCATCCGTAGCGGACGTGATGAGCAATGAAAATGCTTCCGTAATCCATTTGTTTAATTCAGTTCTCGATCCTGACAAAAATGAGGTAAATTTCAATAACTTAACCTAGGATTAGAGGAACGAGATTGTCACTTTTTTGCAGTATGGAACCATCCCTGAAGACAAGAAAAAGGCTCTCGCGCTTCGTAAAAAGGTTTCTCGGTACTGTTTAAAGCAAGGCAATCTTTATCGAAAAATGTTCGGTGGTCCTATAGCAAGATGCCTCGGGCCTTCTCAAATGGAATATGTAATGAGAGAGATACACAAAGGGCATTGTGGAAATCACGCAGGAGGAAGATCACTGGTAAGAACCATGATTAGAGCAGGCTATTATTGGCCTAAAATGGAAGAAGAAGCAGAACATTTCGTGGCTAAATGTGATAAGTGCCAAAGATATGGTAATAACATTCATAGACCTGTGGAGTTGCTATATCCGGTCATTACACCGTGGCCTTTTATGAAATGGGGGATGGACATCATGGGTCCACTACCACAAGCAAAAGGCAAGGTAAAATTCTTGCTTGTACTCACTGACTACTTTACTAAATGGGTAGAAGCAGAAGCACTTAAATAGGTATGAGAAAAAGAAGTCAGAGATTTCATTTGGCGAAATATTATATGTCGATTCGGTGTACCAAAGGAAATCGTGTGTGATAATGGCCCGCAATTTATAGGGACACAAATCACAGAATTTTTGCAAAGTTGGCAGATTAAAAGGATTACCTTAACACCTTATCATCCGGTGGGTAATGGACAAACTAAATCGACAAATAATGTCATTATCAATAATTTGAAGAAACGATTGGAAGAATCCAAAGGTAATTGGCCAGAATTGTTACCTGGTGTTTTATGGGCATACCACACCACAGCAAAAACAAGTATAGGTGAAACACCATTCTCATTGGTGTATGGAGCTGAAGCCTTAATTCCAGTTGAGATAGGGGAGCCAAGCACGAGGTACACACAAGCGTCAGAGGAATCCAATGAAGAAGAAATGCGCATAAATCTTGATTTACATGAAGGAAAAAGGAAAGTTGCATTAATAAGAATGGAAGCACAAAAACAAGTCATGGAACGATATTACAATCGGAAAGCTCGTCTAAGATACCTCAAGTTTGGGGACTTCGTACTCAAGAAATTTTTTCAATCCACGAAGACGGCTAATGCGGGAAAATTAAGTCCAACATGGGAAGGACCTTACAAGATTCATGGTATCACGGGGAAAGGAGCATACGAGCTGGAAACAATGGATGGAAAGATATTACCTTCACATTGGAATGCCGTTCACCTGAAGAGATACTATTTCTAAGGAGTACCCACGGTCAGGTATCCTCATTTTAAAATGTTATTTTTGAATTGTTAAAATTTTAACCTGCAAGGCATGTGGAATAAATTAAATCCACGGTCTAGGGTTACAACTATTCTGATAGAAATTAAGATGGGTTAAGCAGTCTACATCTATAATCATACCTCCGAGTCCCGTATGTTTTATTCCTCTTCAGGAAAAGGACCAAATAAAACGAGTTATCAAATGCTCAAGACTTCATACTTCAAAGTTCAAACACTTGGGGACTATATAATATAAATCAACATATGTATAAAGAAGGCAAAGAAGATTGGGAAATAATCAAAGTTCAAGCCTGAAAAGTTTACTCATTGAATGAGTCAAGTGCGAAGCGAAGTTACGAGCCAAAGCCAAAGAAAAACCTTATCATAGTTAGGTTAAAGGCAATGTACTGAAACGGGTTATAAATAAAAACCTTGTGTTTTTTTCTTTTTTTTTAAAATCTATTGTAAGAAAAAAAGTTAAGAAAAAGCTATAGAAGTTATTTAAACACATGTAAGGTGTTATTTAAAACATGACAAAGTTCAAATAAAAACTTGTCAAAGTTATTTCAAGAAACATGTGTATTCAAGAAATATTTACACCATTATGAAGTTGAGACGTCTTCTTCATTAAGTGTCGAATATAAAAGGGCCCTCTTTTATAAAATTTATGATTGGTTTAAGCATTCATGAAGTTAAAAAATTATTTTGCAAAATAAAAGTGCAAATTATTGAATAAGTCCTTAAATATAAAGGCAAGAATGAGCAAAACAGAAGTTCAAAAATAACTACGAAAACTTATTAATATTAAAATGTTTAGACCAAGTATAAACTTAGTCATAAATTAAGAGTTATTTATACAAAACGCCACGAAAAAGGTCTAGGGACTTGATGTTTTCAACATACTCTCAAATGGGACCAAAGGTTATAACCACATTCCACCAAAGAAAGAAAAAAGAGGAGTCACATATCATAAACTTGTCACTGAGGAGTTGAAGAAGGAACCAAAGCAGGGTCATCAGCATCAGTAGGCTCAACTTGACTTGAAGGAATTGGAACACTCACAGTACCCAGATCATCTTCAAGATTTCCAGAAGTTTCGGCCATAGGAGAGGGAAAGTCTTGGCTCTGTTGAGTCTTTTTAATGGTTTCTCTTATTTTAGATAACTTAGCTTCCAAATTAAAATTCTCTTGGCTAACTTCTACAAGGGTATCATGGAGAGTATTTAAAAATGATCAACTCACTTCAATTGTGGTTTTATCCTCAATAATTTCGTAATCTTTCTCCTATTAATCAATTTCATTTTTGAGCTTCTCATTCTCAGCCAAGGTAGAATCATAAGAATTTTGAAGAGAAGCATGTGAACTTTCTATGGAGCGAACCTTATCAGAAGATTCCAGGAGGTCTTCTTGAGTCTGAGTCATAGTTTGCACAAGTTCACCGGCATACGCTTCTTTCTCACTTAAGAGAGCCTTCAACTCTCTAATTTCTTCACTAGCCTTGGAGAGTTGCTCAGAAAAAGAAGTTTCGATAAGATTCTTGTCTTTACCAGTTTGATTTGAGGAAGCTCTTTCAACCGCCAATTCTGAAGTCAAAACCCTCAACTGCTGCTCTAAGGTGCACTTGTTCTCTTTTAACACATCCATATCAATTTGAAGGATTTCATATTGTTCTCTCCAGTTGTTTGCTTCAACTTGATACTCATGCATTAATTGCTCCATGTGAGAAACCCTCTTCATCATTTCTATACCAATGAGGTTGATCTAAAAAAGGAAAAAGTAAGAACCTTAATAAAATAAAAAAGAGTAGCAAATCATTAAAAAGGAATACCTTTAAACATGATTGTATTATGTCGTTTATCCAAGTTAAAGAGTTGTGGCTCTCAAGCTTGGCTCTCTCGATTGGACCAATTAGGGGTTTCAACCACATGTCAGCCCCACCTGATTTTCTCAAAAGATTACCATCGGTAGGGACCTCGATGATAACCTGTTTCATAGCTCCTCTTCCACTTGAGGAACCAACTTCAGTGTGTTGCACAGTTGTGGGAGGAACTGTGGAAGGAGTCAAAATAGCCTGGGGTGGAGTAGCAACGGTAACAGTCACGGCAGGTAGAGAAGATGTCATAGAGACAGACATGGGAAAAGAAGCAAAGGGCACTTCATCAGAAACTGGACCCAAATTTTCATTATCGAACCCACGAGCAAAAAGTTGATCAACGGAATCATGAGCAGCCGCGGGAGAATCATCATCAGAAATCACCAACGAGGCTTCAATAGGCTCGATGGAAGGAATAGAATGAGGGGGAGAAGCTTCATCATCTGAAATAATGTGTCTTCTAGCCCGTCGCCTTTTTACCAGAGAACCCCCATCTTGTTCTTCCTCCTCTTCAGAGTCTTGATCAACAGTAGTTTTCTTTTTCAATGAAGAACCCAAAATTATCTCTTGGGCTCTTTCCAAAGAAATTCTGGAAGCTACAACGGCCTCAGCACTTATGCCTCGAATAGGACCTGACAATAAGAAGGGTCAAGGTAATATTCAAAAGAAAGAAGTAAATAGAAATGTAAAAGATATAAGGGAAAGAAGCACTTACCGTGAGTTATCACTTTCCAACCAAATCGATGAGAAAGGTTTTTCCAGGACCTACCATCCATCAGAGCAACATTTAATAGATTTCCTATCCAACCACGGAAGTTGGTAATTTTATCAACATCTCCCATGATTGCTGAAAAAGAAAAGGAAATTAAAATGATGACCATCAAAATTGAGAAAAAGGTACGAGAAAGTTATTATGAAGAAAACTTACATGCAAAATTCCACTTCTCAGGGAAGGGAACATTCTCTTTACCCACTAATCCAATAGTGTGGGCAGCAACGAACCTGGCATACTAGTCGCGGTCTTTATCGTCTTCTGGACTGACTAGAACTCTTTTGCTTCTTGCCACTAAAGTAAAGATTCCTTGGCGAAAGAGTTTGGGAGATAAGAGATGGATTAAATGAAAAAATGTAAAAGGTATACCATCCATGTTGGACAAATGCCTCAAGCAAGCAACAACCCTCCACACGATGGGGCCAATTTGTCCCAAGAAAACATTGAAAAAGCGACAAAATTCAAGTATAACAGGGTCAATAGCAGGTTTGAAACCCAACGTGAAAGGGTATGTATAAATAAAAGAAAACCAGTTAAGTAAGAAGTGATTATAATGGGGAATTCATGACTCCAATGGCAATCTCTATGAACTATAGAAATCGGACCTTCAGTAATCTGAGTCGGGTAGATGTCAGCATGATCTAAAGAAGACAATTGGTTTCGGATGGATTCTCTATCATTGTAGAAAGATAATTCCGCAGGAACAATTTCATCCACTAAAGGTTCACGAAGAGGTTCAGTGGGGTTTTTTAGTTCTAGATGAAGATATTTGAGAAAGTGAACCCCTAGTTCTAGAAGGTGGAGTAGAACTCGATGAAGGAATAGAGGGGTCTCTTGATGAAGAAGACCCTAAGCTATGAAGCCTTCCCCCTCTTCTACTTCTAATAGGAGAAAGAAGAAGGTTGTCAACAATGGGGACTCTCCGAGGGTTAGGGTATGAAGAAGACATAGTAGTACGAGGCAAAAGAAAATTAAAATTGAATACTCTAAACTTTTGTGAAAAATACAAAGGTAAAAAGTTATATTTATAGTCAGAAGCAACCGTCAAAGGAAAAGGCGCAATGATGGAAATGTCATAATGAGAACTGTTGTTTCGTAATTGGTGAAGTCATAAAAAAACCTTAAAAGATGCTGAAAGGTTGCAGAACTAACCAGGAGATGCCACGTGTCAAGGACATTAAATGGAAGTGACAGATGAAGCATCAGTTCCAGGGAAGAATTAATGGCGGCAAATATTCCCGCTTTAATGAGATCTACTTCCCAAATATTCTATTGATGAATAAATGGCAAGTGGGGGGACTAACTGTACTGGGAAAAATTAAGTTTATATATGGAATTTATTATATGATGACACGCTATGACACGTGGACCAGTCAAAGGAGGATAGGTGACGAAGAATAATCAAAGAAGCATGAGCTTCAATAGGCAGGGGTAGATATTCAGGAAAAAGCAAGAGAGATAGACGCTCGAACCTCTTTATGATGGAAGGGAATAAATCTGATAGTAAATAAGGTATAGATACGTACTACTGGGCATTAAATACGGAAAATGTTAAGGAATCTGTATTAAATCAAATATGATTACTGATTGTAACATTACAATAAATGCCATTAATTATAAATAAGGGCACTGTTATGGTAAAAACAAAACGTATTCCCTAGAAATAACTATAAAAGGAGAAGATTGATCATTTTTAAGGACATGAAATACTATAGGAATAAATTGATTTACTTTGCATTCAGCTATTATTTCTCAAATATTCTTATTTCTATTTGATTATCAGTAACCCAAGTTCTTCTAACATAAGCTTTGACCAAAATTCCTATTTTTGGTTAAATAGGCGTATGCCCGAAAATGAATTTCGAGGTCCCAATCCTTAGAAATCAATTTTTTGAAAGAAATTATTTAACTAAATTATCTAAGAAATAAAGAAAAGAATTAATGTTTGAAACCATTGTTATCGGGCCCGTATTTTTGTTTCGTAGCCCGGTACAAACCTGTTATAGTATTTGAAAGATAACTGTGAAATATTGCGAAAACGGAGTTTATTTGACGTGAGTTGGACTTCCGGTTGAAGAGTTATGAACTTTGAGAGTTCTTGATGAAAATGTTGAGTTTTGAGGTTTAATACGTGATTTTACATGTTATTTTGATGATGTGATCGCACAAGTAGGTCCATATGATGTCTTTGAGTTAGTATGCACACTTGGTTTGGAGTTCTGAGGGCTCGAGTGAGTTTCGGGTAGGTTCTGGGATGTCTTAGGCTTAAAACATGGATGTTGCAGGTTCAAAGAAGTGCAAATCTCTAAACCCGCATGTGCTGACCGCATTGGTTTTGGTGTTGTCCGCAGTGGGGGGTGTGCGGCCGCAATCGATTTTGTGCGGTCCGCACAGGTTCACTTGTTCGACTTCGGAAGCCTATATCTTTTGATCTACAAGGAATTTGAGATGATTCAAAATCAAAGGTTGCAGCACTTCATGGCTAGTTTCCGAAAAGGTAAAGAAATCACAATTTGGACATCTTTAGATAAAGTTATTGCCAAAATACTAAAGCATGTCACTGCAGTCCACATGAAGAGTTGTGCGGTCGCACTCGATTTTGTGCGGTCCGCACAGGGGGTCTGGGAGAGGTATATTAAGACAGGATTTTCAGTTATTTTTCATTTTTCAAAACCCCAAAAACATAAGAGGCGATTTTTCAAACAACCTTTATTCCCCAAAATATTGGTAAGTAATTTCTAACTCATTTTCTTTACTTCTTAACTTCTTTTTACAAGATTTCATCCTAGAATCTAGGGTTTTCATGGTGGAATTGGAAACTTTGGGAAAAACCTAAGAATATTGAAATTTGGGGTGTTAGACCTCAAATTGAGGTCAGATTCCAAAACCAATTATATATCCGGGCTCAGGGGTGAATGGGTAATCGGATTTTGGTTCGAACCTCGGGTTTTGACCATGTGGGCCAGGGGTGATTTTTGAATTTTTTGGGAAAACACTAGAAAACCAATTTTCATGCATTAGAATTGGTATATTTAGCATTTATTAATGTTATTAAGTAAATTGTGGCAAGATACAAGCGAGTTGGAAGTGGAACCAAGCGGTAAAGCGTTAGTTGGAGCTTGATTGTGCTTGTAACTATGAGGTAAGTGCTTGGTCTAACCTTAGCTTGAAGGATTAGGAGTCGAGTCCTATTTTCTATGTGGTATATGTTAAGTACGACGTATAGTCATGGTGACGAGTATCTATACGTTGGTGTCAAGCATGCCTGTGAGTCTTATATTGTGGTTATTATGACTTCATTTTATTTTTCATATCTTGATTGATGATTTCTATTGTTGGGCAAAGTATGTGGAAGTAATTGTTACACTTGAACTTTGAGGAGTGTTGGCTCGAGTTGTATAATAAGAAATGAAAGTATAAGTGATAATTGAACCTTTAGAGCATTGGCTCGAGTCGTGAATCGAATTGTGAAGTAAAAGTGAGAAAGAGAAGAGATTATTATGTTGCCTCCCTTGCTAGGACATTGTTGCTTTTTTTTTTTATCTCCCTTGCCGGGATGTTGATGTTGTTCCCTTGCCGGGATTCTTATTGTAATTTCATTTATTCCCTTGCCCTCTTGTTTGTGATTGTTGTTTGGGTGAGGAAGAGTGCTAAACCACGAAGGGTGATGATGTGTATTGTTTTGTGAGGAAAGCGTGTTAAAGCATGAAGGGTAATGTTGTGTATGATTGTAAGGAAAGAGTGTAAAGCACGAATGGTGATGCCGTGCCGCATGATGTACCATTCCATGCCAATTATATTGATTATATGTTGAGGATGAGAGTAAAAGCACGAAGGGTGATACTGTTCACATTTTCATTACTTGATTGCTTTGGTGAGGATGAGAATAAAAGCACGAAGGGTGATGTCGTGCACTTATTGATTTCTGGTTCTTTGTGGTTATTCGAGATATATTGTTTCCTTCAATTACCCGTTGACTTTCTATCCTGAATTGATATCTCCCCCATAGCATGCTACCCCTCCCATACTTGACTGTTTATTTTTGTACTTCTTTTCCGTTGTATATATTTGAATTGCACAGGTTTATTTCGTAGTCTAGTCCTAGTCTCGTCACTACTTTGCTGAGGTTAGGCTAGACACTTACCAATACATGGGGTCAGTTGTGCTGATACTACACTCTACACTATGTGCATAATCCAGAGCAGCTCTTGGACCGTAGTTTGGAGGCTACCTTCAGTCCACGTGGAGATCCAAGGTAGACTTGCAGGCATCCGCAGGCCTAGCATATCCTCTATCCTTTATTTCATATTTCATCTCTTTGCTTCAAAAACAGTGTGTCTTTTATTTTCAGATCTTGTATTTAGTAGTCTTAGACCGTCTGTGGTACTGTGACACCAGTTCTGAGTGATTAAGGCTTAAACTATTGTAATAGATACATATTCAGATATTTTTTGTTGTTTTCTTCTTCTTATTCTAAATTTCCGCTGTTTATCCGCCATTATTTTATATAGTTGTAAAGAGAATAAAATTGGTAAAAGGTAAATTAGTCTAATAGAATGGCTTGCCTAGCTCACATTAGTAGGCTCCATCACGACTCCCGAGGGTGGGCAATCCGGGTCGTGACAAGTTGATATTAGAGCCCTAGGTTACATGGGTCTCACAGTTCATAGACAAGCTTAGTAGAGTCTGAGAGATTGGTACGTAGACGTATGTATTTATCCCCCAAAGGCTATAGAGTTAGGAAAAATTCACATTTATTCTCTCCTATCGTGCGGTTTGGTTTCTCAATGCTAAATGAATTTCTACTATGTTCTTTCGTAGATGGCGAGAACACGGGCTTCCTCATCCACTGACCAGCAGCCCGAGCCCCCAGCAGCAGCTCCCACGAGAGGTAGAGGGCGAGGCCGAGGCCGTGCTAGAGAATGAGGTAGGGGCAGAGCTCAGCCTAGAGTAGTAGTAGCAGCGGCGGAGCCTTAGGTTAACGTTGATGATGAGGTTTCGGCCCCAGCAGTTCCGGTAGGACCAGCTCAGATCCCAGAGGGGTTTATTGCTACCCCAGTACTCCAAGATGCTTTGGTCCATCTAGTGGGCCTTATAGAGAGTGTCATCCAGGTAGGTTCCTGTAGCATCAGCCGTCTCTCAGGCTGGAGGAGGAGCCCAGACGCCTGCTACTCGCACTCCGGATCAGGTAGCTCCCCAGTTCCAAACTCCAGCAGTTCAGCCAGTTGGAGCACTTCAGCCGGGTGTGGTGGCTTAGACCGGTGATGGAGCAGCTATGTCTACCGATGCCCTGTGGAGGTTGGATAGGTTTACCAAACTCTTCATTACTACTTTCAGCGGTGCATCTTCTGAGGATCCCCAGGATTATCTAGACAGCTATCATGAGGTTCTTAGGAACATTGGGATAGTTGAGACCAATAGGGTCGATTTTGCTACTTTTTGCTTGTCTGGATCCACCAAGACTTGGTGGAGAGATTACTGTTTGTCTAGACAAGCCGAAGCATAGTCCTCAGGTGTTGCTCATGATCTTCCCGACTCCGGGAATACACCAGAATATCATCAATAAAGACAATGATGAACGAGTCAAGATACGGCCGGATCACACTGTGCATCAAATGCATAAAGGCTGCTGGGGCATTGGTCATCCCAAATGACATAACAAGGAACTCGGCTTGTCTAGACAAACTACTTTCTCTCCACCAAGTCTTGGTGGATCCAGACAAGCGAAAAGTAGCAAAATTGACCCCATTGGTCTCAACTATCCCCATGTTGATGAGAATCTCAAGACAACTGTCTAGATAATCTTGGGGATCCTCAAAAAATGTACCGTTGAAAGTAGTAGTGAAGAGCTTGGTGAACCTATCCAACCTCCACAGGACATCAGCAGACATAGCTGCTCCATCACCGGTCTGAGCCACCACACCCGGCTAAAGTGCTCCAACAAGCTGAACTGCTGGAGTCTGGAACTGGGGAGCTACTTGCTCCGGTGTGCGAATAGCAGGAGTCTGGTCTCCTCCTCCAGCCTGAGAGATGACTGGTGCTATAAGAAGCAAACTTGCCTGGGTTACACTCTCCATAAGTCCCACTAGACGGATCAGAGCATCCTGGAGTACTAGGGTAGTAATAAACCCCTCTAGGACCTGAGCTGGGCCCACCTGAACTGTTGGGGCCAGAACCTCATCATCAAAGTTAACCTGAGGCTCCGCCGCTGGTGCTGCTGCTCGGGGCTGAGCTCTGCCCCTACCTCAGCCTCTAGCATGGCCTCGCCCTCGCCCTCTGCACCTCGTGGGAGCTATCGCTGGGGGCTCGGGCTGCTGGTCAATGGATGAGGAAGCTCATGTTGTCGCCATCTACGAAAGAACAGAGTAGAAATTCAATTAGAATTGAGAAACCAAACCACAGGATAGGAAAGAATAAATGAGAAGTTTTCCTAACTCTATAGCCTCTGGGGGATAAATACAAACGTCTCCATACCAATCCCTCAGACTCTACTAAGCTTGTCTGTGAACTGTGAGGCCCATGCAACATAGGGCTCTGATACCAACTTGTCACAACCCGGATTGCCCAATCTCGGGATTCGTGATGGCTCCTACTAACGTGATCTAGGCAAGCCACTCCTTTAGACTAATTTACCTTTTTACCAATTTTATTCTTTTTACCACTATATAAAACAATAGCGGATATAAGAAGAAGGACGGGTCGATGAGAATGTGTATTGATTACTGGCAGTTGAACAAGGTTACACTAAAGAATAAATATCCATTACCGAGGATTGATGATTTATTTGATCAGGTTCAGGGTGCCAAGGTATTTTCAAAGATTGACTTGAGATCTGGCTACCATCAGTTGAGGATTAGGGCATCTGATGTCCCTAAGATAGCTTTCCGCACTCGGTACATGCATTATGAGTTCTTGGTGATGTCATTCGTGTTGACAAATGCCCCAGCAACCTTTATGGATTTGATGATTTGAGTGTTCAGGCCATATTTGGATTCGTTTGTGATAGTCTTCATTGACGATATTTTGGTATATCCCCGAAGTCGGGAGGAGCACGAGCAACATCTTATAGTGGTCCTTCAGACCTTGAGGGATAGTCAATTGTATGCCAAGTTTCGAAGTGTGAGTTCTGGTTGAGTTCAGTGGCATTCCTGGGTCATGTTGTATCAACAGAAGGTATTCAGGTTGATCCGAAGAAGATTGAGGCAGTCAGGAACTGGCCTAGACCAGCATCAGCTACAAAGATTCGGAGTTTCTAGGGATTGGCAGGCTACTATCATCGGTTTGTGGAGGGGTTCTCATCTACCGTAGCCCCGATGACCAGGTTGACCTAGAAGGGTTCCCAGTTCAGACGGTCGAATGAGTATGAGGCGAGTTTTCAGAAGCTCAAGACAGCACTGACTACGGCACCGATGTTGGTTTTGCCCACAGGTTCAGGGCCTTATACAGTTTATTGTGATGTATCTCGTATTGCACTAGGTGCGGTGTTGATGTAGGATGGCAAGGTCATTGCTTATGCTTCACTGTAGTTGACGATCCATGAGAAGAACTATCCGCTTCATGATTTGGAGTTAGCAGCCATCGTTCACGCGTTGAAGATTTGGAGGCATTATCTGTATGGCATGGCATGTGAGGTGGTCACGGATCATAAGAGTATGCAGTATTTGTTCATGCAGAAGGAGCTAAATTTGAGGTAGAGAAGGTGGTTGGAGCTATTAAAGGATTATGATATCACCATCTTATATCACCCGGGAAAGGCCAATGTGGTGGCTGATGCTTTTAGTAGGAATTCAGCTAGTATGGGCAGTCTTGCTTATATTCCGGCCGGTGAGAGACCGCTTTCTTTGGATGTCCAGGATTTGGCCAATCAGTTCGTGAGGTTGGATGTTTTTGAGCCCCGACATGTGTTAGCTTGCACAGTCTCTCGTTCTTCATTATTGGAGCGTATCCGAGATCGGCAGTATGATGATCCTCATTTGTGTGTTCTTAGAGACACGGTGCAGCACGGAGGTGCCAAGCAGGTTACCTTAGGAGATGATGGAGTTTTGAGATTGCAAGGTCAAGTTTGTGTGCCTAATGTGGATGGGCTTCGAGATTTGATTTTAGAGGAGGCCCGTCGGTCCCGGTACTTTATTCATTCGGGTGCTGCAAAGATGTATCAGGATTTGCGGCAACATTATTGGTGGCTAAGAATGAAGAAGGATATCGTAGCATTTGTAGCTCGGTGTTTGAATTGTTAGCAGGTTAAGTATGAGCATCAGAGGCCTAGTGGTTTGTTCCACAAGATTGAGATTTCTGAGTGGAAGTGGGAGCAGATCACTATAGACTTCGTTGTTGGACTCCCACAGACTCAGAGGAAGTTCGATGCAGTGTGGGTTATTGTTGATAGGCTGACTAAGTTAGCACATTTCGTTCCTGTGGCAGTCTCCTATTCTTCCGAGAGGTTAGCTAATATATATATTCGGGAAATTGTGCGTCTTCATGGTGTGCCCGAGTCTATCATTTCAGATCGAGGTATGTAGTTTACCTCACATTTTTGGAGAGCAATTCAATGAGAGTTGGGTACACAGGTTGAGTTGAGCACAACATTTCATCCTCAGATGAACGGGTAGTCCGGGCGGACCATTCAGATTTTGGATGATATTCTTCGATCTTTTGTCATTGACTTTGGTGGCTCGTGGGATCAGTTTTTGCCTTTAGCAGAGTTCGCCTACAACAACAACTACCAGGAGAGTATTCAGATGGCTTCTTATGAGGCTTTATATGGTTGGCGGTGTCGGTCTCCGATTGGATGGTTTGAGCCGGGAGAGGCTCGGTTGTTGGGTACGGATCTGGTTCAGGATGCCTTGGACAAGGTCAAAATTATTCAGGATAGGCTTCGTACAGCTCAGTCCAGACAAAAGAGTTATGCCCACCGCAAGGTTCATGATTTGGCTTCATGGTCGGTGAGTGGGTATTGCTTCGAGTGTCGCCTATGAAGGGCGTGATGATATTTGGGAAGAAGGGCAAGCTTAGCCCTAGGTTCATTGGCCCGTTTGAGATTCTTGATCGAGTGGGAGAGGTGGCTTATAGACTTGCATTTCCGCCGAGCTTATCGGCCGTGCATCTAGTGTTTCATGTGTCCATGCTTCAGAAGTATCATGACGATCCATCCCACGTGTTAGATTTCAGCACTGTCCATTTGGACAAGGACTTGTCTTATGAGGAGGAGCCGAAAGCTATTCTAGACTAGCAGGTTCGTCAGTTGAGATCGAAGAGTTTTCCTTCTGTATGTGTTGAGTGGAGAGGTCAGCCTGTTGAAGCATCGACCTGGGAGTTCGAGTTCGATATGTGGAGTCGTTATCCCCATCTTTTTCCCGACTCAGGTACTTCCTTCTTATGTCCATTCGAGGACGAACGGTTGTTTTAGAGGTGGAGAATGTGATGACCCAAAAGGTCATCACTTGTGTTGCAAGTGAATTCAGTATTTCAAGGCCGAAAAACCTCCTATTTATCTCACCTTGATTTACGTGCGTGGTCCGGACCTATATCCGGACCATATGATATCTTTGAGTTAGTATGCATACTTGGTTTGGAGTTCCAAGGGCTCGGATGAGTTTCGGGTAGGTTCCGAGATGTCTTAGGCTTAAAACATGGATGTTGCAGGTTCACAGAAGTGCAAATCTCTGAACTCGCCAGTGCTGCTGCATTGGTTTTGGTGCTATCCACGGTGGGGGTTGTGCGGCCGCACTCGATTTTGTGTGGTCCGCATAGGTTCACTGGTCCCATTTCGAAAGCCTATATCTTTTTATCTACAATTAATGTTGAGATGATTTAAAATGCAAGTTGTAGCCCTTCCTGTCTAGTTTCCAGAAAGGTAAAGAAATCACAATGTGGACATATGTAGAGAAAGTTATGGCCAAAATACTAAAGCATGTCACTGCAGTCCACATGGAGAGCTGTGCGGCCGAACTCAATTTTGTGCGGTCCGCGCAGGGGGTATGGGAGAGGTATATTAAGACGGGATTTTCAGTTATTTTTCATTTTTCAAAACCCCAAAAACATAAGAGGTGATTTTTCAAACAACCTTTCTTCTCCAAAACATTGGTAAGTGATTTCTAACTCATTTTCTTTACTTCTCAATTATGTTTTACAAGATTTCATCCTAGAATCTAGGGTTTTCATGGTGAAATTGGGAACTTTGGGAAAAACCTAAGAATATTCAAATTTGGGGAGTTAGACCTCAAATTGAGGTCGGATTCCAAAACCAATTATATATCCGGGCGTGGGGTGAATAAGTAATCGGATTTTGGTTCGAACCTCGGGTTTTGACCATGTGGGCCCGGGGCGATTTTTGACTTTTTGGGGAAAATACTAAAACACCTATTTTCATGCATTAGAATTGGTATATTTAGCATTTATTAATTTTATTAAGTAAATTGTGGCTAGATACAAGCGAGTTGGAAGTGGAACCAAGAGGTAAGGCGGTAGTTGGAGCTTGATTATGCTCGTGGCTTTGAGGTAAGTGTTTGGTTTAACCTTAGATTGAAGGATTAGGAGTCGAGTCCTATTTGCTATGTGGTATATGTTGAGTACGATGTATAGGCATGGTGAGGAGTATCTATACATTGGTGTCAAGCATGCCCGTGAGTCTTATATTGTGGTTATTATGACTTCGTTGTATTTTTCATGCCTTGATTGATGATTTTTGTTGTTGGGAAAAGTATGTGGAAGTAATTGTGACACTTGAACATTGAGGAGCGTTGGCTCGAGTTGTATAATGAGAAATGAAAGTATAAGTGATAATTGAACCTTTATAGCATTGGCTCGAGTTATGAAGTGTATTGTGAAGTAAAAGTGAGAAAGAGAAGAGATCATTATGTTGTCTCCCTTGCCGGGACGTTGTTGCTTTATTTGTTATCTCCCTTGTCGGGATGTTGATATTGTTCCATTGCCGTGATTTTTATTGTAATTTCATTTATTCCCTTGCCCTCTTGTTTGTGATTGTTGTTTTGCTGAGGAAGAGTGTTAAAGCATGAAGGGTGATGTCGTGTATTGTTTTGTGAGGAAAGAGTGTTAAAGCACGAAGGATGATGTCGTGTATGATTGTGAGGAAAGAGAGTAAAGCACGAAGGGTGATGTCATGCCACACGATGTACCATTATGTGCCGATTATATTGATTATATGGTGAGGATGAGAGTAAAAGCACGAAGGGTGATGTCGTGCACATTTTCATTACTTGATTGCTTTGGTGAGGACGAGAGTAAAAGCACGAAGGGTGATGCCGCACACTTATTGATTTCTGGTTCTTTGTGGTTATTCGAGATATATTGTTTCCTTCAATTACCTATTGACTTTCTATCCTGAATTGATATCTCCCCCATAGCATGCTACCCCTCCCATACTTGACTGTATACTTCTGTACTTCTTTTCCACTGTATATATTTGAATTGCACAGGATTCTTTGGTAGTCTAGTCCTAGCCTCGTCACTACTTCGCCGAGTTTAGGCTGGACACTTACTAGCACATGGGGTTAGTTGTGCTAATACTACACTCTGCACTATGTGCAGATCTCGGAGCAGCTCTTGGACCGTAGTTTGGAGGCTACCTTCAGTCCACGCGGAGATCCAAGGTAGACCTGCAGGCGTCCGCAGGCCCTGGCGTCTCCCTCTATCCCTATTTCCTGTTTCATTTTCCTTTTATTCAGAAACAATGTATTGTCATTTTCTTCAGACTTTGTATGTAGTAATCTCTTAGACCGTCCGTGACATTTTGGCACCAGGTTTTGGGTGCTACAGGTTTTAAACTATTGTAATAGATACATATTTAGATATTTTTGTTGTTTTCTTCCGCTTATTCTAAATTTCCGTTATTTATCTGCTATTGTTTTATATAGTGGTAAAGAGAATAAAATTGGTAAAAAGGTAAATTAGTCCAAAGTAATGGCTTACCTAGCTCACATTAGTAGGCGCCATCAGGACTCCTGATGGTGGGCAATCCGGGTCGTGACACTAGTCCATCTATCCAATAACTTATGTGGGTCATCATCCGCAGCTGGTTTGGGCTGGGGCGCCACTGCAACAACTAGCTGGGCCTATCTGCGAGTAGTGCACCCGGGGTCTAATATATGACAGCTGCATGTCCCGGAGCCTGAGCAGTAGGGGTCTGTGCTCCCCCTCCTTCCTGTGATGTAGCTAGATCCGCTGGAAATAAACCAGCCTGAGTCATGGAATCCATGAACCGCAGCATACGGCCCATGACCTCCTGGAAGCCCGGTACTATCATAAAGTCTGTCGGGGTAGGCTCAACTGCGGGCACCTCGCCCTGCTCCTCGATGATAGGATCTCCCACAGGATCTGCTGGTGGTACTACTGGGATAACTCTGGGACGCCCTCGTCCCCTACCTCGGGTCGGGGCCCTCCCCCGGCCTCTACCTCGGCCTCTAGCAACAGGGGGAGCAGCTCCTCCCGGGTTTGGAACATCAGTCGTACGTGTCCTCACCATCTGCGAGAGAATAGAAGAAGGAAATTTAGTATACCAACCATTGCATGGTAGGAAATGAATAAAGAGTAGTTTTCCTAACACCCTATAACCTCTCTAAGATAAGTACAAACGTCTCTGTACCTATCCGCAAGACTCTGTTAGGTTTGCCCATGACTTGTGAGACCTACGTGAACCTAGTGCTCTGATACCATGTTGTCATGACCCATTTCCCCAATAGATCGTGATGGCACCCAACACCATTGTCAGGCAAGCCGACAAGGAATTATAATTAAGTTCTCATTTTACTTTCACCAAAATAAGTGCAGTAATTCCTTAAGTTAAAATTAAAACCAGAACTGAACAGTGATGTGCCAAAAATAATCATACAACCCCAAAATTAAAGTCTGCTAATGTGTGTGGCAAGACCTAGTTTCACAAGTAGTGGTCAACTAGCAGAATGTACAAAGAATAAAACTATCATACTGTCCAAAACAGAATAGATAGCAAAAGTCAAGAAAGACTAAGTCAAGCTGCTGAACGGCACAGGAAGGGGTAGCTCACCGTGGAAGTCTCGGACTATGAATCAGGGGCGCGCACCATACTGGTAGCCAGATGTACCTGCCTCAGATCCTGTACAATTAAGTACAGAAAAATAGTATGAGTACATAAACAATATGTACCCCATAAGTATCTCATATAATCTCGAAGAAGTGGAGATGAGAGGTCGACTTGATACTTACTAAGGTTAAATAATATAATAAAGTGTAACGCTAAGCATGGGGGTCACAATTAACAACAGTTTATAGCAAGAGGTAATAAGTCATGTTCTTAACCATTTTATAGTTAGCCATTTACATTTCAAATAGTTAGCAGAACAAGTCATGGATAAGATTTCACATAGATATCATGCGTACATTATGCCGAGGTCGACAGCCCGATCCAATAGAAAATAAATTGTGCACTGCCAGAGGGTCGAATGGAGCGAACCATAGATGCAACTATTTCTATCGAGGCGATCGGCTCGATCCACCAATATCAATTAATATCAAGAAAACACATGAAGGCGCATTTATTTTCAAACAAATTCATACAAGTGTCCAACAAGTGTATACATTCTCTTATATTCCTTTCCAAGTCTCTAGCATACCCTAAGTGATTACATTAGCAAGAAAATATTGAGACATTCACAATATAGCATGGTACGAGTCCTAGACTACCCGGACAATTAACATAATAGTAGCTACGCACGGACTCTCGTCACCTAGTGCGTACGTAGCCCCCGTATTTAGTAGCAATTATTCAATTATTACACCTATGGGGACAATTCCCTCTTACAAAGTTAGAAAGGAGACTCACCTCACTCCAAAGTGCACGTCTAATACCAAGAACGAGGTCGAACTCTCAATTTGGAGCCGAACGATCCAAAACTCAAGGTTCTAGGTGGAAGTCTTCTCTTAAATGCTCCCAAAATCACCAATGGAGGAGTGAAAAGTGGCAAATATGACTTAGAACCCGTATTAAATGAGGCTCACCACTTCAGCAATTTCCGCATCTACGATCGTACTTCTTCGAGAAATTGGGCGCATCTGCGGACCCGGCCAAGCGGGCAGCGACCGCTTCTGTTGTCTTGAAGCCACTTCTGCGGAGCCGCTTCTCCGGTTGGGGAGCCGCTGCTACGATTCTGGGCCTGGCTTACCTTGGCCGCATCAGCGATAGCAGGACCGCTTCTTCAGTCTCGCACCTGCGGTCGACCAACCACAGGTGCGGTTATGACAGAAGCAGATGCTTCAGCGCTTCTCAACATTTCCAACTTCACTCGAGCCTCGTCCGATTGACGCTCGGGGCTCCCGGACCCCGCCCAAACATACCGAAAAATCTAAAATCATGAAACAGACCTACTCGAACCTAATACCCGGAACAATGCTATATCTAAGAATCACCCCCTAAAACTAATTGAATCAAACTTATGAACTTCAAGTTCTTAATTTTCCTCAAACGAGCCGAAAAGCCCTTAAACTACTCGGATTGATACCAAATTTCGCGGGAAAATCTTAAATGTTATATTGGACCTGTAATAGGTTCCGGAACCAATATACGAGCCTGATACCCATGTGATCAATCATTATTTAGTTTCTTTAAATCCTTAGAATTTCAGTTTAACAATTTCTAATTAAAAATTCATTACTCGGCCTAGGGACCTCGGAATTCGATTCCGGGCATATGCCTAGGTCCCATATTTTCCTATAGACCCTTCGGGACCGTCAAAAAATAAATCCGGGTCCATTTGCTAAAAATGTTGACCAAAGTCAAACTTAGCCTTTTAAGAAAATCCTAAGGAATCAAATGAGCATATTTCAACCCAAAATCTTCCAATTCCTGAACCAATCATCCCCGCGGGTAGTAAATTCGTTAAAGCAAGTGCGGGAAGTTTTATTTAGGTGGACAGGGTTCTAAGAGGCAAAACGACCAGTCGGGTCGTTACATTCTCCACCTTTTAAACAAACGTTCATCCTTGAACGGGCATAGAAAAGTACCTGAGGTGCTGAATAAATGTGGGTATCTACTCCGCATGTCCCCCTCGGACTCCCAGGTCGCCTCCTCGATTGGTTGGCCCCTCCACTGGACCTTTACCACTGAAATCCTCTTGAATCTTAACTGGTGATCCTGTTTATCAATAATGGCAACTAGCTCCTCCTCGTAACTCAGGCTCTCACCCAACTGAATAGTACTGAAGTCCAACACATGGGACAAGTCGGCATGATAGCTCCGATGCATGGACACATGAAAGATTGGGTGAACTCCTGATAAACTGGGGGTAAAACAAGCTCGTAAGCAACCTCCCCAACTCGTCTCTGTTACGCCCCGCAGTATTACGATGATGTTGCACTCTGAAATATTGTACATTAACATTTCGTTTTTAATTAACCAATGTAAGACTCGGGGATGAGATCATCTTGACGTTAACGTATTTACGCTAATTGTAACAAGCGATAAATAAGTGTCATGAAGGATAAAGTATACACGAATTAAAATAATGAGTTTCGTTAAAAATGGCCAATTTGGGATAAAATACGGGTCGAGCGATAATACCCGATAATTATGGACTAGTACCAGGAAAGGTACTATATGACCACGGTAGTACGATGTATAAAGTATATTAAAAATAAATAGAATTTTAAGCAATTCGAGACAATTCTCAAATTTTCGTGTAATTGGTTAATTACCGGGTAACGGGACATTACCCGATTAACTAATAAGTGGATAAGATTAAACCCCTCCCCCAATAAAACGTGTCAGCAACATAATATGTCAACTAAGTGACTCATAACCCAAATAGATAAGGTGGCAATATTTAAAGTTTGTATGCATTTGATTAAAATTGGGTTCAACATTAAGAACCAAGGCTACTATGGATAAACAAGGAAAATGATTGTTTATTATTACACCTAGCCATCTCTTCTAAACTGGTGGAAAAAGGATTTAGTGAAATGTAAATAAAGGATACTACATGAATGACAGTGGCTAGCCGTGAGATTGTAGTTTTTGATAAGAAGCTTATACAAGATGATGATGTATATGGAGATGTGGAAATTGCAATTTGGTTTTACATCTCGACAAACAGATACACGAGAAAGTTCGAAAATTGGCTCACAAGTAATTACAACATTGTCTTTCCTCCATTTATAAGGAGATTGTTCATGGATACAAGTAGGAATTTGGCAACAAAGGTATGTTAAGGCTATCCCTTCTTTCTTTTGGCATGATCCCTATGATATGAACGAAACGTGCAAATGCACAAATTCCAAAAGTGACTCTACTCATAGAAGTAATATAAATATCTATGTTCTTTAATTTCCAGGTGTCATAATATTTATCATCTGTTCATGGGTCTCAGAAAAATATGAAAGTTGAAAGGATGTTACTTTGTGATATTGCTCAAGGGGCAAAATAGTCTTATGATATTCTGAATGGTTTTATTGACGTACTTTTCATGCATTGCATCCACGTGCATTGACCCATGACCATATGGCGTTATATGTGCGTATATATGTAAATATATGTATATGGGATATGGGAAAAGGTTATGGCGTTATATACGCACCACCACCTGATCAGATGGTATATGATGATGATATTGCCACAGTTGCTGAAATATGATTCAAACGGCGTTATATACGCATATATGGGTATGTATTCAAATGGCGTTATATACGCATATATATGTATGTATTAAAACGGCGTTATATACGCGTATATATGTATGTATATATATGTATATGGGATATGGGAAAGGTTATGGCGTTATATGCGCACCACCACTTGATCAGCTGGTATACGATGATAATTTTGCCCACAGTGGCCGATATGATATGATGGGATGCCCTCAGAGGCTGATGATGTTGTGAAACATATACCTATGCACGATATGACATTCATACGCATATGCATGACGCTGAAAGTAATTTATGATTTACAAAGTTATTCAGACGTACGGGTTGAGTCATGTACTCCATATGTCTTCCATGTCTCCTATGTATTTATTTATGTGCCTTACATACTAGGTACATTATTCGTACTGACGTCCCTTTTGCCTGGGGACACTGCGTTTCATGCCCGCAGGTCCTGATAGACAGGTCGAGAGCCTTCTAAGTAGGCTATCAGCTCAGCGAAAGATGTTTGTGCACTCTATTTGCTTCGGAGCTGCGTATTTGGTTAGTATGATTTAGACGTCTATTGTTTGGTATGGCATGACTCTGTTCCAACCTTTGTGACACTTATGTACTCTTAGCGGCTTGGAGACATATGTCGTGTACGTGGAAGATTGTATGGCCCTGTCGGCCTATGTTTAAGTTTATAAATGATTATGTTAGCCTATTAGGCCCATATGTCACATGTATATAATGATGTAATAAGAAAGGTACATTACGTTGGTACTCAGTCAAGTAAGGTACTGGGTGCCCGTCGCGGCCCATCGGTTTGGGTCGTGTCAAAAGAGGTATCAGAGTAGTTCTGTCCTAGGGAGTTTACAAGCCGTGTCTAGTAGAGTCTTGTTTATGGGTGTGTCGTGCACCAGACTTATAAGCAGGAGGCTACAAGGCATTTAGGACTGTCACTCTTTCTTCTTACTCTAGATCGTATAGTAGAGCTCAGTTGTAAGAACTCAATTTCCTAAACTCTACCTTATTCATAATACGATGATACCTACATCCAGAAAGACAGATGGTAAGATATATAGCTATGGGAGAGGTGAGTCAGAGGAACTCGACTTTGCATCATGTTTATGATAAGTAAATATGAGGTCTTCAGCAGATCACGTGCGTACAAAAAGGTGTAAGCCTCTTGGTAAGGATCTTGAGGCAAGAATACATATCCACCTTAATGGTGAATGACAATGAGAGATTTAGAATGTAAATACAAGTGTCAACAAGTAAAGGAAGTAATATGAAGAAAAGTACGAGGCACCCAGTCAATGAAGGTGAACGGTGTTTATAATTCAGGCAGAGCAACATAAGCTTTTTGAGTTATATTCAATAGTAACATAAGTATATACAATTGGTTGTACCCCTTCACGATATGCCCTATGGGGGTTAACAAAAGTAGTATAAGAAGATATGATGGATGAATTGATTGCGTCAGTTGACATTTTTGAAGGATATTGCAAATGTGTTGATAGATCTCTTTATGAGACGCCTAGATGGTGCACTCTAAAATAGTGCAGCCAGATATGAGTACTACAAAGACATGCACTATAAGCCTTGAAGGGATAAATATTACCTTAGTACAGCTCGCGTCCCTAGTAAAGCAAGAACGTTAAGCAACTTAAAGAGCCACTAGATGGATCAAAGGAAAGCTTAAAGCAAAAGAATGTCATATTGAAGGTTTCACAAGAAAAGGGATATGCAGAAATAGTAGCAGAATAATAGGAAGAGAGATAAGGAAACATTATGAATAAGGTGTGATACATGGATGAAAATGGTAGAGTGCTACAAAACCTATAGTCAAATGAAGGAAGATACGAAAGGTGATGGGCCTTAAGACGACGAAAGTGTATAGGCCATAAGGTTATATCCTCATTTCGAGAAATAAGTTCGTGACTCCAACGCGACTACCAGAGGGGAGAGTTAATCCCTAGAGTAACAGAGATCAGTATGGACTGGTAAACAAGAAAAACTAAACATGAAATAGGGACTGAGTGAGTTGATAAGAGTCGGTATCATATGAATTTCATATCGTATTCCGACAATAATAGGACGGATAACAGAAAAAGATTCATGATAAATTCATAGAATGATCATTCAGGAAGACGCTTCCCTACAGCAAGCAATGTGAGCAAAGTTCAGCTTAAGGGACTGTATGTGCCAGTTATACTAAATTTCACCCTTGTGAGTAACGGATTTTGCTATCCTTGGTATGGAAGGATTATCGAAAGGCGAGTAAGAGTCATCAATGATGTGAAAGGATGCCAAAGATGAAAAGGTGAAACATCTATATACGGGTCGTCGTAGCTGCAATTGTTAGTACTCCCCAAAAGGGGGAGAATATGGAATGATAAAAGGAAGAATGCGATAAAAATGAGAAAGGGATGAGATTGCACTTATCCAAATACTACAGATATGCTACGATTCCAAAACATTATGCAAACGTGACGTCAGGGAGAAGAAGTAAGGGTTTCTGTCTGAGATGTTAATGATAATTAAGGAGCCAGTGCGAGACATAAGTTAAGACCAAGGAAATAACCCAAGAAAGATTTCGCGGAATATTGACATGAGGATGGGCCAACGAGTAGTTAGTAGTTGATTCAAAAAGAGCCTAGGTATGGCTAGTCAAGAGGATACAGAACAAGACAGCAAGTCGTGCAAGATAAAGATAGTAAATACTAATATAGTGAATTTAGCCCTATAGTTATGACATTGTAATACTTGAGAAATATTCAAATAGGAGTTGGGGTATTTAAGGTTATTATGAGTGTTACGGAAAGATAGTTCCACTAGGAAGACAGTCAAAACTTCAGTTCAGAAGCAGCCGTACGAACAGATGAGTATGGAGGCAAGTAACTGAGGATAATTACAGGCGAGCACGAATATCAAAAATTCTATCGGGAATACAGTATAATAAGTTTGCATCTTTACAAGAGTCAGAGGGTCTTCCCTAAATACTACAATGAAAGACAAGTTGAGGAAATAAGGAAGAAGGCTTCAACCTAAGCACAACGACATAAAGAGGAAATGGTCGTGTAACAACAGTCTCACAACAACACTGGAAGCACTCCAACAAAAAGTGGCACCTACCATGGCTAATGAACGGGAAGTAAAGATAAAAGTAATATTCAAGATCATATGAGTTATATGAAAACTCTGGCATGTGTGGACACTAAGATAAGCTAAGTATGGACGCAACAAGGGGCAGAAAGACACTTAGTCTCTTTTAAGAAGGCTTAAGTTGGAAAAGTCAACCGGATATTGACTTATGTGTTAGAGGGTTCGGATGTGAGTTCCGATGGTTCGGTTAGCTTTGGGAGGTGATTTCTGACTTAGGAGAGTGATCGGAAGTGGTTTCGGAGGTACGGTGTAGAATTAGGCTTGAATTGGCGAAGTTAGTATTTTGGCGAATTCCGGTTGATAGGTGAAATTTTGATCCGAGGGTCGGAATGTAATTCCGAGAGTTTCTGTAGCTTCTTTATGTCATTTTGGACTTGTCTGCAAAATTTGAGGTCATTCGGACGTGGTTTGGTTGGGTTTTTTATCAAAAATGGAATTTGAAAGTTCTTGAGATTCATAGTCTTGAATTCAATGTGATTTGATGATTTTGGTGTTAGTCGAGGTGTTTTGATGATTGGAACGAGGTTGAATAATGTTTAGGATGCGTTGGTGCTTTTGGTTGAGGTCCCGGGGGCCTCGGGTGTGTTTCGGGTGAGTTTTGAGCGAGTACGGACACCCTGGAACTTAGAAAAATGGAGGGAGCAACAGTTTTGGCACGGACCGCGCTCCTGTTCGCGCTGGGCGTGCTGGCCTAGTGCTGTCCGCATCAAAGTGTCCGCAATCATGAAGACTGCAGAAAGGTAGCCCTTTATGTCTAGTTTCCAGAAAGGTAAAGATATCGCAATTTTGACATCCCTAGCGAAAGTTATGGCCAAAATACTAAAGTCTGTCCCTGAAGAGCAAGACCTGCGCGGCCGCGGTCGTTTTTGCGTGGACCCCGCTGGTTTTGCACAGACCGCGGTCATTTTTGTGCAGTTAGCGGTGTCGGAATCCGAGGGGTACTCTATAAAAATGAGGTTTTGGGTTTTATTTAATATTTTGACCTAGAGAACTCGGATTTTGGCGGTTTTTCGAAGGTTTTTCAAGAAATTGGTCGGGGTAAGTGATTCTAACTCAAATTTGGTTAGAGTACATGAATCTATCACTGAATTCATCATTTAATTCGTGATTTGAGATGGAATTTGGGAAGAAAATTGTGGAACCTTTCAAAAATGTAAAATAATGATTTGAAGGACCAAATAGTATCGGAATTTGATAATTTTGGTATGGTTAGACTCGTGAGGGTATGAGGATTCTGAAAATGTAAATTTTACCCGATTCCGAGATGTGGGCCCGGGGCTCGGGTTTTGCTAATTTCGAGATTTTTGATATTTTTCGAATGTTTTCGCTTGGGGTTTGTTCCCTTAGCATATTGTGACGTATTCGTTCCGATTTTGGATAGATTCGACGCGCGTGGAGGCCAATTCAAGGAGCAAAGGCATCGTGAGCTAGAGAATTAGCCAGTTCGAGGTGAGTAATGATTGTAAATGATGTTCTGAGGGTTTGAAACCCCGGATTGCACATCGTAGTGCTATATTGAGGCAAGATACGCGCTGGATGATGAGCGTGGGGTCTTCACTACAGGGGATTGTGACTTGGTCCATCCTGATTGATTATTTTACCAAATATTTGACTGAAATTCATTTGTTACCATCATGATTTGGGCTGATTGCCATAATTGGGCTTCGTGCCAACTATTTGGGCCCTTCGGGGATTTTTATCACTGTTTTCTCACTACTTGACTTATTATTTGAACTCAGTCCTGTTGATATCTACTGTTTTACAAACTCAGCCACTTTTACTCAGATTTGAAACTTAAATGATATTTCTACATCATGTTTTGGGCTGAGAACTACTGTTTTACTAATGCCCAAGGGGCTTATGATGATTTCTAGATTTAGTGAGGCCGTGGGCCATATGTGAGGATAGCTGAGTGATATGAGGCCGAGGGCCTGAGATACTATTTATGCCATGCGGTGGCTTGAGTGATGTGAGGATATGCTGAGTGATGATGCCACGAGGTGGCTTGATATAGCGCTTGGGCCGTAAGGGGCCCCTCTGGAGTCTGCACACCCACAGTGAGTGCGGGTACCCATGTGATTTGAAACAGTGGTAATAATGACACTGTTTGATGAAAGTTGGTCAGGTAACAATGGCTGACCATTATGCTGAGTGATTGTGAGGTGGCTGCGGGGCTGATACTGTACTGAGAGTGAGCTCGAGGGGCTGATACTATGCTGAGCGATTGATACTGTGCCCGAGGGGTGGATTTCTACTTGTTAATTACCTGTTAAATTACCTATTTCACTTGTTTTAAAAAGGAATATCATTTGATTTCTTCACCGATTTACTGCTTTAAGTGTTTTTACTGCTTGATATGGAATTGCTTTGTGCCTTTACGTGTTTTCATACTTTCAGTCATTATTTGTAATTATTACTCACTGAGTCGGATTACTCACATTATTCCCTACACCATGTGTGCAGATTCATGTATAGCAGAGTCCGCACTTGAGCGCTGATTCCTTCCAGGTTAGGCAGTGATTTGGAGTTACGAGGTAGCTTTTGACGTCCACAGCCCCTTGACTCTCTTATCCTCTATCATTTATGTTTTCTTCAAAGTGTTGTATCGGATTATATACTTTGTAGACCTATAGTAGATTCTGTAGTAGCTCATGACTTGTGACACCCCGATTTGGGCTGTGTCGGGATGGTTCCTGTTGTTATTATCGTTAAATTCCGCAATTTATGAGCATTATATTATATGTTATTATTGTTTATGATAATTAATTGTTTAAAAAAGGTGTTCTGTTTTGGTCTGGCTGGCATTGTCTTCACGAGAGGCGCCATCACGATCGGGTTCGGGGATCGGGTTGTGACATCCTGGTCAACAAAATTTGTCATAGGCAGAAAGGGATTAGGTAGCCCCACTTATAAAGCCATTGAAGGGCTGGTGTTTAGCCTTGTTAAAGGTGTACGCCGAGTTGGATTGGCTTGTGACAATGTTTGGGATATTGAGGTTGGAGAGTCTTTGTTCAGCTAGCTTCTACCAATATTGGGTAACATTATCACATGTGAAGAGCATGCGTTCCATAGTTTCGACCTCCTTATCACAGAAGAAGCCCATGGGATTTAGGTTCATACCTCTTGAGTGGAGGTATTGAGTTGTGGGAAGCCTACCATGGGTTACTAAACAAAGGAAGAAATCACTTGCTTTTAAATTGAATTCTGCATTCCGAGGCCTCAAAAAAAACTCTTTTAGCATCACCTTGATTTGCGTGCACAGTTCGGGCGCGTAGCCAAAAAGCTTATATGTGAAAATCAGTGAAAAATGATAAATTTTGACTATAAAATGTATTAATTTAACTTCGGTCAACGTTTTGGGTAAACAGACTTGGACCTGTAATTTGACGGTCTCGGAGGGTCCTTAGGAAAATATGAAACTTGGGCATATGCCCGGAATCGAATTCCGAGGTCCCAAGCCCGAGAAATGAATTTTTTAAAGGAAATTATTTTCTGAAATTGTTTAAAGGATTTGGAAACGAATTTTGATTAGAACATATTGGTATCGGGCCCGTATTTTGGTTCCGGTGCCCGGTACAGGTCTTATATGTGGTTTAAGATAATTCTGTGAAGTTTGGTAAAAGACGGAATCCGTTTGACGTGATTCGGACCGTAAATGCAAAGTTTGATGCTTTAAGAAATTTTGAAATATTTCATGGATTTTGAGGTTTAATTCATTGTTATTGAGGTTATTTTGGCGATTTGATCACACGGATAAGTTTGTATGATGTTATTGAGTTAGTACATATGTTTGGTTTTGAGCCCCGAGGGCTCAGGTGTGTCTCGGATGTGTTTCAGAAGGTTTTTGGAACTCAAAAAGTTGCAGGTTTTTGTTGTTCAGCACCCATGGATTTTACTCTTCGCGTTCGCGTGGTCCCTCTCGCCAATGCATAAGGCAAATATCCCAGGTGCCAGATTTCTTCTTCGCGAACGCAAAGCTTGAGACGCGGACGCGAGGATGACGGGGGAATACCCTTCGCGAACGCGTCCATGCATTCACGAACGTGTAAGGTTAAAGGCCTGGGGAGGGTCACCATTTTGTGCATCGCGAACGTGGCCCCTGGCCCGCGAATGCGTAGGCTTGAGGAGACAAAGCTCTACGATTGCGAGCCATCTTCCGTGAACGTGAAGGTCTGTCAGACCTAACTCATCGCGAACGTGATGGTCTTTTCGCGAACGCGATGACCAATTTCGCCCAGTTATTTTAAAAGTCCAGAAACAATAGCCATTACGGGACTTCTTCCAAAACTCATAACTTCTTCATCTAAATCCCAAATTGGGAAATTTTTTAAAGGGGATTCCACCACCAATTCATAGGTATGTAATCTTACACTCATTTTCTTCAATTTCCATTAACACCCATTAGATTTCTAGGCTTAAATCATGTTCTTAAGGGTAAAAAATTAGGGATTTGGGAAGAGTTAGGGCTTTTTGATTATTTGTGATTTGGACCTCGTTTTCGGGTCGAATTTGGAACTAATTATATATTCGGGCTCGTGCTTGAATGGGTGATCGGGTTGTGGTTCGAACCTTGTGTTTTGACCAAGCGGGCCTGGGATCAATTTTTGGCCTTTTGGGAAGAATGATTAGAAAGCTATAATAAAGCATTGGAATTGGATTGTTTAGAGTTTATTGATGTTATTAAGTCGAATATGTCTAGATACAATTGATTTGGAGCCGAATTCGAAAGGAAAAGCGGTGTTTGAGGCTTGATTAGCCGTGAAAGTTTGAGATAAGTGTTTGGTCTACCCTTAGCTTAAGGGATTAGGAGTTGTGTCTATTTGCTACGTGTTAATTGTGGAGTACAATGTATAGGCATGGTGACGAGTATCTATACGTCGGTGTCAAGCATGCCCGTGGATCTTGTATTATAAGTTGTTATGACTCCATCGTGGTTTATTGTGCCTCACATGTTATTATCATCATTGTTCCCTTGCCGGGATGTTTGTCTGATATTATTGTTCCCTTGCCGGGATATTATTGAGATATTATTGTTCCCTTGCCGGGATATTGTTGAGATATTATTGTTCCCTTGTCGAGATAGTGTTGAGATATCATTGTTCCCTTGCCGGGATGTTTGTTTGATATTAATGCTCCCTTGCCGGGATTCCTTGTGATTATTGTTGGCTTGTAAATGGGAGCGGGTGGTACGCCTACCACAAGACATAATGAAATGGGAGCGTATTGGTACTCCTACCACAAGATATAATGAAATGGAAGCGGGTGGTACCACAAGATATAATGAAATGGGAGCTGGTGGTATGCCTACCACAAGATATAATGATATTGAAGCGGGTGGTATGCCTACCACAACATATAATGAAATGGGAGCGGGTGGTACGCCTACCACAAGATACATGAAATAGGAGCGGGTGGCACGCCTGCCACGAGATATAGGAAATGGGATCGGGTTGCATGCCTGCAACAAGATGTGAAAATAAAGTGAAATCTGCCTTTGCATTCCTTATTCTTCTTAGTGGTTGGATTTTGATTCCTTTATAATCCTCTTGATATTCTATTTTACCTGCTATTCCCCAACGCATGTTTCCCCCTCCCATCTTTACTTGTTTATTTCTGTATTTTCTTTCCCGCTGTATATATTTGAACTGCACAGGTTTATCTGGAGTCTGGTCCTAGCCTCGTCACTACCTCGCCGGGGTTAGGCTAGGCACTTACCAACACATGGGGTCGGTTGTGCTAATGCTACACTCTGCACTCTGTGCAGATACCGGACCAGTATTGGGACAGTAGAACTTGGGGAGCCAGCCTTCAGTCCACCCAGAGATACCGAGGTAGTCCTGCAAGCGTCTGCGGACCTGGCGTTCTCTTCTATCCATTTATATGTTCTGTTTTCACTTGCTTCCGAGACAGACTGTATTCCTTTTTTCAGACATTTGTATGTAGTACTCATACATAGTCCGTGAATATTGTGACACCAGATTCCGGGTAGAGGAGTATGTTGGCATTGTAGTACTGATTTTGATCATTTTTAGTTGTTTAAGTCTTCCACTTATTATATTATCGTTAATCTTTAAATTGTTGATTACTTGTTAATTCAAGTTGTTAAAAGGATTAAAATGAAAGAGTTAGAATTTCTATATTTTGTGGCTTGCCTAGCTTCTACGAGTAGACGCCATCACGACCCCGAGGGTGGGAAATCCGGGTCGTGACAGCTTTTGGCCACATGCCCAGTTGAAGTCTTTAACCGGGTTTTGGACCTAATGATGGTTTAGCCTTCCACTGAGAGTGCAGGTTGTTTTGATTAAAAAGAGGCCACTATCAGTTAGGTTCTAGGCCATCTTATCCTGATTGGTAGAGTTGGGATTAACAAAGATATATTTTATAGTAGATGCAACATCCTTAAGTAGGTCAAAGAAGATATTACTTATATCCCAGTGGACCTCATTATAGTAAGCTCCTACCTTCAAACTCTCCTCCCCTTGATTGAGAGGTCCACTGATAAAGCTTCTAAGGGCACTATAAAAGTTGATTATATCCCCCTTATAAACTACCCACCTAGTGGCCTTACTACATATTTGCCAATCATTTTTTATATTTTGCCAAGTCCTAGAGACAATGTGCTTATACGGGTCTCTGCTAGTACAACGTTTGTGGAATAGCACTCTGGCCCACATGTCATTTGTATTGTTGTACATCCTCCAGGCCAGGCCAGTGTGAGTGGCAGTGTTTCTATTTTGACCTATCTACACATCCAATCCCCCCTCTTCCTTAGGCTTTGTTACAGTTCCATTACTTTAATTTGTTAGTTAATTAGTTAGACATAAGAATATTAATATTTATAACTTAGAAATTATTCGAGCTTGCCTTCTTAGTGATCAGGGGCGGATTTAGGGGGCGCAAGGGTGTTCACCCGAACACTCTTCGCCGAAAAATTATAATGTATATATAAGGCAAAATCTATTTTTTATCTCTATATATTAAGTTTTGAACACCCTTAACACAATCCAAAAGTATAGTTTAGTGGTCAAGGGTGTTTAAAATCTACATAAGGTCATGAGTTCAGTTCCCACTAGCTATAAAAAAAAAATTTGAACCCCCTTCGTGGAGATCCTGCCTCCTCCACTATTAGTGATAGTGAACAATTGTAGCAAAACCTTATTTCTCTGTGAGATTCGACTCCAGACTTGTAAGCCGAATTATATTTGTAGCGAACGCTTATCCTTTTTAGGACTTGAGTTGGTGTGATCAGAGAGCTTTTACTTGAACTAACTGATTATTACTACTTGTTTATGAGTAAATTCTCTGCTCTTTTTAGATCATCAAGTTTTGTGGTTGCTTCTTATCGAACAATTCTAGTTTAATAAATGTTCTTACGGATCAATTTGAACAATTAATTCATAATTTTCGAATATATTGTTTTAAACTTTCATGGTGAATAAGATGCATGAAACGAGGCTAAGATGGTTCGGACATGTGTGAAAGATCAGTGGTGGATATAAGGAGAGATCGAGGTAGGCCGAAGAAGTATTGGAAAGAAGTGATTAGGCAGGATGTAGCACGTCTTCAGCTTACCAAGGACATAACCCTTGATAGGAGGGTGTGGCGGTTGAAAATTAGGGTATAAGGCTAGTGGATAGTCAAGTGTATTTCCTTCCACTCCATTAACGTTAGTATTTTTTTCTTATTTTTAGATTTCTATTACTACATGTTTTTTTGCTTCAGTTATCTTATTATCTTGATGTTGTTAATGTGTTCATTTTCCATGGCTTCTCCATTACCGTAAAAAACTATTATGATTATGTTTTTCATGAGCCGAATATTTATCACAAACAATCTCTCTACCTTCACAAGGTAGGAATAAGGTCTGCATTGGATATATTATTATTATTGTTTTAAACTTTCTTTAATTATTAGGAGTATAAATCTTGTCCAATTAGACTAAATTTGGACACGAAATGGGTTACATTTTTTTAGTAGTTTTGACACCCTTATCAAAATAAAATACCCCAACCTTCTAACTTTATTTAGTTAATTTTTTTGTTTGAAGAGGGACAACCACAATGATGAGGACAAGAGCTTCAGTTTGTGTTTATTGAGTGATTATTGGGTGGTTTAGTAGGTTATAGGTTATAGGTTATGTGGGTTTTAAAAGATAAGTTGGGTTTAAGCCTAAGGACCAGACTACTTGTATAAATTGGTTTCTGTTAACCAGTAAACTAAGGGTGTCAAGTGGGTCGGTTAGGCCAGGCCTCGGACTAGGCCCGCGAGCCCATATAGGTAGTGGGCTTAAGCGGGCCTACCTCTTTAAGCCCTGGACGAGGGGTTTGAGGCCCAAGTGGGCCGGTTCTCTTAAAATGACCGTTAAGCCTGGGACCGTTTGGGCCCGGGGCTGGCTCCTAAGTGGGCCGGTTCAACCGGTCCTAAACGGCCCCAACGGCTAGTTTTAAAAAAAAATCTCAAATCAAAATCTGACCATTGGTGCTTTAAAAAATAGTTGTTATGGCTTCCAAAATAGCCGTTGGCTATTTATAAAATAGTCATTTAACCCCCCTCCCCCCCCCCAACTTTGTTTTAACCCCAAATATTTTATAATTACACTTTTTCCTATTTTCAACTATAAATACCATCACATTCTTTCATTTTTCTTCACCAAATCATCAATCTCTCTCTAATTTTCTTCTAAAATTGGTTACTTTATTGTTGCAACTTGTGTGAAAAATTGTGAAGTTGGTGAATTGAAGTATTCAAGTTTTCAACAAGTTGTTCGTCAATTCGGTAAACTCGTTCCAACTCTTTAGTTTTTAATATTATATTTTTGTTTGTTTTATATAATTACTTTGTATATTATAATTAAGATGGCATATTCCTTAAAAAAAATTGGTAAAAATAAGGAAAAATCCAAGAGTGGTGAATCTAGTGGCCAATCTATTCCTCCTCTAATTCCCCGGCCTCCCCTACCCAAACCCCATACCCGCCCTCCACCTGCTCCTATTCTTGATAGTGATAATACTTTATTATAATTTACGGATAGTCAATATGTGCATAATGTAACATTAAATCCGCATTTAGTAACATTTTTCATGCTAGATGTATTTGTTATATTTACCATTTAATTGTGGGTGATGGTATAAAAATTTTGAATGTTGAAATTGAAAAGGTTAAAATGGCTCTTAATTGGCTTTTTTATTCTAACCGTAGAAGTAGACTTGGAGAATATTTTAAAAGATGCGATGAATTTGGCCTAAGAGAAAGAAAGGTTCATAAACCTTGTCCAACTAGATGGAATTACATGTATGACAGTTTAGTTGTTGCATATGAATATAGAAACCCCATAAACTCAATGTTTAATGCTCATGTAACTGATGATGAAGAGCACCTTACAAACCGTGTTGAAATTCAGAACTTGAGACGGATCCCCAATATACTTCCGGAGCATAGAAACACGAAATACCGGATGCACACTCGACAAGCTGGGTGGCAAATAAAGCTCATAAGCCACCTCCCCAATCCTCCGAAGCACCTCAAAAGGACCAATAAACCGCGGACTCAATTTCCCTTTCTTCCCAGATCTCATAACACCCTTCATGGGTGAAACCTTCAACAGAACCTTCTCGTCAATCATGTAGGACACATCTCAAACCTTCCTATCAGCATAACTCTTTTGCCTCGACTGTGCTGTACGGAGCCTCTCTTGAATCACCTTCACCTTCTCCAAAGCATTATGCACCAAATCAGTCCCCAATAGCCTAGCCTCACCGGGCTAGAACCAACCAACTAGAGATCTACACCGCCTCACGTACAAAGCCTCATATGGAGCCATCTGAATACTGGACTGGTAGTTGTTGTTGTAAGCAAACTTGCAAGTGGTAGAAATTGATCCCATGACCCTCTAAAATCAATGAAACAAGCACGTAACATGTCCTCCAATATCTGAATAGTGCGCTCGGACTGCGCGTCCGTCTGAGAATGAAAAGTTGTGCTCAACTCGACCTGAGTACCCAACTCTCGCTGCACAGACCTCCAAAACTGTGATGTAAATTGAGTGCCCCGATCTGAAATGATGGAAACTGGGACACCATGCAAATGAACAATCTCTCGGATATAGATCTCTGCCAACCGCTCTGAGGAATAGGTAGTACACACAGGAATGAAGTGCGCGGATTTGGTCAGCTGATCCACAATCACCCAAACAACATCAAACTTCCTCAAAGTCCGTGGAAGTGCAACTACAAAGTCCATAGTGATCCTCTCCCACTTCCACTCTGGAATACCTATCCGCTGAAGCAAGCCACCCGGTCTCTGATGCTCATATTTCACCTGCAGACAATTGAGACACCAAGCTAGAAATCCCACAATATCTTTCATTATTCTTCTCCAATAGTGCTGCCTCAAATCCTGATACATCTTTGCGGCACTCGGATGAATGGAATACCGCGAGTTATGGGCCTCCTCCAGAATCTACTCCCAAAGCCCATCCACATTGGGCACACAAATCCGGCCCTACATCCTCAACACCCCATCATCACCAATGGTCATATCTCTAGCATCATCATGCTGAACTCCGTCCTTAAGGACAAGAAAATGCGGTTCATCATACTGCCGCTCTCTGATGCGATCATATAAAGAAGACCGAGAGACTATATAAGCCAATACCCGACAGGGCTCCGAAATATCCAACCTCACAAACCGATTGGCCAAGGCCTGAATATCAACTGCAAGAGGTCTCTCCCGAACTAGAATATATGCCAAACTCCCCATACTCACTGCCTTTCGGCTCAAGGCATCAGCCACCACATTGTCCTTTCCCGGATGGTACAATATAGTGATATCAAGTCCTTAAGCAACTCCAACCATCTCCGCTGCCTCAAATTAAGATCTTTCTATTTGAAAGTGTTGGAGGCTGCGATGATCAGTAAACACCTCAAAAGACACACCATACAAGTAATGCATCCAAATCTTCAACGTGTGAACTATGTCACCCAACTCCAAATCATGAACGGGGTAGTTCTTCTCATGGGGCTTCAACTGACGAGAAGCATAATCAATAACTCTACCCTCCTGCATCAAAACACAACCAATGCCAACTCTCGCAGCATCACAATACACGGTATATAAACCTGAAGTTGATGGAAAAACTAACACTGGAGTTGTGGTCAAAGCTGTCTTGAGCTTCTGAAAGCTCTCCTCACACTCATCCAACCACACAAATGAAGCACCCTTCGTCAACTTGGTCAAGGGCAATGCGATATATGAGAATCAGTGAACAAAACGGCGATAATAACATGTCAAACCAAGAGAGCTACGAATCTTTGTGGCTGAGGATGGTCTAGGACAACTCTGAACCGCCTTTATCTTCTTCGGATCAACCTGAATACCCTTACTGGACACCACGTGCCCCAAGAAAGCCACTGAACGGAGCCAAAACTCACACTTGGAGAATTTTGCATAAAGCTTCCCTCTCTCAATCTTTGCAACACAACTCTGAACTGCTCTGCGTGCTCCTCCTGACTACGTGAATATACTAAAATATCATCAATGAAGACTATGACAAATGAGTCAAGAAAAGGCCGGAACACACTGTTCATCAAATGCATGAACGCTGATGGGGCATTGGTCAACCCAAAAGAAATTACCAAGAACTCATAATGACCGTATCGGGTCCTGAAAGTTGTCTTAAGAATATCCGAGTCTCTGATCTTCAACTGGTGATGACCTGAACAGAGCTCAATCTTGGAGAACATCATCGCTCCCTGAAGCTGGTCGAATAAATCATCAATGCAAGGAAAAGGATATTTGTTCTTAATTGCTACTTTGCTCAATTGCCTATAATCAATGCACTCTCTCATAGTGCCATCCTTCTTCTTCACAAATAGAACTAGCACACCCCAAGGTGACACACCAGGTCGAATGAACCCTTTATCAAGGAGTTCCTGAAGTTGTTCTTTTAGTTGCTTCAACTCCGCTGGTGTTATACGATATGACGGAATAGAAATGGGCTGAGTGCCCGGCACCAGGCCAATATCAAAATCAATATCCCTGTCCGGTGGCATGCCTGACAGGTCTACAAGAAACACATCGGGAAAATCCCTCACAACTGGGATAGAATCAATACTAGGAGCCTCAGATCTGACATCCCTCACAAACGCTCGATATGAAAGACAACCACTCCCAACCATACGTTGGGCTTTCAATAATGAGATCACTCTACTAGGAACATAATCAGTCACATCTCGCCACCCAATCCGTGGCATAACCGGCATAGCCAATGTAAATGTCTTAGCATGACAGTCCTAAATAGCACGACACGGAGATAGCCAATCCATACCCAAGATGACATCGAAATCCACCATACACAATAATAAAAGATCCACATGGGTCTCCAGACCCTAATAGTCACCACACATGACCGGTAACACAATCTACAACAATAGTATCGCCCACCGGGGTAGATACATGAACAGGTAAAGCAAGAAACTCATGGGGTGTACCCAAATAACAAGCAAAGTATGATGACACATAAGAAAAGGTGGAACCGGGATCAAATAATACAGAGGCATCTCTGTGGCAAACTGAAACAATACCTATAAAGACAGCATCTGAAGCAATAGCATCGGGTCTGCCTGGGAGTGCATAGAAATGGGCCTGACCGCCCCCTGATCGACCTCCCCCTCTGGGGAAACCCCTGGCTGACTGACCTCCACCCCTAGCTGGCAGAGCGGGTGGTGATGAAGCAACTGGCACTAAAGCCGATGATTGATCCCTCTGCTAGGATGAACTAGCAAAACGACGGGGACATTGCCTCCACACGTGACCCATCTCACCGCACTCAAAACAACTCCCAGGGGCTGGAGAAGGGGACTGAAGGGAACCCCTCTCACCGGAGTGACTAGCAGATGCACTCAGCAAAGAAGAGCCTGAACTGATGGAGCACGGGTCAAATTCTAAGCTGGGAGGGCACTAAGTGATGACTGGCCCTACTGAGAACCATGATAACCATAACCCAAAGTTTCCCCATGATAACCTGGGCGAGCTGGTTGAGCATGCCTGAATGGATGGCCTCTGCCGTGCTGAAACTGACCCCTCGAAGGAGTACTACTATAACAGCCAGATCCTCGAGGCCTCTTGTCCTCTCTCTCCTCTCGCTCTTGGTGACGAATAGACTCAATCTCACGGGCGATATCCACAACCTCCTCGAAAGTAGCACCAGTTACCCTCTCCCTGGTCATAAGAACACGGAGCTGATAAGTAAGACCATCAACAAACCTCTTAATCATCGCTCTATCTGTCGGAACCAACCATATGGCATGACGAGCTAACTATGATAACCTCAACTCATACTACGACACGGTCATCTCTCCCTGACACAACCACTCAAACTGCCTATGCAGTTCCTCTCTACGAAACTGCGGCACATACTTCTCCAGAAAGAGAACAGAGAACTGCTGCCAGGTAAGGGGTGATGCAGCAAAAGGCCTACGCCTCTCAAAATCCTCCCACCAAGTGAAAGTAGCTCCTGAAAATTGATAAGTAGTGAAAGCGACCCCGCTGGTCTCCAGAATACCTGCTATACGAAGCATCCTCTTACACTTGTCCAGAAAAACCTGGGCATCCTTGCCCTCTGCACCACTAAATGACGGAGGCTGAAGACTACCAAACCTCTCCAACCTATGATGCTCGTCCTCCAACAAGGCAGGAACTACATAGTCCTAAGCTGCTGCAACCGGCTAGGCTGGATGCGCCCCTGGCGTCTGAAATCCCTGCATGACCTGCTCAGGTGTGCGAGCAGCGGGAGTCTGATTGCCTCCCCCAGCCTGTGAAGTAGTTGCGGCTATAGTGGCTGAAACTGCCTGAGCTAGGCCAGTGCAAACTGATAAGATATGATCCAAGGCCTCTTGAAGACCTGGAATCACGTTGGGCACAGCTGGTGCTTGAGCTGGTGCTATAGGAGCATCCATAACTGGGACCTGATCCTGAATTGGGGCCGCTGGTGGATCTGTAGGTGCTGCTCTGGCTGCTCTACCCCTACCATGACCATGGCCGCGTCCTCGACCTCTAGTGGCCACAACTGGTGGCACTAGTGGCCATCCACCTTGTCCGGTAGTGCGTGTCCTTGCCATCTGTGAGAGAATAGAACAATAGAAGTTTAGTACTCGAATCAACAACTTCGCACGACAAGAATTTCAAGAATGTGAAGTTTTTCCTAAAGGTTATGCAGCCTCTCGATGATAAATACAGACGTCTTCGTACCGATCCGCGAGACTCTACTAAACCTGCTCATGACTCGTAAGACCTATGTAACCTAGGCTCTGATACCAACTTTTCACGACCCCAAACTCAACCGTCGTGATGGCGCCTAACATGGAACTAGGCCAACCTCAAACCAACGCAATCCAATACCACAATGTAAATATCAAAATCATTTGCGGAAAACTTTCATCATTTTTAAAACAAATTGTTTAAGATGTCACAAGTCACGAGCATCTAACAACACGGAATCCTCAAATGTAACTACAGAGTGTAAATATTGAACTAAGGACATAAAGGAAAAGAGATAGGGAGGAGCTCTAGGCTGCGAATGCTAATAGCTACCTAAAGACTCCTCGAAGGTCTTCCTGAAGCTGGAATGAATCAGCACTCGGGAGCGGAACCAGCTACGCCTGAATCTGCACACATGGGTGTAGGGAGTAAAGTGAGTACTCTAACTCATTGAGTAACAAATGTAAATAACGACTGAAAGTAAGAAAACATGTAAGGCACATGGCATTCTATAATGAAGCAGTAAAAATCAATTAAAAGCAGTAAACCAGTAAAAAATCAAGTAAAACTTCTTTCAACAAGTAATCAAATAATTGATGGGTAATTAAGGTAAAGTAAAAAAAAGAAGTTCGCCCCTCGGGCACAGTATCAGCAAATCTGCCCTTCGGGCAACATCTTAGAACAATACCAGCCCCTCGGGCTCAATCTCATATCACAATGGGTACCCACGCTCAATGGGGGTGTGCAGACTCCTGGAGGGGCCCCTTACGGCCCAAGCGTAATAACAAGTCATCACGTGGCATCAAATCTAGGCCCTCAACCTCAAATCAATCAAGCCACCTCGTGGCGTACATATCTCAGGCCCTCGGCCTTCAATCAGTATTAGTGTTTCCTCACAATATAGGCCCTCAGCCTTACTCAGTCAAAAATCATCACAAGCCCCTCGGGCAATAGTAAAACAGTGTTTCTCAACCCAAACATCGTTTAAAATGTCATTTAAATCTCAAAACTAAGTAAAAATGGCTGAGTAGTAAAACAGTGGAAAATAACATGACTGAGTTCAAGTAATAAGTCAAAACAGTGAGGAAATAGTAATAAAAATTCCCGAAGGTTCAAATAGTTGGTACGAAGCCCAAATATGGCATTAAGCCCAAATAATGATGATAGCAATTACGTTTCAGTCAAATACACGATAAAATCATCAACCGGACGGACCAAGTTACCATCACCAGTAGACTATGATCCCACGCTCATCATCAAGCGTGTGTCTCACCTCAATATAGCACTACGATGTGCAATTCGGGGTTTCAAACCCTCAGAGCATCATTTACAATCATTACTCACCTCGAACCGGCTAAATCTCTAGCTCGCGACGCCTTTGCCCCTCGAATCGGCCTCCACATGCGTCGACTCTATCCAAAATCAGAACGAGGACGTCAAAATATGCTAAGGGAACAAAACCCAAGTGAAAACAATCAATAAAGGGCACAAAATCCCGAAATTACCAAAACCCGATTCCCGGGCCCACGTATCGAAATTCAAAAATTTTTACACCAATAGATTTCTTACCTCCTCATGAGTTCATACATATCAAAAGTTCTCAAATCTGACCCTAAATGGTCCTCCAAATCCCCAATCAAAAGTTTCAAATTTTCAAGCCCTAGTTCTTTAATTTTTAGCTTAATTTTCATAATTTTCTAGGTGGAATTCACATAATAATCGAGTTTTATGTCCAAGAATCTTACCTCCCAACGATTACCCTTGAATCCCTCTTCAATCTCCTTCAAAAATCTCCCAAAATGACCAACTATGGAGGAAATAAACCCAATCCTCGCGGACAAGATGAGTTTTTATAACCCTCTTCCAGGCATAAATTCCTTCTTCGCGAACGCGGTCAACGCCTCGCATTCGCGATGAACAAAAATAACTTTGACCAAAATCCTCTTTCGCGAACGCGACACGACATCACGAATGCGATGCTTTACCTAGGCAAACCTCCGCGAACTCGTTCAGCCCATCGCGAATGCGATGAGTTAAATCCACTGAAGCTCAGCCTCACCATTCCTTCTATGCGAACGCGACACCTATCCTGCGAACGCAATGCACCAATCCTTATCCCTTCGCGAACGTAGAGCTCCCATCGCGAACGTGAAGGCTTAATCTTTGCCTTCCCCAACTGACTCTTCGTGAACGCAAGGGTCCACTCGCGAACGCGAAGGGTAAAATCCCTGCAACCGCTGAATAGATTTTCTACAATTTTTCTTAACTCCAAAATGATCCGTTCAACCCCTCGAAACTCACCCGAGGCTCCCTAAACCTCAACCAAAGGCACGAACACATCCTAATACCTTATTCAAACTTGTTCCAATCACCAAAATACCTACAAACAACATCAAATCACTCAAAACACATCGCATTCAAGCCAAGCTTTCTAAAATCTTCTGAATTACGCTTTTGATCAAAAACCCAACCAAACCACGTCCGAATGACCTAAAATTTTGCAAACATATCCCAAATGACACAACAGAACTACTGAAACTCTCGGAATTCCATTCTGACCCCTATATCAAAATCTCGCCTATCGACCATAAATCGCCAAAATATCAACTTTACCAATTCAAGCCTAAATCTACTCCGAACCTTCAAAACTCATTCCGATCACACTCCTAAATCACAAATCACCTCCCGAAGCTAACTGAACCATCGGAATTCACTTCCGAGTCCTATAATACATAAGTCAACATCCGGTTGACTTTTCCAACTTAAGCTCCCTCAAAAGAGACTAAGTGTTTCAAACCTTACCAAAATCCTTCCGGATTCGATCATACCAATAGGATATCACATAACAAGGATAAACAAAGCATAAAGAATCAAAAATGGGGAAAACAGAGTGGTAACTCATGAGACAACTGGCCGGGTCATCACAAAATTTGTACTTTTCAGAGATTGGATCTGTTCGAAACGAAGAAATTTTGGACTTGCTGAATCACAATCAGAGGTGGACGAAGCTTACGAAGAAATGCTAGCTGAACTTGCGGAGGAAGCAGCTTCGCCCGGAAGCGGTGATGAACAAGCTTCTTTTCCACCACCACCAACGGAACCTCCTCCGAACCTAGATGGATTTATGAAATTTGTAAGAGATACCATGTAAAATTAATATGTAACTTGTATTTTGGCACATATTGATTAGTTTCTTTTTCTTCTCAATGGTGGTATTAGCACATTGGTTGTGCTCATTCCATTGTGGGAGGTGGAAGCTAAGAAAGATTGGGACATATTTTCTTAATGTTATAATAATAAAAATTATAACGCACTCCTTTGAATATCTTTTTACAATATTTTGTGTTTTAAATCTGAATTGCAAATTTCTTAGTCACAATTATATACAATTAGTTACAAGAAAATGCCTTAGATATAAAATTTAAACAAATAAATAGCCCACATATACTATATATATACATACATACATTTAAGCAGTGTATAAAGTCTATATATATATATATATATACATATATATATGTATATATATATATATACCCATAATACAACATTAATCACAATTTAATGAAAATAGTGTAAATGTAATTATTACTTTAACACAACTTCCAATATGAAATATAAATGTCACGACCCGGATTTCCCACCCTCGGGAGTCGTGATGGTGCCCCCTCGTGAAAGCTAGGCAAGCTGAGTGTTATAACTTCATTACCCTTTTTATTAAGCCATTTTCAACAATTCGTGATCAAACAGCGGAATAAATTAAATAACCAGAAATGTGGACGACGAAAACATGATAGTTTAACCAAACACTGTTACATGAATCCGAAATACAACACTACCCAGAATTCGGTGTCACAAAGTCACGGTCTATCTACGAATACTACAAACAGTGGTTTGAAGATAAGTACAAAGTAGTCTCTAAACTACCTTAAAGAAATAGAATGGAAAGATAGAAGGAGACGCCAAGGCCTGCGGACGCCTACAGGACTACCTCGGGTTGCCTGTTGGACTGACGGCAGCAACCTCACTGCGGTCCAAAAGCCCGGGATCTGCACACAGTACAGAGTGTAGTATCAGCAACCGACCCCATGTGCTGGTAAGTGCCTAGCCTAACCTCGACGAAGTAGTGACGAGGCTAGGACCAGACTACCAAATAAACCTCTGCAGTTAAATCATATACAGCAAAAAATAAAGGCAAAACTTACAGTAAAATATGGGAGGAGGAAAGCATGTTGCGGGGAGTATCAGATAACAACAGAATACCACAAAGGAATGTAAACAAACCAAAATTCAATTGCTAACAAGAATAAGAAAAACAAACACAGTATTCACTTTCATTTCTTTCTTGTTGCAAGCGTGCAACCCGATCCCCAAATCATATAGTATCATGGCGGCATTCCACCCGATCCCATTTCATATATTACCGTGGTGGCATGTCACCCGCTCCCATTTCATATATTACCGTGGCGGCCGATCACATTTCATATATTACTGTGGCAGTGTGCTGCCCGCTCCCATTTCATATATTACCGTGGCGGCGTGTCACCCGCTCCCATTTCATATATTACTGTGGCGGCGTGCCACCCGATCCCATATACAATACAACATCAATCATAATGGAATTCCGGCAAGGGAACAAGAGTATAACAGCAACATCCCGGCAAGGGAGACAATTTCATAAATAATAACATCCTGGCAAGGGAGACAATTTCATAAACACTAACATCCTGGCAAGGGAGACAATATCATAAACAATAACATCCCGGCAAGGGAGGCAATAATGAAAATCATCATATTAAGCATGAATAAATCATAATGGATTCACAATAATTACAATACGAGACTCATGGGCATGCTTGACACCAACGTATAGATACCTGTCACCATGCCTATATGTCGTACTCTACAATTAACACATAACAAATAGGACACAACTCCTAATCCCTCAAGCTAAGGTTAGACCAAACACTTACCTCGATGTCACGAACATAATTCAAGCCTCAACTACCGCTTTACCTCTTATTTCCACCACCAATTCGCTTGTATCTAGCCACAATTTACTTAACGATATCAATAAATGTTAAATGAATCAATTCTAATGCATAAAAATAGGTTTTCCAATTATTTCCCCAAAAAGTCAAAAATCGACCCCGGGCCCATATGGTCAAAAACCGAGGTTCGAACCAAAACCCGATTACACATTCACCCACGAACTCAAATATATAATTTGTTTTGAAATCGGACCTCAAATCAAGGTCCAAATCCCCAAAATTCAAAAAACCAAAGTTCTACCCAAAACACCCAATTTCCACCATGAAAACCCTTGATTTTGAGTTGAAATCATGTGAAAAGATGTTATAGATTAAAGAAAACGAGTTAGAAATGACTTATAATCGATTTGGAAGAGTAGTTATCTTTGAAAAATCGCCCAAAGGTGTTTTAGGTTTGAGAGAGTTTGAAAAATTAGAAATTTTTGGCTAAGTCATGATTTAGCAAGTTGTGGATGTCGCAATTGCGACCAACGAATCCCTTCAAAACCTGATGACTTCGCAAATGCGAAGACTATGTCGCATTTACAACCCTGAAAGAATCTGGTCACCTTCGCATTTTCAAGGGGCCCTTTGCATTTGCGATTTCGCAATTGCGGTAAATGGGTCGCATTTGCGACCAAGGCCTGCCCAGGCTTGGTTTGCATTTGCGACGCCTGGGTCACAATTACCAAGCCTGAGAACTTCGCAATTGCAAAGGTTGATCTCGCAATTGCGAGATCAGAGGCCTGGGCAAAAATACCAGATACCAACACTTGATCCCAAGTCCAATTTCACTTCGTGGCCTATTCAAAACTCACCCGAGCCCTCAGGGATCCAAACCAAACGTGCACACTAACCTAAAAACATCATACAGACTTGCTCGTGCAATCAAATCACCAAAATAACATCAACAACTATGAATTAAACCCCAAATTCATGAAATCATTCAAGAACACTAAAATTTCCAATTTCTCAACTTTAAGTCCGTTTTATACCAAACCAATTTCGATCTCTACCAAATTTTACAGATTCAACCTAATTATTATTTCAAACTTGTACCGGGCTCCAGAACCAAAATACGGGTCCGATACCATCAATTTCAAACATCTTTCATTTCCAAAAACTCTTATATATTCAATAAAATAAATTTCTTTAAAAATTCATTTCTCGGGCTTGGGACCTAGGAATTTGATTTTGGGCATATCCCCAAGTCCCAAATATTACTACAGACCCTACGAGACCGTTGGATCACGGGTCCGGATCCGTTTACCAAGAATGTTAACCACAGTCAACTTTATTCAATTTTAAAAGCAAATTTCCTTATTTCACTTAGTTTTCACATAAAAGCTTTCTGGAAATGCACCCGGATTGCGCACACAAATCGAGGTGAGATAAAAAGAGGTTTTAAGGCCTCGGAATATAGAATTTATTTCCAAAACAAGTGATGACCTTTTGGGTCATCACATTCTCCACCTCTAAAACAACTGTTCGTCCTCAAACGGACATAAGAAGGAAGTACCTGAGTCTGAGAAAAGATGGGGATATCGGCTCCGCATATCGGACTCAGACTCCCAAGTCACTGCCTCAATAGGTTGACCTCTCCACTAAATACGAACAGAAGGGAAACTCTTCGATCTCAACTGACGAACTTGTCAATCTAGAATAGCTACCGGCTCCTCCTCATAGGACAAGTCCTTGTTCAACTGGACAGTGCTGAAATCTGACACGTGGGATGGATCGCCGTGATAATTCCGAAGCATGGACACATGAAACACTGGATGCATGGTGATAAGCTCGGCGGCAATGCAAGTCTATAAGCCACCTCTCAAACTCGATCTAGAATCTCAAACGGGCCAATGAACCTATGGCTAAGCTTGCCCCTCTTCCCAAATCTCATCACGCCCTTCATAGGCGACACTCGAAGCAACTCCCGCTCACCGACCATGAATGCCACATCACGAACCTTATAGTCGGCATAACTCTTTTGCCTGGACTAAGCTGTACGAAGCCTTTCCTGAATGATCCTAACCTTGTCCAAGGCATCCTATACTAGATTCGTACCCAACAATCGAGCCTCTCCCGGCTCAAACCATCCAACCGGCGACCGACACCTCCTAACATATAAAGCCTCATAAGGAGCCATCTGGATGCTCAACTGGTAGTTGTTGTTGTAGGTGAACTCTGCTAAAGGAAAGAACTGATCCCACGAGCCTCCAAAGTCAATGACACAAGCTCGGAGCATATCCTCCAAAATCTGAATAGTACGCTCGGACTGCCCGTCCGTCTGAGGATGAAATGTTATGGTCAACTCGACCTGTGTGCCCAACTCACACTGAACTGCTCTCCATAAATGTCAGGTAAACTGCGTACCTCGGTCCGAAATGATAGACATGGGCACACCATGAAGACGAACAATCTCTCGGATATAGATCTGGGCTAACCTCTCGGAAGAATAGGAGACTGCCACAGGAATGAAATGTGCTGACTTGGTTAGCCTATCAATAATAACCTACACTACATTGAACTTCATGTGAGTCTGTGGAAGTCCAACAATGAAGTCCATAGTGATACGCTCCCACCTTCACTCAGGAATCTCAATCTTCTGGAACAAACCACCAGGTCTCAGATGCTCGTACTTTACTTCCTGACTATTCAAACATCGAGCCACATGTGCAACAATATCCTTCTTTATCCTCCTCCACCAATAATGCTGCCAAAAATCTTGATACATCTTAGTGGCGCCCGGATGAATAGAATACCGGGAACTGTGGGCCTTCTCCAGAATCAACTCTCGAAGACCATCCACATTAGGCACAAAAACTCGACCCTACAGCCTACAAACTCCATTATCTTCTAATGTTACCTGCTTGGCACCACCGGGTTGCACCGTGTCCCTAAGGACACACAAACCAACACTGGCGCCGTAGTCAAAGCTGTCTTGAGCTTCTAAAAGCTTGCCTCACACTCATCCGACCACCTAAACTAGGAACCTTTATGGGTCAACCTGGTCATCGGGGCTGCAATAGATGAATACCCCTGCACAAACCGACGGTAATAGCCTGCCAAACCCAAGAAACTCTGGATCTCTGTAGCTGATGCGGGTCTAGGCCAGTTCTTGACTGCCTCTATCTTCTTCGGATCTACCTGAATACCCTCTACCGAAACAACGTGACACAAGAATGCAACTGAACTCAACCAGAACTCACACTTCAAAAATATAGCATACAACTGACTATCTCTCAAAGTCTGAAGAACCATACTTAGATATTGCTCATTCTCATCCCGGCTGCGGGAATAGATCAAAATATCATCAATGAAGACTATCACGAATAAATCCAAGTAAGGCTTAAACACTCGGTTCATCAAATCCATAAAAGCTGCTGGGGCATTTGTCAACTCGAATGACATCACTAATAACTCATAATGCCCATACTGAGTGTGGAAAGTTGTCTTAGGGACATCGGATGCCCTAATCCTCAACTGATGGTAGCCAGATCTCAAGTCAATCTTCGAAAATACATTGGCACCCTGAAGCTGATCAAAAAATCATCAATCCTCGGCAATGAATATTTATTCTTGATTGTAACCTTGTTTAACTACCGGTAATCTATACACATTCTCATCGATCCGTCCTTCTTGTTAACACACAACACTAGCGCACCCCAACGCGAGACTCTAGGTCTAATGAATCCTTTATCAAGAAAGTCTTGCAACTGTTCCTTTAATTCCTTCAACTCAGGCGGGGCCATATGATACTACGGAATAGAAATGGGCTGAGTGCCCGCAACCAAATCAATGCAGAAGTCAATATCCCTGTGGGGTGGCATACTTGGCAGGTCTGAAGGAAATACCTCAGGAAACTCATGAACAACAGGCACAGAATCCATAGAAGGGACCTCAGCACTAGAATCACAAACATATGCCAAATAGGCCAAACACCCCTTCTCGCCATTCGCCGAGCCTTCATATATGAGATAACACTATGGGTAGAATGACCAGGAGTCCCTCTCCAATCTAAACAAGACAACCCCAGCAAGGTTAAGGTCACAGTCTTGGCATGACAGTCCAAGATAGCGTGGTATGGTGACAACCAGTCCATCCCCAATATGACATCAAAATCAACCATATGCGACAGTAACAAATCTACTCGGGTCTCCAAACCCCCAATCACAACTACACACGAGCAATGAACACGATCTACCACAATAAAATCACCCACCGATATAGACACATATACAGGAGCACTCAAGGAATCACTAGGCATGACTAGATACGAAGCAAAATAAGATGACACATAGGAGTATGTAGATCCTAGATAAAATAGAATTGAAGCATCTCTACTACAAACCAGAACAGGACGGCCTGAACTACAACTCTAGGACGGCCTCCTACTGGCTGGCATCCACCTCTAGCGGCTGATCGGGGCCAACCCTACACCACTACAAAGTGGAGAGATCGGTCTAAGTAGCTTTTACCCGAGATGGTCGGGATCGAATCCACAGGGAGATAGAAGTGGGAATTGGATTCCTATATAAACTAGAGATGCATAGTTCTCTTAATTACTCTTCCAATCATCTTTTGGTTGGATATTACTTCTAATATTTAAGCTAATGATAAGCTAAATTAAACTATGAATGATTGCTTGTAGGGTTTTCTAATTAGTTAAAGAGGCACTAGGGAAGTGACTTTCTCCTAAGTGAATACTTGACGAGATCTAAAGCCTAATGCAAAGACATTATGTTGGGGATTGTGACATAGCCAATGCACGGAATTACTCACGCTATACCTCTCGGTAGCTTGAGTGACTTTGCCCTAATTGACTTTCTCAAGACCAATTGGGTGTCAAAATTGTGCAAGCAATATAGGCTCAAGTCGGTATTACTATCTCTACATTTAACCCTTTAATTGGGGCTATCAATCTCTTGATTACAGCCCAATTCCTTGTTGGACTAATTTTCCTAGACTCAAGCTCTCTTTCTCAAGAGGAACCAAAGTCAAATAGGCACAAATTAGTGTTTGCAACCACTAATTCAACATGAAAAACACAAATAAGTCGAAATATCAACAACCCATAAACATCTAAGCCTCAAATTAAAAGATCCATCAAATACCCATACTAGGGTTGAGCCACAACCCTAGCTAATGGGTCTAGCTACTCATAATAATTAAAGAAAACAGAGAAATAGATGAAGAATAACCCAAAAAATTTAATTACAAGCTAATAATTGAATATTCAATGATAAACCCACTATAAAATTACTCAAAATAGTCAAACACAACCATTCACGTGCTCTGCTGAAAGTTAGATTACAAAATATGCCCTAAAATGTGAAAAGAAAGTATTTATACTAGGCCAAAATATTTGGACAAAAATACCCCTGACGAGGTAGTGCGGTCCACAAAAAATGCATCGCGGACCGCATTGAGGCTTCTTGGCTTAATTGATCAATCTCTGAATCTGGCCACCGCAGGCGGCATAAAATGCACAGCGGCCGCGGTGACTTCAATGCGGTCCGCACAAAAAGGCTTGCGGACCGCATTAGCTTCAGTCTCCATTTTTCATAGCTCTCTGAATCTCATCTCCGTGGACCACACAAAATGAAGTGCGACCACGGTGAGGCTACTGCATTCCGCACAAAATGGTTTGCGGCTGTAGTGCTTGAGTTACCAAAAACTGCACCTCTCTGAATCTCCTCACTGCGGACCGCACTAAATGGATTGTGGCCGCAATGGATCTGTTTTAACTGTACTTGGCTTGTTCTTGGTACTTGTGTATGTTTCACTCCTTTTTGAGCTAGTTTTGTCTAATTGTCACTTTTTTTACTAAACCCTTCAAACAAGTACAACATGTAAGACTTTGGGACTATTTTGTATACATTTTTAATTAAACTCAAGTAAAAAGAAGTGTAAAATGAACTAGAATCCTCTAGTTATCAACTCCCCCAAACTAAAGCTTTTGCTTGTCCTCAAGCAAACAAAATAAGACCCAACTCTTAAGAATAAATCCAAGAAATTTCAGCTGACCTAAAGTGACCTCATCTAGCATCAATTGGGACTAATAATTGCCCTCAATTCAAATGAATCATTAACAACATTTGACCTTCTAAACACCATGGATTTAGTACGACACAAGAGCATCAACAGTTGACTGAACCCATCAAAGAAACTCTTTCTACTACTTTGGTCATTGTGGAACCCAAACTCATACTCCTCAACTTTCCCTAAGCAACCCTCACTTTTAGATTGTATCACTCAGAATGAGAATTGTGGAAAACACACTCATCTCTCTCAAAGAAAGGTCACAAGTACGGCTTTAAGTACCACAAGCTTGCCCCTTATGTGAGTCACCACTAATGTAAGCTTCATTTAACTCAAGATCATATAGGGCTTTTGTGGAGATATAGTGAAGGCTTTTGGTTTAGGGTAGGAAATATTTGGTCTAAGTAGGTTCCATCTTCCCTTAAGCACTTCATTTGCTTCATTTTGGCACACATTTTCTTGACTTTTTGAGTCATTAACTTCTTTCTTCGGGGTTAGAGAGACACATTGTCACTCTTTCTTGTGCATTTCAAACCTTTTTCTCCTTTCTCAACTTTCTACACCTTTCATCTCTTTACTTTTATTGAATCCCTTCATTATTTTCTACATTAATTATTCTTTTTGACTTTTTGATTTTCTTTCTTTTTCATTGCCTTTTCTTTTATTCATTTTGTACCTTTTACCACTTTGTTGCATTCCTCGTCTCTCCCCCCAAACTTATGCTTTTGCCTTGTGCTAAGGAAAGATCGAGTGCCAAGAGAGGGTATTTTTAGAACGGGTAAAGGCTTGTATCGTGGTTTTTGAAAGAAAAAGGTCTATGGCTCAAAAGGGTTGGCTAGGGATGTTATCATTGGTAGGCTGTGGAAGTTTTCAAGACAGCATTCGGATCAAGGAGAGCCTATAATCACATCTCAAGTCAAACTAAACTTAGAATTTTGCCTAGACAAACATTCAGGGCAAGTTCTAGACTAATGGCTTGAGACTTGGACTTGCAATTCAAATTCTCACCACACAAGCTATAAGATTGCTAAAGAGAAAGAGTCGAGGGCCCACAACAAACTTAGCTAAGAATTGAGCAACATGAATGGTCCCAAAAAACCACTTGATGATTATCGGCCAACACAAGAGTCTCAAGGTCACAACTTTCACCATCCTATACAAAACAATTTGTTTTGACCATAGGATCAAAGGAAAATGTGTTAGGCCCAAGTGAAGCTTTGCTTGAGGCACCCTTAACTAGCTACTATTTTCACCAAAAGCAAAAGAAAACAGACTCAAACCCTTAAGAAGGTTGTCATGACATCCATCATCAGAAAAAGCCACCCAGTTCACAGAAATTCTACCTTTGGAAAGAACCGTGGCATTAAGAAAACCAAAGGTTTATTGTACGCAAAACTCAAAATAAGAAGCTATCGAAATGAAATAAGAAGCTATGAAAGAGAAAATGTGAAAAGTAGAATGAATATGTACAAGAGGGGATTTAGACGAATATACATAAGGGGGAATGAATATATACATCAGTAAGTAACTTTATATACAGACCAAAGTTGCAAAGTACGAAAAGTAAACTAGAATGTAAAAACTATGTAGATACCAAAAGTAAAAAGAAATCGTAATAAGAAGAAAGTAATGTCATATATACAACCCAAATCATCCAAAATAGGGCCTACCCCCTCAAATGAGAGCTAGCATTGTCGCGCCCCCTTTTTTCCCTCCGCGAAGAGAGGTCCGGATTTAGACATTCATGGGGTGTGATAACTCCTTTTGTTTTGGGAATTGAGTATTTGAAGAGTCGTCACCTAACGAATTAAGGTGTGTTAGGGCACCTAGAGTAATTAACTCATGTAACTAGTTTGCATTACCAGATATTAGGGTAAGGGCTCGAAATAACCCTGAGGGGAAGGTGTTAGGCACCTCTCATGGTCCACAATGGTAGGTCCCGACCAAACTTATAGTCACGAATAAGTCCAAATAAGTACTTGAAACAAATAATTACAAATAAGGCATGTTTGTATGACTCAAATAAGACAGAAGTTTTTGGACAAGTTGTATAAAACAAAGTCTTAAACAAAAAAAATTCGGGAAAGGGGGGAGTCCTAGGTTGGTTAGCCTATAGGATCACCCCACACAATGTCCAATAAACACTCCTCAATGAGGGGCTACACGTTACATTAGAACGTAGACATCACATCCCATATCTACCATTCACATCATCGTAGTGGTCATTTAAAGCGAGTGTTTGGTCAGTGATCACTATTGCGTGCTGTTACTCGTCCCTTCTTAATGGTCCTGGAGGGATTACAGAACCCTAAGGTTTTAAAGGTGAAAACACTAAGGCGACAGGAAAGAACAATTAGGACTTTAGCACATAATATAAATGAGAGCAATTAGAGGCTCAAAGTTACCTCCTCAAACGATACACATAAACAGCACGACTCAAGCACAAATAAGGGCCTTTTGTTAAACAGTATCCTAAGGCATGATGTCTAAGTGAATATACAGAAGACGGGTAGATTATTTTATAAACTCAGAAGCAATGACCCTAGTAGTTGCCTATTGAGTTTTTTTAAAAAAAATAACCTGTTAAACAAGAATAACCTAAGTCACAGAAACAGTTTCAGAGTTGCAAGATTTGAAAATGTCCTATAGGCTTGCCTATACACGGAATACTGACGACTACATTTTATAGAGTGAAACAAGCTAGGTTTAAAATGGACTCTTTAATCAATATAGGCATGTTGTCTAGTAATAAATTAAGGCAGTTTCTTAAAGAACTCGTTTCAGGGAAATATAAACCATTTAATTAAATCAGTTTAGAAGTGAGCCAATCGTTAACCGGATTGATTTACTTAAACTAAACTTAGGTGATATCTATAGGCAGAATTTCTGGTGTTGTTCCCTATAGGCATGATATCTACTTGTTTAATACTGATGTTAAAGACTTGCAGGTATGATGACAAATGAAAACATACATAAACACTTGTTATAACAGAAGTTGAATTTGGATTATATCCTATAGGCATGGCATCTACTTGTAAAGCTGATTTTAAGACTTATAAACATGATTTCTATTAAGGAATCACTTGAAACCTATAAGCATGATTTCTAACATGGTGAGACAAACATGACAAGATGTAAAAGTCCTACATGCATGTTTTCTACCCGTATTACCCCACAAATATGTAGCTACCCACACTTTTCACTAATTACCCCAATATTCGTTTACAAGTTATTACAGACCATATGAATGAATTACATAAGTAGATAAGAAAATAAGAAGTTATTCTATAGGGAGCCTACAGATAGGCCCAGGTTTTCAAAGCCTCTAATAGCCACAAATGCCCAAATTCCATAGACAATGTCATAGTCTAGGTGAATCAAAGCTACCTAAGGATCTCAAGGATCCTGGGTAGTGCTTACACCTAGACTAGGTAACCAAAATTGAATAAGTACAGTGTGGAATGGCCAGCCTCGGTATGCTAGAGTTCAGAGGGTTCTCAAGAGGATCTCAAGGCAGTACACATACTGGAGGGGGAAGGACCTATTGACTTAAGAGTGGAGTGAAAGTGCTTGACATAATTTGAAAAGTTTCAGCAGGAAAACAATATAAAGAGGAGGTTTGTTTGAAATAGTTTGCGAAGTAAAAGAGGGAGTCATGCAGTAAAATAATTTTGAAAAGAGAGTTGCATGATTAGACAATAGTAAATCAAACGTGGAGTCCAAAAACCACATCAGCAATACTTAAAGAGCATAGAACCAAACATAAGGAGAAAACCTACATACAGGGGTGATAAGGATTGGGGATACATGGAACACATCATGGTAAACACATAACAGGAAAAGGCAATTGATACACACATGCTCAGAAACACTTAATTAGACATAGAGGGGGTAACATGTTTACACTGATCCTGAGGAAGGGGAGTACATGACATGCTAATCAGGTATCATATTAACTGTAGGTTTCACAACAAAACCATAAGTAAAAGCAAACTAGAAGCAGGGTGAACTGAAGCAATAAAGAACCATATTGTTTTTGGAACTTGAACTAAAATTAGAACATACCAGTAAAGAAGACAGTAAGCAAAAGTGAAAGAGTAGGAGAGCACAATAGTTAGCATTGGCTTGCAGCTGGCTAACTCAGAATAGTAGCCAGTAGCACAAAAAAGGGAGGGTAGAAAGTTTAAGTGTGAGAGAGAGAGAGTTTTTCAACCAAAGTGTTCGTGTGTTTGTGTTAATGGGAGGGTGTGTATATATAGTAGTTTGAAAATTAGGTAAAATAAGGCAATAATCATAGTAGCATAATAATTATGGAACTCAAAACAAATTAGTGTAAAATCAGGACAAGTACTCCCTTAAGTTAAGGGAATCAATTCAAACGGTAGGAACAAGTAGCATATAAAGAAAGAAATCAATATATGACTAATAAGGAAAGAATCAAATTCAGTAAGTATAAGGTAAAAAATTAGGGCTATGTTTAGAATGCTCTAATTAAGGAAATAGTCAGTAAGAATAAAGTACTACAGCAGACAAAGGTAGGCAAATCAATCAATTTGAATAGAAGAGGTAGAAATTGAGGGTTTATGGGAAGGCCTTTCAATCAAACCATAAAATAGGGAATCCAGAATCAATCAAAGAGGAAGTTATGATTCAGTACTCAGCATATAAATAGAGTAAAAATAAGAATAACCAGTCATAGCAAACATGTAGGTTAAACAGTATCGATAGAAAGAGGCAATTCTGAACAATCAAGATGAACATAAACATACAGAGATGATATAAGTTAGGCATGAGAAACCTAGTAGAAACACATTCGAAGTGAAATAGTCACAGAAACTCAAACAAGAACTGGCTAGTCACAAAATCAAACGAAGAAACCTAGAAAAATTATGGCTTTCAACATAGGCAAGTTGAAGAGGTAGTAAAGTCATATAATCCTTCGAAATATGCAAGAGATAGAAGTTTAAACATAAAGAATCGGTTTAAACAAGGTTTTAGAAAAAAGTTCCGAAAACCCTAATTTTAGAAGAAGGTGAAAACACTTTGAAATCGATGATTCTTGTAAAGAGTTACAAGAATAGTGTAAAACATCAAAGAAAAAGACTCAAATCGCTTAAAAATCGTACAGATCTAGGAGATGTAAGCAGAAATTAGGATTTCAGAAGAAACCCAAGTAGAGATGAAAGAACTTGTCTAAAATCTCAAGGATTGTAACAAGTACAGCATGATTTTGCTCGAAATCATACTGAAATAGCCAATAATAGACCATATGGCAAACCCTAGATGCAATTCGGCATGGCCCAGGGCCCTTGAAAACCTTAAAGAAGGCGAGCATGGCAATAGAGGAGCCATTGGAGGCTTAGGAGTTGAAGGGAGATCACCGAAGAAGACCGAAGAAGAAGGTCGGCAGTTGAAGGAGCTAGGGTTAGGTTGAGTGGGTTAGAGAGGAGAGGAGAGGAGAGAATACAGAGGCGGCGGTCTCTAAATAATGAGCTAGGGTTAGGGGTTGTTTGGAATTAAAAATGGTAAGAACGGACGAGGGCCGTTGATCTTTTAGATCAACGGTCAGGATTTAATATGGCTTTGGGTCGGGTAGGCGGGTTCAGGGTTTGGTTCGGGTATTTTAATATGAAATTGGGCTAGGTTTGGGTTTAAATTGGGCTACAATTGAAATGCAAATCTGGCTATATTTTAAATAGCCAATATTTCCTATATAATTTATAATAAATGATACATAATTTCTAAAAATTAATTTAATATACTACAATGATTTAAAATAGATATTTAGCATTTTAAAAATAAAGGAGATCAATTTTATACAAATAAATGTAATTATACATTAATGGGGCTAATATTGCAATTATATGCAATTTAGCTTTAAAAATAAAAATGCAACTATAAAAATGCATAAAAAATATTTTAACCATATTTTGGCATAAATATAGAAATTAAATGACCAAATCACCACAACAATAATTTGAGGGATAATTATTGGGGATTTTATGAATAAAAGGGAAAGAAATAAATCAATTTAATTTCTTAAATTATGGGAAAAATTATAAAAATCTTGTGCATGCTTATATATGAATATATATGCTATTTTGAAGGTATTTATGCATATCAAAAATATAGGTAAAAACTGGGTATCAACGGCTGCCCCTCTTTACCCGGGAAGGATGAAAGAGTTTTCAGGTAAAGAAATGATGGCCAATTTTGACGGGGCAGGATATTTTGAAGGACAAAGGCCGGACTCTAATTTTCGAGTTGCCTACATATCCCTGGTTTTACAGGAATCAGACCATGTGTAGTTCTGGATTCATCTGCGGAGTATGCCGATGAAATTACTGCAAGAACGGACACGCGATGCGGAAGTGGCTACGGTGAGCGGTTAAAGCTCGGGACGGTTGGAGGGAATTGGAGCGAGATTTCTCCTGCTAGGATAGCGGTTGCTTGCTAGTTACCTTCAGATAAAAGATGCTACAAACATATTTGCTAAAATTTAAACATGATGCAGATTCCCTTTGGACCATGAAGGTTGTCTTTGGACGGTTCAAGATGACGTCCTTAGACCATGATGTCCTTGGACATGAATTGTTTAGTGAGAGATTTGTAGTCCATGAAATGATGTTCTCGGGCCATAACAATGGTGCCTCCAACCATGACACCTTTGAATAATGATATGCAAATTTGAGAGATCCTCAGGCCATGACATGGTGTCTTCCGGCTATGAGGATGATGCATTAAGACTATGACGCCTTTAGATAGATTGTCGATATTTCATCCCATGATGTGCAATAGTCATGACGTTATCAAGATAGTGATTAGTCTTGTGAATTGGAGGGCAGAGCTTAGCCCGATTGGAAAGCAAATAGATAGTAAAATAGAGAAATATCTGTGCAAAAGGGACAGTGCTTAGTCCCATGTGAATGTGGAGGCAAGGATTAGCCTCATGCAGGTATAGAGGCAAGGATTAGCCTCATGCAAGTAGGGAGGCAGGGATTAGCCTCATGCAAATGTGGATTCAGGGATTAGACTCATGCAAATAAGGAGGCTAGGATTAGCCTCATACAATTGTGGAGTCAAGGATTAGACTCACGCAAGTAGGGAGGCAGGGATTAGCCTCATGCAGGTATGGAGTCAAGGATTAGACTCATGCAAGTAGGGAGTCAAGGATTAGACTCATGCAAATGGGAGGCAAGGATTAGCCTCATACAAGTATGGAGGCAAGGATTAGCCTCATGCAGGTAAGGAGGCAAGGATTAGCCTCATGCAGGTATGGAGTCAAGGATTAGACTCATGCAAGTATGGAGGCAGGGATTAGCCTCATGCGAATAGAGAGTCAAGGATTAGACTCATGCAAGTATGGAGGAAAGGATTAGCCTCATGAAAATAGGGAGTCAAGGATTAAACTCATGCAAGTAGGGAGTCAAGGATTAGACTCATGCAAGTAGGGAGTCAAGGATTAGACTCATGCAAGTATGGAGGCAGGGATTAGCCTCATGCGAATAGGGAGTCAAGGATTAGACTCATGCAAGAAGGGAGGCAAGGATTAGCCTCATGCAAATAAGGAGTTAAGGATTAGACTCATGCAAGTAGGGATTCAAGGATTAGACTCATGCAAATGGGGGAAAGGATTAGCATCATTCTAGTATGGAGGCAAGGATTAGCCTCATGCAAGTACACAAGTAGTAAGTAAAAGTAGCATATGTCTTAACTGGAGATGTATTCGATGTCTGATGGCCTGATTGATAGTGAACTATCTTTGTGTATACATGTTTTGCGAGTGCTATCGTTACATCAAATATGCTTGCATTCAAAGAAAAATTGTAAGTTTTGTGAGGGGGATGTTGGTTCGTGCTTCGTCCACTGGCCTTGTTATGCTCCGTTCTGAAAGCCCATTTCAAGTTCCACTAGGTAACACCTGACTGTTATAGAATTTTTTGAAAAATATGCAATTGTTGATAAAAAATAGAGTTATTTTAGAAAAAATAGATGAACTAGTGATTATAACACATGTCAAAGGCATTGGAGCTCTCTTATGTTAGAATTTTGAGGGCCCTCCTCAAAATTCTACCCTAGTTTAATAGATGATCCTTCGGCTGTTTGCGGATAATGGATTGCTGAACCTTCTTCGAAATTTTGAGAATCCTTATCAAAATTCTGCCCCAGTTTCTTAACTGATTACTGACCGTCTGACATATGTTGGCGTTGACTGGACTTGCTCCGAAATTTTGAGGGTCCTCCTCAAAATTCTGCCCTAGTTTCTACTCTTGGGGGAAATGAAAATTTTATTATGATATGACCGAACTCATAAGTCATGTATCCCCTCTTAAATGGGAATCAGTTCAAGCATAGTTCAATTACATCAAATGAGGAAATGTAAAGTATCTAAGCATAGTATCTCTTGACTGCGTCTGAATTGATCGGTTTTGGCCAGACTTCTCCGTCCATTTCTACAAGTATGAGTGCTCCTCCTGTTAGTACTCTGTGAACCATGTATGTACCTTTCCAGTTGGGAGAAAATTTCCATTTGGCCTCATCTTGATGTAGGAAAATTTTCTTGAATACTAGCTGCCCTGGTGCGTACTATATTGGTTTGACTCTTTTGTTGAAAGCTCTGGACATTCTGTTCTAATAAATTTGGATGTGACACACTGTGTTTATCCTCTTTCCATCGATAAGGTCCAATTGTTCATAGCGACTCCTTATCCACTTCGCATCGCTGAGTTCAGCTTCTTGTATGACTCTTAAAGAAGGAATCTCCACCTCGGCTGGGATGATAGCCTCGGTACCATAAACAAACATGTAGGGAGTTGCCCCGGTTGATATGCGAACCATGGTGTGGTACCCCAATAGAGCAAAGGGTAACTTTTCGTGCCATTTTTTGTGATTCTCTACCATTTTCCTCAATATCTTCTTGATGTTTTTGTTGGCGGCTTCTACGGCTCTATTCATCTGAGGTATGTAGGCTGTGGAATTCTTGTGCTTGATTTTGAAAGCTTCACATATAGCTTTCATTAGATCACTATTGAGATTGGCGGTGTTGTCGACTCAGGAACTCCGAATCGGTAGACAATACGATCCTTGACAAAATCTGCAACGATTTTCTTGGTTACAGCTTTGTAAGATGCAGCTTCTACATATTTTGTGAAGTAATCAATGGCCACTAGAATAAACCTGTGTCCATTTGAAGCAGTGGGCTCAATCATACTAATAACATCCATTCCCCAAGCGGCTAATGGCCAAGGAGAGCTTGTTGCGTTGAGCTCATTTGGTGGTACTTTTATCATGTCGGCATGCACTTGACATTGAAAGCATTTGCGGACATACTAAATGCAATCCATTTACATGGTCATCCAAAAGTAACCTGCCCTGAGTATCTTCTTAGCCAAGATGAAACCATTCATGTGTGGACCACAAGTCCCCGCATGCACATCCTCAAGAAGCTTTGAAGATTCCTTCGCGTCGACACATCTTAGTACCCAAATCAGGAGTTCTTCTGTACAAGTTTCCTCCACTGTGGAAGAAGTGGTTTGACAATCTCCGAAGTGTGCATTTCTAGATGTGAATTGCATGCTCCGGGTATTCTCCTTTCGATAAGTATTCCTTGATGTCATGGAACAAGGCTTTCCATTCGCTTCTTCCTCGACATGAGCACAATATGCCGGCTGATTATGGATCCTCACCGGAATGGGATCAATGTAGTTCTTATCTGGATGTTGTATCATGGATGACAAAGTGGCCAATGCATCGGCAAACTCGTTCTGAATTCTGAACACATGTCAGAATTCTATCTTTGTAAACCTCTTTCTCAATTCCTGCACATGGTGCAGATATGGAAATATCTTGGAATTCTTGGTGGCTGATTCTCCTTGTACTTGGTGCACAAGCAAATCTGAACCACCGATCACTAGCAGCTCCTGAATATTCATGTCAACTTTCATATTGAGCCCTAATATGCAGGCTTCATACTCTTACATGTTGTTGGTGTAGGGAAATCTAAGTTTAGCAGATGTCGGATAATGCTAACCCATTTCTGATACCAAAACTGCTCCAATGCATACTCCTTTGAAATTTGCAGCTCCGTCAAAGAACATCCTCCAACTGTCATATTTTTCGGTAATGTCTTCACCTACGAATGATACTTCTTCATCAGGAAAATACATTTTCAAGGGTTCGTATTCTCCTCCCACCGGATTTTCAGCAAGGTGATCTACAATGCTTGTCCCTTGACCGCTTTTTGAGTTACATAGATGATATCGAACTCACTTAGTAGTATTTGCCACTTAGCCAACTTCCCAGTAGGAATAGGTTTCTGAAATATGTACTTCAGAGGATCGATCTTGGATATGAGGTATGTAGTGTAGGCACAGAAGTAATGCCTCAATATATGGGATGTCCAAGTTAGAGTGCAGCAAGTGCGTTCAAGTAGAGAATACCATGCTTTATAAGGTGTGAACTTCTTACTCAAGTAATATATGGCTTGCTCCTTTCTTCCTTTCTCGTCATATTGTCCCAAAACACATCCGAAGTCTCCAACCAATACAGATAGATAAAGTAGCAAAGGTCGTCCTAATTCTGGTGGGACCAAAACTGGTGGTGTGGATAGGTACTCCTTGATCTTGTCAAAAACTTTCTGACAATCCTCTGTCCAGCTTGTTTCAGCATCCTTCCTCAGCATCTTGAAAATAGGTTCACATATGACTGTGGACTGTGCTATGAAGTGACTAATGCAGTTGAGACGCCCTAGGAAGCTCATCACGTCCTTTTTGTTCTTAGGTGGTGGTAACTCCTGAATAGCCTTGACTTTAGACGGATCCAGACCAATCCCTTAACGACTGACGATGAATACCAATAATTTTCCTGCGGGAACCCCAAATACACACTTTGTGGGATTCTGTTTCAAATTGTACCTCTGTAGCATGTCAAAGAACTTTCTCAGTTCCCCTATGTGATCTGCGGCCCTCTTGGATTTGATAATGACGTCGTCCACATACACCTATATTTCTTTGTGTATCATATCATGGAAGATGGTTGGCATGGCTCTCATATAGGTGGACCCAACATTCTTCAAACTGAATGGCATCATCTTGTAACAATATACATCCCATGGTGTCGTGCTTGGCGCAATTATCAATCAGGATGTGTATATTTGGTAGTGGGAAGTCGTCCTTGGGACTTGCTCTGTTTAAATCCTGATAGTCAACACATACTCTGACCATCCTATCCTTCTTCGGAACTGGCACAATGTTAGCTAACCAGGTTGGGTACTCAACCACCCTAAGAACTTTGGATTTGATCTGCTTGGTAACTTCTTCCTTGATTTTTAGTCTCATGTCTGGTTTGAACTTTTTAAGTTTCGGTTTTACTAGCGGACACATAGGATTAGTAGGAAACTTGTGAGCCACTATGGAAGTGCTCAAACCGGTCATGTCATCATATGACCATGTGAAAATGTCCTCATATTCTTTTAGGAATCGAATGTACTCTTCCTTCTCTATTGGTGACAAGTGAATGCTGATGCGAGTCTCCTTGACGGTCTCGGCATCTCCCAAATTTATTGCTTCTGTTTCGTCCAGGTTGGACTTAGGCTTGTTCTCAAAATTCTCAACCTCCCTGACAATTTCCTCAGGTATCTCATCTTCTTCATCTGAATCACTATCCTCATGTTGCGTCGCCTCATTACATGTCACAATCACTGGTTCATCGGGAAAAGTAATAATAATGTTGTAGAAAGAAAAGTGTAAAAATAGTAATGAATAATAAAGAGTAAATGCATTTGATTAAAATGAAAAATCATCCAGACAAGTATGGCTCGATAAATCGAGCATTTATTTTGGAAACAAAATTAGGGGAAATCTTAAATGCCTAGAATGGCTATGGAAGTAGAATCTGCCAAGCTACCTAGGGACTCGGCGGGCTCAGGATGGTGTGGCAGTCCAATTCCTGAGAACAGCTTCCTTCTCTATAGTCTGAATAGTGAGGCCTTCTTCCTCCTCCTCCTCAATTATGGCACTGTAGTCCATGTCTTGATCCTCCAAGAACAAATTCTTCAACCCAACTAGTTCTTCTTCCTCTGCAGTTCCCCATATTGTTTTAGCCTGATGAAAAGTTTGTTCCAAATGTGGAATTGGTTGCTCAAGAGGGTAATACGGCCCGCACCATAGAGGTGACCAATCATTGTACTCTTGCCATGTATGCTGGTATCTGAGCCCAAAGGTGGTACTATGATTTTTCAGCTGTATTGGTTTGGTGATACCTTGGAGGTTCTTTCCCAACCCTTTGTCGGGTTCATATCCAGACCATGCTAGTATGCTTTCTATTTTATTACTCCGCCACTTATCCTTTTCGATGGCATTGACCTGTTTAATGTGATGATAGGTTTCCCCTCCTAGGCTTCTTCTATGTCCAATAGCCGGGATCGTTTAACTAGTGTAGATGGGGTTACTTCCATCTCCCCTCTTAGCGGTTCCATTCAAACTTCATGTTTTGATGTAATGTGGAAGGCACAGCTCCAGTAGCATGGATTCATGGTCGGCCCAGCAGAATATTATATGAGGCTGGTATATCAAGCACTTGGAATTCAATGTCAAAGCAAGTTGGCCCCATCTACAAGCAAAGGTTGATTTCCCTGATCGTGGCCCTCTAGGACCCATTGAAAGCCTTCACATTCATGCTACCTACCTGTATCTCGTGGAAACCTTTGTCCAGCCTCTTCAGAGTTTCCAATGGACAAATGTTTAGGCTCGAACCTCCATCAACCATGACCCTTGAAATGGTCTTCAAATTGCACTGTGATATGCAATGCTCGATTGTAATTCAAACCCTCGGGTGGTAGCTCATCTTCGTGGAAGATAATCTTATGGCTCTCCAGCACTTACCCAACCATGTTTTCCATTTCTCCACCAGTGATATTATTGGGTACATAAGCCTCGCTCAGTACTTTCATCAAAGCATTCTTGTGTGCATCTGAATTCTGCAATGGTGACAGGATAGATATTTGAGCAGGGACTTTGTTCAGATGGTCAACAATAGAATACTCCTTTGCCTATACTTTCCTCCATAGGTCATCTGGCTCGGTCTCAATGATAGACTACCTAGTAGTGGCCTCCTTACTTGAACCTCCTAGGTGTTCAGGTGTATAGACTCTTCCGGTTCTAGTCATTCCTTGTGCAGCGTCAGATTCCTCTATGTTGGCCTTCCCTTTTTGCTGAGCCTCGGCAACATAATCCTAGGGTATTGCTTTTGAGTTGAATGGGGGTGTGGTTGATACTGTCATCGTAAAAGGTGTGACCTCTTCTACTTCAAATGGAGCGGAGGTGGCTGAGGGCGGAGCCACTTCCACCTCGAATGGAACTTATGCAGTTACCTAAACCTCGACTGGTGCCTGAGTCTAAACCACAATAGGGGTAAGAGTGACTGCAACCTTAAAGTTATCGCCTTCTCGAATAAGCCTGATCGACCTCTCAGGGTCCCATTCTTCATTTGTCTCTATCACATGTATTCCATCACCTCTGTGATCAGGGAGGGGATTGTTGCGGACATTAGATGCGGCTTCCTTTGCTTGTATGACCTTGTTATCAATGAGTGTCTAGATCTTATCCTTCAATGTTCGGCACTCAGCAGTGGTGTGCCCTTTCATACTGGAATGGTACGCACAGGTTTTGTTTGGATTGACCCATTGGGATGGAATTTCTAATGCCACAGCGGGAACAAGAATGATGTAACATGCGGCTTTCAACCTTTCATACAATTGGTCGATGGGCTCAGTAATGGCGGTGTACTGTCTTGGTGGCTTGCGGTCGAAGTTGGGTCTTGATCTTGGATAATTTTGGCGAGCTGGTGGTGATTGGAAGTGGGATGGTTGGGAATTATAGGTGTGATCACTACAAGAAACACGGTCTTTAAGGAAGGGAAATATGGTCCCTAAAGATCCAATCTAGTCCTAATAAACCAATTGCGACGGGAAAAAGCTGGTCGCCACCGGTCGCAATAGCTTCCACCGCTAAAGGCCAATAGCGACAGCTCCAAAAAACTAGTCGTTAAATATTTTTAGAGACGGATAAAAAATCTAGTCATTAAATACCTTTAGAGACTACATATCTCGTCCAAGTAGTCAATTAATATATTATTAAAATTATATATTTTCTCGTCGTAAAAGAGTTTTAGTCACCACCTTTCTCGTCCATATTAGACGATAAATATATTATGAAAAATATATATATTTTGGTCGTTAACCCATTTTAGCGACCAGTCTTTAACTGGTCATAACTTATCTTTTAGAGACGAGCTACACTAGTCCCTATTTAAAATATTTGTAGTAACTTTAATGACAGTATTTCCAATCTCGATCTTATTGACCACAAGTATTCCTAAAGCTAGATATCAGAAAAAAGATATGTTTATCAATAAATATAAAATTGCTATTGAAAAATCTAGATATAAAAAGGTAATAAAGTTATTAATTGCAATGTTAACATCCCGTGATGTTAGTTTCAATATTTGCTGGAGACCTTAACAAAAAACAACTAACATCCTGAGCTAGACTATGATATCAAATTTTACATAACATTCTTAGCAAAATAATAATGAGCTTGTGTATCTTCCAAACTTGTATCTTGACTTGTAGCTTCAATCTTCAAAACCTATAAATACAAAATTTTGAAAAGACGATGAATAACTATTGGTAAAACAATGTATATGTTAATTTACAATAGTAATAGTTAAGCCGCTTACCCCAAAAGGAGTCAAAATTCATTAGGTGTTATCCAGCAATATCAACAAGGCTATAAGAATATAGAAAGTTAATTAGAAAAAATTTGGAACGATAAATCAAACTTCGGTCAGATTGACAACTGTCTATACATAGTCCTTTTTTCTCTCTTATCATTCACAAATTATCAAACATATCTGTCAGATTCAGAGCCAAAGTCACCTCTCTACTCAAGGAACAAGCCTTAGAATGTATACTTGAAGCACAAGCTTTGGGAGTAAATATATACTTGTCAGGAACTAAGAGAGTCGAACTCCATTCACATAAATCAAGTGATAACATTTTGACTAATTAAATCTAAGAACAATTAAAAATATAAGGAGAAAGATCAGAACACTACTGCTGAGATAGTAATAATGATCTATTATGGACAAAGCAAGGAACAACATGAAAGTTTGGTCGGAAGGAATGGTGATAATGACCTATTATTACCTACTGCTGAGATGAACAAGGTGGAAAAGTTACAAGGAGATGCCAGGGATCTATTATATAGCTACTACTGGTTCTTTGAGTGCTGCTACTGATCGAGATGTTACTTCAAACAAGATTGTGCACTATGGATGGTGTTTCACATGTTGTGAATGCAAGTGTGGAGACTACTAGTACTGTGAATGGAACAGGACTGAATGTCACAGTTGCTACAGGTGATAAGGCAGGGATCAAGGATGCTAAGCTGCCTACAAATTGGGTTGAGAATCGGGCTACGGCTGGTATTCAAGCAGCTCGTTTGAATGCACCTGCGAATCGTGCTGCTTCTAGGTTTGGTGCTATTGATTGTGCTACTAAAGGTGATATTGGATTTCATGACAAGGGAGATGATTGTGAAGTGCTACAGATTTCCAGGAGTAATTGTGAAGCTACAGGGAATGCTGGTGGACTAAAGAATGTGGCTAAGGTTTGGTCAGTTGTATCACCTAGCAAAAGAGCTGCTACATATCATAAAAAGTAGGAATTTGCAGCAGCAAATATTAGGTGTACTAATTTTTCTGATGCTTTGGTCATTGAACAGGAAGATGGCAAGAATGATGCTCGGTAGAATAGTAGTGTTGTGTGCAAGAGCACAAGCTGGTCCCGAGACCACTGCTACAAAAAATAAAAACATTGATGCAGGCATGCCCACTTCTAGAGGATATTTTAGTATTACTGCTTCAAGTTTATGATACTTAGTTGCAGTAAAAGATAGATGTACCTAAACAGAGAAATAAAAGAAAGCTTGTACACTTCCAATAGTTGTTCAATGACATTCATTACCATAGTAAGAAAGAAGACACAGTAAGAGTAATCTGAGTAGTTCTTATATTCCAATTCCTTAAAATTCTGCCACCTGATAAAACCGTTTATCAATAATTTTTTGCACCATCTCCTAACCTGTCCCTAATTGATAAAATAAAACTCAATAAAATCCCTAAATAAAGGACAAGAAAAAGGATCCAAAAGAATCAGAGAAAGTTTTAGTACTTCATTAGTTTCTGGAGATAACATATACATATTACACTTGAGGAACTTTTTCTTAGAGTTTCACCAGCTACTTAGTAAATTTATAGGATATCTAAAGAATTTGATAACTTTTTTTTATTATTATTATTATAGAGAATTTGATAATTTTCTCTGCCTCCTAGAAATATTTGAAACTAAAAAAGAACTTGATATTTTTCCTTAAGTTGTCCTAGCAATGCTTACATAGTCACCACGAAGAAATAATAAAATATCGACTTTGGAATGAGATTATGGCATCTAATTTCTTTTTCTACTCGGAAATCTGTAGAAAAAAAATCAGGATATCAAATAAGGTTAATTTAGCACTAAAATTTAAGGTTGTCACTACTGCAAAGTTGTTTTTCTTAATTTCCAAATACAATCATCTCATGGTTGATATAAAACCATTTCGGAAAAAAACTTCTCTGCTTCCACAGTATTGGAAAAGGCAAGTCTCTTCAACTTAATACTACTTCGAATATATAACATTTAGTAACATAGTGTTCATCAGATCAGAGAATACAATATCTTCTATTGGGTGAATAATAATTAATTATTTGGTTTATTTAATTTTACGTCCATCTACTAAAAATTGCTTTGCTTATAGGACAGAATGCAGGACATTGCAACTAGAAGGAAGTAAATGTTAAATGGTTTTGACCCACATTTAAGTTGTTCTAGCCATTGAATTGGGAGGTCTATTGGAGATGCTCCCCACAAATAATGAGTGGCCCCACACGAAACTTGTAAGCATAAGTTCCGCCAGATGATAAACTACAAATTGACCAAACAATTCTAGTAGCAAGAAGTGAACAATGGCATATGCAGTAGACAAATCATTTCCTGAGGCTCATTTTACTCAGGTTCAGAACAATGGCATATGCAGTAGTAATTTCATGTGTAAAAGAGCAGTTAGACTCACACAAATAATTGACTGATATAACAAAATACCTGCAACAAACATAACTAATCAACTAAATTAGCAATTTGACATCTATCACAACATAGCCACATTTCACAGTAATATACTTACCAGTTTTATCACGCTTAAAATGCACAAGCATACTCTTAACTACAATTGTTACCTCAATAGCTGCCCACATGTGATTCAACTTTTCTTGCTTAATATCATTCCACGATGATACTTACAAATGACATATATTGCTTAATATCATTCCACGATTAAGTAGGCTTCATCGAGCCGATTGTCAACAAGTTGCATCCATTGCTTACTAGGTGCCATAACCTTGGAGAGTAGATAAAAATTAGATTAAAAAAAGATAAATGACAAGGAAAATACTAAGATGAACACAACTTATAACAATTAGATGCACACAATTGTGTTGAACTCTAAGGTGGCAATAGGTGATTAGGCTCTTTTTTCAGTTAATGCTTTGTAATGTACAATCAAATGTCACTAAGATAAATAAAAGATTATAAATCAACTTGTAATTAAGATGCTAGTTCCTGAAACATGTATACATGGTTCCTTCTGGCCTGCCACAAGATCGAAGTAAGTACTTAAACCCCAAAAAATGCAAACAATATAATTTGTGACACAAGATCATCAAAAATATCGATAGCAACTAAAAATATTGTTTGTTAGTAATTGGTGTGAGATCGTGAACTTCTCTGAACTATTGCTCATGTTATGGAAAAGACAAACTATGAAGACCCTGACATCAAATTGAAAGAACTCGATCCAAAATACCACTTCTTTTGCCAATTCACAGCTGATTCAATTGCAATGAAATCAGCAGATTTCATTATCACAAACACATATCAAGAAATAGCTGGAAGGTAAGAATTGGAACTACGAAAGCAGAGAGCTAATGAGCAGGCACTCATATATATATTTCAACATCGCTCTTTCACTATCATCGAATACACACCACTACTTAGTAAGTGTATTTGCTCAAAAGTTTGCAAATTTATGGATCTCATTCTTGAATAATTCAACATATGCAGTAAAAAATCATAACAAAATTGTGAAACCTTTTACCTATTTAATGTTAGAGAAGAAGAAGAAGAAGAAGAAGAAGAAGAAGAAGAAGAAGAAGAAGAAGAAGAAGAAGAAGAAGAAGAAGAAGAAGTCAAATATAGCAAAGCAGTAAAGGGAATTCCAAATGAGTAACTCAGAAGAGCGAGGTTGAAAAAAGAAGAAAAGGAGCAACTCAGAAGATGAGGCATACCTAGATTCGCAAACGGAGGTTGAAAACTAGGGCAGACCTTCGATTCACAAATCAACAAATTCGTAACCTTTGCTTTGAGAAAACAAAAATTTTGAGAGATTGATAGAGGGAGGCAGAGCAGCTGCTTGCGCTATTGCGTTTTGAGACTAGGGCAGATCGATGAGTTTGTTTTGAGAAAAAAGAGAGGAGTCTCTTTAGTTTTTAGAATTTTTAATTTTAGTAAATTAGTTGTGGCGCCTATTTTTTAACATTTTTAAATATTTTAGTATTATATTTGGCTCCATTCTCTCCCACTCATAGCCCTTCAATTATAATTTGGGACCAGTTACTCATTTCTTTAGGGACCAGATTTAGTACCTTTGCAATAAAATACAGAATTAAGGACCACAATATAATTTCGTCGCAATACATATACTTTTAGAGACGGGATTATTAACTCGTTCCTAAATGTTGGTCGTAGATAAGCCTTTTTTTGTAGTGGATGGACAGTGGCTGGTTGGGAATATCTGGGAGATGAAGGTTGATATGTAGGCGGTAATGCTTGGTATATGGGTGGTGGTGCTTGATATGTGGGTGGATGTGTTTGATAGGTAAGTGGAGATTTTGGGCCCTGGGCCACCATTACTGCCCCAAACATCCCTCTTCTTCGATATGTAGCCTGATTGTAATGTTTTATTTGTGGCTTGCAGTGCCTCGAAGTTCGTTACCATCCCGCTCTTATTTCCTTCTTTGATTCTTTCTCCGAGTTTGATGATGTTAGAGAACTTGTGGTGTTCGATAACCATCAACCTCTCATAATATTGTGGATCACGTGCCCTGACGAAGAATTTATTCGTCTGTTCTTCATCCAAAGCGGGCCTGACCTTGGCTGTTTCTGACCACCAATGAGTAGCGTACTCACGGAAAGTGTCAGTAGGTTTCTTCTTAAGATTCTGAATGTAGAAGATATCCGGTGCATTCTCTATGTTGAACCTGAACCGGTCCATGAAATCTGATGTCATGCTTACCCAATTGGACCATTTCTTGGGATTTTGGCTGAAATACCAAGACAAAGCGTCCCCAGTAAGGTTCCTCATAAAGAGCTTCATCTGGATCTTTTCATCTTTCCCGACCCAGACAACCTTGTCACAATAGGTCCTTAGATGAACCCTGGGATCACTTGTACCATCGAACATTTCGAACTTGGGAAGTTTGTACCCTTCTGGCAGTTCGACATCCGGCTGTATGCACAGATCTTCAAAGTTCAAACCCTATATTCCTCTGTCGCCTTCAACACCTTGAACTCGGCTTGTCAACTTCTTGAGTTCTTCATTCATGTTCTTAATGAGCAAGTCCTTCTCGGAGGATTCCAGTGCACAGGAGATTGGTTGGGTAGAATGAGGTATAGTTTCCACATATATGGGGTTGCTTTGATGGATTCCAGGAACTTGGGTGTAGTGATGGTCATTGGTGGAGTTTTGTGGATCGGGAATGGGTTGTGTGTTTTGGAGAGTGTGGTAAGTGGTGGTTGGTGGTACTAAATTGGTTGATGATGATGTTGTGGTGGAGTTGGTATTAGCAGTGGATTGATATTTTGGTATGGAGTTGCATATTGATTTTGTACGGTAGGATTTTATGGCTGCTGGTTTTGTGTGTTTTGAGGAGGCGTCGGGTTCTTTGTGTTTTGTTGATGGACATCGGGGACACTGAGGGTGAGTGACAAATTTACCAAGTTGAGAACCTGCTCAAGTTCTCCTTGCAATTCCAGTATCTTTTGTTCTAGTCTCAAAACCGGATCATTTGGGGCCTGAGTACTATGGACATCTGAAGTCTCTGCATTCTCAATATTTTCCTTTTGGATTCCACTTAAGTCGTCCATCTTTGCTTTTCATCTACATCATGTGTTGCTTGGAGGAGGAGGAGGTGGAGGGCCTCTAGATCTGGTGTGATATGCTGATGAGGCCAGTATGAGTGAACCAACCTAAGGGGATAGGAATAATCAAAAGTAAAGAAAAACAAAAGGTAACAAGTCAGCGAGGATTCTGAAACGTTTGTAGTATTTAAACACATATTGTGAAATGTAAACTCATGTCCTATTTTGGGAACCTCGTTGTGCCCGAGGTAGGCCTAGCGACAAATAAACTTGGAGAATGTTTAATGCCAATAACTGCTTCATTTCATAATATAAAAATAGTCGAATCCCAAAACGACACTAAGATAATAATAAACTAAGTCACTATTGGCACTTGGCCTTATTACATTTTAGGAAAAGCAAGTAAATCTAGCCTATTTGGTCCCAGAAGGACCTTCCCTAGATTTGATCTTCCGGACTCCATCATATAGATCCCCCAGCTCGCGCAGTCCCAGCAGCAAGTAGGCCCTGGCTAGATGTCCTCCTTCAGCTCCTTCAGCGTTCTGGCAATTTTCAATTCTCTTTATGACTTTGCCTTCCAACTCCACTATTCCTCGCTCCAAATATTCCAATTTCCTGTTAGAAGTGATTGCCATCTCTTTCCACTCCTCGATCAACCTCACATTCCTCTCATGTATTTCTTGGTGCTCATTCTCAGAGTCGTGGACCCTCTTGCGCAGCCTATTTTATTTGACTTGAGCTTCAGCTTCCTCATCTATGATTTTGTTCCCTCGATCGGTCCCTAGTGTCACCATTCTTTTCAGATTGTCTTCCAACCATGCCGAATAGAGAGGCTCTCACCCTGCATGATACCTGTTTAGCTCAATGGTGCTTTTCTCCACAATGATTTTGCAGTGCCATATGTGTAGAGCTTGGCACTTGTAAAGGACGTCGTCATCTTGAAAGTCTGCCCTGAAATGACTCATCTTGACAACCCTTAGTACAACCTATTTTCTGCTTGCCTACCTCAATATATGGGTATATTCCTCTCAACCCAATCAGCACCAAGTGTGGAGCATCCCTGGATCTGATAATAAACTCGTCTGTTGGGAACCATTCAAACATCCACTGCACTTGTTCCTCGATCAGACTATCGAAGAATTCTACCCATTCTTTGGCACTTTTCGGCTGGGCAAATCTGTCTGGAATGTAAGTCATCTGCTTAGGGTAATGGAAGGCAATATGGTTGTTCCAAGCCCTTCGCGAAAATTCTTGACGATAGCGACCCTTTTGCAAACGCTCCAGCAACCATAACTACAGCAACAAATTGCAACCCTCGAAATGTTTGACCCCTCTTTGACAGCACTCTAGAGCCCTGTAGATGTCAGGTATGATCATGGGGGCTATGGTATATGTCTGTCCATTAATCCCTTCCTTTAGAGTCTTAGCGACCATGGCCAACCTAGTGTGGATTCTTCCCTTTTTCATTGGGAACACTATCAGGCCTAGAAAGTATACAATGAATACAAACACTCTTCGGTGGATGTAACCTAGAGAAGTGAGAGAGATATCATCATGGTAAGTGTGGAAAGACTTGATATGGCCATACCTCTCGTACAGGTATTCGAAACGTATGTAGGAGTCCTTCAAGCACACTAGGTCAACATTCTTCTTCAGCCCCATCATCTTTAAAAAATCCCCTGCCCATACGGTTTTTTGGTACCAATAGCCTGGGACTGTCCCAGGTCAATCCTGCAAGCCCTCCTATTTCCTCTAAAAGCGGTGTCATTTCTATGTTACCGAAACAAAATACGGCTCTTTCACTATCCCAGAATAAAGTGGCAGCTTCGATTAATTTGTTGTTTGGCTCAATATCTAACAAGGAAGGCAGGTTACCAGGTATTTTATCACATGTTTCTTATCGCTTGAGGAAAGGTCCTCCCACCAATCTAGCAGCAATGGCGAGATGTTGCTAACCATACCGAATTTGGGGACCTCGTGCCTCATTTTCTGCAAAAAAAAAGGGTTAGACCTTTCCCCTACCGGACTCGACTATTATACATTTATGATCAACATATCGGCATATAGTTCTCCAAATTAGTCCACCTAGAGTAATTAACTCATGTAACTAGTTTCCATTACCAGAGATTAGGGTAAGGGTTCTAAATAAACTTGAGGGGAAGGTGTTAGGCACCCCTCTACCTACAACGGTGGGTCCCGGCCGAACTTATAGTCATGAATTAGTCCAAATAAGTACTTGAAACAAATAATTACAAATAAGGCATGTTTGTATGACTCAAATAAGACAGAAGTTTTTGGACAAGTTGTATAAAACAAAGTCTTAAACAAAAAGAATTTTGGGAAAGGGGGGAGTCCTAGGTTGGTTAGCCTATAGGATCACCCCACACAATGTCTGGTAAATACTCCTCAATGAGGGGCTACACGTAACATAAGCGCATAGTCATCACATACCATATCTACCATTCCCATCCTCGTAGTGGTCATTTAAAGCGAGTGTTTGGTCAGTGATCTCTGTTGCGTGATGTTACCCTTCCCTTCTTAATGGTCCTGGAGGGATTTAGGACTCTACCTATAGGTGGATCTAGATAGACCCCTAAGGTTTTAAAGGTGAAAACACTAAGGCGACAGGCAAGAACAATTAGGACTTTAGCATATAAGATAAAAAAGAGCAATTAGAGGCTCAAAGTTACCTCCTCAAACGATACACATAACAGCACGACTCAGGCACAAATAAGGGCCTTTTGTTAAACAGTATCCTAAGGCATGATGTCTAAGTGAATATACAGAAGACTGGCAGTTTATTTTATAAACTCAAAAGCAATGACCCTAGTAGTTGCCTATTGATTTTTTTAAAAAAAAATACCGGTTAAACCAGAATAACCTAAGTCACATAAACAGTTTCAGAGTTACAAGATTTGAAAATGTTCTATAGGCTTGCCTAAACACGGAATACTGACGACTACATTTTATAGAGTGAAACAAGGCAGGTTTAAAATTGACTCTTTAATCCCTATAGGCATGCTTTCTAGTAATAAATTAAGGCAGTTTCTTAAAGAACTCGTTTTAGGGAAATATAAACCACTTAATTAAATCAGTTTAGAAGTGATCCAATCGTTAATGGGATTGATTTATTTAAAGTAAACTTAGGTGATATCTATAGGCAGAATTTCTGGTGTTGTTCCTTATAGGCATGATATCTACTTGTTTAATACGGATGTTAAAGACTTGCAGGCATGATACAAATGAAAACATACATAAACATTTGTTATAACAGAAGTTGAATTTGGATTATATCCTATAGGCATGGCATCTACTTGTGAAGCTGATTTTAAGACTTATAAACATGATTTCTATTAAGCAATCACTTGAAACCTATAAGCATGATTTCTAACATGGTGAGACAAACATGACAAGATGTAAAAGTCCTACATGCATGTTTTCTACCCGTATTACCCCACAAATATGTAGCTACCCACCCTTTTCACTAATTATCCCAATATTCGTTTACAAGTTATTACAGACCATATGAATGAATTACATAAGTAGATAAGAAAATAAGAAGTTATTCTATAGGGAGCCTACAGATAGGCCCAGGTTTTCAAAGCCTCTAATAGCCTCAAATGCCCAAATTCCATAGACAATGTCATAGTCTAGGTGCATCAAAGCTACCTAAGGATCTCAAGGATCCTGGGTAGTGCTTACACCTAGACTGGGTAACCAAAATTGAATAAGTACAGTGTGTAATGGACAGCCTCGGTATGCTAGAGTTCAGAGGGTTCTCAAGAGGATCTCAAGGCAGTACACATACTGGAGGGGGCAGGACCTATTGACTTAGGAGTGGAGTGAAAGTCCTTGACATAATTTGAAAGGTTTCAGCAGGAAAACAATATAAAGAGGAGGTTTGTTTGAAATAGTTTGCGGAGTAAAAGAGGGAGTCATGCAGTAAAACAATTTTGAAAAGAGAGTTGCATGATTAGACAATAGTAAATCAAACATGGAGTCCAAAACCACATCAGCAATACTTAAAGAGCATAGAACCAAACATAAGGAGCAAACCTACATACAGGGGTGATAGGGATTGGGGATACATAGAACACATCATGGTAAACACATAATAGGCAGAGGTAATTGATACAGACATGCTCAGAAACACTTGATCAGACATAGAGGGGGTAACATGTTTACACTGATCCTAAGGAAGGGGAATACATGACATGCTAATCAGGTATCATATTAACTACAGGTTTCACAGCAAAACCATAAGCAAAAGCAAACTAGAAACAGGGTGAACTGAAGCAATAAAAGAACTAGTTTTTGGAACTTGAAATGAAATGAGAACAACCAGTAAAGAAGACAGTAAGCAAAAGTGAAAGAGTAGGAGAGCATAATAGTTAGCCTTGGCTTGCAACTGGCTAACTTAGAATAGTAGCCAGTAGCACAAAAAAGGGAGGGTAGAAAGTTTAAGTGTGAGAGAGAGAGCTTTTCAACCAAAGTGTTTGTATGTTTGTGTTAATGAGAGGGTGTGTATATATAGTAGTTTGAAAATTAGGTAAACTAAGGCAATAATCATAGTATCATAATAATTATGGAACTCAGAACCAATTAGAGTAAAATCAGGACAAGTAATCCCTTAAGTTAAGGGAATCAATTCAAACGGTAGGAACAAGTAGCATATAAGGAGAGAAATCATTGTATGACTAATAAGGAAAGAATCAAATTCAATAAGTATAAGGTAAACAATTAGGGCTAAGTTCAGAAAGCTCTAGTTAAGGAAATAGTCAGTAAGTATAAAGTACCATAGCAGACAAGGTAGGTAAATCAGTCAATTTGAATAGAAGAGATAGAATTTGAGGGTTTACGAGAAGGCCTTTCAATCAAACCATAAAATAGGGAATCCAAAATCAATCAAAGAGGAAGTCATGATTCAGTACTCAGCATATAAATAGAGTAAAAATAAGAATAACCAGTCATAGCAAACATACGGGTTAAATAGTATCGATAGAAAGAGGCAAGTCTGAACAATCAAGATGAACATAAACATACAGAGATGATATAAGTTAGGCATAAGAAAGTCAATAAAAACACATTCGAAGTGAAATAGTCACAGAAACTCAAACAAGAACTGGCTAGTCATAAAATCTAACGAAGAAACCTAGAAAAATTAGGGCTTTCAACATACGCAAGTTGAAGAGGTAGTAAATCATAGAATCCATCGAAATATGCAAGAGATAGAAGTTTAAACATAAAGAATTAGTTTAAACAAGGTTTTAGAAAAAGTTCTGAAAACCCTAATTTTAGAAGAAGGTGAAAACACTTTGAAATCGATGACTCTTGTAAAGAGTTACAAGGATAGTGTAAAACATCAAAGAAACAGACTCAAATCGCTTAAAAATCATACAGATCTAGGTGATGTAAGAAGAAATTAGGGTTTCAGAAGAAACCCAAGTAGAAATGAAAGAAACTGTCTAAAATCTCAAGGATCGTAACAAGTATAGCATGATTTTGCTCGAAATCATACTGAAGTAGCCAAGAACAGACCAGATGGCAAACTTTAGATTCAACTCGACGTGGCCCAGGGCCCTTGAAGACCTTAGAGAAGTCGAGCATGGCAATAGAGGAGCCATTGGAGGCTTAGGAGTTGAAGGGAGATCACCGGAGAAGACCAGAGAAGAAGGTCGGCGGTTGAAGGAGCTAGGGTTAGGTTGAGTGGTTGAGATAAGAGAGGAGATGAGAGAATACAGAGGCGGTGGTCTCTAAATAATAAGCTAGGGTTAGGGGTCGTTTGGAATTAAAAATGGTAAGAACGGACGAGGGTCGTTGATCTTTTAGATCAACGGCCAGGATTTAATATGGCTTTGGGTCGGGTAGGTGGGTTCAGCGTTTGGGTCGGGTATTTTAATATGAAATTGGGTTGGGGTTGGGTTTAAATTGGGCTACAATTGAAATGCAAATCTGGCTATATTTTAAATAGCCAATTTTCACTATGTAATTTATAATAAATGATAAATAATTTCCAAAAAATAATTTCATATACTAAGATGAGTTAAAATAGATATTTAACATTTTGAAAATATAGGAGATCAATTTTACGCATATAAATGTAATTATACATTAATGGGGCTAATATTGCAATTATATGCAATTTAGCTTTAAAAATACAACATGCAATTATAAAAATATATAAAAAACAATTTAACCATATTTTGGCATAAATATAGAAATTAAATGACTAAATCAACAACACACTAATTTGAGGGATAATTATTGGGGATTTTATGAATAAAAAGGAAAGAAATAAATCAATTTAAATCCTCAAAATTATGGAAAACTAAAAATCTTGTGCATGCTTATATATGCACACACACACACACACATATTATATTCTATTATGGAAGTATTTATGCATATAGTTATTTTGAAGGTATTTATGCATATAAAAAATATATAAAAAAATTGGGTTTCAACAAGCATTGTCCTCAATGCTAACTAACAAAAATAAGAACAATAAAAGATAGAGAGTAAAGAGAAACTCTCTATTGGCCCTCCGTCTGCATAGGATCATGATTCTGGGTCCTTGGGTCCTCGGACTGCTCGGGAACCTGTGACTGGCTCCCTATAATTTGTGTCTTCACTGGGACCTGGGCCTGTACTGGGTCATGGGCATGCACTGGGGCCTGAGGCTGGCTAGAGGAACCTCCCTGTGGCTCCTCCAACTCTATCACAACATCATCAACACGGGTAATCACCCTCTTCCTCTTCGTTGGCCTCTCTGTCTCCTGCTCTGGCTCAGGCTGGGCCGCTGGAGCCGGGTCATGCAATAAAGGTCCAAAGGCAAGTGATCAGCATTCAATTTCTCTACCTCCACCCTCAACTCCTTCACGGACTCCTTCGATGCCTGAGTCTCTCTCAATTTCCTTGTTTCTTTGGTCAAATCCTTCAAAAAATATTTGTGTGAACCCACAGTGTCCAATATTAATTGCTGGTTCTCTAGGAGCTTCTTCTGGTTCTCTAGAAACTCATTCAGAGGGTCCTCCACTAACTGTGGGACCTGTGGATGAGGAGGTACAGACTTGGCTGCCATCGAAGTAGAAAGTACAAACAGCTTAGAAGTGGTTGCCTGCATCCAATTGTTGATACTGGCAAGGGTCTAGCTCAAGAGTGGGCAGTCAAAGGATATGTTGTGGATGAGGGGATATCTGGAACTATAGAAGTGGAGGGTCCTGGGGCCATGTCTAGGGTGGCTGAAGGAGGCAGAGTAGGAGTCGCTACTACTACTGGCTCTTCAGACTAGCTAGTAGAAGTAGTGGCTTTGCCTTTAGGGTCCTTGGGGTTGTCAGCACCCTTGGTGTTGTACCAGGAGAAAGGTACCTTGGGTTTCACTTTCACATCAAATTTTCTCTTCTCCACATCTTGATCCTCAAAATACATGGTCAGGAAATTTGGGAAGGCGTAGGATCTATCACCTTCGTTCACCACCCATGTAATCACCCTGGATATGACATTCCCGATGTTGATCAGGTACCCCGCCATGATAGATGCCACCAATATAGCCCGGGAGATAGGAAGAGAGTTGTTGTGAGTGGTGGGTTCTATCCTGCTACAAACAAATGTCTCCCACCCTTTTGATTTGAAGTTCAAGGTTCTCCTTAGAATTTTTACTCCCGCTGTCAACCATGCTGGGGTGGTACCTGGGATTGCCAAGTACTCAGCTAACCACAGATGGGCATCCTCTCCCAAAGCTACCTTCTCTAAGTACAATGTCTCATACTCCTCCGGGAAGCCCAAGTAGTCATTGATCATTTTTCCATCAAACTTTACTTTCAAATTTCGCACCTTAGTCATTGTAGTGCCCTTTTTGATGTGGGCAACATTCGTGTAAAACTCCTTCACCAAGTGCTCATTTGCATCCTCAACGTGGCCTATGAAATAGTGCCAGCCTTCTCTCTCTCTATGAACTGCCTCAGCACATTGGGGTTGTGAGGCAAAAGGTCCTTTGTAATGAATTTTCGCTAAGGTATCAACTTCTTCTCGGGCCACCATTCTCTGAACTTGTGATAGGCCACTTCACTCACGAATCTATCTTGACATGCTTCCGATTTCCTGGTTCTCTCTACTCCTCCTACTTGGGGCTCAACCCCTCCTTCTTCTTCTAGGGGATCCTCACCGGGTATTGAAGTTGTAGGTGAGGTAGAAGAGGCACTATCACTACCCGCAGTTGAGCCCTCAAACGACTAAGAAGAAATTTGCACTGACACTTGGGCAGTAGGGATGACAGGAGGTGTATCTCTCAATTTAGGCCTCTCCGGCCAGTTAGGACATATTCTGGAATGGAGTCAGAGTCGGATGCCTCCCGGGAAGACACATACTCACTTCCCGAATGGGAAGCAGCTCTATCCGCAGCCCTTATTATTTTTTGGTATCTTTGATTGCCTGTCGAGCTTGTGGGGTCAATCTGATCATGCCCCGTCCCCTACCCCGGGAGGACTCTCCTTTTCCCTGTTGTTTTCTACCACCACCTCGTGATTGAACCATTGTCTGTAAGTGGAATTCAGTTGAAGCTTGCTAGTATCACAGTATCAGAAGAATCAGAAAAGAAAACAATTGCAGACACATAAGAAAATTGTTGCAGACTGCGGACCGCACAAAATGCAGTGCGGCCGCAAAGGGACCACCGCAGACCGCACAAAATCGCACCGCGGTCCGCATTGAGGTGGGGGTAAGACTACCTACGCTCTGATAAAGGTCATCGCGGACCGCACAAAATGTTATTATGGTCCGCATTAAGGCACCATGGACCGCACAAAATCCACCGCGGCTGCGGTCCTCAATTCTCAACTTTCTGAAGCTTCACCACTGCAGTCCGCACAAAATGGCATTACGGACCGTGGAGAAGCAATGCGGAACGCGGTGAGTTATACCTAGCAACACCAACCTAGGGTTTTCATTTTCTTCACATTTTTAGTCTAATTTTTACCTATTATTGATCCCCCTAGGTGTTCAATCAGTGTTTTTAACTAATTAGTCCTAATCTGAACAACTTATGAAACCCTAAGCTAAACAATTAAAGAAAAAATGGAAGAAGAAACGTAGAACTAATAATTTAAATGAAAATAAAACACATTGTAAAGCTAAGGAAGGATCAAAAGTACCAGAAATGAGATGCAATGTAGATGAATTAGACTCAACACTTGAATTCGTGCAGCTAGGAGTGATGAACAGTGTTTTTTTTCAGTGTGCAAAAGAGCGAAAAGTTTAAAATGAAGGCTTCAGGCCCTATTTATAGAAAAAGGGTCTGGGTCCCACTTCGCCTACCCACCACGGACCGCACAAAATCGCACTGCGGTCCGCGGTACTCACAAGTTAGAAGCTTTGGGGAGATGTCCACTACGGACCGCATGAAATGCTTCGCGGCCGCAGTGGTCCATCGCAGACCGCACAAAATTCATTGCGGTCGCGGTGGCAAACTTCAGAGACCCCTCCTTTTTGACCAATCCACTCTGCGAACCGCATTGAAATGTTGTCCCCGCGCTAAGGCCTTTGCGGTCGCACGAAATGTAATGCAACCGCAGTGCAAACTATAGAGAGTGCACATTTTTTCCAACTTGGTCCTGCACTGTATCAAAACAATCCTACACACATCTCACAACGAGTTAGTCCAAAAGCAAATCCTATACTACAAATAAAATCAAATAAAAACAAAAAGAAAGACACATTTGTTGCCTCCCAAGAAGCGCCTGATTTAACGTCGCGGCATGATGCAGGATACCATCAAATCACTTTAGATGGAGCAGTGCCACCGTGTGGATGTCATCAATTTTGCCCAGGTAGTGCTTGACTCTGTGCCCATTAATTCTGAAAACCTCCCCATTTTTGTTCTTCAAGTCAAGTCCACCAAACGGAGTCACAAACACCACTTCAAAAAGTCCACTCCATTTTGACTTAAGCTTTCCCGAAAACAGACGTAACCAAAAATTGAACAAGAGAACTAAATCACCCACTTTAAACTCCTTGCCACGAGAATATTTATCATGAAGGTACTTCATCTTGTCCTTGTACAAGGACGAACTGGAGTAGGCATGGAATCAAATTCATCAAGTTCATTAATCTACTCCACGCAAAGATTTGCTGCCACATCCCATTCAAGATTCAGCATCCTCAAAGCCCGCATGGCCTTGTGCTCTAACTCAATCGGTAGATGGCAATCTTTACCAAACACCAACCGATACGGAGACATACCAATCGAAGTCTACTAAGCAGTCCTATAAGCCCATAGAGCATCATCCAACTTCTTTGACCAATCAGTCCTATTTGCATTGACCGTCTTTGACAATATACTCTTGATTTCTCTGTTTGAGACTTCAACTTGGTCACTCGCCTGAGGATGATAAGGAGTAGAAACTTTGTGATTGACACTATACTTTGCAAGCAAAGTGTCAAAAGCTCTATTACAAAAATGAGACCCCCCATCACTTATGATTTATGATTGCATGAGGAGTGCCAAAACTTGTAAAAAAACTCTTCTTGAGAAATGCAACAACACTCCGGGCCTCATTGTTGGGTAAATCCACGGCTTCAACCCACTTTGAAACATAGTCAACCGCCACAAGAATGTATGTGTTCCCACACAAGCTAACAAAAGGGCCCATAAAATCGATGCCCCATGCATCAAAAATATCAACTTCAAGAATGGTATTGAGAGGCATCTCATCTTTCTTCGAAATTCAACCTGCTCTTTGACATTCGTCCTCTTCACAAGTTCACTCATATCTTTGTACAAAGTTGGCCAATAAAACCCACAACTAAGAACTTTGAAAGCGCCCTCGCACCGCCATGATGGCCACCATAGGGGGAGGAATGACAAGCCTATAAGATACTCAATTGTTCCTCCTTCGAGACACCTTCATATCACAAAATCGGTGCAGATCTTGAACAAGTACGGCTCATCCCAATAGAAGTCCAAACTATCCCTTTTGAGCTTCTTCCTTTGGTTAGAAGAGAGCTTACACGGGATTATACCAGTCATCAGGAAATTAGCAACGTCCACAAACCATGGCATATCATTCACCGACACAGAAAGGAGTTGCTCATCGGAAAATGAATCATTGATCTCTCGGCCATCACGAGGCCTCCCCTCCTCCTCCAAGCAGGACAAATGGTTCGTCACTTGGTTTTCACTACCCTTCCGATCCATAATCTCCAAATCAAACTCTTGAAGTAACAAGACCTATCGCATCAGTCTAGCTTTGGAATCCTTCTTCGTCATCAAGTACCGGAGTGCGGCATGATCGGTATGAACTACGACCTTGGCACCCATGAGATACGGCCGAAATTTCTCCATTTCGAACACAATAGCTAAAAGCTCTTTCTCAGTCACCGTGTAGTTCACTTGAGCATCATTCATTGTCTTGCTCGCATAGTACACCGGATGAAACATTTTGTTCACTCTTTGTCCCAAAACCGCCCCAACTGCAACATCGCTCGCATCACATATGAGCTTAAATGACAAGCTCCAATTGGGTGCGATAATAATAGGAGCGGTGGTCAACTTGTGCTTCAGAAGTTTAAAGGCTTGCATACATCTCTCATCGAACACAAAATTGGCATCTTTTTCCAATAACTTGCATAAGGGATTCACTACCTTCGAAAAGTTCTTGATAAATCTCTGGTAGAATTCTGCATGCCCAAGAAAATTTCTAACTCCCTTGACAAAGGTAGGGGGGGGCCTTGAAATCACATCAATTTTTGCTTTGTCCACCTCTATACCATGCTTTGAAATTTTATGCCCAAGAACTATGCCCTCCTCAACCATGAAGTGACATTTCTCCCAATTAAGAACAAGATTGGTTTCTTCAAAACTGGCCAACACTCTATCAAGATTTTTCAAACATTCATCAAACGAATCACCCACAACACTAAAGTCGTCCATGAACACCTCCAAAATATCTTCCACCATGTCAGTGAAAATGGCCAGCATACACCGCTGAAATGTAGCCGGTGCATTACACAACCCAAAGGGCATCCTAGAAAAGGCAAAGGTGCCATATGGACAAGTGAAGGTGGTCTTCTCCTGATCTTCCGGAGCAATCATAATTTGGTTGTTCCCAGAATACCCATCCAAGAAGCAGTAGAAGGCACGCCTAGCAAGTCGATCTAACATCTGATAAAGAAAAGGCAATGGAAAGTGATCTTTGCGGGTCACTTTATTCAACTTGCGGTAGTCCATGCACACCCTCCACCCGGTGACAGTTCTTATTGGAATCAACTTATTCTGCGAATTTGTAACCACGGTCATACCAACCTTCTTCGGCACACATTGCATCGGCGAAGTCCAAAAGCTATCAGAGATTGGTACACAACCCCAGCATCCAACCACTTGATCACCTCCTTTTTCACAACTTCTTGCATTGCCTCGTTCAACCTTCTTTGATGTTCCAAGGAGGGCTTTGCATCATCTTCCAGAATAATCTTATGCATACAGAATACGAGAATTATCCCCCAAATACCGGCTAAGGTCCATCCAATTGCCTTCTTCCACTTTTGAAGCACCGCCAATGTGGCATCGACCTCCATATTAGTAAGACAAGAGTAAGAATAATGGCAAAGTTGAACTAGGGCCTAAGAATTATACCTGAGGTGTGGAGGCAACGGCTTCAACTCCAATACCGAAGGTTCCTTGATTGAAGGTTTTGTTGGTGGAGTCTTCCTATTCTCAAGATCCAAAGAGAGTTTTCTAGGCTCATAAGAGTAAGAGCTCATTCCATGTAAAGCATTCACGCACTCCACTCGGCCTTCATCCTCATTTACATCAAGATTCAACAATACTGCCTCTAGAGGGTCCTCCACATTGATCATTGCACTAGTATCATCAACTATCACTACCGTGACAAGGTCCACAAAGGAGCACACCTCAGAACTGTTGGGCTGCTTTATTGACTTACACACATGAAAGACCACTTTCTCATCACCCACCTGGAAGGTGAGTTCCCCTGCTTCCACATCAACTAAGGACTTCCCAGTAACAAGGAAAGGTCTTCCCAATATGATTGGAACCTCATAATCTACCTCACAATCCAAGATCACAAAATCAGCTGGCAAGATAAATTTTCCCACTCAGAGAAGGACATCATCAATTATATCCAATGGTCTCTTAATATTTATATCCGCCATTTGCAATCTCATGGAAGTCGGCCTCGGTTGCCCAATATCCAAGGTCTTGTTGAGTAGGGTATCATGTTGATACTTGCTCTCAAATCATAATGTTGAAAGCACCGGGATCTTCTAGCTTCGGGGCCATTGAGTGCACTATTGCACTAACTTGGTGGGTCATCTTGATAGTTTCACAATCCATTGATCTTTTCTTTGTTACCAAGTCCTTCATGAAGTTAGTATAACCCGGCATTTGCTCTAGAGCCTCCACCAAAGTCACATTAATGGACAAGCTCTTCATCATGTCAATAAACTTCTTAAATTGATTCTCATTTTTCTATTTTGCGAGCCTTTGAGGATAAGGTGGAGGTGGCCTTGGCAAAGGAGCCTTGGTTTTAGGCACAACCAATTCCGGTATGTCTATTACGTGTTCCCTAGACGGGTTCACGTCATTCTGAGTCTCCACCTCGGCATCTTGAATATCAATCCTCACTTGCTCATTCATGTTCTCATCAATCACATTTTCAACCACCAAAGGGACCTCATTCTCTTGCAACTCAACTTTATTAAACAAAATTTCTTTTTGTTTGGAGGCATTCACATAACCGCCCCATCCACTTCTTGTAGTTACCATCATAACATGATTGTTCCCACCCTTTGGGTTAACTACCGTATCACTATAGCCCCCTTAGGGCGAGTATTCAAGGATTGTGAGATTTGGCCTAATTGAACCTCCAAGTTTCTGATTGAAGTATTGTGGGAAGCCAACTGAGCATCAGAGTCCGCATTCTTTTTCATCATTTGTTCAAACATCATTTCAATCTCCCCACTTCATTATTGGAAGAACTAGGACCTTGGGATGGAAATGGGGGTGTATTGTTCAGTTGTTGATATATTGGGGGCCTTTGAAAGCCTTTCCCCCAATTTCCTTGATTTCCATTGTTCCAACCACCCTGATTGTTATTACCACCCCAGTTGTTGTTGTTGTCATTCCAATTACCCTGATTGTTCTGATTATTATTCTAATTGCCCCAATTGGAATTTTGGTTGTTGTTCCCCCAATTACTATTCCCTTGTTGTTTTTTATTGCCCCAATTGCCTTGGGGTCTCCATTGTTGTTGGTTAGAGGAATTGCCTCTTTGGTCCTGATAATTGTTCACATATTGCACTTCTTCATTCTTCCCATCATAACCATCATCTTGGAATCCACCACAATCATTGTCATATTGATCCGAACTCCCTTGGTTCTATTGACCTCTTTGTCTTCTTTTGTTCACTAGCATGTTGACATCCTCCATAGCATTTAATTGGCACAAATTTTGAACCTGTTGTAATTGTGTCTTCGCTAGCTGGTTCATTGTTGTTGTCGGCTCTGCTATAGCATGCCCATGATCATGTAGCTCTTTGTGCAAGTGAGTGACCGTGGGGTCACCCTGTGGCACATTGGCTCTGTTTTGCCAAGTAGAGGACGTGTCAGCCATCTCGTCAAGAATGTCACAAGTCTCATCATAAGACAGTTTCATGAAATTACCCCCAGCAAGTTGGTTCACTATGCACTGATTTGTTGTGTTAATGCCCCAATAAAATGTCTGTTATATCATTACCTCAGTCATATCATTGTTGGGACATTCCTTTACCATGGTTCTATATCGCTCCCATATCTCATGTAATGGTTTGGTGGGCTCCTGCTTGAAAGCTAAGATCTCATCTCTCAGTACTGCCATGTGCCCCGGTGAGAAAAATGTTGTAATTAATTTATCCGCCAACTCATCCTAAGTAGTGATGGAATGGTTGGGAAGTCGTTCAAGCCAATCCAATGACTTCCCTCTAAGTGAGAAAGGGAATAGTCTCAACCAAAGTGCATCCTCTAACACATTAGTTTGCTTGCTCCCCCAACAGGTATCCACGAAACCCTTGAGATGTTTGTAAGCATTCTAATTGGGAGTACCTGTGAAATACCCTCGCTGCTCCAACAATGTCAGTATCATATTAGTAATTTGAAAATTGCCCGCCCGGATCTGGGGTGAGATAATTGCACTAGCATATCCTTGGTTGGGAAGCACTCGAGCAGCCACTCTGGGAGGTGGTGGGGGAGGGTCTGGAATATTATCATTGGCCTGGCAGCCTCTCCTTTGTCCTTGAGGCACAATAGGAACCTCATCATCTATATTGTCATCTACCTCCTCCCCCGGCGGAAGATCTCCAAGAGGTGCGTTGTTTGCTGCCATTTTGTACCTGAAGTTGCCAACACACACAAATTAGTAACGTGGAAGGAAAGAAGAACAATACACAAAACTAATTAGATAGATAGCCAAAACCGTTAACTCCCCGGCAATGGTGCCAAAAAGTGATCGGGGTCAACCCTACACCACTAAAAAGAGGCGAGAGTGGTCGAAGCAGCTTTTACCTGAGATGGTCGGGATCGAATCCACAGGGAGCTAGAAGTGGGAATTGGATTCCTATCTAAGCTAGACATGCGTAGTGCTCTTAATTACTATTCCAATCATCTTTTGGTTGATATTACTTCTAATATTTAAGCTAATGATAAGCTAAATTAAACTACGAATGATTGTTTGTAAGGTTTTCTAATTAGTTAAAGATGCACTAGGGAAGTGACTTTCTCCTAGGTGAATACTTGACGGGATATAAAGCCTAAGGCAAAGACGTTATGTTGGGGATTGTGACATAGCCAATGCACGGAATTACTCACTCTATACCTCTCGGTAGGTTGAGTGACTTTGCCCTAATTGACTTTCTCAACACCAATTGGGTGTCAAAACTGTGCAAGCAATATAGGCTCAATTCAGGTATTACTATCTCTAGATTTAACCCTTTAATTGGGGCTATCAATCTCTTGATTACACCTAAATTCCTTGTTGGACTGATTTTCCTAGACTCAAGCTCTCTTTCTCAAGAAGAACCCAAGTCAAATAGGCACAAATTAGTGTTTGCAACCACTAATTCAACATGGAAAACACAAATCAGTCCAAATATCAACTACCCATAAACATCTAAGCCTCAAATTAAAAGACCCATCAAATACCCACACTAGGGTTGAGCCAGCCCTAGCTAATGGGTCTAGCTACTCATAATAATGAAAGAAAACAGAGCAATAAATGAAGAATAACCCATAAGATTTAATTACAAGCTAATAATTGAATATTCAATGATAAACCCACTATAAAATTACTCAAAATAGTCAAACATAGCCGTTCACGTGCTCTGCTGAAAGTTAGATCACAAAAGATGCCCCAAAAATGTGAAAAGAAAGTATTTATACTAGGCCAAATTTTCTGGACAATAATACCCCGGATGAGGTAGTGCGGCCCGCACAAAATGCACCGCGGACCACAATGAGGCTTCTTGGCTTAACTGATCATTCTCTGAATCTAGCCACCGCGGGCCGCATAAAATGCACCGCAGCCACGATGGCTTCAATGCGGTCCGCACAAAATGGCTTGCAGACCGCGCTGGCTTCAGTTTCCATTTTACATAGCTCTCTGAATCTCATCTCCTTGAACCGCACAAAATGAAGTGCCGCGATGAGGCTACTACGGTCCGCGCAAAATGGTTTGCGGCCACAGTGCTTGAGTTACCAAAAATTGCACCTCTCTGAATCTCCTCACTGCGGACCGCACTAAATGGATTTGTTCTTGGTACTTGTGCATTACATCTCCGTTAACTGTGCTTGGACTTGTTCTTGGTACTTGTGCATGTTTTACTTCTTTTTGAGCTGGTTATTGTCACGGGAACCCTAGTGCTGAGAACTGCTCGGTGCTCGAGGGCAAAATCTAGCTATATGCCTCGTGTCTCCACAAGTAAAACATTCCCTCGGTTGCTGGGGCTGACGACCCTAAAAACTCTGAAGTGGAGGTGCACTGATAAGAGCTGGCGATGCACTATAGGACTGCTGATCAGAATACTGCATGTGAGAACCACAGCCACCTGGAGTATCGTGAGAAGCCTGAAGTGGTGAATGAAATGGCCTGGGAGGATAGACCCTACCAAAAGAATCCTTGCCTCTAGATGAGGCACCACTGAACCTTCCCGAATGACGAGGCCTCTTGTCAAACCCCTGACTGCTCCCCTGTGATAGAACCATCTCAACTCTCCTGGCCACATTGGCTGCATCCTAAAAAGAAATCTCGCTCCCTATCTCCTTAGCCATCTACAATCGAATCGACTGAGCGAGCCCCTCAATGAACCTCCTCACTCTCTCTCTCTCTCTCTCAATGGGAATTATAAGAAGAGCATGATGGGCCAAGTCAATAAATCTGGTTTCAAACTGAGTAACAGTCATAGGATCCTGCTGGAGATGCTCAAACTACCTCTGATAGTTCTCCCTCTGAGTGATCGGAAGAAACTTCTCCAGAAAAAGCTGAGAAAACTAATTCCAAGTCAAAGCTGGTGACCCGACTGGTCTAGCCAAACAATAATCTCTCCACCAAGTCTTGGCGGATCCAAACAAACAAAAAGTAGTAAAGTCGACCCCATTGGTCTCCACTATTCCCATGTTCCGAAGAACCTCATGACAGTTGTCTAAATAATTCTGGGGATACTCAAAATATGCACCACTGAAAGTAGTAGTGAAGAGCTTGGTAAACCTGTCCAATCTCCACAAGGCATCAGCAGACATAGCTGCTCCATCACCGGTCTGAGCTACCACACCCGGCTGAACTGCTCCAACTAGCTGAGCTGCTGGAGTATGAAACTGAGGAGCCATCTGCTCCAGAGTGCGAGTAGCAAGAGTCTGGGATCCTCCTCCAGCCTAAGAGACGGCTGGTGCTACAGGAAGCAAGCCTGCTCGGGTGACACTCTCCATAAGGCCCACTAGACGGACCAGAGCATCTTGGAGTACTGGGGTAGCAATGAACCCCTTTGGGATCTGATCTGGGCCCACCGGAACTGTCTAGGTAGGAACCTCATCATCAAACTCAACATGAGGCTCTTGTGCTGGTGCTGCTGCTCTGGGCTGAGCTCTACCCCTGCCTCGGCCTCTAGCAAGGCCTCGGCCTTGCCCTCTGCCCCTCATGGGAGTTGTTGCTGGGGGCTCGGGCTGCTGATCAATGGATGAGGAAGAACGTGTTCTCGCCATCTGCGAAAGAACAGAGTAGAAATTCAATTAGCATTGAGAAACCAAACCGCACGATAGGAAAGAATAGATGTGAAGTTTTTCCTAACTCTGTAGCCTCTGGGGATAAATACACACGTCTACGTACTGATCCCTCAGACTCAACTAAGTTTGTCCGTGAATTGTGAGACCTGAGTAATCTAGAGCTCTGATACCAACTTGTCATGGCCCGGATTTCCCACCCTCGGGAGTCGTGATGGTGCTTACTCGTGAAAGCTAGGCAAGTCGAGTGCTATAACTTCATTACCCTTTTTATTAAGCCATTTTCAACAATTCAATATAATAGGTGATCAAACAACGGAATAAATTAAATAATCAGAAATACGGAAGATGAAAACTTGATAGTTTAACCAAACACTGTAACATGAATCTGAAATACAACATTACCAAGAATTTGGTGTCACAAAGTCATGGACTATCTACAAATACTACAAACAGAGATCTGAAAGATAAGTACAAAGTTGTCTCTAAACTATATAAAAGAAACAGACTGGAAAGATAGAAGGAGACGTCAAGGCCTGCGGATGCCTGCAGGACTACTTTGGGTTGCCTGTTAGACTAAAGGCAGCAACCTCACTGTGGTACAAAAGCCTTGGATCTGCACATAGTGCAGAGTGTAGTATCAGCACAACCGACTCCATGTGCTGATAAGTGCCTAGCCTAACCTTGGTGAAGTAGTGACGAGGCTAGGGTCAGACTACCACATAAACTTGTGCAATTCTACTATATATAGCGGAAAAGAAGAAACAGATATTTACAGTTAAAGATGGAGGGGGAAAGCATGCTGCGGGGAGTATCAAATAACAACAGAATACCACAGAAGAATGTAAAGAAACCAAAATTCAATAGCCAACAAGAATAAGAAAAAGAAACACAGTATTCACTTTCATTTCTTTCTTGTTGCAGGCGTGCAACCCGATCCCCAAATCATATAATATCGTGGCGGCGTGCCACCCGATCCCAATTCATGTGTGTCACCTGATCCCATTTCATATATTATCGTGACGGCATACCACCTGCTCCCATTTCATATATTACCGTAGCGGCGTGCCACCCAATCCCATTTCATATATTACCGTGGCGGCGTTCCACCCGCTCCCATTTCATATATTACCGTGGCGGCGTGCCACTCGATCCCATATACAATACAACATCATTCATAAAGAAATCCTGGTAAGGGTACAAGAGTATAACAACAACATCCCGGCAAGGGAGACAATTTCATAAACAATAACATCCCGGCAAGGGAGACAATTTCATAAACAATAACATCCCAGTAAAAGAGACAATATCATAAACAATAACATCCCGGCAATGGAGACAATAATGAAAATCATCATATTAAGCATGAATAAATCACAACAGATTCACAACAATTATAATACGAGACTCACGGGCATGCTTGACACCAACGTATAGATACTCGTCACCATGCATATACGTCGTACTTTACAATTAACACATAGTAAATAGGACACAACTCTTAATCCCTCAAGCTAAGGTTAGACCAAACACTTACCTCGATGCCACGAACACAATTCAAGCTCAACTACCGCTTTACCTCTTGTTTTCACCACCAATTTACTTGAATCTAGCCACAAATTACTTAATGATATCAATAAATGTTAAATGAATCAATTCTAATGCATGAAAATAGGTTTTCCAATGATTTCCCCAAAAAGTCAAAAATTGACCCCGGGCCCACAGGGTCAAAACCCGAGGTTCAAACCAAAACTCGATTACCCATTCACCCACGAACTCAAATATATAATTTGTTTTGAAATCGGACCTCAAATCGAGGCCCAAATTCCCAAAATTCGAAAAACCTAAGTTCTACCCAAAACACCCAATTTCTCCCATGAAAACCCTTGATTTTGAGTTGAAATCATGTGAAAAAATATTATAGATTAGAGAAAACCGAGTTAGAAATGACTTACAATCGATTTGGAAGAGTTTTTGTCTTTGGAAAATCTCCCAAAGGTGTTTTAGGTTTGAGAGAGTTTGAAAAATGAGAAATTTTCGGGTAACTTATGATTTAGCAGGTTGCAGATATCGCAATTGCGACCAGGGTTCGCATTGAGAACCCCTTCAAAACCTGCTGACTTTGCAAATGCGAAGACTATGTCGCATTTGTGACCCTAAAGGAATCCGATCACCTTCACATTAGCGAGGGACCCTTCGCATCTGCGATATCGCATTTGCGGTAAATGGGTCACATTTGCGACCAAGGCCTGCCCAAGATTGGTTCGCATTTGCGACTCCTGGGTTGCAATTACCAAGCCAGAGAACTTTGCAATTGCGAAGCCTGGTCTCGCAATTGCAAGATCAGAGGACTGGGCAAAACTACCAGATACCAGCACTTGATCCTAAGTCCAATTTCACTTTGTGGCCTATCCCAAACTCACCCGAGCCCTCGGGGCTCCAAACCAAACGTGCACACTAACCTAAAAATATCATATGGACTTGCCCGTGCAATCAAATCATCAAAATAACATCAATAACTATGAATTAAACTCCTAATTCATGAAATCATTCAAGAATACCAAAATTTCCAATTTCTCAACTTTAAGTCCGTTTTATACCAAACCAATTCCGAACTTTACCAAATTTTATAGATTCAACCTACTTATTATTTCAAACTTGTACTGGGCGCCGAAACAAAAATACGGGACCGATACCATCAATTTCAAACATCTTTCATTTTCAAAAACTCTTATATATTCCAGAAAATAATTTTCTTTAAAAATTCATTTCTCGGGCTTGGGACCTCGGAATTCGATTCCGGGCATATGCCCAAGTCCCAAATTTTACTATGGACCCTACGAGACCGTTGGATTACGGGTCCGGGTCCATTTACCAAGAATATTGACCAAAGTCAACTTTATTCAATTTTAAAAGCAAATTTCCTTATTTCACTTAGTTTTCACATAAAAGCTTTCTGGAAACGCGTCCGAACTACGCACACAAATTGAGGTGAGAAAAAAAGAGGTTTTTAAGGCCTCGGAACACAGAATTTATTTCCAAAACAAGTGACATTCTCCACCTCTAAAACAACTGTTTGTCCTCGACCGGACATAAGAAGGAAGTACCTGAGTCGGAGAAAAGATGGGGATATCGGCTTCGCATATCGGACTCGGACTCCCAGATCGCTGCCTCAACAGGTTGACCTCTCCACTGAACGCGAACAAAGGGAAACTCTTCGATCTCAACTGACAAACCTGTCGGTCTAGAATAGCTACCGGCTCCTCCTCATAGGACAAGTCCTTTTCCAACTGGACAGTACTGAAATCTGACACGTGGGATGGATCGTCGTGATACTTCCGAAGCATGGACACATGAAACACTAGATGCACGACTGATAAGCTCGACGGCAATGCAAGTCTGTAAGACACCTCTCCCACTCTATCAAAAATCTCAAATGGGCCAATGAACCTAGAGCTAAGCTTGCCTCTCTTCCCAAATCTCATCACGCCCTTCATAGGCGACACCCAAAGCAACACCCGCTTACCGACCATGAATACCACATCACGAACCTTATGGTCAGCATAAATCTTTTGCCTGGACTGATCTGTACGAAGCCTATCCTGAATGATACTGACCTTGTCCAAGGCATCCTGTACTAGATCTGTACCCAACAACTGAGCCTCTCCTGGCTCAAACCTCCAACCGGAGACCGACACTGCCTACTATATAAAGCCTCATAAGGAGCCATCTGGATGCTCGCCTGGTAGTTGTTGTTGTAGGCAAACTCCGTTAATGGCAAGAACCGATCCCACGAGCCTCCAAAGTCAATGACACAAGCTCGGAGCATATCCTCTAAAATCTTAATAGTACGCTCGAACTGCCCGTCCATTTGAGGATGAAATGTTGTGCTCAACTCGACCTGCGTGCCTAACTCACACTGAACTGCTCCAACCACCTTCTCTGCCTCAAATTTAGCTCCTTCTGCTTGAACAAGTACTGCAGACTCTTGTGATCCGTGAACACCTCACATGACACCCCATAAAAATAGTGCCTCCAAATCTTCAATAAGTGAACAATGGATGCTAACTCTAGATCATGAATCGGATAGTTCTTCTCATGAATCTTCAACTGACGCGAAGCATAAGCAATGACCTTGCCATCCTGCATCAACACTGCACCAAGTCCAATACAAGATGTGTCACAATAAATTGTATATGGCCCTGAACTTGTGGGCAAAACCAACACTGGCGTCGTAGTCAAAGCTATCTTGAGCTTCTAAAAGCTCGTGTCACACTCATCCGACCACCTGAACTAGGCACCCTTCTGGGTCAACCTGGTCATCGAGGATGCAATAGATGAAAACCCCTCCACAAACCGACAGTAATAGCCTGTCAACCCCAAGAAACTCCGGATCTTTGTAGCTGATGCAGGTCTAGGACAGTTCTTGACTGCCTCTATCTTCTTCAGATCTACCTAAATACCCTCTGCCGAAACAACGTGACCCAAGAATGCAACTGAACTCAACTAGAACTAACACTTCGAAAACTTAGCATACTAACACTCCATTGGTCTCCATTATCCCCATGTTCCGAAGAACCTCATGATAGCTATCTAAATAATCTTGGGGGTCCTCAGAAGATGCACCACTAAAAATAGTAGTGAAGATCTTGGTAAACCTGTCCAATCTCCACAAGGCATCAGCAGACATAGCTACTCCATCACCGGTCTGAGCTACCACACCTGGCTGAATTGCTCCAACTGGCTAAGCTGCTGGAGTTTGAAACTAATGAGCCATCCGCTCCGGAGTGCGGGTAGCAGGAGTTTGGTCTCCTCCTCCAGCCTGAGAGATGGATGGTGCTACAGGAAGCAATCCTGCCCGGATGACACTCTCCATAAGACCCACTAGACGGACCAAAGCATCCTGGAGTATTGGGGTAGCAATGAACCCCTCTGGGACCTGAACTGGGCCCACCAGAACTGCCTGGGCTGGAACCTCATCATCAAACTCAACCTGAGGCTCCGCCGCTGGAGCTGCGGCTCTGGGCTGAGCTCTGCCTCTGCCTCTGCCTCGGCGTCTAGCACGGCCTCGGCCTTGCCCTACGCCCCTCATGGGATCTGTTGCTGGGGGCTCGGGTTGTTGATCAATAGATGAGGAAGCGCGTGTTCTCACCATCTACGAAAGAACAGAGTAGAAATTCAATTAGCATTGAGAAACCAAACCTCACGCCAGGAAAGAATAGATGTGAAGTTTTTCCTAACTCTGTAGTGTCGCACCCTTTTTTTCTCGCTAAATCAGGTTTATGACATTTGGTATGGGACAACTTATTCCTTTCAGGAACTGGGTTTTGCATTTTTTAAGAGTCGCCACCTAATGATTTAAGGTGCATTAGGACACCAATGGGGTTCAATTCTAAGTCATTTGAATAACTAGACATAGGGTAGGGGCTTGAAGTTATCCTAAGGGGAAGGTGTTAGGCACCCCTCAAGATCCACTAGTGTGGTTCTCGGCCAGACAGTTATAGTGAATTTAGCAAATATACAAGTACAGACTCATATATTAGGGGATTTAAACACATAAAAAAGAAAGAACAATTAAAAGAAAAGTTATAAAAAAAGAGTTTGCAAATAAACGGAAAGGGGATCCTAGGTTTATATTTAATATGAATCGTGTCAATGCAAAACCCGGTAATCACTCCTCAAAAGATGGGCTACACGTGGCATTAGCGCACCGGTCATCATATCCATATCTACCCTTCCCACCCCGTTAAGGTATTAAAGTGTGGATTGGTCTCGATTACTATTACATGTTATTACCCGTCCCATTCCTATCAATTCTGGAGGCACTTAGGACTACTAGTCTTAAAGGGTGGGATATTAGGCTGATTGGTTTCAAAGGATAAAAATCTAAGGCGATATACAAAAAACACATACTGCATGTTGGGGAAGCATATAAACAGATAAAGTCTCAAATATACCTCCTTGATCAAAAGCACATAACTATCATGACTTGCACATATTTTTTAGATCTGATTAAAATACTAAAGACGAGGGGAGTTTGATTATTGAAGCAGATTTGTTTATTACATAACTCAGATAAGAAGTCCGAATCAGGCCTGCTGCTGGTTGTAACAATTAACAAAGGCGGATTCAATTTTACAGTCATTACTCTAAGGTTTGCCTAAGTATTTAGACGGGGTCCTATAGGCATGATATCTACTTAATTCAAAAGGTGGTGAAACAGTGATAACTCAAAGAGAATTGTTTGAAATCCTATAGGCATGCTTGCTAAACCTCGTTAAAATAAGGAAATCAGATTATTAAAAAAAGATTCAGAATAGACGAATTTTAAATTAGACTAGTTTCAGTTTCTGCAGATGACAGTATCCACTATCGCTGATTTTTACTCCTATGAACATGGTATCTAGGATTACTGATTTTAGATCCTTATAGACATAATTGTCGATTTTAAACCTTTGCGTACATAGTATCTGAATAATGTCAAACACCTATAGGCATAATATCTTGTAGACAATGGAAACAGGCGGGTTTTCACTTGGGAATTCCAATAAGCATGATTTCTATTCATTATGTTGATTTTAACAGGCGACTGGGTTATAACCAATTGGCCCTAAAAAATATGATATCTAAATAGTGACAAACATGTAGAATTTTAGATAATTTCTATAGGCAGGTTATCTAGATGTGAAGTTGAACAAGTAGGTACTATAGACATGGTTTATAAATGTGATGTAAATATGCAGAATTAAAAGCAGTCATATAGGCATGTTTTCTAAATGCGAATTGAACATGTAGAAAAAGCAGTCCTATAGGCATATTTTCTACCTTTGAGCATGCATAATATCCAACCCTTTTCACTAGCCAGCCCCAAATGTTCATTATAAATTATTACAAACCAGGAATATTGAATCACATCAGAAAAGTACAAAGAAAAGTTACAACCAGGGGAAGCCTGATTCTTGACTTCCTCTCTAAGTTATGGAGTAAACCACCTCAAAATGCCATTGATCCAAAGTCTTTCTCAGACTTGAATGTGTCATAGCTCCTTAAGGGCCTCAATAGGACCCCGGGCAGTGCTCACACCCAAGTTACCTAACCAGAATGGAGATAAGTGCAGTATGGAATGCCAGCCCTCATGTGTCCAAGTTTAGAGAGAGCTTATGGGTCTCAAGGCAAGGCTCACATGAGGGGGCCAGAACTTAAGTCTAAGAAAAGAGTGAAAGTGCAGGAACAGAGTTCTAAGAGATGAGTGAATAAAGGAGAGGGAAAGGGTGATGGGAGACAGCCATTAACATTTCAGGGAGTCAATAACTTCACACACAGGGGGTAGGGGATTGGGAATCCAGTGCACGGAGCTTATACACTTAGGCATGGGTTAACTTTGGGCATGTACAGTAATAGGAAGTGCTGACATGCCTGTAAATCAACCAGAACACACAACATATAAGAGAAACATGGAGGTTATGATCCTAAGAGGATCAAGTTTGGGTCATGCACAACAATTTCCAATGTTGTCATGCCCCAAACCAACCACAAGTATTAAACACATTGGGGTAGGGATTTAGAATTGACAGGTCATGATACATTGATTCAGAACAGGAGAAAAGAAATTGCAGCATGCTAAACAATGGTACTGGGCCAAATACAAATAGTAGGCAGACAAGAATGCAAGAAACAGTAAATAAGCATATTGTTGTTGGTGCAACTTAATTAGAACATACCAGTAAGAAATGCAAATGCAGAAAATAAGCAAGTTTTCCCACAGCCTAGCCTTGGCTTTCAGCCGGCTAGGTAAGGCAACAATATAGTAGTAACAGAGAAAAGAGAGATTTGGTGGAGTGTGTGTTTGAATTCAAGTGTTTATGCCTTGTGTTCATGTTTTTTAAAGAAAAGAAGTACATGGGGGGTTGATTTAAGTCTCTGATGACTTTGGAAGCCATAGATTTGGGAGGTATTAGGGTTGGGTTAGGTGGCGGCGGCTTGGGTTCATGAGGGATTGCAGAGAGAGTTGAGAGGGAAAGGGATTCAAGGGCGGAATTTGGTGTGAAATGAGGTGGGGTAAAGGGTCGTTTGAGGTTTAAAATGGAAAGGGCCGATATTGGCCGTTGACCTAAATGATCAACGGCCAGGATTGAAAGGGTTAGGTAGGGGAGCCGGGTTGGGTTATTTAGATTGGGTCGGGGTCGGGTTGAAATTTAAATTGGGTTGGGAAATTGGAGGCCTGTTTTTGGTTACAATTGAAACTCAAATTGGGCTATAATTGCAATAGACACTTTTCCCTTTTAATTTTACAAAAAATAGTAAATTAATTCCTGGAAATAAATTGAAGGTACTAAAATGATTTGTAATACATAATTATTAATTTAAAAGTACTGGACTTAATTGTTTATAAATATAAACGCAATTAAATCTAAAAGAGGCTAATATTGCAATTATATGCAATTTAGCTTTAAAATACTAAATAAATTTGTACAAATATGCAAAAATTATATTGATTATATTTTAATATAAATATGAGAATCCAATAAATGAATCACCAAGATTAATAACTTTGGGAATTATTGTTGGGTTCTTTATGAATAAAATAGAGGAATAAATTGGTTTAAAAATCTTTAAAATTAAGAAAATTAATAAATCATTGGGGCATACTTATATATGCATATATATGCTATTTTAAAAGTATTTTGCATATAAAAACTATATAGAGAAAAATTGGATATCAACAGCTGCACTTCTTTACCCGGAAAGGATGAAAGAGTTGTCGGGTAAAGATATGATGGCCAATTTTGACCAAGCAAAATGGTTTGAGAAATTAGGCCTCACCCTAGCTTCTGAGTTGCCTACATATCCCTGGTCTTATAGGAATCAGGCCATATGTTGTTCGGGATTCGTTGGCGGGGTATGTCGATGGAGACTTTCGAGAACGGACGCAATATTCAGGACGGGGGAATGGTTAAGATTGGACATGGCTGCGGGAACTGGAGCGGGATCGCTCCTACCGAGATGGTCGTTTCTTGCCGGTATACTTGCAAATAAGCAATACAAACATAAATTGTGCATAAATTTAAACATTATGCAATCTCCCGTCGGACCATGAGGATTGTCTTCGGACGGTTAGAATGACATCCTTAGACCATGATGTCCTGGGCCATGAAGCGTATAATAAAGGATTCGCAGGCCATGAAATGATGCTCTCAGGCTATGAGGATGACGCCTCCGAACCATGATGCCTTTGAATAATGATATGCAAAAGATTAAAAGGGGTCCTCAAGCCATGACATGGCATTCCCGGGCTATGAAAATGGTGCCTCCGGACAATGACGCCTTCGAATGATTTGGCAATCTTTCAGCCCATGAGATGCAGTATTTGGCGATCTTTCAGCCATGCAAATGTAGATAAGGCGGCAATCTTTCAGCCACGCGAATGTAGATAAGGCGGCGATATTTCATCCATGCAAATGTAGATGAGGTGGCGATCTTTTAGCGATGCAAATATAGATAAGGTGGCGATCTTTTAGTCATGCAAATGTAGATGAGTTGGCGATCTTTCAGCCATGCAAATGTAGATGAGGTGGCGATCTTTCAGCCATGCAAATCTAGATAAGGTGGCGATCTTTCAACCATGCAAGTGTAGATAGGGTGACGATATTTCAGCCATGCAGATGCAGATGGAGGTTGCATTTAACCTCAGAAGGTAGAATGGTAGCCTTATGTAATGCAGAAATGTAGATGGAGATAGTGTTTAGTCTCAGAAGGTAGAATGATAGCCTTATGCAATGCAGAAATGCAGATGGAGACGGCGTTTAATCTCAGAAGGCAGAATGGTAGCCTTATACAATGCAGAAATGCAGATGGAGAAAGCGTTAAGTCTCGGAAGGCAGAATAATAGCCTTATGCAAGAAATAAAGTAGCAAACGGTAACATAGCTTGCTTAGCTGACAATGGATTACGATATTGTGACTGTTGGGAATGTGGTGACACACGGAACGTCACCGGTATGCATGGATGGCAAATGTGAGTAAGTGCGACAGTTCTGAGAGTTGCATTCCTGAATGATGTTTATCTCGTGAGTGTATTGTATGTATGATGCTTTCGTAATCCAAGTGCCTTCATCCAAAGAAAAATCGTGAGTTTTGTAAAGGGGGAAGGTTAGTTCGTATCCCCACTGGCTCCGCTTGACTTGCTCGGCTTCGATCTAGTGATACTATATGTATCATTGGGGTAGCATTGCTAAACAAGGAAATTTCAGTAATAAACATGCATGATTTGTAAAAACATAATTAAGAATAGTTAACTTTTTTTTAGATGAACCGACGACTGTGACGTGGTTCGAGACATTGCAACCTCTCTTGCTACGGAATTTTGAGGGTCCTCCTCAAAATTCTGCCCCAGTTTGATGGGTTGACGTTTCTAAATGTTGCTCGTGCGGCGATCGGCTGAAATTACTTCGGAATTTTGAGGGTCCTCCTCAAAATTCTGCCCTAGTTTCCAATTTCAGGGGGAAATGAAAATTTTATTGAGTTGTGACCGAACCCATAGGGTTGCCTATGTATCCCCTCTTAAACGGGAATAGGTCAGGCGTAGTTCAATTTACATCATATAAGGAAAGCATAAAGATTACACATAGTAATGCTTGACTGCATCAGAATTGATCGACTTCGGCCAGACTTCTCCATCCATTTCTGCAAGTATGAGGGCTCCTCCTGTCAGAACCCGGTTAACCATGTATAGACCCTGCCAGTTGGGAGAGAACTTCCCTTTGGATTCATCTTGATGTGGAAAAATTTTCTTTAACACCAGCTGCCCCGGTGTGAACTGTCTTAGCTTGACTCTTTTGTTGAAGGCTCCGGACATTCTGTTCTGATAGAGTTGACCATGGCAAACTGCATTCATTCTCTTTCCATCTATAAAGGCTAGTTGCTCATAATGACTTTTTACCCACTCTGCGTCGTCGAGCTAAGCTTCTTGTATGATCCTTAGGGAAAGAATTTCTACCTCAGCAGGAATGATAGCCTATGTACCATAAACCAGCATATAGGGGGTTGCCCCGGTTGATGTGCGGACTGTGGTACGATACCCCAGAAGAGAAAATGATAACTTCTCGTGCCACTATCTGTGATTCTCTATCATTTTCCTCATCCAACCAGATCTGATGATAACCAGCGAAGCAATATACAAATGACTGTAGCTCATGCTTGGCGCAATTATCAACCAGGATGTGTATATTTGGCAAAGGGAAGTCGTCTTTCGAACTAGCCCGGTTGAGATCTCGGTAGTCGACACAGACTCTGACATTCCATCCTTCTTTGGTATAGGCAAGATGTTAGCTAACCACATCGGGTATTCTACTACCCTGAGAACCTTAGCTTTGACCTGCTTAGTGACTTCTTCCTTGATTTTCAGACTCATATCAGGCTTGAACTTTCTGAGCTTTTGTTTTACCGGTAGACATGTTGTATCGGTTGGCAGTTTGTGAACCACAATAGACATACTCAGGACAGTCATATCATCATACGACCAGGCAAATATGTCCTCATATTCTCTTAGAAAATCTGTGTATTCCTTCTTTTCTGATGGTGATAAGTGGACGATGATTCGTGTTTCTTTGACATTTTTTGTATCTCCCAGGTTAACAACTTCTGTCTCGTCCAGGTTGGACTTAGGTCTGTTTTCAAAATTCTCAACTTCTTTAACAATCTCCTCTGGTATGTCATCTTCCTCTGAATCTATATCCGTTCGTTGCATTGTCTCATTACTTGTCACAGTCATTGGCTCACCAAGATAAGTAATAGTAATGCTGTATAAGTAAAGTAATGAGAGAAAAATAATAATGAGCGTTGATTCATAAGAAAAGTCAAAATGCTTTGATAAATTGCATAACTGTTTTGGAACATTCGAGATCTTATTGCGGGAATTAAAATGCAAAAATAAAATCATTTAGTAAAATAAAGACAGTGCATGATACTTGTTTTAGCCTTGCTACCCTGAGGCTCATCGGGCTCTGGTTGTCCTGATGGTCCAGTTATTGAGGTGTGCTCCTCTGCTTACAGCTTGTATGGAAGGGCCTTCCTCCCCCTTATCCTCAAGAATAACACAGCAGTCCATATCATTGTCTTCTAGGAACAAGTTCTTAACCGATGCCAGGGCTTCCTCCTCATCAGACCCATAGATAATATCAGCCGGTTGGAAAGTCTGCTCCAAATGTGGTATTGGCTGCTCCAGAGGATAGTAGGGACCGCGCCATGGTGGCGAACAATTGTTGAATTCTTTCTAGGTGTACTTGTATCCCGGACCGGAAGTGGTTCCATGTTTCTTGATTTTTATGGGCTTAGTGATTCCTTGGAGGTTCCTACCGAGCCTCTTGCCAGGTTTGTACCTACTCCAATTTAGTATACTCTCGATCTTGTTATCCCTTTATTTTTCTCAATAGCATTTACCCATTCAATGTTATGGTAAGTCTCTCCACCCAGCTTCCTTCTTCCTTCGATTGACGGGATGGTCTGGCAACTGTATATAGGGTTGTTACCGTCGCTGTGAATGATCACCTCCTGGTGACTGCATTCAAACTTTACTGTTTGATGTAGTGTTGATGCTACGGCCCCAGCAGCATGAATCCATGGTCGTCCCAACAGCAGATTGTAAGATGTTGGCACGTCTATCACTTGGAAATCAACATCGAACCAAGTTGGCCCCATTTGCATACATAGACTAATCTCCCTAATGGTGGACCTTTGGGAATCGTCGAAGGCTTTCACGTTGATGGCTTTGTCCTTTATCTCGTGCAGTGCTTTTCCCAACTTCTTGAGTGTTACTAATGGACAAATGTTGAGACTGGAACCCCCGTCGATTAGAATCCTGGTAATGAAATAGTCTTCGCATTGCACGGTGATGTGCAGTGCTTTGTTGTGACCCAACCCTTCAGCTGGCAGCTCATCTTCATGAAAAGTAATTTTATGACTTTCCAATACCTGTCCTACCATGTTAGCCATTTACCCACCAGTGATGTTGCTTGGCATGTATGCTTCTCAGCACCCTTAGCAAGGCATTCTTGTGTGCCTCAAAATTTTGTAGCAAAGCAAGTATGGAGATTTGCGATGGTGTTTCATTCAACTAGTCGATGACCGAGTATTCCTTGGCATGTATCTTTCTCCAAAGATCGTCTGGACCTGTCTCAATAATGGGTGGCCGGTTGGAGGCCTGCTTGCTTGACTCAGCCAGATGTTCAGGGGTATAAACTCTACCAGTTCTCGTCATACCTTGTGCGGCAATAGTTTCTTAGAACCTACCCTTGCCTTTCCTCCTTGCATCGGTTGTATAGTCCTATGGTATAGCCTTTGTATGGTATGGCATCATGGTTGACATCTCTACTGGAATTGGCATGGGTATCTTTACTTCGAACGGAGCATGTGCCTTGGGTGGTAAAACCGCAACTTCAAACGGTGTGGGTGCATTTGCTGGAGACACAAATTCGACCTCAATTGGTGCTGGTGTCTTTGCAGATGACGTTGTTTCAAACTCAAGTGACACGGACATATTTACCTCGGCGTCCCCAGAGGGCTGAATCTGGACCACGATCGGATTAAGAGTAACTATTGGCTTCTTTAGGTCATCACCTTCTGTGATCAAACCGATTGATCCCTCGGGATCCCAATCATTCTCTATTTCAATCATGTAAATGCCTCCACCTTTGTGGTCTAGCAGCGGGTTATTGCGGACATTCGGAGTGGCTTCCTTTGCCACAATAATTTTGTTGTCAATTAAAGTCTGGATCTTGTCCTTCAAAGAACGGCATTCGTCGATGGTGTGCCCTTTCATGCTGGAGTGGTATGCACAGGACTTGTTTGGGTTAACCCACTGAGAAGGATTCTTAGGTGTCGCAACAGAGATATGGGTGACATAACCAATGGCTTTGAGCCTCTCATACAGCTGGTCGATAGGTTCAGCGATGGTTGTTCATTGTTTCGGAGGTCTGCGGTCAAAATTTGGTCGAGGTCTAGGGAAGTTTTGGCGTGCATGAGGGGATTGATAGTGGGATGGTTGAGCATTGTAGGCTTGGTAAACATGTACGGGTTGAAAATATCTGGGTGAAGTAGGCTGGTATGTGGGAGGTGGAGGTGATTGATAAGTGGGTGGCAGAGTTTGATAAGAGGGTGAGGGTGCTTGGTAGTTCCGGGAAGGCTGATATGTGAGTGGAGGCATTAGGTAGGTTTGGTATTTGATGGGATATTTTGTTCTTTGTGCAACCAGTACGGCCCCTACGTCTCTTTTGTTGGACACACCACCAGGCTGTAAGGCCTTATTTATAGCTTGCAAGGCCTTGAAGTTTGTAACCATACCACTTTTGATGCTCTCTTCGATCCTTTCACATAGCTTGATAATGTTAAAAAATTTGTGGCTCTCGATCATCGTTAATCGTCCATAATACTGCGGGTCCTGAGCCCAGACGAAGAATTTGTTCATTTGTTCCTCTTCTAAGGCAGGTCTGACCTTAGCACCTTCGGACCTCCAGCGAGTAGCATACTCGCGGAATGTTTCTGTGGGTTCTTCTTTAGATTCTGAATATAGAACACGTCTGGCGCATTCTCTGTATTGAACCTGAACCTGTCCACAAAGTCGGACACCATGCCTACCCAATTTGACCACTTCTTCGGATCTTGGCTAATGTACCATGACGCATTATCTCCCTTCAAACTCCTCATGAACAGCTTTATGCGGATTCTTTCATCTTTCCCTACTCCAACCAGCTTGTCACAGTAAGTTATCAAATGGACCCTTGGATCACCTGTACCATCAAACATTTCAAACTTCGGAGGTTTGTACCCCTCGGGCAGTTCGATATCGGGCTATATGTAAAGATATTCGTAGTTCAGCCCTTCAATTCCCTTACTTCCTTCAATGCCTTGAATTCAGCCAGTCAATTTCTTGAGTTCTTCAGTTAGGTTCCTGATGAGAAATCCTTGTCATCAGACTCGGGTGTGCTTGACATGGGTTGGGTGGACATAGTCTCCACATAGATAGGGGTGTTATGGTGGGTATGGAAGTGGTCATTTGTGGAGTTTTAGAGTTCTAGGATGAGCAGCGGGGTGTTGTTTGAGATATGGAAGGTGTTGCAGTGATGGTGAGGAGCAGGATGGTTTTGTTGCTTTGGGATATTTTGTGGAGGTGTAGGGTTCTGAGCATTTGGAAAATTGATATCTGGAGTGGTGAGGGAAAATGACAGATTTGCCAGATTCCGAACCTGATCAAGTTCTTCCTGGAATTTCAACAGGTTTTGTTCGAGTTGGGATGCATTTTTTTGGAAACCTGAGTATTGTGACCATGAGTGACCTCTACCCGTTTAGTTGAGTTCTCTTTTCTAATATTATTCAAATCTTCCATCTTCCCTTTGTTCTTATTTTTGACAGGACTAAGAGGAGGAGTGGGTGGAGGGCCCCTGGATCTCGTGGAATCAGATGATGTTGTCTGAGTGCACAAACTAACCTTTGGGGAGGGGAATAATAAACAAAAAGTAAAAAACAAAAAGGTAACAAGTTAATGAGTATTATAGGAAGTATTGCAATATTTAAACACATAATGCGGGAATGTAAATCGTGTCCTAATTTGGGGACCTCTTTGTGCCCGAGGTAGGCCTAGCGACAAATTGATTTGGAGAAATTAGAATGCTAAATGCCTCATTTTATTGATAGAAAATAAGACGAATCTCAAATCGACACTAAATAAACAGGAAATAAATGTCATTACTGGCCATTCTCCTTATTACATTTTATAAAGCAAAAAAGAAAAACCTCCTATCTACTTGGTCCCAGAAGGACCTTCCCCAGATTCGGCATCTTTAGCTCCGTCAAACAGCTTTCCCAACTTGCGAAGTCCCAGCAATAGGTAGTTCTGTCTAGATGTCCACCTTCATTTCCTTCAGCATTTTGGCAGTCTTCGACCCTCTTGAGAAACTTAATTTCCAATTCCACTATGCCCCGCTCCAAGTATCCCAGTCACTTGTTGGCACTAACAACCATGTCCTTCCATTCCTCAATTAGCTTCTGGTTGGATTCTTGTATCTCGCGGTTTTTGCTTTCGCACTCCCGGATCCTCTTGCACAGTTGGTTGTATTTGACCTGTACCTCGGCCCTTTCATCTATAATCCTGTGACCTCGAGCAAACCCTGGCTGGCCCAGACCATCATGATTCTTCCAACTAACCGGAGTATAAAAGAGCACAACCAGCAGGTATCTGTCTGGCTCGATGGTATCTCTCCCCATGACGATCATGCAGTGCCACATATGTTGAGCTTGGCACTTATAAGGACTATCATCAGCCTGAAAGTCAGCCTAGAAATGACTCATCTTGTCGACCCTGGGTATAACCTGCTTCCTACCAACTTGCCTCATAACCAGGAGAGGGATATAAGGGTATGTTCCTCGCAGAGCGATCAGTAACAGAAAAGGTGCATCTCTGGATCGGGCGATGAATTCCTCGGTCGGAAACCTCTCGAACATCCACTGTACCTGGTCCTCAGTTAGATTGTCAAATACCTTTACCCATCCTTTGGCATCTTCTGGCTGGGCGAACATATTGGGCATGTAATGCATTCTCTTTGGATGATAGAAAGTGATATGATCATCCTAGTCTCTTCGCTGGATTTCTTGTCAGTATTCACCCTTTTGGAGATGCTCTATGAGCCAGAGCTGAAGTAGCAAATTGCAGCCTTCAAAGTGTTTGGCTCCCTGTTGACACTTATTTAGGGCTCGGTATATTTCCGCAATGATCATGGGCACAATGCTGAATGGTTGTCCACCAATTCCCTCCATTAAGGTCCTAGTTACCATAGCCAGCCTGGTATAGATTCTTGCTTTCTTCGTGGGAAACATGATTAACTCGAGGAAACAAAACATGAATAGAAAGACCCTTCGGTGAATATGCCATAATGATGTGATGGTAAACTCGTCAGGATACATAATGTAGGATTTGATGTGCCCGTACCTCTCATACAAATAATCAATAGGGATGTAGGATTCTTTCAAACGTGTCAGTTCTGGGTTCTTCTTCAAACCCATCATTTTGAGGAAGCCCATGCCCTTGCGGTTCTCAGGTATTAACAAACCCGGAGTTTCCCATGCTATACCGGCCAATCCTCCTATCTATTCTAGCAAGGGTGTCATCTCAATGTCCCTGAAGTGGAATATAGCCCTCTTATAGTCCCAGAACAAATAAGCAGCTTCTATGATCCTGTTGTTGGGTTGAATCTCTAGAAGAGAAGGTAAATTGCCCAGATATTTCCGGACAAGAGTTTGATCACTAGAGTGAAGGTCCTCCCACCAGATTAGCAGTTTTGGGTGGATGTTGGCGACCATGCTGAATCTGGGACTTCGTGCCTCATATTTCTGCAAAACAAATAAGGTTAGGCCTTTACCCCCACCAGACTCGACTATTTAATATCAACAATCAGCATAAAGCATTTAGTTCTCCAAATAAATGTACAGAACGTGGTGATGTCCGTTTGGGTTTAGGGAAACCCAGTGGACTTTGGACAAGGCTTATCTTAAAGAGTCATTATGCAGACAACATAACTGACTAGGCTAGGTTTGATCATGATGCATGTACAGTTTAAACAGAGTAAGGTTTCTATGGGTTTTTAGACTGGTACCCTTGAGCGGACAACTCAAGGGGAAAGGCACGGAACCGTCAACTACACCGTTGATCGACTGGTTTTACTGCAAATATGCCTTTTTCGTATTTAGGGGTAATAATATAGGAAGAGTGCAACCACTCATGATAAGCGTTGCTGTGGTATTAGTTTGGGCACAAGTGGTATATGATGTTGAGCATGATTATGCAATAATTAAAAGTATGTTGGCACGTATTTTCATGTTAAGAAAGCAGTAAATACAGCAGTTTCATAATTTGAAGCAGTAATAAAAGGAGGAAACAAAAAGAGAAGTCAGTTTTGCAATTGAAAAGGGAATTGAATGCTTAAAGAAATTAAACAAGTAATTGAACATAAAGGAGCATAAATTCACAATGATAGTCTAAAATGGTAAAAGCCTAAAAATCCCAGCAGAGTCACCATGCTGTCGCGCCCCCTTTTTCTCGCAAAATCGGGTTTATGGCATTTGGTATGGGACAACTCGTTCCTTTCAGGAACTGGGTTTTGCATTTTTGAAGAGTCACCACCTAATGATTTAAGGTGCATTAGGACACCAATGGGTTCAATTATAAGTCATTTGAATAACTAGAGATAGGGTAAGGGCTTGAAGTTATCCCAAGGGGAAGGTGTTAGGCACCACTCAGGATCCACTAGTGTGGTTCCCGACCAGACAGTTATTGTGAATTTAGCAAATATACAAGTACGGGCTCAAATATTAGGGGATTTAAACACATAAAAAAGAAAGAACAATTAAAATAAGAGTTATAAAAAAGAGTTTGCAAATAAAAGGAAAGGGGATCCTAGGTTTATATTTAATATGGATCACGTCAATGCAATTCCCGGTAATCATTCCTCAAAAGAGGGGTTACACGTGGCATTAGCGCACCGGTCATCATATCATATCTACCCTTCCCACCCTGTTATGGTATTAAAGCACGGATTGGTCTCGATTACTATTGCATGCTATTACCCGTCTCATTCCTATCAGTCCCGGAGGCACTTAGGCCTACTAGTCCTAAAGGGTGGGATATTAGGCTGATTGGTTTCAAAGGATAAAAATCTAAAGCGACATACAAAAAACACATACTGCATGTTGGGGAAGCATATAAACAGATAAAGGCTCAAATATACCTCCTTGAACAAAAGCACATAACTAGCATAACTTGCACATACTTTTTAGGTCTGATTAAAATACTAAAGACGAGGGGAGTTTGATTATTGAAGCATATTTGTTTATTACATAACTCAGATAAGAAGTCCGAATCAAGCCTGCCTGCTGGTTGTAATAATTAACAAAGGCGGATTCAATTTTACAGTCATTACTCTAAGGCTTGCCTAAGTATTTAGACGGGGTCCTATAGGCATGATATCTACTTAATTCAGAAGGTGGTGAAACAGTGATAACTCAAAGCGAATTGTTTGAAATCCTATAGGCATGCTTGCTAAATGTCGTTAAAATAAGGGAATCAGATTATTAAAAAAAGATTCAGAATGGACGAATTTTAAATTAGACTAGTTTAAGTTTCTGCAGATGACAGTATCCATTATCGCTGATTTTTACTCCTATGAACATGGTATCTAGGATTACTGATTTTAGACCCTTGTAGACATAATTGTCGATTTTAAACCTTTACGTACATAGTATCTAAATAATGTCAAACCCCTATAGGCATAATATCTAGTAGACAATGGAAACAAGTGGGTTTTCTCTTGGGAATTCCTATAAGCATGATTTCTATTCATTATGCTAATTTTAACAGGCGACTGGATTATAGCCAATTGGGCCCTAAAAACACGATATCTAAACGGTGACAAACATGCAGAATTTTAGATAATTCCTATAGGCAGGTTATCTAGATGTGAAGTTGAACAGGTAGGTCCTATAGAAATGGTTTCTAAATGTGATGTAAATATGCAGAATTAAAAGTAGTCCTATAGGCATGTTTTCAAAATGCGAATTGAACATGTAGAAAAAGCAATCCTACAGGCATGTTTTCTACCCTAGAGCATGCATAATTACCCAACCCTTTTCACTAGCCAGCCCCAAATATTCATTACAAATTATTACAAACCAGGAATACTGAATCACATCAGAAAAGTACAAAGAAAAGTTAGAACCAGAGGAAGCCTGATTCTTGACTTCCTCTCTAAGTTATGAAGTAAATGTAACGACCGACCTATCATTTTTAGCATTTCTATCCAGTTCAGCTATTTGAAGTCTTAAGTAGCGTCGCTTTGTGTATTATAACTTGCAAGTGTGGTCAAGTTTTTTTTTCAGATGATTCAAAATTTAATTGAAAGAATAACCCATGTTTTGGAAACTAAAGTTGAGTAAATGGACCAGAGGGTAAAATATGTGTAAATTATCCCAGAATGGATTTTTTATAATTCCAATAGCTCCATATGGTGATTTCGGGCTTAGGAATGTATCCGGATATTTATTTCGAGATCTGTAGCTAAATTAGGCTTGAAATGGCGAAAATAAGAAATTTAAGTTTTGAAGTTTGACTGGGGGCTGACTTTTTGATATCGAGGTCGGAATCAAGTTCTAAAAATTTTCATAGCTTCGTTATGTCATTTATGACTTGTGTGCAAAATTTCAGGTCATTCGGACGAGGTTTGATAGACTTTTTGATCGAAAGCATAATTTGGAATTCTTAGGCTTGAATCCGATGTAAAATTTGTGTTTTGATGTTGTTTTGAGCATTATGAAGATTGGAACAAGTTCGAATGATGATTAGGATTGGTTGGTGTATTTTTTTAAGGTCCCGAGGGCCTCGGGTGGATTTCGAAAGGTTAACGGATCAATTCGGACTTGAAGAAAGCTGCTAAAATTCCAGCTTCTGCATTTTTCGCGGGTGCATGAACAGTAACCGCATCTTTGGTGAACAGTAACCCATCTGCGGTGAACAGTAACCACACCTGCAGTGAACAGTAACCACAGGTGCGAAAATTGCTGGATAGATTATTTTCAAGTTCTGAACTCGGGGAGAGGCGATTTTCGGGAGATTTTTAGAGAAAACAACGGGATAAGTGTTCCTAACTCAATTTTGGTTATATTACTCGAATCCATCGTTGTTTTTAACATTTAATTGGTGATTTTAGTTGGGAAATTTTAGAAAACCCTCTTGGTTTAATTTGAGGATTTGAAGGTCGAGTTGATGTCGAAATTTGGTAAATTTGGTATGGTTGGACTCGTGGTTGAATGAGTGTTCAGATTTTGTAACTTTTGTCGGGTTCCGAGAGATGGGCCCCATGGGCGACTTTTGAGTTAATTTCGGATTTTTGTTGGAAAATTAGTATTTTCATATGGAATTAATTCCTATAATTTGTGTTGACTGAATCGAATTAATGATGATTAGATTCGAGTTGCTCGGAAGTTGATACGCACATAATGGAATTTCTGGAGCATTGTTTAGCTTGCTCGACATTGGATTCGGATTATTTGAGATAAGTAACTCTTTTAAACTTAGTGCTGAGGATATGAAACCCCGAACTATGTGTTATGTGATTGATGTTGAGGTAACGCACATGCTAGGTGACGGGCGTGTGGGCGTGCACCCTGGGAATGGTGACTCATTTGTTTCCAGAACACTGTACAGTGGTCCTACTTTGTTTATATCTGTGTTTTCACCATATGATAAGTACATTTAGCGGTATGTCATGCTAGATATCATGTTTAGGCTTTATGTCGATATTGTTGGGACCCATAGTGGTCATTTGTTGCTGTCATCTCACTGATTTCATTGATATTTCATACTCAGTCATATTCATTTATTCATATAATATCTCAGTCTCAGTTGTTATTATTGATACATTACATCATCATTTTGGGCTGATTTTCATGACATTTTGAGCCCGAGAGACTGGAGAGATTGATGACTGAGTGAGGCCGAGGGCCTAATTGTGAGGATGATTATGGGATCGGGTTGTACGCCGCAGCATGTTGTTATGATTTATGATTGAGTGAGGCCGAGAGCCTGATTGATTTATGCCACGAGATGGCTTGTTATAGCGCTTGGGCTAAAGGAGCCTCTCCGGAGTCTGTACACACCCCTAGTTAGCGCAGGTACCTACTGAGTGCGAGTGCCGAGTGATTGTGAGGCTGTGAGGCATGAGTGACTGTGAGGATGGAGTGACTGGGAGGACTGATTGACTGAGAGGATTGAGTGACAGGGAGGACTGCGTGAATTGATACTCTGAGAGCATGCATATGGTTTTGGTCTTGCATTGCATTGGTGCACATTGAAATATAGGCATAGAGATGTACTTTCCTCATGCCATTTAAAAAAATGAAATCTCCTATTTTGAAAGAAAGTTGTATGGGAAAGATCATAGTTTTCAGACTTACTCATATTTTGGTGATTTCAGTGAAAAGAATTGACTTTTACTATTATACTTGAAAAGAAAATATTTTTTTGGGAACTGTGAATGAGCTGAGCATTTTATTATTGAGTTATTCCTTATGATGCTTTAATTATATTGTTATGAGATGTTACTAGATATTAGTGTGGACTCTGACCTTGGTACAAGCTCGCCACTACTTTCAACCTAAGTTTAGGTTTGTTACTTTTTGAGTACATGGGGTCGGTTGTACTCATACTATACTTCTTGCACATTGCGTGCAGATTTAGGATGTCGACGTTGCTGTGTTCGATGGGAGCTGACTTGGAAAATGTACCGGCGTCCCTGTTGTAGCTGCCTCTTGTTCATGGTAGCCTTAGATTCATTCAACTCTGTTTATGTAACTTTTCAAACAGAAGATGTATTTGTTTCAATTCAGTTTTGTAAATTTTACTCTTAGAAGCTCATGATTTGTACTACCAGTCCTTGGGAGGGTATAAGAGATCATTTATTTTCCTCAGTAAGTTATATTATATTGGACTTGATGAGTTGGCTTACCTAGCGGGATGGGTTAGGTGCCATCAAGACTAGTTAGATTTTGGGTCGTGACAGTAAACCACCTCAAATGCCATTGATCCAAAGCCTTTCTCAGACTTGAGTGTGTCAGAGCTCCCTAAAGGCCTCAATAGGACCTCGGGCAGTGCTCACACCTAAGTTACATAACTAGAATAGAGATGAGTGTAGTGTGAAAATGCCAGCCCTCATGTGTCCAAGTTCAGAGGGAGCTCATGGGTCCCAAGGCAAGGCTCACATGAGGGGGAAGAACTTAAGTCTAAGAAGAGAGTGAAAGTGCAGAAACAGAGTTCTAAGAGATGAGGGAATAAAGGAGAGGGAAAGGGTGATGGGAGACAGTCATTAACATTTCAGGGAGTCAATAACTTCACACAAAGGGGGCCGGGGATTGGGAATCCAGTGCAAGGAGCTTATACACTTAGGCATGGATTAACTTTGGGCATGTACAGCAATAGGAAGTGCTGACATGCCTGTAAATCAACTAGAACACACAACATATAAGAGAAATGTGGAGGTTATGATCCTAAGAGGATCAAGTTTGGGTCATGCACAGCAATTTCCAATGTTGTCATGCCCCAAATCAACCATAAGTATTAAACATATTGGGGTAGGGATTTAGAATTCACAGGTCATGATACACTGATTCAGAACAGGAGAAAGGAAATTACATCATGCTAAATAATGGTACTGGGCTAAATACAAACAGTAGGAAAAAAAGAATGCAAGAAATAGTAAATAAGCATATTGTTGTTGGTGCAGAAAACTTAATTAGAACATACCAGTAAGAAATGCAAATGCAGAAAATAAGCAAGTTTCCCCACAGCCTAGCCTTGGCTTTCAGCCGGCTAGGTAAGGTAGCAATATAGTAGTAATAGAGAAAAGAGAGATTTGGTAGAGTGTGTGTTTGAACTCAAGTGTTTATGTCTTGTGTTCGTGTTTTTTAAAAAAAAAAGTACATGGGGGTTTGATACAGGTCTCTGATGACCTCGGAAGCCATAGATTTGGGAGGTATTAGGGTTGGGTTAGGTGGCGGCAGCTAGGGTTCATGAGGGATTGCAGAGATATTTGAGAGGTAATGGGATTCAAGGGCAGCGTTTGGTGTGAAATGAGGTGGGGTAAGGGGTCGTTAAAGGTTAAAATGGACAGGGCCGATATTCGCCGTTGATATAAATGATCAACGGCCAGGATGAAAGGGTTAGGTAGGGAAGCCGGGTTGGGTTATTTAGATTGGGTCGGGGTCAGGTTGAAATTGAAATTGGGTTGGGAAATTGGGGGCCTGTTTTGGGTTACAATTGAAACTCAATTTGGGCTATAATTGCAATAGCCACTTTTCCCTTTTAGTTTTACAAAAATTAATAAATTAATTCCTGGAAATAAATTGAAGGTACTAAAATGATTTGTAATACATAATTATCCATTTAAAAATACTGAACTTAATATTTTATAAATATAAACGCAATTAAATCTAAAAGAGGCTAATATTGCAATTATATGCAATTTAGCTTTAAAAGTACTAAATAAATTTGTAAAAATATGCAAAACTTATCTTGGCTATATTTTAGTATAAATATGATAATCCAATAAATGAATCACCAATATTGATAACTTTGGAAATTATTATTGGGTTTTTTATGAATAAAACAGAGAAATAAATTGGTTAAAAATTCTTTAAAATTAAGAAAATTAATAAAACATTGGGACATACTTATATATGCTATTGTGAAAGTATTTTGCATATAAAAAATATATATGGAAAAATTGGATATCAACATGTAGCCTCTGGGGATAAATACAGACATCTCCGTACCGATCCCTCAGACTCTACTAAGCTTGTTCGTGAATTGTGAAACCTGAGTAACCTAGAGCTCTGATACCAACTTGTCACGACCCGTATATTTCACCCCTCGAGAGTTGTGATGGCGCCTACTCGTGAAAGCTAGGCAAGTCGGGTGTTATAACTTCATTACCCTTTTTATTAAGCCCTTTTAAACAATTCAATATAATAGGTGATCAAACAGCGGAATAAATTAAATAACCAGAAACACGGAAGACGAAAACTTGATAGTTTAACCAAACACTATTACATGAATCCGAAATACAACACTGCTCAGAATTTGGTATCACAAAGTCACGGACTATCTACGAATACTACAAATAGAGGTTTGAATGATAAGTGCAAAGTTGTCTCTGAACTACATAAAAGAAACAAAATGGAAAGATAGAAGGAGATGCCAACGCCTGCAGGACTACCTCGGGTCGCATGTTGGGCTGAAGGCAGCAACCTCACTGTGGTCTAAAAGCTGCAGCACCGGGATCTGCACACAGTGCAGAGTGTAGTATCAGCACAACCGACCACATGTGCTGGTAAGTTCCTAGCCTAACCTTGGCGAAGTAGTGACGAGGCTAGGACTAGACTACCAAATAAACCTGTACAGTTAAATTATATACAGCAAAAAATAAAAGCAGATATTTACAGTTAAAGATGGGCGGGGGAAAACATGCTACGGGGAGTATCAGATAACAATAGAATACCACAGAGGAATGTAAAGAAACCAAAATTCAATTTCCAACAAGAATAAGAAAAACAAACACAGTATTCACTTTCATTTCTTTCTTGTTGCAGGCTTGCAATCCGGTCCCCAAATCATATAATATTGTGGTGGCATGCCACCCGATCCCATTTCATATACTACCGTAGAGGCTTGCCACCCGCTCCCATTTCATATATTACCGTGGCGGCGTGTCACCTGCTCCTATTTCATATATTACCATGGCGGCGTGCCACTCGATCCCATTTCATATATTACCGTGCGATATGCCACCCGCTCCCATTTCATATATTACCGTGGTGGCGTGCCACCCGCTCCCATTTCATATATTACTATGGCGGCGTACCACCCACTCCCATTTTATATATTACCGTGGCGGCGTGCCACCCGATCCCATATACAATACAACATCAATCATAAAGGAATCCTGGCAAGGGAACAAGAGTATAACAACAACATCCCAGCAAGGGAGACAATTTCATAAACAATAACATCCTGGAAAGGGAGATAATATCATAAATAATAACATCCCGGCAAGGGAGACAATAATAAAAATCATCATATTAAGCATGAATAAATCACAACGAATTCACAACAATTACAATACGAGACTCACGGGCATGCTTGACACCAACGTATAGATACTCGTCACCATGCCTATACGTCGTACTCTACAATTAACACATAGCAAATAGGATACAACCGCTAATCCCTCAAGCTAAAGTTAGACCAAACACTTACTTCGATGTCACAAACACAATTCAAGCCTCAACTACCGCTTTACCTCTTGTATCCACCACCAATTCGCTTGTATATAGCCACAATTACTTAACAATATCAATAAATGTTATATGAATCAATTCTAATGCATGAAAATAGGTTTTCCAATGATTTCCCCAAAATGTCAAAAATCGACCCCGGGCCCACATGGTCAAACCCGAGATTCGAACCAAAACCCGATTACCCATTCACCCACAAACTCAAATATATAATTTGTTTTGAAATCGGACCTCAAATCGAGGTCCAAATCCCCAAAATTCAAAAAACCTAAGTTCTACCCAAAACACTTAATTTACCCCATGAAAACCCTTGATTTAGAGTTGAAATCATGTGAAAAGATGTTATAGATTAAAGAAAACGAGTTAGAAATGACTTACAATCGATTTGGAAGAGTAGTTGTCTTTGAAAAATCGCCCAAAGGTGTTTTAGGTTTGAGAGAGTTTGAAAAATGAGAAATTTTCGGCTAAGTTATGATTTAGCAAGTTGCAGTTGTCGCAATTGCGACCAGGGTTCGCAATTGCGAACCCCTTCAAAATCTGTTAACTTCGCAAATGCAAAGATTATGTCGCATTTGCCACCCTGGAGGAATCCGGTCACCTTCGTATTTTCGAGGGACCCATCACATTTGCGATATCGCATTTGCGGTAAATGGGTCGCATTTGCGACCAAGGCCTACCCAGACTTGGTTCACATTTGCGACGCCTGGATCGCAATTACCAAGCCTAAGAACTTCGCAATTGCGAAACCTGATCTCGTATTTGCAAGATTAGAGGCCTGGGCAAAAATACCAGATACCAGCACTTGATCCTAAGTCCAATTTCACTCTGTGGCCTATCCGAAACTCACCCGAGCCCTCGGGGCTCCAAACCAAACATGCACACTAACCTAAAAATATCATACGGACCCGCTCGTGCAATCAAATTAACAAAATAACATCAACAACTATGAGTTAAACCCCAAATTCATGAAATCATTCAAGAACACCAAAATTTCCAATTTTTTAACTTTAAGTCCGTTTTATACCAAACCAATTCCGATCTTTACCAAATTTTACAGATTCAACGTAATTATTATTTCAAACTTGTACCAGGCTCCGGAACCAAAATATGGGCCCGATACCATCAATTTCAAACATCTTTCATTTCCAAAAACTCTTATATATTTCAGAAAATAATTTTCTTTAAAAATTCATTTCTCGGGCTTGGGACCTCGGAATTCGATTCCGGGCATATGCCCAAGTCCCAAATTTTACTACGGACCCTACGAGACCGTCGGATCATGGTCCGGGTCCGTTTACCAAGAATGTTGACCAAAGTCAACTTTATTCAATTTTAAAAGCAAATTTCCTAATTTCACTTAGTTTTCACATAAAAGCTTTTCAGAAATGTGCCCGGACTGCGCACGCAAATCGAGGTGACACAAAAAGAGGTTTTTAAGGCCTCAAAACATAGAATTTATTTTCAAAACAAGTGATGACTTTTTGGGTCACCACATTAAAGTATATATAGATATGGTATACAATATATATAATATAGTTGCATACATAAGCATTCTATGCACAAGAATTTAATTGCCTATTAGTTAAACCATCAAGATTCCATTCATATATTTCGGAACCACTGTAAGACGTATTAGTCTGATTCCAATCACGTTCCTCTATCAAAACATCTTGAGGAGTAGGACGGGGATAATAGTAAGTTTGCATTCTGGGTTTTTCAGCATACTTACTATTTGGTTTAATTAAACCCTTGAGTTTATTAAACACTGACCAAGTTTCATTTTTATAATTAGAAATAGTTTCAATTTTATCAGCAAAATTTTTCGATAAATTAATTGGTTTAATATTTAAACCAGAAATCTTTTTATCAAGAAGTTCTTCTAAATCATCAAAAAATTTAAATTTTAAATCCTGAATCTCAGGAGGTCTTTGAACATGAGTAAGAACAGTTTGAACATTTGATTTGCTTCCTTAAGTAGAGGAAATATCAATTGTCTTTTTGTTAGTACTCATTTCTTTTATCAAAACTGTCAATTTATCAAGTTTTTTGTCAAGAGAACTGATATGTTCACCCAAAATTTTTACATATAATCCCATATAATTATTTTGAGAAATCAATTTATTAATTTCTGCGATGTTGACTGCTGCAATATTTTCATCAATAAATTTTTGGAAGGCAGAAAACGTGATACAAGTATTATTAGGTAAAATAAAAGGTGCTTGAGGAGGGTATGTAGCTTTAACAATATTACCACTCCCATCTTTATAAGATCTTTCTAAAATCTTTATATAAAGAGGTAAATAAGTTGCTATAAACCAAGGAACAAAATACATAATTTGATTATGAAAAGCACAAATTTCATAAAACTCTTGAGAAATATTATTTAAATCATCTTTACTATAAGTTTCGAAAACCCCATGTTTTAAACTGGTTCCATTTATCACTAAATAATTCTTTTTGAATATACTTTCTTGCCCGCGACCCTGGGCTAAATCAATTTGGTGTGGAATTATTAAACCTCATTAGGGTCGAAATCTATTTTGGATACAAAAGGAATATCCTTATCAGAAACATTATCATTATCCTGAACAATATTTGTTTGAGGGTTAACTTTAACCCTTTCAACCGGCTTACCACTAATTTTTGTAGAAATAGTGTTTAAGGAGGCTGTACGATTTTGAGTTGGTCCATAGATTGGTTCAACAGGAGAAATATGTTGAATAACAGGTAAGAGTCTATGATTAAAAAATGAATGTATATTATAAATAGTAGACTTATCATCAAATTGAATACAAATCCTACCATACGGATTTTGAGTAACATGCAAAATTCACTATTTGACAAGTTGTTAGTGATCTGACTTGGGGATATAACCGAATTTAAAGTCCAAGTAGTTGGGAAATTAATTTCTTCCCGCTTAATAGGTCTCTTTGTGGTGACCTTAGACTTTGCAAAATTGGTTTCCACCAGTATAGTCTGATCCGATGTAACGACCCGATCTGTCATTTTAAGAATTAGCGTCTCGTTCAATGGCTTAAGACCTCGAGGAGATTCATAATACGCATTATGGCCCACATGTATAGTCAAGTTTGATTTTTCGTAAGATTCGGAGTTAAATTTAAAGAAAATCAAAATCTTATTTTTTAGCGCAAATGGAAAGAGTTGACTTTTGAGAAAAAGACCCCAAATTAGAATTTTAATAACGTCAATAGCTTTGTATGGTGATTTCGGACTTAGACGTGTGTCCGAATTTGGATTTGGAAGTCCACAGGACAATTCGGCGCATTTTGGTGAAATAAGAAAGTTGGCGTGTCCTAATTATATTATTTTATATGTGGAAGAGGTCTATTACCATTATGAATACCAATTAGATATGATAGCAAGTGTACGAGGCGTACTATAAGATATATGGCCTCTAAGGAAAGTCCTAAATCTAAGCCAAGTTGGAAAAACTCATAATATACTAAAGTTGCAAATAAGTACGCGCAAAACCTCATTTTTTGACGAGCATATCTACATGTATATAAAATTTATGTGATGCACAACCTATCAAATTAAATATCTTTGGGTCTAGTTTCCAATGCATCAAACCGTTCATCATTTGGAGGTGTATACAGAGAGTTATGATCATTTTACCGGACATGTATCATAAGCGCGACCACGCCGATTCGAAAGTTTTCTGCCAGTGAGTGTGGCGGGAGCGCAGCAGGAGCGCGTCAAGGCACGTAAAATCCCTGTAATACCCCTAGGAAGTGTAACACCGAAGGGGTCCGAAATTTCTTCCATTTTTGGTCATTCAAGCTCAGATTTGGGCGATTTCAAAAGGGGTTTTCACGATTTCGACTTGGGTAAGTGTTATATATCCGGAAGTGATTACATTTCATAAATCTATATCAATATTCATTGTTTATTTCAGATTTGGATGAAAGAAATTGTAGCTTTTGTAAAACTTTCCAAAAATGAAAATTTAGGATTTGAAGGTCCATTTGACATCGGAATTTGATAATTTTTGTATGGTTGAACTCGTATCGGGATGGGTTGTCAGATTTTATGAGTTTCTTCGGATTTCGAAATGTGGGCCCCATGGGCTATTTTGAGCTAAATTTCGGATTTTAATTCGGAAAATATGTAAATTCAGATGGAATTAGTTCCTACAAGTCGTGCTGAGTATTTTGAATTGTTTATGACTAGATTTGAGAATTTCGGGCACGAATTCGCGAGGCAAGGGCTTGTTGGAATCTTGAATTGGTTGCAAAGCGAGGTAAGTATCTTGCCTAACCTTGTGTGGGGGACTTCCCCTTAGGAATTGAGTCTTCTATGCTAATTGTAGTCCATGCATGCGAGGTGACGAGTGTGTGCTCGGACTTATTTATGGGAAATTGCCTCTAGGGTTCTTAGGTCCTTATGTGGAAAGTATCCTGTTATGATTGGGTTTCCTAGTTGCTTAAATTGCCTCCATATTCTCCATATGACGTTGTTAGTTTTCCTCTAATTCTTACGCGTTACATTGACCCTAAATTGCCTTAATTGAAGTGATTGCCTTCCTTATTGTTTTGATACTTCTTGGTTGTGAGTTCCTCTATGACTTCGTGCAAATAGGTTACATGTCCAATTGTTGTGGTTGCCGGTGTAATTATCACGTGCTTATTATGTCTTGTTGTGTAGTTGAGGTTTCACTGTGAAGTTAATTGTTGGTACAAGTTTGGTTATAGTTGATTCCCTTGTCGGGACATATTTAATTCTTACTGTTTGTTCCCTTGCCGGGATGTGTTTATTCTTGTTGTTGACTCCCTTGCCGGGATATTGCTGTTTCCTTATTATTCCCTTGATGGAATTCTTTCGTGATTGGTGTTGATTTGTATATTGGGTTTGGGTTGCACGCCGCAACAATATTATATGGATCGAGTTGCACGCCGCAACAATATTATATAGATCGGGTTGCACGCTGCAACAATATTATATGGATCGGGTTGCACGCCGCAACAATATTATACGGATCGGGCACGTCGCAACAATATTATATGGATCGGGTTGCACGCTGCAACAATATTATATGGATCGGATTGCACATCGCAACAATATTATATGGATCGGGTTGCACGCCGCAACAATATTATATGCTTTGGATCGGGTTGCACGCCGCAACAGTAATATGTGATTGGGATCGGGTTGCATGACGCAACAAGAAAGAATAAAAATGAATATTGAATCTTATGGTGAGAACCAGAGTAAAAGCACGAAGGGTGATGCCGTGCACTTTCTGCTGCTGTGTGTATTTGTTGTTATCAATTCAAACGTTTAAACTGTTTAATCCTTTTATTGTTGTGATCCTTTGTGTTAGAACCCACAATGTTTCAATACCTCATTGTATTTATATATATTTATTTATACGTTCCAATACTTCAAACTTCAATAATTGTTACATCCTTAATTCAATTAGTCTCTCAATTATATCCCCTTAAACCGGCTGAGGGTGTATTTTTCTTAAAAAGGAATTTCTACTAAGTTTTAATTTATCAACTCCCCTGTTAAAGGTAATAATTCTTCCGATGTTGTATTTTAAATTGAAAGGGGTACTTTCTTACTCGAATTATTTCTAAAAATAACTTCATCTTTTCTCGCCGATTTTCCAAACTTATTTAGAAACTGAAATTTAATTTATATATATCATGTAAATAGGACTTCTCGAACATCTTAAGTGCATATGTAAGGACATTTTTTATTGTATATCATGTGGATTTTGTTGTTAAGAGTGGGATGGAAAATATGTGGGCACGAGGTGCCATATGTGCTGAAAGTTCAAAAGTTGAGATTATGATATGAGAAATCGAGGATTGAAATGGTCGGGATGGTGTATTAAACATGATGTGATTGATTGAGTTGACATTGTTTTCTTTAATTGGATACATTCTTACTTTTCTCCGTCTCTATTACGTCAGTGTTGAATTGCTTGGGTTATCTGATTTACTTGGTTTCTGTTTGATACTATCCGTGTTCTCCCTTTATTGATTATACTGTTTGTACTTGGATTTTCTCTCCGCAGTTGATATTACTTCGTTATCTTTATCTTGATGTTTTATTATCATATCATGTTCATTTCATTTGACCAGTAGGTGTCCTGACTGTTCCTCGTCACTACCCCACCGAGGTTAGTCTTGATACTTACTGGGTACCACCGTGGTGTGCTCAAACTACACTTCTGCATATTTTTGTGTACAGATCCAGGTGGATTGATAGTAGTTGTGCGGGTCGTCGCGGTGGAGACTCAAGGTAAACCTGCTACAGCTTTCGCAGGTCTTAAAGTCACCTTCATTTGTATTTACTTCCATTTTCCTATGTTTCGGGGCAGTGATGTATTATTTTGTGAAATTACTCTTAGATAGTCTTGTGACTTGTACCACCGGTTTTGGGAATTTTGATTTATTCAGAGTTGGTTAATTTAAAGTTAGCAAGCATCAATGTTATTTCAGTTTATGTTAGGTTTACCTAGTTTAGATACTAGGTGCCATCACGACTCCTTCGGAGGGATTTTTGGGTCGTGACATCCGATGTATCATATAATTTACATCGAGGATTTAACGTGGATAATAATTTAAAATAAATTCTGTAAGATATACCTATAAGTTCAGAACCAGGTGCATAATTATAACCATGCGTGTTCACATTTAACGTCAATGCATCGAGTACATTAACATTAGAAAGAGATAATTGCAGATTGGGTTGAGTATTAAAATATACTGGACCATAGGCCACAGTAGATTCAATCGAACCCATCAGAGACTGTTGGAAATTCAAATTTCTAGTATCTCTAAGAGCTGCTAAAAATATCTCTGGTAACCCTTTAAGGGTTAATGGTTTGAAAGCAATTTGAACCATACCAATATGCAGATAATTATAATGATTTTTATACAAATCAATATCATGTTTATTTAATAAACGAATAGTCTGTTCAGACGAATTTAAGTCTAAAGACTGTTCAGTTGTCTTTATCAATTGTTTTGAAGAAAGTTTATCAAACCAACCATAATCATAAATGGTTTTAATAGAAACTTTAGGTATTGTCCACTTGTTTAACAAATCGAGATTTTGAGGTATATCTACCTCTTCAAGTCTAGTACTTTTAGTACTTATTTCTCCCAAATTCATTTCAAAAGCTTCATATCTATGTTGAATAGTACAAATCTATTTCATATTTATCCTAAAAGTCCTAGGCTCTGATACCATTTACAAGATCAAATAGGCGGGCGATAGTCCGCACGGCCATCCAGATCTAGCTGTTTAGTACCCTTTAAAGATTGGCGGTAGTCCGCACGACCAGTAAAAAATCGAAATATATAGGATTTTAATATAGCTTTAATGACTGTATGGAAGAATCTTCTTTTACCCCAAGCAAGGGGCTTGTCTAAATCTAATGCATACTTTTATTGAGCCCATGTGTCTAGCAGTTCTAACTGGAAAAGAAAATGTCCTTTTAACAACTTCAGTGGGCTTTAGTGTCACAGCTGGCTAGACAGAGCCACTAAGGCAAAGCCAATAAGAGTAGTACTAGATTCGAATGTACCACCATCTTAGAACCAAGCCAAGAAACTATATTAAAATTCTTTTATATTTTGATAGAGTCTGGATCTTTCATGATTAATATAAAAGAGAAGTTAGACATTCAACATAGATATGAATATGTTTAGTCGGACATAGTCGTGGCTGGAGAGAAATGAAATAATAAATAAAATAAAATAAATACCTCTTAAGGCCGTGACGCAAGGCCTGAAGATGTTGAACTAGAAACCTTTATTTACTTCAAGTGAGTAATTACAATTGTGAGAGAGATTTACAGTAGAGAGAGATAAATTGAAGAGAGAGAGGGGGTTTCTTCCGCTTCCTCTCCAAATGAGAGAAGGCTTCTACTTATAGAAAAATAAAAACTATAAAAAATCTCTGTACAGTAAAGTGGGTCCCTTATGTGGGTCCCTTACACAGTATATTTACTGTGTATATAGTGTATCGGCTGTTTTAAACAGTGCATCTACTGTGTATATAGTGTATCTGTTGTGTTAAACAGTGTATCTACTGTTGTAGTGGGGTCTTTAGTAGCTTTTTTCGTTGATCACAACCCTCTTTCATCTAATCTTTTCATCTGTTGGAGGAAATCTTCCACCTTGTCTATGGCTTTACCAGATAATATTTCTTCTGGTTGCATAGGCTGGGAATCATCTTCCGCGATATCCTCGCCGCTTGTTTCACTTCCCATTGAAGTGTCACATCTCTCATATTGATTTAGAGACTGAAGTAAATTTCTTTTTACTTCTTCTAAATATTGATTTATCAATTCATTTTTGTCTCCTTCTTGCACTAAGATCCTTCTAGTAATGTGTCTGACCGAGTTATCATCAATCATCTTCTTCTGAGAACTAGTTGAATATTTTTGGATTTTTATTTTAATGGAATCCAAGAGTTCTTGCCCATATAATACTTTAGTTTTGGGATCTTTCTTCGTCAACTTGTCCCAAAAATTATTGTAAAATACCCTGTATAAGCATGGAATTTGTTCTTCGGTAAATCCCAGTTCTAGAGTCCATTTATGAATCCATGGGATAGAGAATTCAATAAAAAAAAAGTATACTTGGTCAATCCTTTCTAGGTGACAGATATGATCAGTGTTGTATAATTTGTTCAAATCTGGTGAAAACTTAGACCATTCTTTGTATAACCCAAGAAAAGGATCAGGCAAAATTTTTATTGTTGGACCATGGTATAACCACCAGTTTAGGAACCAATTAGGAATTGGTTCTGCAAATATCTTTGCACATACCTTTATAAACCAAGTATGTTTATGTCTTTCATTGTTGTAATAAAGCACTTTATAAAAGGCTTGGATATAATCCCAGTACGTAAAGTTCATCAAAGATTTATTAAGGCTTATCTGTCTTTCTTTCATCGTGGAAATTCCCAATCTTCAACAGATATAATCTATTTAATAATAATCTTTGAGAAGTTATAAACATTTTCATTGGTGTTATAACCAGAGAAGTGCTGAAATTTTGTACTGCCTGTACTGGTGAGAATAGTCTCATAATACGAACGGGTTTTATATGACTCACCCGGATAGTATAATCCATTAATCAAATATCTTTAGAATATTTTCCATGGCTCATTTTTTCTCTGAATCTCAGAGTTTTCCAAAAGAAATATCATTTCTTTGTTTGCTAGCTTTTCATAGGACTTGATATCATGAGTGTCCTCTTCTTTAGCAACTGAAGCAAATGTATCACTTTGCTTTTGAGAGGCTAAATACACCTGCAGATGACCGTATAACGGACTATCTTCTAGAATATAGATGAATGGAAGGTGTTGATGTGATGACTCAAAAGGTCATCACCTGTTTTTTTTTAAATGAATTCTGTGTTTCCAGGCCTCAACAACCTCTTTTAGCATTACCTCGATTTGCATGCGTAGTCCGGGCGCGTAGCCGGAAAGCCTAAATGTAAAAATTTGTAAACAATATTAAATTTTGACTATAAAATGAATTAAATTGACTTCTGTCAATATTTTGGGTAAACGGACCGGACTCGGACCCATGATTTGACGGTCCCGGAGGGTCCGTAGGAAAATATGGGACTTGGGCGTATGCCCGGAATCGAATTCCGAGGTCCCAAGCCCGAGAAATAAATTTTTTAAAGAAAATTATTTTCTGAAATTATTTATGAGGTTTGGAAATGAATTCTGATTAAGACTTGATAGTATCGGGCCCGTATTTTGGTTCCGATGCCCTGTACAGGTTCAATATAATTTATATGTGTTTTCGGTAAAGCTTGGTAAGAAACGGAGTCCATTTGATGTGATTCGGACCTTAAATGCAAAATTTGATGTTTAAAGAAGTTTTGAGAAATTTCATTGATTTTGAGGTTTAATCATATGTTCATGATGTTGTTTTGGTGATTTGATTACACGAATAAGTTCGTAGGATATTTTTGAGGTTGTGTGTATGTTTGGTTTGGAGCCCCGAGGGCCCGGGTGAGTTTTGGATAGGCCACAGGGTGTATTTTAGACTTAGAAAAATTGCAGATTTTCAGTTGTACATAGCAGGCTTCGCATTGGCTCGCAAATGCGAGTGGCTTGTCGCAATTGCGAAGGAAGCCCAGGCCAGCTCCATCTCGCCAATGTGTTGCCCCTTCTCCCACCCTATAGTCGCAAATGCGACGCTCCTCTCGCAATTCCCAACTCGCAAATGCGGGAGTCTTTTTTCAATTCCCAAGCTAGCAGAGGTCGGGGTTCGCAAGCATTTCCCATATCTGCAACCTACAACCTTTATACTTAGACAAATTTTTAACCCATTTTCACATCTTTTCAAAACACAAACTCCCTAGGGCCATTTTGCAAGAACAACTCTTCTTCCAAATCGATTGTAAGTTAATTTTAACTCATTTCCTTCAATCATTAACATCTTTTAACATGATTTCAACTCAGAATTAATGATTTTCATAAAGGAAATTGAGTGTTTTGGGTAGAACCTAGGTTTTTCAAAAATTGGGGATTTGGACCTCGATTTGAGGTTAGATTTCAAAACAAATTATATATTTGGGTTCGTGGGGGAATAGGTAATTGGGTTTTGGTTCGAACCTCGAGTTTTGACCATGTGGGCCCGGGGGTGATTTTTGACTTTTTGGGTAAAACTTTGGGAAATTCATTTTCATGCATTCGAATTGATTCATTTAGCGTTTATTGATGTGATTAAGTAACTTATGACTAGATATGAGCGAATTGGTGGTGGAACCAAGGGGTAAAGCTATAATTGAACCGTGAATTGTGTTCGTGGCATCGAGGTAAGTGTTTGGTCTAACCTTAGCTTGAGGGATTAGGAGTCGTGTCTTATTTGCTACGTGTTAATTGTGGAGTACGACGTATAGACATGGTGACGAGTATCTATACGTCGGTGTCAAGCATGCTCGTGGGTCTTGTATTATAATTGTTATGATTCCGTTGTGGTTTATTGTGCCTCACATGTTATTATCATCATTGTTCCCATGCCGGGACGTTTGTTTGATATTATTGTTCCTTTGCCGGGATATTGTTAAAATATCATTGTTCCCTTGTCGGGATATTAGTGAAATATCATTGTTCCCTTGCCGGGATGTTGTTAAAATATTAATGTAGTTGTTATATTGTTCTTGTTCCCTTGCTGGGATTCTTTGTGATTGTTGTTGATTTGTAACATGGGAGAGGGTGGCACACCTGCCACAAGATATATGAAATGGGAGCGGGTGGCACGCCTGCCACAAGATAAATGAAATGAGAGCGGGTGGCACGCCTTCCATGAGACATTTAAAATGAGAGCGGGTGGCACGCCTGCCACAAGATATTTGAAATGGGAGCGGGTGGCACACCCGCCACAAGATATATGAAATGGGAGAGGGTAGCACGCCTGCCACAAGATATTTAAAATGGGAGCGGTTGGCACGCCTGCCATAAGATATGTGAAATGGGATCGGGTTGCACGCCTGCAACGAGATAAATGAATTGGGATCGGGTTGCACGCCTGCAACAAGATGTGGAATGAAAGTGAATTTTGCCTTCGTTTTCCCTTACCCTTGTTAGTAGTTGGATTTTGGTTCCTTTATAATTCTCTTGATATTCTATTATTACCTGTTATTCCCCGAAGCATGTTTTCCCCTCTCCCATCTTTACTTGTTTATTTCTGCTTTACTTTCCGTTGTATTTTATATAACTACCCAGGTTTATTTGGTAGTCTGGTCCTAGCCTCGTCACTACTTCGCCGAGGTTAGGCTAGGAACTTACCAACACATAGGGTCGGTTGTATTGATACTACACTCTGCACTGTGTGCAGATCTCGGAGCAGCTCTTGGACCATAGTTTGGAGGCTACCTTCAGTCCACGCGGAGATCTAAGGTAGACCTGCAGGCGTCCGCAGGCCCTGGCGTCTCCTCTATCTTTTATTTCCTGTTTCATCTTTTTGCTTCAGAAACGGTGTGTCTTTTATTTTCAGACCTTGTATTTAGCAGTCTTAGACCGTCTGTGGTACTGTGACATCAGGTTTTGGGTGATTAAGGCTTAAGCAGTTGTAATAGATACAGACTTCAGATGTTTTATGTTTTTCTTCCGCTTAAATTAAATTTTTGTTGTTTATACGTTATCGCTTTATGTTTGTTAAAAAGAAAGAAATGGATAATGAAGTAATTAGTTTAAGGGTTTGGCTTGCCTAGCTCACATTAGCAGGTGCCATCACGACTCCAGAGGATGGGAAATCCGGGTCGTGACAGTTGACGAAGATTCTCCTTTAATAGGAACCTTTGAGTTAATCAAGCTTCTCTTTCCCATGTGTATTACTGGGGAATTAGATGAGGATCCGTATGACGATCCTTGAGAATATGATCTTCCTGAGGAGGAGGATGATCTTCCTCCTTTTTCCTCTGCCTCTGCCTCTGGCCCACAAAGGGTCCATTTTGCACATATAACAATTCATTTTACTCAGAGAAGTAATAATCTTGCATATCATCCCTAATTTCTTCAGAATAATCATAAATTGAAAATTCATTTTCAACCATACTATCAATGATTCTTTCAATTATGAGACCTTGTAAGTCTTTATTTAACTTAACCACCTTTAAAATAGTGATTAACAATTCTTCATCAAGAAAAGTTATGTAGAAATTCATAATCAATCTAAGTATTCACGGGATAAGAAATCCGGAAGAGAAATATCAATTCCCCTTTTATACAGAATTTCAAAACCAAAAGGTGCTAGTTGAGCCTGCCATCTAGCAAATATTAATTTTGAAGCACCATGTTTAAAATCTTTGTCAAACATATACTTAATAGATTGAGCATCAGTTTTTATCAAGACCTTTTGATTATATAAATCGTCTTGAAATTTCAAAACACATTTAACAATAGTCAACATTTCATTAGCCACAGTAGCATATCTCTTCTGGGCTTCAGTCAATTTTCCCGAGTGAAATCTTATCAGATATTCACAGTTATTGCTGGGATTCACTTATTTCAAAATCCCATCGTAGCCAATGTTGGGTGCATTTGTCTCAATAATTTTTTGCCATACAGGATTAGCAAGAGTTAAGCAAGGTAAAGACTTAACATGTTGCTTAATATTTTTGACTAACATAGTATGATAGTTAGTCCAAGGCTGTTTATAATTCTTTTTCAGCCTGTCGTATAGAGGGGCTAACTCTCGAGATAAACTATTATAGAAAGGAGATATGTAATTTAAACTTCCCAAAAATCTCTATAATTGAGTCTTGTTAGTAATAACATCAGAAAAGTTCGATGCAAAACCAATCGATCTTTGTATAGGAATAATCTTTCCCTGGCAAATATTATGACCTAAAAATCGAACATCAATTTGAAATAAACTCATTTTTTGTTTAGATAACTAAACTATTTTTTATAACAATTTTTTTAAAAATATCAAGATGCTTAATATGCATCTCAAAAGTTTTAGAAAATACTAATATATCATCAATATAAACAATGATAAAATCCAGGTAAGGGTTGAAAATATCATTCATTATTTTCTGAAATTCAGAAGGGCGTTTTTCAAACCAAAGGGCATGACATTCCATTTATATTGACCAAATGGAACATTAAAAGCAGTCCTATAAGTATGCTCTTTAAAAATTTGAATCTGTCAATATCCAGATTTTAAATCAAATTTTGAAAATATATTGGTGAATCTGCCAATATCCAGATTTTAAATCAAATTTTGAAAATATATTGGCATCATATAAATGCAAGATGCTTTTGAGCGGCTAAGTACGCCTGCAGATGACCGTATAACGGACTATCTTCTGGAATATCTTCTAGATGAATGGAAGGTGTTGATGTGATGACTCAAAAGGTCATCACCTATTTTTTTAAATGAATTCTGCATTTCGAGGCCTCAACAACCTCTTTTAGCATTACCTCGATTTGCATGCGTAGTCCGGGCGCGTAGGCGGAAAGTCTAAATGTGAAAATTTGTGAAAAATGTTAAATTTTGACTATAAAATGAATTAAATTAACTTCGGTCAATATTTTGGGTAAACGGACCGGACCCGGACCCATGATTTGACGGTCCCGGAGGGTCCGTAGGAAATATGGGACTTGGGCGTATACTCGGAATCGAATTCCGAGGTCCCAAGCCCTAAAAATAAATTTTTTAAAGAAAATTATTTTCTGAAATTATTTATGAGGTTTGGAAATGAATTCTGATTAAGACTTGATAGTATCGGGCCCGTATTTTGGTTCCGATGCCCGGTACAGGTTCAATATGATTTATACGTGTTGTCGGTAAAGCTTGGTAAGAAACGGAGTCCATTTGATGTGATTCGGACCTTAAATGCAAAATTTAATGTTTAAAGAAGTTTTGAGAAATTTCATTGATTTTGAGGTTTAATCATATGTTCATGATGTTGTTTTGGTGATTTGATTACACGAATAAGTCCGTAGGATATTTTTGAGGTTGTGTGTATGTTTGGTTTGGAGCCCCGAGGGCCCGGGTGAGTTTTGAATAGGCCACAGGGTGTATTTTGGACTTAGAAAAATTACAGATTTTTAGTTGTGCATAGCAGGCTTCGCATTTGCGAAGCCTGGCTCGCAAATGCGAGTGGCTTGTCGCAATTGAGAAGGAAGCCCAGGCCAGCTCCATCTCGCCAATGTGATGCCCCTTCTCCCAGCCTATAGTCACAAATGTGACGCTCCTCTCGCAATTCCCAACTCGCAAATGCGGGAGTCTTTTTTCAATTCCCAAGCTAACAGAGGTCGGGGTTCGCAAGCATTTCCCACATCTGCAACCTGCAACTTTTATACTTAGACAAATTTTTAACCCATTTTCATATCTTTTCAAAACACAAACTCACTAGGGCTATTTTTCAAGAACAACTCTTCTTCCAAATCGATTGTAAGTTAATTTTAACTCATTTCCTTCAATCATTAACATCTTTTAACATGATTTCAACTCATAATTAATGATTTTCATGAAGGAAATTGAGTGTTTTTGGTAGAACCTAGGTTTTTCAAAAATTGGGGATTTGGACCTCGATTTGAGGTTCGATTTCAAAACAAATTATATATTTGGGTTCGTTGGGGAATAGGTTATGGGGTTTTGGTTCGAACCTCGAGTTTTGACCTTCTAGGCCCGGGGGTGATTTTTGACTTTTTGGGTAAAACTTTGGGAAATTCATTTTCATGCATTCGAATTGATTCATTTAGCATTTATTGATGTGATTAAGTAACTTATGACTAGATATGAGCGAATTGGTGGTGGAACCAAGGGGTAAAGCTATAATTAAAACGTGAATTGTGTTCGTGGCATCGAGGTAAGTGTTTGGTCTAACCTTAGCTTGAGGGATTAGGAGTCGTGTCTTATTTGCTACGTGTTAATTGTGGAGTACGACGTATAGACATGGTGACGAGTATCTATACATCGGTGTCAAGCATGCTCGTGGGTCTTGTATTATAATTGTTATGATTCCGTTGTGGTTTATTGTGCCTCACATGTTATTATCATCATTGTTCCCATGCCGGGACGTTTGTTTGATATTATTGTTCCCTTATCGGGATATTATTAAAATATCATTGTTCCCTTGCCGGGATATTAGTGAAATATCATTGTTCCCTTGCCGGGAAGTTGTAATATTGTTCTTGTTCCCTTGCTGGGATTCTTTGTGATTGTTGTTGATTTGTAACATGGGAGAGGGTGGCACGCCTGCCACAAGATATATGAAATGGGAGCAGGTTGCACGCCTGCCACAAGATAAATGAAATGAGAGCGGGTGGCACGCCTTCCATGAGACATTTAAAATGAGAGCGGGTGGCACGCCTGCCACAAGATATTTGAAATGGGAGCGGGTGGCACACCCGCCACAAGATATATGAAATGGGAGAGGGTAGCACGCCTGCCACAAGATATTTAAAATGGGAGCGGGTGGCACGCCTACCACAAGATATGTGAAATGGGATCGGGTTGCACGCCTGCAATGAGATAAATGAATTGGGATCGGGTTGCACGCCTGCAACGAGATGTGGAATGAAAGTGAATTTTGCCTTCGTTTTCCCTTACCCTTGTTAGTAGTTGGATTTTGGTTCCTTTATAATTCTCTTTATATTCTATTATTACCTGTTATTCCCCGAAGCATGTTTTCCCCCTCTCCCATCTTCACTTGTTTATTTCTGCTTTACTTTCCGTTGTATATTATATAACTGCCCAAGTTTATTTGGTAGTCTGGTCCTAGCCTCGTCACTACTTCGCCGAGGTTAGGCTAGGCACTTACCAATACATGGGGTCGGTTGTACTGATACTACACTCTGCACTGTGTGCAGATCCCAGAGCAGCTCTTGGACCATAGTTTGGAGGCTACCTTCAGTCCACGCTGAGATCTAAGGAAGACCTGCAGGCGTCCGCAGGCCCTGGCGTCTCCTCTATCTTTTATTTCCTGTTTCATCTTTTTGCTTCAGAAACAGTGTGTCTTTTATTTTCAGACCTTGTATTTAGCAGTCTTAGACCGTCTGTGGTACTGTGACATCAGGTTTTGGGTGATTAAGGCTTAAGCAATTGTAATAGATACAGACTTCAGATGTTTTATGTTTTTCTTCCGCTTAAATTAAATTTCTGTTGTTTATACGTTAACGCTTTATGTTTGTTAAAAAGAAAGAAATGGATAATGAAGTAATTAGTTTAAGGGTTTGGCTTGCCTAGCTCACATTAGCAGGTGTCATCACGACTCCAGAGGACGGAAAATCCGGATCGTGACAGTTGACGAAAATTCTCCTTTAAGAGGAACCTTTGAGTTAATCAAGCTTCTCTTTCCCATTTGTATTACTGGGGAATTAGATGAGGATCCGTATGACGATCCTTGAGAATATGATCTTCCTGAGGAGGAGGATGATCTTCCTCCTTTTTCCTCTGCCTCTGCCTCTGGCCCACAAAGGGTCCATTTTGCACATATAACAATCCATTTTACTCAGAGAAGTAATAATCTTGCATATCATCCCTAATTTCTTTAGAATAATCATAAATTGAAAATTCATTTTCAACCATACTATCAATGATTCTTTCAATTATGAGACCTTGTAAGTCTTTATTTAACTTAACCACCTTTAAAATAGTGATTAACAATTCTTCATCAAGAAAAGTTGTGTAGAAATTCATAATCAATCTAAGTATTCACGGGATAAGAAATCCGGAAGAGAATTATCAATTCCCATTCTATACAGAATTTCAAAATCAAAAGGCGCTAGTTGAGCCTGCCATCTAGCAAATATTAATTTTGAAGCACCATGTTTAAAATCTTTGTCAAACATATACTTAATAGATTGAGCATTAGTTTTTATCAAAAACTTTTGATTATATAAATCGTCTTGAAATTTCAAAACACATTTAACAATAGTCAACATTTCATGAGCCACAGTAGCATATCTCTTCTGGGCTTCAGTCCATTTTTCCGAGTGAAATCTTATCAGATATTCACATTTATTGTTGGGATTCACTTATTTCAGTCCATTAGCAAGAGTTAAGCAAGGTAAAGACTTAACACGTTGCTTAATATTTTTGACTAACATAGTATGATAATCAGTCCAAGGTTGTTTATAATTCTTTTTCAGCATGTCGTATAGAGGGGCTAACTCTCGAGATAAACTTTTATAGAAAGGAGATATATAATTTAAACTTCCCAAAAAACTCTGTAATTGAGTCTTGTCAGTAATAACATCAAAAAAGTTCGATGCAAAATCAATCGATCTTTGTATAGGAATAATCTTTCCCTGGCAAATATTATGACCTAAAAATCGAACATCAATTTGAAATAAACTCATTTTTTGTTTAGAAATAACTAAACTATTTTTTATAACAATTTTTTTAAAAATATCAAGATGCTTAATATGCATCTCAAAAGTTTTAGAAAATACTAATATATCATCAATATAAACAATGATAAAATCCAGGTAAGGTTTGAAAATATCATTCATTATTTTCTGAAATTTATAAGGGGCGTTTTTCAAACCAAAGGGCATGACATTCTATTTATATTGACCAAATGGAACATTAAAAGCAATCCTATAAGTATGCTCTTTAAAAATTTGAATCTGCCAATATCCAGATTTTAAATCAAATTTTGAAAATACATTGGCGAATCTGCCAATATCCAGATTTTAAATCAAATTTTGAAAATATATTGGCATCTTATAATCTAGATAGCAAATCTCTTTTATTGGGGATAGGATATCTAATCCATTTCAAATATTTATTCAAAGGTTTGTAATTTATAACCAATCTAGGAACGCCACGTTCCTTTTCTGTTGCATTATTCACATAAAACGCAGAGCAAGACCTTGGAGATTTTGAAGGCTTTATCAAACCCTTTTGTGACAAATTATCAATTTTTTGTTTTGCAGAATTCGACCAATTCAGCGTTCATCTGGCAAGGTCGAGATTTAGTAGGAATATCATTCTCGGATAAGTTTTCTTCGTAAGGAAGAGTGACAATATGCCTTTTCCGATTTCAAAAGGCACTAGGATGATCGGCACAAATATCAACAACCATTTGTTCAGCAATCAATTTAATCTTTTGCTGAACTTTAGCAGATTGTAAAGTATCGAATATATTCATACTAAATACTTCTAATTGCAAGGAATCAATATGTCTCTGCTTTATATTAATCAGAGTATTAATATCTCTAGTTATGGGATCTGTAACAAAAGAATAACTTATTCTTTTATCCTGATAAGTAGCAGTAAAACCTTTCGAGTCTATGCTAGTAAAAGGATAAATAGCATTAATAAAAGGAGTTACAAGTATAATTGGAGGGTATAATTGGTTTTTTACCAAAAAGAAGAAGTAAGGAATACACACCTTACTTTGGCAAATATGAGTATTCGGTAGTTTATACTTTATATCTAAAGCATGAGCAGAAGCAGACTTAACCAAATGAGTGAATTTCTGAAAATATTTAGTGGGTATTAGCCCTTCGTGAATGCAACTTACATCAGCTCCACTATTAATCATGGCTATATCGGTTATAGAAAAATTATTATCAATTAAAATAGTACATTTAATGTGCCATTTATGAGCAGTAATAATTTGCATCATACCTAAAAACATGTCAGGTTTTTCATCAATCGGATTTTTACTATTATAGAAATCAGAAATTTCTTTTCCTTTGTCATTTGAAAATTCAGAAATTCCTTTAGTCAAAAAATTAGTTAGAGAATTATTTTTCTCAAATTGAGTAATTTGATAATCACAAATCATTTAATTTTGTTTAAGAGACTTAATAACTTTTTTCAAATTTTCAATTTCGACTTTTAAGTCATCAAAAGAAGCATCTCTGCTTGGCGTATTGGTCTTATGAAGACATTTATTAATTTCACACAAAGAATAAGGCATAGAATATTCAAATTCGTTCTTTTGTTTTTCAAAAGGTTTTGAACTACTAGAACTTGAACTTGCAGCCAAATTAATAATTTTTTCACGAAGTTTTTCATCAGTAACTTCCTTTAAAAGATCTATTACATTATCAGATGTAATAGTTTTCATATTCAAATCTTGAAATTGAGATTGTAATTTATAAAATTCATCATCATCATATGTACAACTATCACCTTTACAAGCACTACAAATATTATTAATATTTTTATCACTATCAGATAAATCAAGTAAATCAACTTCAGCTTCAGAATCAGTCTCAAAATTATAATCAGATTCTGATCCAGAAGTGTATAACAACCTATAAACCTTATCATGTAACTCGTCTTCTAGTTCTAAGGTTTTTAGCTTTTGAAGCTTATAATTTGGAGCTATATGGCCAAATTTCCCGCATTTGTAGCACTTAATGTCAGCAAGATCTCGCTTAGACCTATTCTTCGTAAATCTAGTAGTCCTACGATGGGTTTTTCTAGAATCACGCTCTTCTTTGGATCTATATCTAGATCTCTTTTTCTTATAAGGGCTATCAGGGTTAGGATATTTATGATATCTATTTTTCTTTTTCCTACTCTGGGTGGAAGTTTTGGATAGACCGAACTGGGTACAGAAATCTCCTAATTGAGATATCTCTTTAAGCTTATCTATCTTAAGCTGTCTGGATAATTTTAACTCATTACACAAATTTAATCCTTCTTGTGTACAAACTCCTATTAGTTTGCCATTGGTATAATTCTTATACGAAATTTTACCGTAACTACCCCTTAAAGCTTTTCTTACTCTCTCAGCAAATAAGGAGGGAAGGTCATCTATAAACTTAGCTTTCCAATGTTCATACTTATTTTCGGGTAATTCCATAACCATACTCATAAAGGTATCTTTATACCATCTAAATTCACTAAGGGTCCTACATCTAAGACCATTTAGAAGAGTACGAATAGTCTCATGATGATTGTAAATCTACCATTGAAGTGTTCCAGAATGGTAAGGACAAGGGTATAAACAGCATCTTCTCTATTTTTTACTAGAGTCATGCCTAAGTTATCAACTCCCTCGACTATAGTACAAGGAAGAAAAAATTAGAACACTCTCTCTTCTCTCTACTGGAAATCCCTCTTATAACCAGTTGAAGTAAATAAAGATTTGGGTTCAACATCTTCAGGCTTTGCCACCCGGCCTTTAAAGGTATTTTATTTACCATAGTATTTTAATTACTTCGTTTCTCTCCCCAGCTGTGACTATGTCCGGCTAAAAAGGATTCATATATATGTTGAAGATCTAACTTCTCTTACGTATTAACCCATGAATAATCCAGACTCTTTCAAAATATAAAGAATTTTAATATAGTTTCTTGGATTGGTTCTGAGATGGTGGTACAATCGACTCTAGTACTACTCTTATTGGCTTTGCCTTAGTAGCTCCGTCTAGCCAGCTGTGACACTAAAGCCCGCTGAAATTGTTAAAAGGGTATTCTATTTCACAGTTAGAACCGCTAGACACATGGGCTCAATAAGAGTATATATTAGACCTAGACAGGCCCCTTGCTTTGGTAAAAGGATAGATCCTTCCATACAGTCATTAAATCTATAATAAAATTTTTGTATATTTTGAATATTTACTGGTCGTGCGGACTACCGCCAACCTTTAAAGGTACTAAACAGCTAGATCTGGATGGCCAACTCAACTTTGTGGATGGCCGACCCGATCCTTGTACCAAATAGTATCAGGGCCTAGGAACTTTCAGGGTAAATATTCTAAACTATTCAACATAGATATGAAGCTGTTGGAATGGATCTGGGAGAAACAAGTACTAAAAGTACTAGACTTAAAGAGGTAGATGTACCTCAGAACCTTGATTTGTTAAACAAATGGACGATTCCTAAAGTTTGTATTAAAACCATTTATGATTATGGTTGGTTTGATAAACTTTCTTCAAAACAATTGATAAAAATGACTGAACAGTCTTTGACGTTAAATTCTTCTGAATAGACTATTCATCTGTTAAGCAAACACGATACTGATTTATATAAACATCATTACAATTACCTGCATATTAGCATGGTTCAAATTGCGTTTGTCCTTCTTGGATGCAGCTTACATCTGCTCCACTATCAATCATGGCTATATCAATTATAGAAAAACTATTGTTAATCAAAATAGTACATTTAATGTACCACTTATGGGCAATAACAATTTGCATCATACCTAAAAACATATTAGGTTTTTCATTATCATTGCAATCAAAAATTTCTTTTCCTTTGTCAATAAAAAAATCAGAAATATATGTATATAATATATATATATAGTATACTAGTATAGTATATAATATATATATATATATATATATATATATATATATAAGCTATATAATTTACAAGAAATTGTCTTAGATAAAAAAAAAATTTAAAAAAAAAGCCAGGCCTACTTAGACCCACACATATATATACACATATTAGCCATGTATATAGTGTGTGTGTGTGTATATACACACTATATTAAAAGCACGAAGGCCCTTAGCGAAATGTCGTTCGCCTTTTTTACCCTTTAAAAATATATTTTATACTGGACAAAATAGTCTTTCTAATATTTAGGACTTCTAAATCAACTAAAATTTTATTTATTATATCTTTCCTTATTTGGATTCTGTAGAAAATAATTTTAAAATTAATTAAAATTTTACCTTATATAAATTATTTACTTTAATTATGACACAACTATAACTATATTTTTTCTAATATTTAGGGGGGAGGGGGAATAGAATAGTCGAATTATTGCCATAAATCTACATTCAATTATTGGCCAAAATCACTTAGCTTGAAAATTCACTTTAGCTGTAGTATTCGTTTGGCAAGTTCGTTTAACATACTTGCCGCTGAATCTTTATATATACACACTATATTAAAAGCACGAAGCCTTAGCGAAATGTGGTACTTTTTTTTTACCCCTTACAAATTTCACAACGGCTAAAATTATAATTCAAGTTAATTTCCTAATATTTAAGACTTTAAAAATCAACTAGAATTTTGGTTATTAAATCTTTGCTTATTAAATTAGGTAGGAAATGCTAATATTTGGAACTTTAAAATCTATTAAATTTTTACCTTATATAAATCAAACAATTCATTTATAATATATTTGCTTATTGTATTTAGGCATACAAATTAGGCACACACATATATTTGATAAAGCAAAAGTTCCATACACGTTTCTTCCAAATTAAATATTTAAGCTATTGTATGTACGTGAATTTGTATAATTATTTTCTTAAAAACTTTACTTTTATCATAAAAGTGTAGTCCATGTTTTAACTATCTATAACTTTAATTCATTTTGACCATCTAAAAGTTATGTGTAATATGAAAATTTTAAAGGCCAAAATTTAGAACAATGCGGGAGAAAAATGTATAACATGTATTACAAATGAGTTGCCATTAATTTTTTTCCTTTTTTGTAAATATTCCAAAATAACATCCCCTTGTTATAAAATAAAGACTGTAAAGTAAAGACAAGTATAGAGAGAAACTGATATATTATTCGAATTCAAACTGATGTACATAATGAACTGAAATCTCTTCTATTTATAGAAGAAAGGAAGTTGTTGTGTAAGCTGCTACTATACCAGATATGGATAATCTTCTACTGAGAGCAATGTTTATCCATAACGGAGTACTGAAAGGATAAGCTTATTATACCCGATATGGATAATCTTCTACCGGGGATAATGTTTATCCATAACTGGGTACTGAAAGGATAAGCTTATTATACCCGGTATGGATAATCTTCTACCGGAGATAATATTTATCCATAACTGGGTACTGAAAGGATAAGCTTATTATACCCGGTATGGATAATCTTCTACCGGAGGTAATGTTTATCCATAGTGGGTACTGAAAGGATAAGCTTATTATACCCGGTATGGATAATTTTCTATCGGGGATAATATTTATCCATAACTGGGTACTGAAAGGATAAGCTTATTATATCTGGTATGGATAATCTTCTATCGGGGGGAATGTTTATCCATAACCGGGTATCGAAGTGATAAGCTTCTTCAGGAAGCTTATTTCCAATAGAGTACTTAAATAGATAAACATATTTACGGTGGAGTCCCATATGGATAAGCTTCTTCAGGAAGTTTATTTACAACGGAGTACTAAATGAACATCCATAATATAATATATTTATAACACTCCCCCTTGGATGTTCATTAAAAGATAATGTGCCTCATTGAAACTTTACTATCTATTACAAATAACAAAAATTAAAATATTTACATTTCTACAGATTCACCACCAATTACATGACTTGTTTCTCCTTCTGGGAGTGCAAGGTAATCAGTTACATCCAAATGCATGAAATCTAAATTATCTTCAGAAATAAAATTTGCTTTAGCATTTTTCTCTGTCTTTTTTAGAGAGGCTTGATAAAGCTCAACCAGGTGCTTTGGCGTATAACAGGTACGTGACCAGTGCCCTTTTTCTCTACATCTATTGCATGCATTTTCTGCATTTGGTGCTTGCACCGCTTTATGCTTTTGTTCCTTCCTTTTCCACTGCTAGTGGTGAGGAGTGTTCTTTGGTGCATTATTATTACCATGATTAGAGTTTCTTTCCCGACCACGACCATGACCGCGACTGGGGCCACGACCTTTTCCAGGTTTAGCCTGGTGGAAGTTCGTCTCATTCACTTCAGGGAATGGACAAGAACCAGTAGGTCGGCATTCATGATTTTTCATTAATAGCCCATTATGTTGCTCGGCTATAAGAAGATGTGAGATAAGTTCGGAATACTTTTTAAATCTCATCTCTCGATATTGCTGCTGCAGGAGCATATTCGAGGCATGAAAAGTGGTGAAAGTTTTCTCCAACATATCATGATCAGTAATATTATCACCACATAACTTCAATTGGGAAATAATTTTGAACATAGCAGAATTATACTCACTGATAGATTTAAAATCTTGTAGCTTTAGATGAGTTCAATCATATCGTGCTTGTGGAAGAACGACCATCTTCAGGTGATCATATCTATCTTTAAAATTATTCCACAGTATGACTGGATCTTGGTTTGATGCCTGATTTAATATTCCATTTTCAGGTCTTCATCAAGGTGATGGCGTAGGAATATCATTGTTTTGGCCCGGTCTTGGTTTGATGCTTGATTTTTGTCTTTGATGGTGTCTGCCAGACCAATCGCATCAAGATGAATTTCAACATCAAGTACCCAAGACACATGCTTTTGCCCGATATATCCAGGGATACAAATTCAAGTTTAGAAAGATTTGACAGTAATTAGGAAAAGAAAGTTCTTACCTCAGATACTTTCAAAATATTTGCTCGAGATGGCAGAGTCTCGTGCTGATAACGTATTATAAAATAAAGACTGTAAAGTAAAGACAAGTATAGAGAGAAACTGATATATTATTCGAATTCAAAGTGATGTACATAATGAACTGAAATCTCTTCTATTTATAGAAGAAAGGAAGCTGATGTGTAAGCTGCTATTATACCAGATATGGATAATCTTCTACTGTTTATCCATAACGGAGTACTGAAAGGATAAGCTTATTATACTCGTATGGATAATCTTCTACCGGGGGTAATGTTTATCCATAACTGGGTACTGAAAGGATAATCTTATTATACTTGGTATGGATAATCTTCTACCGGGGATAATATTTATCCATAACTGGGTACTGAAAGGATAAGCTTATTATACCCGGTATGGATAATCTTCTACCGGATGTAATGTTTATCCATAACTGGGTACTGAAAGGATAAGCTTATTATACCCGGTATGGATAATCTTCTCACGGGGGTAATGTTTATCCATAATCGGGTATCGAAGTGATAAGCTTCTTCAGGAAGCTTATTTCCAATAGAGTACTTAAATAGATAAACATATTTACGGTGGAGTCCCATATGGATAAGCTTCTTCAGGAAGTTTATTTACAACGGAGTACTAAATGAACATCCATAATATAATATATTTATAACACCCCTATATTTTTTATACATTAAATTATTTGTTATAAAATATTAATTCAATATTAAGTCATTTTTTGAACTTATATTGTTACTTATTAAATTTTGTAGGAGTTATAGGCCAACCTCATCATTCTTATATCTATAAAACACCAAAAGAGTTAATTTATCAACATATATTTACAAATTTTTATTTTTATTTTTATTTTACAACTCAAACACATCGTTTAATACTACTTATGTGATTTCTTAAAAATAATTTACTTATTGATACAGGGAACACGCGCAAAGCGCATACCCTAGGACTAGTATATATATATAATTTAAAATAAATAGTCAAGGCCTATTTAGGTCCGTTTGGGCCCCATCCACATAGCCCAGGACCATTAATACACGGTCCCGGTCTGGTTACACCCAAAAGTCCATGAAGCCCGGGTTCGTTTAAGCCCGGCCCACGAAGACCGGATCCGTTTGAGGCCAGCCCACGAAGCCCATTTGGGACCGGGCTCGGATGCCAGCCTTACAACAACAACAACAACAACAACGACCAGTATAATCCCACAAATGGGGTCTGGATGCCAGCCTTACAGTAAACTATAAATCTTTAGAAAGCTTTGGCTCATAATCACCCATTTGAGTGGCAAGTGCACCGATAGTTATTCTCAAGGATGCTATTTAAGAATTAGTCAGTATTTATTTTGTCCTGAAACTTTAAACTAAAATTTTTTATTTCAGGACACCGCATGACATTTTTGTCTTGAAAATTTGAACCGAAAAACTAAAATTAAGGACGCAGACTAATTGCTAAATAGCAGCCCTTTAGAGTTGCTACCTGATGTCATTTCTATCCCATTTGAGTAAAGGGCAACCCGATGCACTAAGCCCCCGCTATGCGCAAGGTCCAAGGAAAAGCAAGATCACAAGGGTCTATCATACGTAGTATTACCCTGCAATTCCACAAGAGGTTGTTTCCACAACTCGAACTCGTAACCTCCTGATCATATGATCACCCATTTGATTAAATATGTTAAAAGTCTAGAGAGAGAGAGAGTCATCTAGTGATGCCTACACCAAGTTATGAACATTTTTTTCTAAAATCTCTGTTATGACCTTTTAAACATGTTGAGAATTTAAAATGATTGAGATATATAAAGTGTAATATATACATGTTCCATCCAAAAGTTTGATGCATTACACGTTAACATTTAAGGTGCCATAGTTAAAATAAAACAAAATGAAAGACTAGTTATAAGTTAGCAATGTCCTCATTGCTATAAGGGCAAATCTATCTATAGTTCATCCACACTGAAAAATGGATTACAGTAAAGATCACACCAAAAGCCTCAAACCAGAAGGGCATTAAACATATTAAGTTACAAAATAACTTAGCAACTATACCTAAAGATATAACACTTAAAACATATACCTCCACATAGCTGGTCGATCTCTTGATATAAGTAGAACTCTACATGATAAGTAATCAAAAGAAGGAGAATACAAATCATCAGGTCCAATTGTTTCTCTCAGATTCTGCCCATTGTTCTGATCCAAAATGGAAGATTGCAATGCATCATCCTTATATGAGTCGAAAACAAATAGCCCAAGTCCACAAACTCCCATAACAAAGTTTGAGTTTCCCCAAACTTGTGTTAAAGCCATGTAATGAGAGTGAGCATTTGATTCTGGCAATACATAGCTGCTGCAAAGCCTCTGCTTGCGCAACGAGAACTGCTGGATCTGTGAGGAAACTTGTCTTTTCACTGCAGATTTCACAGTCGTGGAGCCGAGATATAGAGAGTCTCCACGGGAGAAAAGGGATTGAACATTTGCACCAACCTTTGGTATTTTTAGACCTATACCAGAAGGGTGACGGAAATCTAATACATTGATGGAATCAGTAGTGCAAAACACGCCATCATTTCCTTCCACTTCAGAGGAACTAACCCTGCATCCAAATATGTAGCTTTAAACTTTTGATACAGATGAAAAGGATATCGCATTAACTGAACTGAAAATTTGAACTTGGTTACTGTTCTTTAGAATATATAACGGTACTTGACATTGAGAAAACAGCATCCAGAAACTTCTTTGAGCCAATCATGTACACTAGTGCTACAGACCCGTGTGCTTGGTATAAAAGAATCTCCATATCACTACTGCTCCTTCAAGTTTGAAGCTTAGGCCTTAGAGTATACTCCTTGAATGAAATTAAGGGCAACATGACACTTCATAGCTTTTTCTACTAGTCCTTGGGCTAATAACCTGTTTTACTAATTTTTCCCTTGAATTCTAATAGAATCTATGATTCATCTACCATGTAAAGAGCCAAAGGCTAACTTAGTTTTGGAAACTATCAAGTGTTAGCAACATCATACATACATATCTTGGATCTTTTTGTGAGTTACATTCTTTTAAATAGACACAAGAAGGCAGCTCACATCCCCTATTCAACCACCAATCAGCAATACAAAAAAACCTTTTCAATCCCCTTGTGTTTTTATGTAAGAGTGCAAAGAGTCTTGGGTAGCACCTAATTGTAAGAGTGCAAAGAGCCTTGGGTAGCACCTAATTGGCATGGCTGTTGAAGATATATTACAGGTGGATGGATATGTTTACTTGTATCAAGAGAAATTTGATTACGATAGGTTCAGTATAAACAAGGCTTTAGACATTTTAAGCATATGTTCCCGAAGAAGCATGTCCAAGGCATGCAAGAAACTCATGAAAGAAAAGCATAAGAGGATAAAGTAATTTTGTCGAGTTCCAATTATTGTCAGGACATAACCAGGGAAAATTAGGAGAACTAAATCAGTTTTACCTCTGTCGAACTCCTCCACCTAGCTCAGCATCTGTATTATTTATATGAAGTGCAGAAATTTGGCGACCAGAGGATGATACAGAAAGCAGTGGTTGAGGACTCATAGAATTGACATCCCATAAAGAAAGACCCTCTGTCTCAGCTATCACTACTTTCCCTCTGCTTCTCCATTGCAAGGGACTTGAGTAATCCATAGCCAACATTGGTCTCTGTAAATCCCATTTCAGGATCTGCTCTCCATCGCGAATGTCATAAGTTCTGACCATCCTTTGACAACTAGCACCTGATACGATGAGTGGTCCACAAGGTTTGTACCACCATTGCTGATTTTGTGGTGCCATAATTGATGATAGAGTATTTCTCCTATACATTGGGTTATTGGGTAATGAAGCAAGGGGTGCTCTTGCGGTACTAAATCCATCATCGACATGAAAGGCTCGCACATCTCTAGTGTAGAAGTCCCAGGAACAAAAACCTGAATCCATGGAATTTCCAGCAGATGCTGCCACAACATATCTCCCTGAGGAACCATCTACACCAGGAGCACGAATTATCCAACAATCTCTCCACATATTTGATGAGACCCCAACAGGAGGTTTATACTCGGCTTTCTCCTGAAATGATAACAAATGATTATAAGGAAACATGTCATAGGAGCTGAATATATAACTAAAAACTTGGATGCTATAGCCCTTCCAAATTTCATCTAAAACTTAACAGATCAGAACATTATTAAAGCCACATATTAAGACTCATGTGTTAACAGGAGATATTATTATAAAAAGTCATGTGTGGGTTCATTTAACATCCTGATATTTGGAGAGATGGGAAGCTAGACAGATAATACCTCGCAATGCACGATATCATGGAAGGAGCAAGAACTGTCATCGTGCGTGAGGAGAACAGATTCTCCGTCAGAGACAAACCACCCTCCAGTAGAAGTCTTACGGCCAATCTCATTGAGCTCATATGTACAACTATCCTCCGGCTCTTCCTCCATGATCATATCTGGTTTATTCTCTTGATCATCAAAACTTTCAAGTCTCTCATCACTTGCCAGAAGATGTTCAACATTATCTTTTCCTTTGAGCAGTTTCGAAGAGGAATTTTGTTTTTCCAAAGTCACTGCATCATCCACGTCTTGAACATTGGTAATCTGCAAACAAGAATCCTCACACCTAGTAGTAACTTTAGATAGCTCCTTACTAAGAGAAGCCAAGAACTCCACAGCAATAGGGTTCTCATCAATAGGACTGATAGATTTCTTCTCAAGCTTCACTTCACCAGTTGATTCAACAAATTCAAGTTCCTCCCTTTTGGTACAGCCCATTAATGTCTTCAACGATGTCCTCTCTCTTAACAATTTATGGTGTGGGAACAACCTCGCCTCTAATTGCTCTACATTTAATCCCTTCACAAAGCTTTTCCCATCATCCTCAAGTTTTTCTTCCCTTTTTTCACTCAGCAAACCTATTTTGATGTCGCCATCAACTACATTACACATCACCTTCTCAACTCCAGATATATTCTCACCAGCATCCACATTTTCATTTTTACTGCAGCTCAGCAAACCTATTTTTCCATCACCATCAACTACATTACCCATTGCCTTCTCAATCCCGGATATCTTTTCTTGGATATCTGAAATGATCAACTTTGATGAATCAGGATTATTCATATCCAACATCTCCTTAGTCCTCTTAATATCCGTTGCAATCCTCTTCACTTTCCCTTCCAGGAACGCGAGCTTCGCCTTCTCAACTCCAGATATATTCTCACCAGCATCCACATTTTCATTTTTACTGCAGCTCAGCAAACCTATTTTTCCATCACCATCAACTACATTACCCATTGCCTTCTCAATCCCAGATATCTTCTCTTGGATATCTGAAATGATCAACTTTGATGAATCAGGATTATTCATATCCAACATCTCCTTAGTCCTCTTAATATCCGTTGCAATCCTCTTCACTTTCCCTTCTAAGAAGGCAAGCTTCTCGTGCAACTTACTTGGGTACTTATTCACACTCATGCCAACCTTTCCTAGTTCATTTACACATTTCTCTTTCGAAACTCCAGAATAACTATTTGATCTGGTCACCAATCTCGAATCTTTCACAATAGACTCAACAATATTACCACTCTTTTCAACCAAAGATTTCACCTTTAGTTCCTCTAAAACAGGAATTTGCACATTAGACTCAACAATATTCCCACTCTTTTCGACCAAAGATTTCAACTTCACTTCATCTAAAACAGGATATTTCACATTAGGATTAACCACACTTGATTTTACTGAAACTGAGCTGGAGCTAAGCTCTTTTGTATCACAAAATTTAGAAACTTTAACTTCAGATTTCTTGATTTTGTCAGACTTTACATCAAATTTTCCATAAAGTTCACCACTTTTCTCCATTTCTTTCAAAACCCTATTCCCATTTTCACTCACTTTGTCATTCAAAACCCTAGAATTCACTGAAACCTTAGAAACCCTGGATGTTTTCGACAAAGTCTTAGAGAACTCTGATGGACTAGAACTCCTACCTCTCGGCACCGACGACGTTGACCACCTCGCACGTGGCTCGCCAACTTCAACTGCGTTCGCCGTCGCGGATGACGATGCTGCCTTGTCCATTTTCGGCATGGCACGAAGCGTCGGTTTTTGATTAGACGACGCCGTCGCGGCTCGAACCCGAGATGTGGGTCTCGGGTTTTCTTTACCGGCAGACCGCCGGAGACTCTCCCCGCCGGTGGACGTAACGGAACCAGATTTGTTGGAAAGTGGGGTTAGGTTTTTGGTGGATGAAGGAGCGGTGATCTTCACTCCGGCGCCGCCGCGGTCTTTTAGCCGGCGAACTGATGATGTCGTCGACATTTTAATTTCTTTTTTTACTTTTTTGGTTTTTTTAATGTAAGGGAAAATGGGTTTGTGAATGTGTTTATTAAGGTTTTTGGAGAAGAAAAAAGGAAATGATTTTGAGTTATTGGTTAAGGAAAAGGCCAGAGATGAGATGGGTGAAGAATGAGCGGGAATTTGAGATGTTTGGAAAATTTTCAAATTTTTGAGATCCCAAGTTCAAATTTGCGCGTTTGGGTAACTTTTGTCATTTACATTAGAAGCCAAATAAGCTGAAGAAACAATTTTGATGGATGTTGGACACCAGGCAAAATTGTCTTCAAAATGTGACAATTTTCGGACCTCGGATGAACGCGACATATTTTATGCATCAAGTTGCTATTCAGTTGGACACTAGGTAGATATTGTCCTCTTAGGGGTGGTTTGGTATGAAGGATAAGGTGTGATAAGATGTGGGATTAAAATTATACCGTATTTGGTTGGTATAAATTTATCTTAGAATAAATTTATACTATCAATCAAACACGGTATAACTTTAATCCCAAACTTAATCCAGCATATCCCTTTTATCTCACCTTATCCCATCAAAGTTGGGATTATTTATCCCACTTTCCATGTGGTACAAATTAATCTTGAGATTGTAATCGTAAAAATAGCATGGGCTAGCCAGTTTTCGGATTGGTCATTCAAAAATAGTCAGTATTTGCAAAGTCATTGAAAAATAGCCACTATTTTGCTGCAACACGGGAAGTTCCAGCATAATATACTGGAGATCGGTGCACTTGTATATGAAGTTCCAGCATAATATACTGGAGATTGGATCACTTATTATGAACTTCCAGCATATTATGCTGGACTAGTATATTATACTAGAACTCATGTATATTATACTGGAGTTCCAGTATATTATGCTGGAGTTTTTTCCGTATTTTGAACAGTGTTTTCGTTCAGATTTATCTTTATATGAAAAGTGACTAAATTTCGATTACTTTTGAAACTGTAGCTATTTTTGAATGATCACTTATAAATCTGGCTAATTTTGAATTTCTCCCATTATAATCCCGATATAATTTAGTTCGCGTAACGACCCGTTTATTATATAGGTATTCCATTTGATAAGTAATATGTGTTTTAATGTTTTTTGTACACCCCTTATAAAATATTTAGTAACTTAGTCATATAAATATTTATTGAAACTATCATTATCTTTCCTTTAAATGCTTCGCTTAATTAATACTTCATCAATTATGCATATGAGTAAATTTAGAGAAAAAGAGGTAATATTACTTTCAAAAACGTCAAATGTTTTAAAATAAAATATGGGATAGAATGAAATAATGAACAATTCAGGACTTTTGAATGATTGGGAAATACGAAAATGGAATTCGTTGTTGATTGTTAAAATCAGGAATTTTTCTATTTGAAGCCAAAATTTCTGGAGGATAATTAGGAGATTAATTTTTAATTCAAGCAAATATTGTTAGTGAGGGATTGTAAAATAATTGACGATTAGTTAGGTTAAACATAATCCAATTATGTTCAACTGCGAATTAGTGCAAAGATCTGTTAGTATACGTAGATTTCTACTTTCCTTATGTAACCTTTTTCCTTGCAAAAAGAACCACCAGCATTTGTGCTAAAGTTGAAATGGCATTTCATGCTTGATACTGTTTGACTCAAAAGATATCGAAACTTTTTTTAACAAATTAATCAAAGAAGATGAAGGGGTAAATCTTAGTCAGACATAATTAATTCCAGATCAAAGAGCTAGTAGTGTGGATCGCATATAAGATAAAAGAAATGTAAATGATCTTATTGAAATCCAATAGTGTGTCTCTCATCGATCGATGGGGAGATAGCTTTATATCTTCTATAGATTACTTCTTTCCTATCTAGGATGCAAGAAGAGAGTTTGGAGGAGAGAAAGGAGGGAGCAGCCCCTTTCATCGAAGGTTCTTCCTTACTATATATAGTCGAGTCACCCTTATCCCTTGCTTGGGCCGACGCCTTCTTGCCTTCAATATGTTTCGGTCGTGACAGTCAGATTTTGACCAATACAGTTAGTCCCCCCGTCTGTCCGCGGGGTCGTCCCATGTCGGGCTCGGCAAACGGATCATGATTGCTACGAATTCGAGCGAAATCTTACCTCTGTCATTTCATTCCTTAGTTACATTCCTTGGGTTTTTTGGGGGGCGTTCTTTCGATACCCATGGACCGTTGCGGCAGTTTCGGAATTGAAACGTCGTTTGGTACCAAATCGCTATTTCGTGGTTACCGCCATTATGACATACGTTCCTGGGGAAGTAAAATGTTTCGTGCCCCATCAGACTCGATTGACGACTCTTGGGTTTTATGCTCGGGGAATTTGTGTCTCTTATAAATAGAGGGAGTTTATCATTCGATTGACACATTTCTTTACCTTTTACTCGAGAGAATTTTGCATATGTACCTTCTTTCTGACCCTCCAAGTTTTTGTTTACCCTTAATTAACTAAAAATCTCCGTCCTTTCTTTCTGTTGTCTTTCTGTCACCTCATCTAGGCAAAATGACTGGTGATTCCTCTCGCACCGATCTTCCTATCACAGTTCCGGCTACGGAAAGTGCTGCTCAAGCCACCGAAGGGGTAGATGTGGTGGAAGATGAGGAGGTCTCGTCGGTGGTTGAGATCCTGCCTCGCCCTGGGAGAGAGTTGACTCACTTCAGTACTCGCGTCGGGGTGGAACCGGAACCTATCCACTCCATTATGAGAGAAAGGGACATTGCAGAGTTTAAAGAAAGGTGGGGAATCCCCAATTACGTTGAAATGCAGTCGGCGGTGGGGAACGACATAGTTCACTTCGACTGCCCCGGGTACTGTGTGTTCTACGCCTACCCTTTTCTTATTGGGTATAAGCTTCCTCTTCCTTTGTTGGTGGTGGATTTTTGCCGTTTTTACGAGGTATGCCTCGCCCAACTTTCGTCGTATTTGTACAAGTTATTCCTTATGCTGCTTAAGTTCGCGGAACTCGCCGGTCGTGAGGTCACTTTGAGCCATATGCTTAGCATCTCCACCCCTCAACTTATTTGCGGTACGATGATTCATATGCGCCCTCGGGGGTCGAAGAGTCTGATGGTGAAGATGGACGACAAGACTAACCGTCGTTTCTACGAGAACTACTTTTACATGCGGACTGAGCACATTGTGGCGGACCCAACGGGATTCCCTAAGATGTGGAACTTTGCGCGTAAGTTTTTGTATTTTTAGTCGGTGAGATGCCCGACCGTTTTCTGTTACGGTACTAAACTTTATCATGTCTTTGCAGCTAAGAGATTGCCCCATCCGCCTGTCGAAGGTATTCGCGAATGGGTGAGTGTCATCCTTCCCCATACAGTGGGGGTTCGCATATTGTCGACCTTTTATGAAAGGTTTGGACGTAGGCCTTTTACAGGTGAGATGAAGTTTTTGTTTGCTATTCTTCCTCTCTTTTTACTTAGCTCCTATGTGTCGTTTGTCGATGTTAGGGAGAGTGCGGAGAGCAAGGTCCCCTCCGTTAGCTTTTCGTCAGCCGGCCTCATCTACTCACTTTGTCGCGGTACCCATCGTCCGACCTTCGTCGAGGGCTACTTCAGTTGAGTCGGCAGCCTTGGCTACTCTTGTGAGGGCCACTTCTCAGGCCGAAGTCCCGACCCGTATTGCTCGCCCGACAGGTGAATCTTCGTCTACTCAGGAAGAGGAGTGGCCGTCAAAGAGACAGCAAGTGGAGTTTGAGACTGCGCCCCCAATAGTGATTTATCTAGACGACTCTCCTATGACGGGATCTGGAGAGGGGGTTGTCGTGGCTCCCCCCATAGGGACGGAATCAGCTGTTGCCTTGGCTCAATCAGAGATTCCCGCCATTGTCGGTAGTCAGCAACCTGTCATGGCGGAAAATCAGACTTCTGGGGCCGCTGTTATAGTTTCCGATGTACCCTCATCCTCTGCAGTTAGTTGTGCTTCCTCTTCGGCTGCCGAAAGAGGGAAAGGCATAGTGGTCGACGATTACAAATCCGAATTTGACCTCGACCCTGATGATGTCATGATGTTTGAGGAGGGCCTTACTCACTGGGTGGTTCGTGCGAGAGGCTCGGCTTGTATTCTTGAGATCCCTTCGGATACCAATCTTTTGAGGGACACGGAGGATCTGGTAAGCCGAGAATGCGGCCCTTCGGTCTGTTCCTGATGTCGATTTGATGGATGAGGTGGCCGTTATGGGCTTAAGGGTATTTTATGCTTACTTTCGCTTTTCCCTCGCCTTTCTTGATGATACCATTCTAACCCGTATTTATATTTTTCAGACGTATATGGTGGAAGTGGAAAGCATTCGTAGGGCCAACATTCGGGCCAAGATTTTCTTGAAGATGTTGGAGAAATATCGTCGCTACCGCAACAAGTGCCACGAGATGCATGAGCGGCTGAAGGTAAACCCCAGCAGTCGGGCTCTTGGTGAGGAGTTGGAGAAAAATGACCAGGAGTTGATGCAAGCTATATGCAGCAGGAGTGTGCTTGAGGAGCAACTTCGAATGAAGGACGAGGAGCTCAATGTGGGCAAGGGAGTCACCATGGAATGCGAACATCTGCAGGAGAGATTGAGGTCAATACAGTCGGAGATGGATCAGAACCTGATCAAGGTTGAGGCGCTGAGCGTGGAATGGATAGGGAAACACTGGAAAACAAGGTCGCTGGGTTAGAGAGCATCGAGAGTGCTTGGTCCGTGGCTTCGGCGAGGGTGGCGGCCCTGGAGTACACCATCTGCATCCTCCAGTCCGAATAGGAGTTGGAAAGAGCGATAGATACCCTCATGGAGGCAAGGCTTGAGGAGCGCATCAACAAGATTGATCAAGAGGCCTCGGTTCTGGGAGATCGGGTCGCAACACTAGAGGCAAACAATGGGCGACTGTTGGCTCAGATTGAATCTTCATCCACCGTCGTTCCCCGCCATATACACGAGCTTTGGGTTTACACCGAAGCCCAGTGGGATATATATAAGAGTTTGTGGGAGGCAGGTACTGTGACTGAGGCTTCATATGAAGGAACGCGAGTGAAAGCGCGAGAGGCTCGCGTTAATTGCGGGTATGATGCGGCGACGCCTGAAACTAATGAGGGTGCGGATGATGATGAGGGAGGACTTCTTGGAGATGGTGATGGTGATGGCAACGATGACGCCGAATGAAGAATGTTGTCTTTGCTTGTTCTTACTTTAATTGTTTTTTTACAGTTGTTTGTCGTCTGTTGTCGTTGTTTCTTTCCCCTTTCCTTTTCATTCCTTTTTTTTAATTATTGGTTTGGGCTGTATTAAGCGGCGATTGTCCGTGCAATGACTTTGTATAAAGAAGAGTTTTTCATTATTTGCCTTGTACTTCGCCTTTATTTTCACTGTTTATGGCTTTAATGTGAGAGAGATACCTATATGGCGAGTCCCGGTTTTTCTTTCCCTTTATACCTCATTACGGCTTTTGGCCTTAGATATACTTCAGGTTTCCTCTTCGGCGATGGCCACTGGCCTCAAAAGGTGTTACTTCGAACTAGTCGAAATAGCGACTAATCATCATTCGATCGAGGTCGAACTCTTTTTGTTGGCGAAGGCCCTTGGCCTTAAAGGGTGTTATTTTGAACTTATCAAAATAATAATCTATCGTCATTCGATCGAGGTCGAACTCTTATTTTGGCGAAGGCCCTTGGCCTTAGGGTGTTATTTCAAACTTATTGAAATAATAATTTGTCGTCGTTCGATCGAGGTCGAACTCTTCTTTTGGCGAAGGCCCTTGGACTTAGGGTGTTATTTCGAACTTATCAAAATAACAACCCATCGTCGTTTGATCAAGGTCGAACTCTTCTTGTTGGCAAAGGACCTTGGCCTCAGGGTGTTATCTCGAACTTATTGAAATAACAACTCGTTGTCGTTCGATCGAGGTCGAACTCTTCTCTTTTTGGCGAAAGCCCTTGGCCTTAGGGTGTTATTTCGAACTTATCGAAATAACAACTCGTCTTAGTTCAATCGAGGTTGAACTCTTCTCTTTTTGGCAAAGGCCCTTGTCCTTAGGGTGTTATTTCGAACTTATCAAAATAACAATTCGTCGTCATTCGATCGAGGTCGAACTCTTCTCTTTTTGGCGAAGGTCCTCGGCCTTATGGTGTATTTCGAACTTATCAAAATAATAATAATATGTCGTCGTTCGATCGAGTTTGAACTCTTCTTTTGGCAAAGGCCCTTGGCCTTAGGGTGTTATTTCGAACTTATCGAAATAACAACTCGCCGTTGTTCGATCGAGGTCGAACTCTTCATTTTTGGCGAAGGCCCTTGGCCTTAGGGTGTTATTTTGAACTTATCAAAATAATAACTCGTCATCGTTTGATCGACGCCGAACTATTATTTTGGTGAAGGCCCTTGGCCTTAAGGTGTTATTTCGAACTTATCGAAATAACAACTTGTCGTCGTTAGATCAAGGTCAAACTCTTCTCTTTTTGGCGAAAGCCCTTGGCCTTAAGGTGTTATTTCAAACTTATCGAAATAACAACCCGCTGTTGTTCGATCGAGGTCGAACTCTTCTCTTTTTGGCGAAGGCCCTTGGCCTTAGGGAGTTATTTCGAACTTATCGAAATAACAACTAGTCATTGTTCAATCGAGGTCGAACTCTTCTTGTTGGCGAAGGCCCTTAGCATTAGGGTGTTATTTTGAACTTATCGAAATAACAACTTGTCGTCGTTCGATCGAGGTCAAACTATTCTTTTGGCGAAGGCCCTTGGCCTTAGGGTGTTATTTCGAACTTATCAAAATAGTAACCCGTCATTATTCGATCGAGGTCAAACTCTTCTTTTTTTGGCGAAGGCCCTTGGCCTTAGGGTGTTATTTTGAACTTATTGAAATAACAGCTCGTCGTCGTTCGATTGAGGTCGAACTCTTCTCTTTTTGGCGAAGACCCTTGGTCTTAGGGTGTTATTTCGAACTTATCAAAATAACAACCCGTCATCGTTCGATCGAGGTCGAACTATTCTTGTTGGCGAAGGCCCTTGGCCTTAGGGTGTTATTTCAAACTTATCGAAATAAAAACTCGTCGTCGTTCGATCGAGGTCGAACTCTTCTTTTTTTGGTGAAGGCCCTTGGCTTTAAAGGGTGTTATTTCAAACTTATCGAAATAGTAACCCCTTGTCGTTCGATCAAGGTTGAACTCTTCTTTTGGCGAAGGCCCTTGGCCCTAGGGTGTTATTTTGAACTTATCGAAATAACAACTCGTCGTCGTTCGATCGACGTCGAACTCTTCTCTTTTTGGTGAAGACCCTTGGCCTTAAAGGGTGTTATTTCAAACGTATCGAAATAGTAACCCATTGTCGTTCGATCGAGGTCGAACTCTTCTTTTGGCGAAGGCCCTTGGCCTTAGGGTGTTATTTCAAACTTATCGAAATAACAACTCGTCGTCGTTCGATCGAGGTCGAACTCTTCTCTTTTTAGCGAAGGCCCTTGGCCTTAGGGTGTTAGTTCGAACTTATTGAAATAACTACTTATCGTCGTTCGATCGAGGTCAAACTCTTCTTGTTGGCGAAGGCCCTTGGCCTTAGGGTGTTATTTTGAACTTATCGAAATAACAACTCGTCGTCGTTCGATCGAGGTCGGACTATTCTTTTGGCAAAGGCTCTTGGCCTTAGGGTGTTATTTCGAACTTATCGAAATAGTAACCCATCATCGTTCGATCGAGGTCGAACTCTTCTTTAGGCTAAGGCCCCTGTCCTTAGGGTGTTATTTCGAACTTATCGAAATAGTAATCCGTCGTCGTTCGATCGAGGTCGAACTCTTCCCTTTTTGGCGAAGGTCGTTGGACTTAGGGTGTTATTTCAAACTTATCGAAATTACAGCTCGTCGTCGTTCGATCGAGGTCGAACTCTTCTCTTTTTGACGAAGGCCCTTGGCCTTAGGGTGTTATTTCAAACTTATCGAAATAACAACCCGTCGTCGTTCGATCAAGGTCGAACTCCTCTTGTTGACGAAGGCCCTTAGCCTTAGGGTGTTATTTCGAACTTATCGAAATAAGAACTCGTCGTCGTTCGATCGAGGTCGAACTCTTCTCTTTTTGGCGAAGGCCCTTGGCGTTAAAGGGTGTTATTTCGAACTTATCGAAATAGTAACCCCTTATCGTTTGATCGAGGTCGAACTCTTCTTTTGGCGAAGGCCATTGGCCTTAGGGTGTTATTTCGAACTTATCGAAATAACTACTCGTTGTCAGTCCCAATTTTTGGAGAGCCAGATATCTTCCGGGAGAATCCAGTCTATTTGATATTGCTCGCAACGGAAGGTGCAACATGGGAGAATGTGAAATGTTGCTATTTCGCTTAGGTTCGTTCTGTGCACATATTGTAGTTTCATTGTCTGACTCTCACCTTCCGGCTTGGAGGTATCACCGACGGGTAGTATTATAGTTGTTTTGCAGTAGTTTTTCGTCCTTTAACTGAGGTGTTTCTTTATTCGTTCGCCTGCACGACCTTTGTGTCCCTACTTGAGCAAAGAGCATAAGGTGAATTAGAATGATACTTTCCTTGCCCCCGTCCGATGGTTCGATGGAGGAGAACAGGTTGGTAATGTTATTCGTCTCGTTTATCATATCGATGGTTGATGGGGCGAAGATTTCTAAGTTTGGTAATTTTGCTCGTCTCACCTCCCCCTACCGCATTGTGCCTTTGTCTCGCGTGGGTTGGGTTTTTCCTTCGCGCTTCTTTTGGTGGGTGATCGTATTTCTTGTCTTTGATCTGGGAGAGACTAGGAAATTTGAGTAAGAAATCCCCACAGATGGTGCCAAATTGTTTGACTCAAAAAATATCGAAACTTTTTTGAACAAATCAATCAAAGAAGATGAAGGGGCAAATTTTAGTCAGACATAATTAATTCCAGATCAAAGAGCTAGTAGTGTGGATCGCATATAAAATAAAAGAAATGTAAATGATCTTATTGAAATCCAATATTGTGTCTCCCATCGATCGACGGGGAGATAGATTTACATCTTCTATAGATTACTTCTTTCCTATCTAGGATGCAAGAAGAGAGCTTGGGGGAGAGAAAGGAGGGAGCAACCCCTTTCATCGAAGGTTCTTCCTTACTATATATAGTCGAGTCACCCTTATCCTTACTTGGGCCGACACCCTCTTGCCTTCAATATGTTTCGATCGTGACGGTCAGATTTTGACCAATACAGATACAAAAAAAGTTTACAACAACAATAATAATAACATACCCAATATATTATCACAATGTGGGGTTTGGAAAGGTTAATGTATACTCAAACTTTACCCTTACCTTGTGGAAGTAGAAAGGTTATTTTCGGTAGACCGTCTAAAAAAAAAGTAATTCTTAGCAGGTTCAAAAAATAAAAACAATAATGAAGAAGTCATATTGAAAATAATGAAGACGGGAACATTAACAATAGTAAAATAACAAAGCAATAGGAAAACCAACACAAGAAAAACTACACACAGAAATCGAATGAATGCAAACAAAAGTTTAAAAGCCTATATTATGTAGTAGCATTTTCGAAATTATAGCTAGGCTAATATTATTCATCGTCATTCACATTAAACATTTATTCGTTATTCGAATAAATTCATACAAAATTAGGGATACATCTTACATTCAAAATGTATTGGTCCAAATTAAAATTATGGTTCAATAAAATTAGATTTATTCTTCACGTCTAGTTTTATGGCCTAAGTAAAATCCCACTCCATTTGGATTGAGCACAAAATAAGTCCATTTAATGACTTAAGCACAAGATCCATTTAAAAACCACTTTTATCGCAAGACTCAAGCGTGCAATATGTCAAGTAATAGTGCTTGTTAAGTCACATTTAATTAAGAGGTATGAGATCATGTTAGGTGTTTGATGTGGTACTGCTAGCAATCAAATTGAAGACCACTTGAAGTCTTTTAAATATTCATATTCCGACCAATCAAATACAGATTGTCACAAATTAAATTTGATCAGTTTATCGATTAAAGACAATCATTCAAATCAAGGAAAAAGTTCGTGTATATTATGATTGTCTCTCTTATACAATTATAAATATAGTCATATATTTTTTCCTGTAGTGCATCTTAAAAATTTTAAGAGGAGGTGATAGCATCGTCATATAGCCTTTTTCATAGTTTTATTGTAAAGCAAGGATAAGTGTTAATTGATACTTTATTGTGTCAATCTATACGGGTGCTAATTACTCCCTCCGATCCACAATAAGTAGCCAGTTTGCTTTAGGTACACTCATTGAGAAAATACTAAATTCTAGACAAAAATAGTTAGTGTGACTAAATTACCCTTAATTAAATGTTGCAACATAGTTATAGTAGCATTTACTTCTCTTCTCAAATGTGAGGAGTAAATGATTTTTTAGGAATACGTACATAAGGGTAATTTTGGAAAAACAAGTTGAATTTTTTCTTGATTATATAAATTGATACTTATTTTGGACCAAAATAAAAAAGCAAATTGGACATTTATTGTGGACCGGAGAGAGTAACTATTAAACTCATTAGCTAAGAATAAGACCCTAGTCCGTAAAACTTTTTTAATAGGAAAAGTAGTAAATTCTATTTAGAAAAATAATATCTAGGAGAAATTACCAGGAAAGAGAAAAAGTTGCATAACTTGGTGACATTTTCTTTTGGCTAAATATCCCTTAAACTTGAGATGTTTCGTAAGATAGCCATTTCTATTTGATCATTGGCTAAGTTTGGTGTTATGAACTCAACAAAACTATGCCTTGATTAAATTTCCAAATAAACTGATTACAATAATGCAAAGAATATAGTCATAAACTAAGTAAATAGCAACAAAAAGATATATGTCACACAATATAGTTGTTGCATCAACAAGCATGTAAACATTAATTAGGCATTGTCCTTCATTGAAGCACCCGAAGAAAAACATTTTTTTTCCCAACACAATGGCAGCAGATACAGCTATCTTAACTTCAATCCATGTTACCTCAAGCCTTCCATACAGTATGTTCTCAAGTAAGGTAGTAGAAGCTAATGCAAGTTCTAGGTGCACAAGACCAATTTGATACCACAACCATCTCAGTTGTAATGTCCTTATGTCCACAATGTCCAGCAAAACTTTAGCATGTGGTCCTAGATCATAGGGGCAAAGGTCGAAGATAGAGTCTGTTACATAGGTACCAAATGGTATGTCTTTGTATTCCTCACGACCGCTGCAATCAAAGATATCTGTGAATGAGCTTGAATGGAGTACTGCACATGCTATCAACAACTTGCAACCTTGTTTTGTTTGGCTCCCAATGGACATCGTTAGCATTAGTAAATCGAGCACACTTATAACCTGCTCGGGATGCATAGGATGTTTCATGTTGAGTAACACATGATTTATCAGATTGTTGGTGTAAGTGTGGATGTTGTCTAAAGTAGCATCAAGACCAGTAGATTCGCCCTTTGATGGTCTGCCTGATATAGTCATCATAACAATCAATTTTAGTGTCATTCGGAGCAGCCATTGCACAGTAAACAGTGACCTCAAGTGCATCACTATTCTTAAGCATCCCGAAATCAAGCATTTTCTTTGCTTCGCCTCCCGCATCGGCTGGCTGACAAGCCAAAAGTGTCCGCAACTTTGTTTTCTGCCCAGATTGACTAACTTGATCTATATTCTTAGAGACAATCATATCCACAAGCAATTGCCACCCTCCCATTGTTGGAACTCCACCTATTACTTCAATAATTTTGTAACCAATTCCAATCAGTTTATCTACAACAAGATTAAGGTCACTTGCTCCACTTCTTTCACGTATCTTTATAAGTTTTCTAAGAATTCCAACACTAATGGCATAATTATTAGAAAGACCACCCATAACAGTTCTTATGAGAACAGTTTTACCCAAATAGTTCATTGTTACCAATTCGTATGCATCAGCAACATTTCGCAGCTGATGTTTTAGAGGTATAATTCTTGAATTCCACCAGGTTGACGTTATGAACTTATCATGCGCCAAGTCACTTGAAGCAGAACAGAATACACAACTTCTTGTAACTTTAAGGAGTGTGATAAACAAACTAGAGCGAGGATCAAATGGAAACTCACATCCAAATTGATCAAATGTAACTTGATGCAAGGATAAACCAATTTTAACATGATTAAAACCACTTAAATAATCGAATATCCCTATGTCAAGACGTAGACATTGGCTGTGACTGCAAGAAGGAAGCACACAAGGCAGTGCTAGTTGCTTATCAACCATGACATAGTCACACTTAATTGCAGAAAATGTATGAATCATTTCATCAAACACCTAGGTTTCATGCTTGACTGTATGATTCTTCATTGAATCTTCCACTTTCATGTCAAGTTTCCTATTGGGTATTTCAGCGAATATCTGGCAGCCATAGCTTTTTAAAAGTTCCTCCTCGCGATTATAGTTTCCACCATCTCAATAAGTACTTCGGACTCATCTGCAGGACTGTAGCATTCACTATCCAAATCAGAGTCAACCTCTGTTGCTGATATCTCCTCTGGTTCGCACTTATTGTCCAAAGACACAACCACATCCGGATTCGCAGAAGCTTCGGGAATCGTCTTGGACGAGGCAGACAACTTGTTCTCAATGTTGCTGAGAATTCTCAGCATATGCTTGTTATTGTCCATCATCGCCATCATCAGCCCCCGGATGGCATCGAGGTGATAATTGATAATAGTAGAAGAGTGTTGGAGTCGATGGGTTTGAGGTAGACAATTTGGTTTGAGGAATGTTTGGTATTTGGACGTGAGGGTTTGATAATTTGGGCCTAATTGTGGTCTACACAATTGGGCCTGGTCACCCGGCCCACTTATGGGTCTGCCCTGTCCAGAATATAGTGTATAGCACATGAGGCAGACAATTTGTTTTGAGGAATGTTTGGTATTTGGACGTGAGGGTTTGATAATTTGGGCCTAATTGTGGTCTACACAATTGGGCCTGGTCACCCGGCCCACTTATGGGTCTGCCCTGTCCAGAATATAGTGTATAGCACATGCTACACTATATTTTAGTTATTTTTCCCATATCTTTTGTATTTAATTATTTGCTCCATCCTTGTATTTCTTTTATGTGCAACTTTATCCTAGCAAATAGGACATTGCCACTTGGCAATATAGGATGTTGCCCTAAAACATTCCTTTTGTATATAAGTTGGGATTGTACACTTAATAACATACAATTATTCATCAAATATACAAAGCAGAAATCTACAGTTCCTTTCATGGTATCAGAGCAGGTTTAATTCTGCTATTTTTTTCTGCTTTCTCAGTCATAAATCAGTTTTTTTTCTTTTTCTCTTAATCTTATCTGATATGGGTACTTCACCAGAGTCAGCTGATACTCTAGCTTCTGCTTCTGCTGTCACCACTAATGTTCCTGCATCTACAGTTACCATTGCTTCAGGAGTAATTGACTCTACTCACCCTTATTACTTTCATCCTTCTGACTATCCAGGGATGAACCTTGTATCCTCAACTTTTGATGGCAAAGGATATGGAGGTTGGAGAAGGGCAATTATCATTGCCTTGTCTGCAAAGAACAAGCTGGGATTTATGGATGGTACTCTTATTATCCCTAAGACTGATCCTGCAATCCAGCAGGCCTGGGGTAGATGTAATGATATGGTACTTTCATGGCTTCTTAACTCCTTGTCCAAAGAGATAGCTGAAAGTGTGCTCTATTCACAGAGTGCAAAGGATTTGTGGAGTGACCTGGTAGACAGATTTGGACAGGCAAATGGAGCAAAGCTGTTCCAATTACAAAAGGAATTAAGTTCAGTAGTGCAAGGTAATTCAAGTGTATCAACTTACTTCACCAAAATCAAAAGCCTATGGGATGAACTAGATGCACTCAATACATTTTCTGCTTGTGTTTGTGAGTGTGAGTGTGGTGCAAAAGTCAAAAGCTTGAAAGCACACCAAGATGAGAGACTATTGCAGTTCCTAATGGGACTAATGATATATTTATTGGGGCAAGGAGTAACATTCTATTGTCATCACCTTTACCTTCCATTGGACAGGCATACTCTCTTGTGATTCAAGATGAGAAACAGAGGGAGATACATGCTACCCCTGCATACTCAGGGGAATCTGTCTCATTCATTGCTACAAACCAACCAGGAAATTTCAGAAAATTTAATGAGAACATGATGCAGAAAACAAGTTTTGAATCTAAGAAATATTTAGGAATTTGTTCCTATTGCAAAAAACCTGGACATAGCATCCAGAAATGCTATAGAATTCATGGGTTTCCAGCTGATTTCAAGTTCACAAGGGAGAAAAGATTTCAAGGAGGTGCCCAGGCAAACAAAGCTTCCTTCTCAAATGAAGAAAATGAACAGGGAAGTGCATCAGGAGTTCAGAATCTCACCAAGGAAAATGTGGCTGAGCTGCTGCAGCTTCTTCAACAAGTGAAAGTGGGACATTCCAGTGCAGAGACCTCTGATGTTGCAACAAATGTGAGCTATGCTGGTATGACCAATTTATGTGAAGATTTAGCCTGTTTAATTCAAATCAATGATGAGTCTTGGATATTGGATAGTAGAGCAACAGAACATATGTCTTTCAACAAAGATTTTTTTACAGATTTAAAAACTTTGGCTAAACCTCTCATGGTAAAACTCCCAAACTCTTACAGAGTTCAGGTCACTCATTCAGGAACTATTTCTCTTTTGCCTAATCTGATTCTTCGAAATGTTCTTTACATTCCATCCTTCAAATATAATCCGTTGTCTGTGCACAAGTTGTGCAGACAACTCAAGCAATATGTTTTATTCACACCTTTTTTCATGTTTTCTTCTACAGGGCCCTTCAGTGAAGAGCCCACTGGAGATTGGTAAAGAGGAAGGGGGACTCTACATTCTCAGATCCAGACATACAACACCAGTGTCTAAGAGTTCACCTAAATTTAGAAGTGTTTTTATTCCAAGAAGGAATTCTGTTTCCAATCTTAGTTTGCATTCATGTTTTAGTTTTTCTGATTCAGTTGTAAAAGAGAAGCTATGGCACTACAGATTAGGCCATATTCCCCTTAGCAATATGAAAAATGTTTCATCAGTTTCTATATCCAAGTGTTCCAAATTCTCCACTCCATGTGTTATTTGTCCTATGGCAAGGCAGTCCAAACTTCCTTTTCCCTCTAGTTCTATTTCTACTAAGAAAGTGTTTGAATTAATTCATGTGGATACCTGGGGACCATACAATAGTGCTACATATGATGGTTTTAAATACTTCCTTACAATTGTTGATGACTTCAGTAGAGGCACATGGACCTACCTACTAACCAACAAATCCAATGCATTCACTATTCTAAGAGGTTTTATAGCTATGGTAGAAAGACAGTTTAACAGCAAGGTGAAAATCATAAGGTCGGATAATGCTTTTGAATTGGGAAGTGGTAAAATTCAATCAGAATTTTTTGAGTCACTAGGTATTATTCCTCAAACCACTTGTGTGTCCACACCACAACAAAATGGAGTGGTGGAGAGAAAGTACAGGCATCTTTTAGAGACATCTAGAGCCTTGTTATACCAATCATATCTGCCTACATCATACTGGGGTGACTGCCTTCTTACAGCAACCTATTTGATCAACAAATTTCCTTCAAGTGTCTTAAAGCTTAAGACTCCTTATGAAGTTCTTTTTTCAAGCAAGCCAAATTACTCTAACCTTAGATGCTTTGGGTGTTTATGTTTTACTTCTACTGTCTCAATCAAAGAACTAAGTTTGAACCAAGAGCTATACCTTGTGTGTTCTTAGGTTATCCTCATGGAAAGAAGGGTTACAAAGTGTTGAACCTCAAGAATTTGAAGCCTTTCATTTCTAGAGATGTTGTATTTCATGAAGAATTCTTTCCATTTGCTTCTATTAAGTCTAATTCTTCTTCTGAGATTTCTTTACCCACTGCTCCAGTTTCTGCAAGTCATCAGACTCCTGAACCTTTACCTTTTCCTATCAGACCTCACACTAAAGCCTCCAAAGAGGCTACTACATCATCAAGTGACTTCTGTTCTTCCCCCATTTGTTCAAATCATCCTAGTTCACCTATTCCCTGTATCTCTCCTTCTAGTTTCTCTCCAGATTCTCCAGTAACATCTAATCAACCACATACATCTGCACCAGTTTTTTCTTCTTGGATTCTGATTCTACGATGGATGTTCTTATTAGGAAGTCTACCCGACCACACACAGCTCCATCTTATCTCAAAGATTTTATCTGTAATGCACTCCAACTCACAGATGTTAGCAACTCTTGCTTTCTCACACCAGTTAAACCTACTTATATATCTTTTAGTGGACTATCTTCTACCAATCAACATATGCTAAACACATTGTCCAATATACAAGAACCTACTGACTATTTACAGGCAACACATCACCCAGGGTGGCAAGAAGCAATGAATAAAGAGATTGAGGAACTTGAACTTAATATGACTTGGGAAGTGGTTGAATTACCACCCGGGAGGAAAGCTTTACCATGCAAATAGGTGTATAATGTTAAACACCATTCAGATGGGAGTGTAGAAAGACTAAAGGCAAGATTGGTCATTAGAGGAGACATACAAAAAGAGGGAATAGACTTCAATGAAACTTTTTCACCGGTGGTGAAGATGACCACAATCAAATGCATACTAGCCACTGCCGTAAAGAAAGGATGGGGTCTATACCAGCTAGATGTGAATAACGCTTTCCTACATGGAGATCTAAATGAAGAAGTGTACATGAAATTCCCACCCAGAGTTGTACCTACTTTACCTACTCATGCATGCAAGCTAAAGAAATCAATTTATGGGCTACGACAAGCATCTCGTCAGTGGTATGCTAAACTTACAACTGCTTTGAATTTTAAGGGATTCACTCACTCATTCAACGACTATTCTTTGTTCTTTAAAAGGTCAAATTCTTCCATTTCTATAGTGGCTATCTACGTGGATGATATACTTTTGACAGGAAATGACACTACAGAACTACATGCTTTGAAAGAATTTCTCAATCAAGAGTTCAAAATTAAAGATCTCGGGGACTTACATTTTTTTCTAGGCATGGAAGTTGTCCGAGAAACAGATGGACTTCTCCTTTCTCAGCGCAAATTCACTTTAGACCTTCTCCGAGAATTTGACTCTCTGCACTTGTCACATGTTTCTTCTCCACTCGATTCGTCTACTCGTTTGTCTACTCACATAGGGGAACCAGTGAAGGATCCCACCTTGTATCGTCATCTCCTTGGCAAACTTAACTACCTCACTCACACCCGCCCAGACTTATCCTTCACTGTCCAGCACCTCAGTCAGTACATGCAGAACCCTCGACAACCACACCTAGATGCAGCACTCCGTGTTCTTCGCTATCTGCTCAAAGATCCTGGGCTAGGGCTTTTTATGTCTGCTTCCTCCTCCTTCAAGCTCCTAGCTTTTTGTGACTCCGATTGGGCCACCTGCCCGGATTCGAGGAAGTCGGTCAGGGGCTTTTATATTTCCCTTGGTACCTCTCCGATCTCTTGGAAGTCCAAGAAGCAAACTTTCATCTCGCTTAGTTCCGCCGAAGCAGAATACAGATCTATGCGGCGAGTGGTTGCAGAGCTCACATGGTTGGTTCATCTTTTTGAGGATTTGTCAATTCCTATCTCTCTTCCAGTCCCTCTTCACTCCGATAGACAAGCAACAATTCACATAGCAAAAAACCTTGTTTTTCACGAACGGACGAAGCACGTTGAAATCGATTGTCATTTTGTACGCGACCAATACCTAGCTGGGCTGATTTCGTTAACCTTTGTTCGATCTTCTGCCCAGTTGGCAGATCTCTTCACCAAACCACTCGCCGGACCTCTTCATCGTGATCATTTGGGCAAGCTGGGTGTGTTATCTACCCCCTCCAGCTTGAAGGGGGGTGTTGGAGTCGATGGGTTTGAGGCAGACAATTTGGTTTGAGGAATGTTTGGTATTTGGACGTGAGGGTTTGATAATTTGGGCCTAATTGTGGTCTACACAATTGGGCCTGGTCACCCGGCCCACTTATGGGTCTGCCCTGTCCAGAATATAGTGTATAGCACATGCTACACTATATTTTAGTTATTTTTCCCATATCTTTTGTATTTAATTATTTGCTCCATCCTTGTATTTCTTTTATGTGCAACTTTATCCTAGCAAATAGGACATTGCCACTTGGCAATATAGAATGTTGCCCTAAAACATTCCTTCTGTATATAAGTTGGGATTGTACACTTAATAACATACAATTATTCATCAAATATACAAAGCAGAAATCTACAGTTCCTTTCAAAGAGCAGGGAGGCATGGAATCCGAGACAATGAAAGCATATGAACTCATCAGGACGATGCCTTGATTAAACTTCCAAATAAATTGATTACAATAGAAAATGCAAAGTATATAGTCATAAACTAAGTAAATAGCAACAGAAAGAATGGAGACGAGGAGACATAGCCACAGAGAGAAATATACAAGAGAGACCACGAGAGGGGAGTTTTCCAGATAACAATTCCCATAATCCATCTAGCTAACCCCTAATGATTTTAACCAATTTCTGATTGCACTTGTGGGGCATGGATCCTAAATTAATCTTTTTAAAGGCCTTCTAGTCCTCTGGATTCTTCTTAGCCCAATAACTCTTCTCAGTCCAATATATTATTTGGGCTGATTCATAACATTTGGATATATGGAATTTTTACCTCCTATAGCAAATGTTGATACCTTATTTATTTTAAATAAATACCCTTTTAAAAAATTATATTCCATAGTTACCTTTTGCTTTTTATAGCCAAATATTTATTTATGGTTATCTCCTACCCTTAAGCCATAAAATATTCTTTGTATTATTTTTCTCTCTCATTCTTTTAGATTTTTCTCTATACCCTCTCTCTCATTAGGGTTGTTCACTAGAGTTTATTATATGAGTGCCCATATTTTCCAATCTCAATTCACCTACAATTTCATCGTTTCCCCTAACACTAAATTCCTCTGTCTCTATTTTTATCCGACCAACTACTCTGGATTCAACAAATCTGAATCTATTTTCTCAATCACTGCTAATCATTATGCCCTCTTGAGTAACTTAGCTTTCCTCACTGTTTTTGCTAGTGACGATGATGAGTCTAGTAAAGCAATTCGAAAAGAATATGTCATCAATGGTGAAGAAAATTAGGATTTGTTTCGAAACAAAGACGACGGAGTTTTGGGCTGAGCAACTTGATTTTCTGTTAATATATTTCAAGGAATTTTCATGTATTTCATTGTCTTTTTTTTCATTGTAATTCAACGTATCTTGTTGTATTCCATGTATTTCATTGTATTCACTGTCTTTTTTTTCATTGTATTTCAATATATCCCGCTGTATTCTATATATTTCATTGTATTCACTGTTTCGCTATATGCCATGAATGTATTCATATATTTTTTTAATTGATATAATTTATGTATTCAGATGTATTATATAATTTCTCTAAAGATTGCTATATTTTTGGGGTATTTTTCGGTTGAGAATCTCTTTTATAACTGAAAATACAAAATTTGTGTATTATAATTGAGTTTGTTGAGTTATATTAGGAGTCTATTATGTTAATTGATTCACTTTCTGTTTTAAAAATAGTCTAATCCCCTATTTCACGCCGTGAATACAGTCGAATACAATAATCTGTCTAGTTGTAATCCCATGTTTCACTCCATGAATACAATCGAATACACTCGAATACAACAACTGATTAGTTGGACTTCCCTAATTCACGCCTATTTTTGCTACTGTATTCATGAATACAATAGCTTAAATACATCAAATACTTCTTATAACCACAGAAAATGTACCTATAATCCGTAATATAACAAATGGTATCTGTAGATGGCCAATTACTACTAAAAGATAGTGCTTTATGAAAATTTCCCTATATCTATCTTACAAAGTGTGTCAAGTTTAAGGGACTATCTAGGTATTTAGCCATTTCTTTTCATGCAACTTTCCGTCCCAAAGTTTTTTTTTTCCCTCAAAAGAAAATAAAATTCCAGCAAAATCAATTAAAACCCCAAAAAGAAAAGAGAAAAAGAAAATATAAACGGGAGACTACAAGCATCTCCACATTTCATTGTGCCCACATTGCTACTGTATACTACGAGGGGTCGTTTGGCTGGGAAATAAATTACCCAAGATTAATTATTTCGGGATTAGTTATTTCGAGATAAAATTCAAAAATAGTTAGATTTGTAATCGAAATTTAGCCACAATTTCTAAAGTAATCGAAATTTAGTCACTTTTTATGTAAAGATAAATGTGAACGAAAACGCTGTTCAAAATTTTGGAAAATATTCCAGCATAATATACTAAAAGTTCATATACATGTGCTCCAATCTCCAGTATATTATGCTAGAACTTTTCATGTGTTGGAGTTTCAACATAATATGCTAGAAGTTCATACACAGGTCCACCCAATCTCCAGTACATTATGCTGAACTTTTCGTGTTGAAGTAAAACAATGACTGTTTTTTAATGACCTTACAAACGTTGACTATTTTTCAATTACCAATCCGAAAATTCGCTAACCCATACTATTTTTACGTTATTCGGAGATTTTTATCCGATCTTTTTATAAGGATAAAAAAATACCATAATTTTGGAATAACTAATCTCGTGATTAATTACATTATGACTAAATATAAGATAAAACTATCTCAAATTTAATCCCAAAATTAATTATTATTATCACTCGTACAAAAGAGCCCTACTAGTATCACAAGGCACGTATTAGACCACCAACGCTATGGGAAACTGGGTCCCACAGATATTGGATTCTACAGAAAACTAGACTATTGTTACCTACCACCAATCAAAGATCGCTCCTTTTTCTATTCACAAACCTTTCCAAATATTGAGCTGAAATTAAAGCTCAACAATGGCTTCTCTACTTCAGTACTCTACACTTCCTCTTTCTAATAATCATTGTTCATCTTCGTTACCATCTTTAACTTGTCATCTCTCAAAAAGAAGCAATAGAAATACTCAAAAATTATTAGAGAAAAAGAAGTATCATATCAAGAAAAGCTTAATTTGCCAGTCGGGTATTGATGAGCTCGCATTCATTGAGTTACCTGGTACTAAAGAAGCTAAAGCTGAACTTATTGGGTCTCTCAAACTCAAGTTATTGGTACTTAACAACTCTAATCTTCTAGACCCTTCTATTTCTTGATTTACTCTTTTTTGTTTTAACTTCCCTTTTTCATTTTCTTATATTGGATTTAATGGGTGTATATTAGATTGTTTGTCCTGATTTTTGGTAATTATCTTATTTTTTTGTGGTACATAGGCTAGACTATTTGCTCTATTGGTCCCCTTTTAGTCACTTTCATTTTCTCTTGCGGTACTATAGGATTTTATACCAGAAGATGAAAGTAGCTGAAATGAAGATGTTGAGGTGTATGTGTGGACATACCATGAAAGATAAGATTAGGAACGAAGTTATTAGGGACAAGATGGGAGTGACATCTGTGGAAGACAAGTTGTGGGAGTCGAGACTGCAATGATTTGGGCATGTGAAGAGGACAGACATTGATGCCCCGGTCAGGAGGTGTGAGAGGTTGACCATGGCGGGCTTGAGGAAGGGTAGGCCAAAGAAGTATTTGGGAGAGGTGATTAGGCATGGCATGTCGGTGAGCGATAGGAAGGTGTGGAGGTCGAGGATTAAGGTGGTGGGTTGACAGGTAGTTGTGAGTTTCTCCTAGGTTTACTGTAGTACTAGTAATATTCTTGTATTCTTTTATTCCTATTTCTTTATTACTTCATTACCTTATTATATTATTGTTGTTATTGCTTGTTGCTTTATATTTACTGTTTCTTAAGCCGAGAGTCTATCGGAAACAACCTTTCTGCCTTTATAGGGTGGGAGTAAGGCTGCGTACACATTACCCTCCCCAAACCCCACGTATAGGATTAAGCTGGGTTTATTGTTGTTGTTGTTGTTGTACATAGGATTTTATAACATCTGTGTAATTTAACCCATTATAGCAGTTTGTTTACCATTCTAGGTATCAATTAATGGTGATTAAACATAGTTACCTTTATTTAAGTAAAAAATGATGCATATAAGTTAAACTCTTCTAAACATTAATTTCTTCCGAGGGTCTACCGGAAACAACCTCTCTGCCTTTTTAAAGGTAGGGGTAAGGTTTGCGTACGCACTTGATACTACCCTTCCCAGACCCACTTGTGGAATTACACTGTGTTTGTTGTTGTTGTTGAACTCCGCCCATGTTAGTTTGTTAAAATATAGCCGATCCCAAAAAAGAGCTGAGTAATATTGTGGTAGATTGACAGGTATATAGAAATAGTCAGTCGTTAGCCTAAATTCGAGGGTAGTGTGTGCACATAGCTGACCCCAATAGTTTGGGGTTGAGTAGTTGGCTTGAATTGAATTTCTTGGCTAGATATCTGTTTTTCTTTTCTGGCATGTCTGTTATATGAGTGTATTGATATGCAAGTGATACTCAACTTGTTTGTTACCACCTAAACAACTCGAATCACCGAGGAATTAAATGTGATGAGGTAAATGATAGATCAAGGCTAAATCTACCTCTATTGCTGCCCTCTGAATTCATACATAAAAGCTGAAACTTAGTTTGTGATTCAGAATTTGGAATTTGACCACATGACATATTTTGCATTCTAGTAGACTCGCACCTTTCGCTTTTCCTTCAAAGATACTGAGGACGGATTGAATGCGTTAATTCCTTGCACAAACATTACCTTTTAATTGAAGTGCCTTGAAGAGACATGCTTAATACCTGAGAATTGAGATGAGGTCATATAAAAGACGTGTAGAAATTGGGTTTCTCGTAACCTGCATCCATATCTATTTTTCTATTTGACAACAATTTCTTTCTAGTTGACCTTTCTTCTTGATCTGGATGAATTAGGAGACTAGAGAGTATTATGGTTGCAGAGACATCTGTTGTAACAGTGACAACATGATATGATCATCAGCACTATTATGACAGATACCTCTCCTTACTGAAGAGATATTTGTCAATGGTGCTGATGACCGTACATCCAATGTTGGTAGATTGCTGTATACAGGAGAAGCAGATAACTTTTAGGTGAAGGTTTGGACATGTTTAGGCAAAAAAGAACCATAAATTAGTGTCTTTTTGCAACTGAATGAGGATCCAAGTGATTACCGATGCTTGAGTTTGAGAATCAGAGAATACATTGTGCCAGTAAATTCTTTGAGCACAAAAATTAAAGGAAGAGTACAAATGAAGAAGAAACTCCAAATCGACAATTTTTTCTCCAAACATAAAGAGGAAATGAATATGCTACCTACTAACCTTCTACCCTAATTCATGATATATCAGTATGTGTTTCCTAAATGAAAAATTCTTATCAAAATATTTTTACTAATGTACATGAGTATTAGTCACTCTATGAAATGCTGAAGGTTTAGCCTTAGTTGAGGATCGTAAGTTGTAACCGTGTAGAAAGAGTATGGGAATGCAAGGTGCAGCACGTCGAGTGCTAACAAAGTAGTTGATTTACTGGCAAACATGGAACATGCAAATGGGGAGGAACTAATGCTGCTCAATCAAGTCCCAGAGGAGGCTAATGAATCAATTAGGAATGATCATTCAGGTGGGATTACTGTTATTAACTCTGTCCCGTTGGACCACCCATGCAACAACAATAACATCTACTACTAAGCCTCAAACCCAAACAACTACTATATTAATCCTCATTGACCATGTTTCTCCATTTAAATTATCCAGCACCATCCTTGCAATTAAACTAAAAGTAATAATTATAGAAGTTACTGCCTATTGTACAACCATTGTACCATTGAAGGATCTGTTTAGACTTTGAGGGAGAGAGACTGAGATGAATGGAGAGCTGATATGGTTTCGAATATTAGAACGTATTTTGTTCTACTTTATTTGGATCTTGGATTGGCATGATTACAGCAATCACTACTGGAATGGCAATGTCTAAGGACAAATAAAAGATGTGGATTTTGCTAGAAAATCCTATTATCCCCCTTCAATTGCCAATCAACTAGCTTTACATGCTAAGAATGTCATGGTTTAGCACATCTAAGTACAATGGAATGATTGTTGATCTGGTGTCAAAGATGTATGCACCTGATGTTGCCGTCACTATGAGCTTATGCCTATCTCTATGATGTAGCACTTTCTTAGCTAGGTCCAATATTTGGCTGAACCGTAATCATGAAAGTATAACTGTCCCTGCGAGGAATTGCGAGTATTTTCCATCTCTTCATACTGTTTGAAGTTTTTTCCTCTTTTCCATGGAAGTTAATCTTTTTAATTACAGCAAGTCAGGTTCCTCTTGACAAATGTGTTGGTCACTTGCAGAGTGCTGTTTCTGGGCTAAACAGAGGTCTTGCTGCGAGCGAAGAAGACCTAAAGAAGGCGGATGCTGCTGCCAAGGAGCTAGAATCCTGTGCAGGAGCTGTAGATCTCTCAGCTGATCTCGATAAACTTCAAGGGAGGTGGAAATTGATATACAGCAGTGCATTCTCAGGTCGCACTCTTGGAGGAAGTCGTCCTGGACCCCCCACCGGAAGACTTCTTCCCATTACTCTTGGTCAGGTAAACTAAAAAAGAAGGATCCCTTTCATTTTGTCATTTCCACGCATCTGTCTGTCTTCAGTTACAAACATGCATACAGTGGTTAACCATGAATTAAAGAGAACAAAAGGAGGTCGTGCAACATTTATTATAGGCGAAATACATAAACCGTCCCTTTAAGTTGTCCACAACGACCAAACAAACACCTCAATTGAACCCTTTATCATTTAGACACTTCAAGTGACTGTTAAGTAAATCAAATAGACACCCGAGTACAATAGAGCAAATACGTGAGTTACACTTGCCCATGATGTGTCAAATGAACCAATCAGTGAACGACACGTGTAATTTATAATTAAAACTTAACACTTATAATTAACAAAAAAAAGAAAACAACTAATTAAACACAGATCTTTCCATTAGACCCCTTCCCCTTCCCACCTTCTTCTCCAACATGCCCTATACTCAAAATTTATCCATCCATACTTGAAATTAAAATTTAAATCTTTCCATAAAACTAATACAAATATGAAACAAAAGAGAATAGCCAAAGCAGAGAATCCACTATGGAATCATTGACCGACCTCGCCGGAAAAAGCTCATCTCTTTCACCGGAAAATTGACCTCCAAGCAAAGCCGAAAGAAACGATTCTACTAGAATGTTCAGTCTTCTTTCTCCGTCATTTTCTTGGTCACGAATTTGGGCTTATTTCACTTTTGTTTCTCTAATTTATTATTTTGGTGTAAAATTATCGGCCGATTCAAATAATTGGTTGTTGTTTGTGTGTTTCTGTTGGAATGAAGGTATTGTTAGATGAAAGAAGGTGTTTATCTAGTGGAGATTTGGTGGTTTTTCGCAGCTATTGTTGCTGCAATTTTGCTGCTTTTTTCGGCTAGCTGGGGATTAGTTTTGGCTCGACGGATATAGGTGAAGCTCTGGAGGTTATGGGCAGTAAGTTTTTTGATGAAAGGTGACATGTTTTAGTGATTTAAGGTGGCTTAGTTGGAGCTTTAGTGGCTGATTTTCATGGAAGCTATGGTGGTTTCATGGTGGGTTGCACTTGAAAGAAGCAGAGAGGCTAAGCTTAGGTATTTCATGTTTTTTCTTTAAAAAAAAAATAGGCTGTAAAAATGTATCACGCGCTCAAAATTTGGTTAGCAATCACGCATATGCCACATCAGCGACATGTGTTTACTTGATCTGAATAATAGAAACTTGAAGTGTCTAAATGATAAAGGTGTCAATTGAGGTGTTTGTTTGGTTGTTGTGGACAACTTAAAGGGGCCGTTTATGTATTTCGCCATGTTATGAAGAGAGAACAGAGACTGGCATTATATTCTGAGGTGGATAAAGTTAGTGATTTCGGAGTACAAGTGCACCCACTATGTCATTATAATGAGTTCAGACTTAAGTGTAAATATATTTCTTAAAAGAATTTTCAACTCTCTCACTCTACATGCGCGCGTGTGTGTGGCACGAACCAAGAACCTCAACAAGATCAGCCCTTGATTATATTCTGGATGAGAAGTTGCGTTCTTGGAGTCCTCATATCCAAGATTTGCTTTCGAACATTTCACGCTAGTTTTTCTGTTGCAGTTATAAGGATCATTATATCCATTACTTTTAGCTTACTGCAGAGCAATGTAGAGTGTTCTAATTACTGCATATGTCAAGCTTAATTTATTGATACACCATCGCATAACATACTGATTTGGTTTGATCAGGTATTTCAAAGAATTGATGTACTAAGCAAGGATTTTGACAACATAGTGGAGCTTGAATTAGGTGCTCCTTGGCCTTTACCACCTGCTGAGTTGACTGCCACTTTAGCCCACAAATTTGAACTGATAGGTTGGTTCTGTGTATTCTCATAGTCTTTTGGACCAACAACATTTCTTTGGTATTATTGCTTCCCTTATTGCAGTTTCCTGATTCATGTCATGTTTATATATTTCCACAAATAGGATCATCCACGATTAAGATTACATTCGAGAAAACTACTGTGAAGACAACCGGAATCTTATCACAGCTCCCACCATTTGAGGTGCCTCGGATACCAGATCAACTCAGGCCACCATCTAATACAGGAAGTGGTGAGTTTGAAGTTACCTATATTGATTCTGATACACGCGTAACAAGGGGAGACAGAGGAGAGCTTAGAGTTTTCGTTATCTCATAAGATGGGCTGCAATAGATATAGTTTTCCTACAATATTTTGTTGCTACAATTTCATGTACAATATATCAAATGTATAGATATGCTCAACATTATTCTGCTGGTCCATATCTAGCAAAGTTGTAATGTTACTGCAAATTTGAATCTGTATACAGTAAACTCGATTTTGCGACTAATAGATGGTGCAAGAAATTTAGCAGTGTTATCTCTAGGATACACGAGATTAAAGAAAGGCAGCCGGACTACATGTCGATGTTGTAGCCTTACCTTACATTTCAAGAAGAGGTTGTTTCCGTAAGTTGAGCTCGTGCTCAGAGGGCGATAACTTTTACTGTTGTGCCAAGGCAATAATAATCAACAGAAAAATATGGAATAGTAAAAGGTATCATGCCAAGATTTTGATACGGGAAAAAGAGAATTCACTCTGTTGAAGATGAATACAGTATTTCACTGTAATGAAAATAAAATACAATTGACTAATTATTCAACAATTGTGTAGTGAATGGAACTGTCAATAATCTTATCCAAGAGAGATGTGGTATTTGGCAACTTGTTATGGCATGCTAACCATAGAACGTGTAATTTTATTTAGCCCGTTTGGACATAAGAAATTTTTTCCTTTTTTTAAAAAAAATTTTCACTTTTTTTTTGAAATCATTGTTTGTTTATAAAATTTTCAATTTTGACTTGAAGATCCATTTTGGAATTTTGCAAAAATTTGAAAAGCTTCAAATAGCTGTTTTTCAAAATTTTCACTTAGATCACTCATAAAACTTCTAAAACAACCCAATATTATATCCATGTCCAAACACAACTCTAATTTTCAAATACCATATTCACTTTGAATTTTTTTTTCACTTTTTCTTGAAATTTTACAATTCTTATGTCCAAACGCCCACTAAGAGTCTGCAATCCAACTAAGGCATTTGTTATTAACATCATTTCTGGTTAGAGAGAATGATGGTAATTAATTAAATCTAATTCGTTGTATAGTTGTTCAATTAAAAAATGCACGTGTACAAATTAGTCAACTTCTAATTTTTTTTTAGATTGTTAATATGGCTATTTTTGCCGCTCACATACCTCTAAGAAAGTGAGCACATGTTCAAAGGTGTATTTATTCGCTTTTGAAATAGTTTAGGGAGTAATAAAATCTCCGTACATGTCGAATGTGCAACTGAAAATCCGGCTTAAACCTAAGAAAGTACTTGGGCTTTTCCCATAGAATAATAAGGAGCTCATTATTGTAAAATATATGGATGTGTCATTTGTCACATGTATCATCTTAATTCTAGAGCAATTAGAAAACATGTGTAATGATTCATGAATCAAAGTGAGACTTGCCCATTATTTATATGTGACGCTACACATTTCTAATTTTGTCGTTTTGGTTAAAAGAAAATAGATTTCAGTGATATGACATCTCAAAATCTTTGGAAGTTCTATATAAGAGATGGAGAAGCATGTAATTATCTTCACTTTTTTTCTTTCTTTCTGTTGTGTGGATCATTTAGCAATGTTTTGAAGTTCTTATAAAAAACTTCATTAGAGGACCATAACTTTCTCTTTGCCAGTGTTACTCTTATGTAATGCAAAAAAAAAAAAAAAAAAAAAAAAAAACTTTCAAATACTTTATTTAACAACTTCAACTAAATATTGTCTAAAAGAATACTAAACCTTAACTAAAGAAGGCATAAAATGTAAGTTATTTGAAAAAAAAGTACTCCTATCTCCTGATTTATTAATTTCCCAGTGTACCTTTCTTTACGGGAGGATAAATGTTGTAACATTGTGGCTGTTTATTGCTTCACACTCTCTTTATTTCAGGTGAAATTAAAATTTTTCCGTTTTATGTTTCACCTAAGGGTGTCTAACGGGTGGGCGGGGCCGAGTTGGGCAGAAAAAATTAGTAACCGTACGGGTTGGGGTCTGGGCCGGTTACGGGTTGGGGCTTACCGGGTTCGGGTTCATCCGGATAAAAAATGAACCGTACGGGTTACGGGTACAAGGAGCCGGGCCGGGTTAGTGTATTTTTTTTTTGTATTTTGTATTTTGTATATCTATTGTAAGTTATATTAATATAAAGTAAAAATATAAAGAATACAATGAAGATGAGAAAAAATTGCACTTATAAATTGCAAGTGCTACATTTATTTCAAAATTCAAACTTACAAATTTGCATTTAACAAGTAAATTAACGAAAAAGAGTAAAATTAAATTTTCATGCATAATAATACTTCAAATTAATCTAGCAAACTAAAACATTAAGCATAAATACGTCTAATAATTTTAAAATAACACAAATTGTCTCAAATCAACTTAAATACGAATTTCTGGAGGACGCTCAAGACAACTCTTCATATGTCTCCTTAAACTGCATGCGCCACACTTTGGACGGAGATTTAAGACTAGACCACAGTTCTTGCACTTTACTTTCTGAACTTCTTCATTTTCTTCTACTACCTCAAAGTGTTCCCAAACATATGTGCGCACTCTAGAAGTACGGGGCATGATTTAACTTGAATTGAGAATTGAGATTGAGAAATGAGAAATGAGTGAAAAAAGTGAAGAAATGAAGAAAGGGGAGGGTGTATTTATAGTTTTACAAAGGGTTAAATTTATAATTACAAAAAGTGTTAATTTTTAAAAAAAACCCAAAAAGGGCTAATTGTACAAATCAGCCGTTGGGCAACGACTCCTTGGCAGGTGACCGTTGCCAACGGTAGGCCCAAATAAGCCAATAAATAATAAAAATAAAAAAATAAAAAAAGAAACTAGCCTTTAACCGATCTGGGCCAGTCCGGTCCGGGCAGGTTTAACCGGTTCTACAATATTTCTGTTGACCGAGTCTGACCGGTCCGGGTAATCGGTTAAAAATAGGTGAATGGACCAACCCCCTTACCCCTTTAATCCAGCCCCACCCGACCCCCTTGTACCCGTTTGGTCCGGTTCCAGTTTTAACCGGTCTGGGTCGGTCCGGTTACGGTTAAACCCGACCCGTTAGACACCCTTAGTTTCACCTACTGTCTATGTTAAAAGAGCCTCAAAATATTTTAAAGCAGGTCGCATTTAAGTGACCCAAATCCCACACCCACTTGTCAAAAATCAATTTCAAATCAGAACTCTAACCGGTTGCGAATTTACGGGTGAAATTGAAAAATAGGCAGATTTACAAGTAGTAATTGAAAAATAGCTACAATTTCAAAAGGAATTTAAATTTTGTCACTTATCAGTTATCATGTAAAGATAAATATGAACGAAAATACTATTCAAAATTCAGAAAAATATTCCAGCATAATATACTGGAGTTCGATTTTTTTTACATGTGAACTTCCAGCATAATATGCTGGAAGTTCATACACAAGTGCACCAATCTCTATTATATGTGCTGAAACTTTCCGTGTTGCAGTAAAATAGTGGCTATCTTTCAATGACTTTGCAAATGTTGGCTATTTTTCAATTACCATTCTAAAAACTGGCTAGCCCGTGCTATTTTCACCAAATTTAGAGCATAAGCCACAGGTTTACGGAATTGAGTAACTTTATCTTAGACCTTATATACTATTATATATTAAGAAATTCATAATATTTATAAATATTATCGCGATAAAAACCTATAAAATTCAAATTCTGAATCCGCCTCTAGCTCTCCTAGTTTAGAAAACTCATGTGCACAAAGCATCCTTTTTTAAAATCAAAAGAAATATTTGATCTACACCTCAATTAAGTCTGATGAAATTGATTATATAAATCTTATGTATTTGTTCAGCTTTATTATTTACTAAACTATTCCTCATTAATTTAATGCATGTATAAATACAACCTTCTTTCTCCTTTTCCCTTTTTTTTCTCTACCGTCTTTTCTCCTTCTCCTCTTCATCTTTGTGTAAAACTTAAAATCGAAAGACACAAAAGAGAAAAATAAAAAATTGAGAATTTTTCATAAAACACTGTCTTTTAGTGGTAATTAACTATCTATAGATACCATTTGCTATATTACGGATTGTAGATACGTTTTCTGTTGTTATAATGTGACGACCCGACTGGTAGTCTTAAGAATTAATGCCCGATCCCCTATTAACTGCTTTTCCCAAGTTTATTTCTGCTATTTCGATTTGTCGGGATGTTTGGTTTTGAGTTTCGGAGAGTTTTGGGACACTTAGTCCCTAAATGAGAGCTTAAGTGTTGGAAAACTGGCCGTAGTCGGAACAGTGTGAAGACGGCCTCAGAATGGAAATCCGATGGTTCCGTTAACTCCGCTAGGTGATTTCGAGCTTAGGGGCGTGTTCGGATTGTGTTTTGGAGGTCCGTAGCTAATTTAGGCTTGAAATGCGGAAAGTTGAATTTTTGAAGTTTCCGGTCCGATAGAGAGATTTTGATCCAAGGGTCGGAATGGAATTCTGAAAGTTGGAGTAGCTCCGTAGTGTTGAATGTGATGTGTGTGCAAAATTTTAGGTCATTCGGACGATGTTTGATAGGCTTTTTGATCGAAAGCGTATGTGAGAATTTTGGAGTTTTTAGGCTTAAATGGATGATTAATTCGAGGTTTCGAGGTTGTTTTAGGTGTTTTAAGGATTGGTACAAGTTTGGATAGTGGTTTGTGACTTGTTGGTGCCCTTGGTTGAGGTCCCGGAGGCCTCGGGATGAATTCGGATGATTGACGGAAAGATTTTTGGAGTTAGAGTTGCAACTTCAGCTGCTGGTTCTGTCATAACCGCACCTGTGGTTTGGGTTCCGCAAGTGTGGTGCCGCAGAAGTGGCTCAGAGGTCGCAAAAGCGGTTTGAGGCAAAGAGGGAGTCGACTGCAGATGCGGTCAGGTAACCGCAGAAGCGGCCCCGCATCTGCGGTAGGGTAGTTGCAGGTGCGGAAAGTCCCTCTTTAATGAAATGTCGCAGGTGCGACCTTGGCTCCGCAAAAGTGGGACTGCATCTGGGCTGCAAATGCGGAAATTGCTGGGCAGAACATATAAATTCTTGCCTTCGCGAAATTTAGCCATTTTTCATCTTTTTCAAAACGGGAAGAAGCTTGGGGAGCACTTTTCAAGAGGGATTTTCAGAGGAGTCCATTGGGGTAAGGTCTTTGGTCCTTAAACTCGTTATTAGAATGACTCTTATCAATTTAAGCATGAAAAATTTAGGAAAATCAGTGGTAATTGGGGGGGTTAGGGTTTGTATAATTGGAGACCTTTGAGTGATGATTTGAGGGACAAATTGAGGTCAGATTTGGTACTTTTGATATTACTGAACCCGTGAGAGTGAGAGGGTTCTAGAAATATAAATTTTATCCGATTCCGAGACGTGGTCCCGAGGGGCATTTTGGTCATTTTACTTAATTTCGCGTATGAGCTTAGAATTTAATTGTAGAATCAGTTACTTGAAGTGTTATTTACATTATGAAATTGAATTGAATAGATTTGGGCTATTTGTAGTCGATTACTCGTGGCAAGAGCGTGATTTCAGATTGATTTTTGAGCGGGTTCGAGGTAAGTGGCTTGTCTAACCTTGTGTGGGGGACTTTTCCCTTAGGATTGATATATTTGGTAATTGAAATGCCTTGTACGTGAGGTGACGATTGCGTACTTGTGCTAATTGTTGGAAAGCCGGTTTTCTTTAAGTAATTACTAGTATGTTTCCTTTCCTATTTCTATTACTTGCACTATTAAGCCTGTTGTTAACTTAGGAAAACATGTCTAAGTGACTTAATTGCTTTACTTGCTCAACCTGCCTTACCTGAATTCTGAGCAACATGCTAGGCTAGAATCACTTGTTGCCTAAATATGAAATTTTGCCATTCTGTGTATTTTCTTGTTGCTGCCATGTATTTATTTTGGGACTACGGATGTGGGATTCCGGTAGCTCCCCCTTGTCTGTTTATTTTGGGACTACGTATGTGGGATTCCGGTAGATCCCCCTACACAGTTATATGGAACTATGGGAATGCACCCGATAGATTCCCCCAGTACTGGGTATTTACATTTGGGACTACAGAACGGGATTCTGGTAGATCCCCGCGCATTATGAGTTGAACTACGGGACGGGATCCCGGGAGATACATTGAATATGTACATATGGGACTATAGGACGGTATCCTGGGAGATCCCCGATTGTTATTATTGGTGCTAAGCTGTATTTTCTTTCCGTGTTTACCTTGTTTCTATATATTTGTTGCTGTCCTGTACATTATGTGTTATTCTACTGTTATAATTATTTATACGGTTATGTTCTATACTGTTGATCTTTATATTTTATTCAACCTCAGTAGGGCCCTGACCTTCCTTGTCATTACCCGACCGAGGTTAGGCTTGGCACTTACTAAGTACCGTTGTGGTGTACTCATGCCCTTTCTGTGCATGTTTTTCATGTGCAGATCCAGGTACCGCTACTCAGGCCTACCATCCTTGAGGGAGGCGACTGCTCTAGAGACTTTGAGATACATCTGCCGTGTCCGCAGACCGAGGAGTCCCTTTCTATTCTAGCTGTTAAACATTGCCCTTTTGTATTTTTCTTTCTTGTTAGATATTCTGGAGTTAGACTGTTAGATATTCCAAAGGCTTGTGTTTCCGTGAGTTTTCGGGTTTTGGGATATTGCATTAGATTCTGAGAAGTTGTGTTGTATATGCCAAGCGACATTTTAAATATTTTTTTATTCGGTTATTTTTTGGCTTTTGATTATTTCTTCCGCAAGTTTCATTTATTTTTCCGCATTTGTTAGGCTTACCTAGTCGTAGAGATTAGGTGCCGTCATGATGGTTCACGGAGGGCAAACCGGGGTCGTGACAAGTTGATATCAGAGCTCTAGGTTCATAGGAGTCATGGATCACAAGCCGGTTTATTAGAGTCTCACTGATCGGTACGGAGACATCTGTACTTATCTATGAGAGGCTATGTAACTGTTAGGAAAATTCCACTTTATTTGATTTCTTTGTCGTGCGATATTTTGACATCACAATTCTAAACTTCTGTCTTCTATTCTCTCACGGATGGTGAGGACACGTACTACTCGAGATGATCAGGCACCCGCGCCCCTACTGCAGCCGTCAGAGGCCAGGGCCGGGGTAGAGGCCGAGGACGCGCACGCGGTGCAGCCAGAGCACCTACGCGAGCTGCCGCCGAGGTACCACCAGCAGTCCCAGTCGGAGTCCAGGCACCTGACACGCCTACTGCCACTGCTACTCCAGCTCTTCAGGAGACTCTGGCACAGTTCATGAGCATGTACACCACTCTAGCTCAGGCAGGGTTGCTTCCCCTTGCTGCAACCACATCTCAGGCTGGGGGAGGAGTACAGACCCCCCCGACCGCACTCCTGAGCAGTGAGTGCATGCTAAACAGGTCTCTGAGATTATTCCTATACCGCCTGCAGTGCCCGAGGATAGGCCATCGACTTTCGAGGAGGAGCAGCTGAGGCTTGAGAGGTTTAATAGGTACAAGCCACCTGTATCAACGGTCTAGCATCGGAAGATGCTTTGGGATTTCTAGATGAGAGTTACTGCATTCTCCGTACCATGGGTATATCAGGATCGAACGGGGTTTCCTTCACTACCTTCCAGCTTCGAGGAACCGCCTATGAGTGGTGGCACACCTATGAGTTAGACAGTCCGGATGAGGCTACTTCGCTGACTTGGACTCAGTTTTCAGATCTGTTCCTGAGAGAGTATGTCTCTCAGAGCCTTAGAGACATATGGCGCACAGAGTTTGAGCATTTGCGCCAGGGTACTATGACTGTCTCAGAGTATGCTGTCCGTTACACCAGTTTGGCTAGGCATGCACCAGCCTTAGTTTCTACTGTTCGTGAGGGGGTTTGCCGATTTATTGAGGGCCTTATTCCCAGTATCAGGTCTAGCATGGCTCGTGAGTTGGAGATGGATATTTCTTATTAGCAGGTGGTGAGAATTGCTAGGAGGATTGAGGGTATGCATGCTAGGGAGAGAGAGGAGAGGGAGGCCAAGAGGTCTCGAGAGTCGGGCCATTTCTCTGGTGCCCGTGCCCCAACAGCAGGTCATCATAGTAGGTGTTATATGAGTCGCCATGTTCATTAATCTCTTCCAGCAGCCAGTGGTATTCCAACTCCTCCTAGACCTCAGGAGCCTTATTAGGCACCTCCGGTATCTAGCGCGCCTCCTGCGTGGGGTGCTTTTAGAGGTCAGTCCAGCAGACCTGACCCAAGCCAGTCTCCACTGCCACATCCTCCCAAAGCTTGTTTTGAGTGTGGTGACACCCGTCATATGGTGAGGGATTGCCCCAGACTTGGGAGGGGTGCACCTCTACAGGCTTCTCAACTAAAGCGTGCCTCGCATAGTTCTCAGGATATAGTCACAGCTCCAGTTGCTACCCCACTTGCTCAGCCAGCTAGAGGTGGAGGTCGGGGAGGTAGAGGTTGCCCTAAAGGGGGAGGCCAGGCCAGATACTATGCCCTTCTTTCCCGTACCGAGGTTGTTGCCTCCGATTCTATCATCACAGGTATTATACTGGTTTGTCATAGAGATACATCGGTTCTATTCGATCCAGGCTCCACTTATTCTTATGTGTCTTCTTATTTTGCTCCACATTTGGGTGTATCTCGGGATTCTTTGAGTTCCCTTGTTTATGTTTCCACTCCTGTGGGAGATTCTCTTATGGTGGACCGTATCTATCGGTCGTATTTGGTTGCTCTTAGTGGTTTTGAGTCCAGAGCCGATCTATTGTTGCTCAGTATGGTAGATTTTGACATTATCTTGGGCATGGACTGGTTGTCACCCCATTATGCTATTCTTGATTGTCACTCCAAAACCGTGACGCTGGCTATGCCAGGTGTACCGCGTGTTGAGTGGAGGGGTACTTTAGATCACACTCCTAGTAGAGTTATTTCTTTTCTTAAAGCTCAGCGTATGGTTGAGAAGGGGTGTGGCGCGTATTTAGCTTATGTGAGAGATATCAGTATTGATACCCCTTCAGTAGATTCAGTTCCAGTAGTACGAGATTTTCCTGATGTGTTCCAGTAGACCTTCCGGGCATGCCGCCTGATAGAGATATTGATTTTGGCATTGATCTGTTACCGGGCACTCAGCCCATTTCTATTTCTCCGTATCATATGGCTCCTCCTAAGTTGAAGGAGTTTAAGGATCAGTTACAGGAATTGCTTGACAAGGGTTTTATTCGGCCCAGTGTATCACCTTGGGGTGCTCCTGTCTTGTTTGTGAAGAAAAAGGACGATTGTATGCATATGTGTATTGATTATCACCAGTTAAACAAGGTTACAATGAAGAACCGTTATCCTTTGCCTCGTATTGATGATCTGTTTGACCAGTTTCAGGGCGCACTAGTGTTTTCTAAGATTGATTTGCGGTCAGGTTACCATTAGTTGAAGATTCGGGAGCCAGATATCTCGAAGACTAGTTTCAGGACTCGGTGTGGTCATTACGAGTTCCTTGTTATGTCATTTGGGCTGACCAATGCCCCAGCAACCTTTATGCATTTGATGCACAGTGTGTTCCGGCCGTATCTCGACTCGTTTGTCATTGTCTTTATTGATGATATTCTGGTGTATTCCCGGAGTCGGGAAGATCATGAGCAACACCTGAGGAATGTGCTTCAGACTCTGAGAGAGAAGAAGTTATATTCTAAGTTCACGAAATGTGAGTTTTGGTTGGATTTAGTGGCATTCTTAGGCCATATAGTGTCGAGTGAGGGTATTCAGGTGGATCCGAAAAAGATAGAGGCCGTGCAGAGTTGGCCAGACCATCCTCAGCTACCGAGATCTGTAGTTTCCTTGGATTGGCGGGCAACTACCGTCGTTTTGTTGAGGGGTTTTCATCGATTGCAGCCCCTATGACCAGACTGACCTAGAAAGGTGCTCCGTTCCAGTGGACAGATGAGTATGAGGCGAGCTTTCAGAAGCTCAAGACAACTTTGACTACAACCCCAAATTTGATATTGCCTATAGGTTCAGGGTCTTATACGGTCTATTGTGATGCTTCGAGGATTGGCCTCAGAGCGGTGTTGATGCAAGACGGTAGGGTAGTTACCTACGTGTCCAGACAGTTGAAGATACATGAGAAGAACTACCCTGTTCACGACCTTGAGTTAGCTGCCATTGTTCACGCCCTGAAGATTTGGCGCCATTATTTAAACGGGGTTCCCTGTGAGATTTATACTGACCATCGAAGCTTGCAGCACCTGTTCAAGCAAAAGGATCTAAATTTGCGCCAGAGGGGGTGGTTAGAGTTACTAAAGGACTATGATATCACTATTCTGTATCACCCGGGCAAGGCCAATATGGTGGCCGATGCTTTGAGTCACCGGGCGAAGAGTTTGGGGAGTTTGGCTTATTTACCAGCATCAGAGAGGCCTATGGCAATGGATGTTCAGGCCTTAGCGAACCAGTTTGTGAGATTGGATCTTTCGGAGCCCAGTCAGATTCTAGCTTGCGTGATTTCCGGTCTTCCTTATTTGATCGTATCAGGGAGCGACAGTATGATGAACCTCATTTTCTTGTCCTCAAGGATAAGGTTCAGCATGGTGATGCCAGAGATGTGACTATTGGTGATGATGGGGTATTGAGGATGCAGGGTCGTATTTGTATACCCAATGTTGATGGGCTTCGAGAGTTGATTCTAGAGGAGGCCCATAGCTTGCGGTATTCCATTCATCCGAGTGCCGCGAGGATGTATCAGGATTTGAGGTAGCACTACTGGTGGAGGCGAATGAAGAAGGATATAGTTGGATTTGTAGCTCAGTGCCTCAACTGTGAGAAGGTGAAGTATGAGCACTAGAGGCCGGGTGGGTTGCTTCAGCAGATAGAGATTCCGGAGTGGAAGTGGGAGCAGATCACCATGGACTTTGTAGTTGGGCTCCCACGGACTTTGAGAAAGTTCGATGCTATTTGGGTGATTGTGGATCGGCTTACCAAGTCCGCTTATTTCATTCCTGTGTGTACTACTTATTCTTCGGAGCGGTTGGCAGAGATTTATATCTGGGAGATTGTTCGTCTGCATGGTATTCCAGTATCCATCATCTCATATAGAGGTACTCATTTCACATCACGGTTCTGGAGGGATGTTCAACATGAGTCCGGTACTCGGGTGGAGTTGAGTACAACATTTCACCCTCAGACAGATAGATAGTCCAAGCGCACTATTTAGATTCTTGAGGATATGCTCTGTGCATGCGTGATTGAGTTTGGAGGGTCTTGGGATCAGTTCTTGCCATTGGCGGAGTTTTCTTACAACAACAGCTATCAGTCCAACATACAGATGGCACCGTATAACGCTTTATATGGGAGACGGTATAGATCCCCGGTGGGTTGGTTTGAGCCGGTGAGGCTAGATTGTTGGCACAGACTTGGTTCAGGATGCTTTGAAGAAGGTTAAGGTGATTCAGGATAGACTCCGTACATCCCAGTCCAGAAGAGTTATGCGGACCGGAAGGTTCGTGATGTTTCCTATATGGTTGGAGAGCGGGTTCTGCTTCGGGTTTCGCCTATGAAGGGCATTATGAGATTTGGGAAGGAAGGAAAGTTGAGTCCGAGATTTATTGGCCCTTTTGATATATTGAGGCGTGTTGGGGAGGTTTCTTATGAGCTTGCCTTACCTCCCAGATTGGAAGGGGTTCATCCTGTGTTCCATGTTTCGATGCTCCGGAGGTATCACGGTGATCCGTCGCACGTGTTGGATTTCTGTCCAGTCCAGTTGGACAAGGATCTATCTTATGTTGAGGAGCTAGTGGCAATATTGGACAGGCAGGTTAAAAAGCTGAGGTCAAAGAATATTGCATCAGTAAAGGTTTAGCGGCGGGACCAGCCGGCCGAGGAGGCGACCTGGGAGACCAAGCAGGATATGTGCATCCATTACCCTCATCTTTTTACTACTTCAGGTATGTCTTTATGCTCGTTCGAGGGCGAATGAATGTTTAAGTGTAGGAGGATGTGACGACCCGGCCGGTCGTCTTAAGAATTAACGCCCCGATCCCCTATATGAATACAATTAAATGCATAGAATACAACGGGATACATTGAATTACAATGAAAAAAAATGAATACAATAAAATACATGAAAATACAACGTGATACGTTGAAAATACATTGAAATATATTAACAGAAAATCAAGTTGCTCAGCCCCAAACTCTGTCGTCTTTGTTCAAGAACAAACCCTAATTTCTGGCGAATCCACCATCGAGCAAAAACCTCGCGAATGAAGACAAATCATTCTTGAATGAAAGCAGGAACAACATCATTGGACGAGAAGAAAAAGAGTGTACATGTAAAGATGAAGAAACTGAGGCGACTTGTGATCCCTTGAATTTTGTCTTTAGGATGCAGAAACATAGTGCCCATCATAATTCCAATAGCTGTTAGCACGACGAGCCTAGAGAGGAATAGTTTAGGGGTGGATAGTATGAGATAGGGGAAGTTCTCTGTGGATAGAACTAGCATATCGTTTTCGAGTCCATGCCGTGATGTGAGCATCGTGTTTTCAGGAATTGGTGGAAGAGAATGGCATGTATCAAAGTAGAGAAAGAAAGAAAATAGTGTAACTGAATAGCGTATTTAGTGGATTAGGGGTAGGAGGTAACCAAAATTAGATATTTTGCTATAAACATTAAAAGGTATCTATAGAATATAATTTTTTAAATGATATTTATTTAAAATAAATAAGGTGTTAACCTTTGCTATAGGAGGTAAAAATTGTAAAAATTGCATAGGGCCCCTTTTTAACTTGTAGCCGCTTTGTTTTTCTGTTTGCACCCGTACCCATTTTTTTAAAAGCCTTTTAAAAAGACTATTTTGCCCTTCTTTATTAAAAGACTATTTTCTCTCCAAGTATACGTTAGTCCTCTACTGTCTCTGTCTTTCTCTCCCGTTATTCGCATATTTTGATTTGTTCTTCTCTGAAATTAAATGATTTTCATCGTTGTTTTTGATTTTTCAACTGCTAGTCGTCGTTGTTCCCACATTACGATTTAATCACAGGTACATTGCATTAACTTTCTGGGTTTTATTTTAGTATTAATTTTTACGATTTAATTTCTGGTTTTGGTTTTGATAGTCAAGTATTTATGATAAAATGGTTTCTTAGGGTTTAGTTTGATAAGTGCATTAGTTTTACTTTTACGATTGTGTTTTTAGGTTTTTTGAACGAGTATTTGTGTTGTTGATGAAAATTCTATGAATTCTTCAGTGATTAGACGTCAAAATTTTTATAATTTTGAGAGTTAAATAGATGATACTATTAAAGTGTGAAGTTTATAATAGTTCAATGATACCTTAGATAGGAGTTGGAGTTTTTTTCTATGTTTTGGCATTATTTTTGGATTTGAATTTGTGTTCTATCTTTTGTAAAAACTACAACATGTTTTTTTGCTGAATGTTTTGTTTTGTAACTGGTGAACATTCAGCTTTAGGAGTTGGAGTTTTTTTTTTGTAACTGGTGAACTTCAGCTCTAGAGCTGAAGTTTTTGTTTTGTAACTGTCGAACTTCAGCTCTAGAGGTGAAGTTTTTGTTTTGTAACTGTCGAACTTCAGCTGTAGAGCTGAAGTTTTTGTTTTGTAACTGTGGAACTTCAGCCTTCTTAGATATTGAAGTTTTAATTGATCTTTTTGATAATGTCCTGATGTTATTTTTTGTATATTTTACTTTTTTTTTGAACAGATGGCACCTAAAGCACCTAAAGATCCTAATGCCGCTAAAGTACGCAAAGCAGCTAATGCACCTAGACAACCTATAATACCACAGGTCCTTATGTCTCTCCTCCTCCACCTACAAGACTAAGGCAAAGATATTTTGAGTTTCGAGATTGGTTTAACTGTAAGGGTTACTGGAAGGGGAACCACGATTTGAAGAGTTTAATTGCAAATTTCTTGACTCCTATACAATGGGATAAGCTTAATAATGGTACATTTCGATACATTATGGCTATGGAGAATTTCAAATGCAGCATGAAGTTGGTTCATTGTCTATATCTTTCTCGAATATTCACCAATGATCGAGACTCCATTAGTTTCAAGATTTTTGTCCATGATGTTTCCTTCACCCCTGAAGACTTTCACATTATGTGCGGTTTGCGGATCACAACATATAATGTTGAAAAACCAATTAATCGAGAGAGCAATATTCTGAAACGCTATTTAGGTAAGTCCAAGGGTGTGACTTTGAAGGATATTCGAGATTTTATGACTCGGAATGAAATTCCAACGAATGTTGTGAATCACCGTCACGTATATGAGAGCGATGATGATGCTGTGAAGCTTATAGAAATTCTTGTTGTAGAGTCTATTTTGTTTGGGAAAAAGACCGAGTCATCTGTGATGGAGGAGTATGCATCTATTGTTGAAGATGATAAGGTTTGTGCTGAATATCCTTGGAGTAATGTGGCTTATGGGAAGCTCATTTACTCAATGAAACATGCATTGGACAAGCAGAACAAAGTAGGTTCAACTGAGTATAAAGTTGGTGGATTTCCATATCCATTATGTGTTTGGTTCTATGAGCGCTTCCCAGATATTCGGGAGAAGTATATAAGAGAGGATGAGTACCTTGATACCCCTCAGGTTCCCAGGATGTTACGTTATGTTTGTGTGGGAGAGCCTAAATATCCCGAACTTTTTGATTTCTTCAGTAGTCATGAAGTAAGTTACTTTTTTTTGTCTTTGTGTTTATATGTTGACGTAATAGTTTTTTACCCCTCATAATATACTTTTTTGTATTAAACAAAATTATTGCAACTTTAGGGTATTGGATATAATTCCTACAGAAGAGGAATTACAATTACCATGCAGCCGGATTCGTTCAAAGGTACTTAATGCGGTTCCTTCAACGGGTGAATCACCACGTAGTCTGAGTCGATCAAAAGAAGCGAATCAAACTCCTATTATTGTCTAATCACCACGTAGTCGAAGTCGATCAAAAGAAGCGAATTGAACTCCTTTTATTGGCGAATCATCTCGTACACAGAGTCGTTCTAACCGTTCTTATAATGACCCGACCGGTCGTTTTGAGATTTTGCACTTTGCTCGCCAGTTCTCGGGCATGACTTGCCACATGTGGTGTATTATTACTTAGGTAAATTGTTGGTGTTAGGTTTCAGGTTAATCAGAATGAATTTAGAAGACCAGTCTTAGTTGAAAGTTTAAAATTTGAAAGGTTTGACCAAGATTTGACTTGTTTGTATTTGATCTTGGATTGGAATTTTTATGGTTTGGTTAGCTCCGTTAGGATATTTGGGACTTAGGAGCATGATCGGAATACATGTTGGAAGTCCGGGGAAGGTTTAGGCTTGAATTGACGAAATTGAGATTTTGGCGTTTTCCGGTTGATAGGTGAGATTTTGATATAGAGGTCGGAATGAAATTCCGAGAGTTGCAGTAGCTTAGTTTTGTCATTTGGGATGTGTGTGCAAAATTTCAGGTCATTCGGACGAGATTTGATAGACTTTTTGATCGAAAGCATAATTTAAGAGTTCTTGGAGTTCTTAGGCTTGAATCCTATATTAAATTGGTGATTTGATGTTGTTGTGAGCATTCCAAAGTTTTGAACAAGTTTGAACGATATCATGGGATGTGTTGGTATAATTGGTTTGAAGTTCCGGGAGTTCCGGGTAGGTTCCGGGATGTTTTAGGCTGAAGGGTTGCAGGCCTCAGAACCCACCCGCGCGGTCCGCACAAAATGAAGTGCGTCTGCAGTATGTGCTGTGCGGACCGCACAAAAAGAAGTGCGTCCACGGTAGGTGCTGTACTGACCGCACAAAATGCAGTGCGACTGCGGTGGGGAATATTTCACTGGTCCTACTTTGGAAGCTCATATCTTTTGATTTACAAGGAAGTTTGAGATGATTCAAAAACGAAAGTTGTAGCCCTTCATGTATAGTTTCCATAAAGATAAAGATATCGCAATTTGGACATATGTAGTAAAAGCTATGGCCAAAATACTAAAGTCTGTCACTGTAAATGAAAACCTGTGCGGTCGCAGTCGTTTTTGTGCGGACCGCGGTCCTTTTTGTGCGGTCCCCAGAGGAGGAAATCTGTGGGGTACTCTATAAATACGAGGTTTTGGGTTTTATTTAATATTTTGACCTAGAGAGCTCGGATTTTGGCGATTTTTTGAAGATTTTTCAAGAAATTCATCGGGGTAAGTGATTCTAACTCTGATTTGGCTAGAGTACATGAATCTATCCTTAAATTCATCATTTAATTCGTGATTTGGGATGAAATTTGGGAAGAAAATTTGTGGAATTTTCAAAAATATAAAATGATGATTTGAAGGACCAAATGGTATTGGAATTGGATAATTTTGGTATGGTTAGACTCGTGAGGGTATGAGGATTCTGAAAATGTAAATTTTACCCGATTCCAAGATATGGGCCCAAGACTCGGGTTTTGGTAATTTCGGGAATTGTGCCCTTTGATGATTATTTTCGCTTGGGCTTTGTTCTCTTAGCATATTGTGACGTATTCATTCTAATTTTAGATAGATTCGACGGGTGTGGAGGCTGATTCGAGGGGCAAAGGCGTCGCGAGTTAGAGATTTAGCCGGTTCGAGGTGAGTAATGATTGTGAATGATGCTCTGAGGGTTTGAAATCCCGAATTTGCACATCGTAGTGCTATATTAAGGTAAGGCACATGCTTGATGACGAGCGTGAGGTCGTGCACTATTAGGGATTGTGACTTGGTCCGTCCCGATTGATGATTTTACCGCGTATTTGACTGAAACTTGTTTGCTTTCATCATGCTTTGGGCTGATTGCCATATTTGGGCTTCGTGTCAACTATTTGAACCCTTCGGGGATTTTCATTACAATTTCCTCACTGTTTGATTTATTACTTGAACTTAGTCCCGTTATTTTCCACTATTTTACTACTCAGCCAATTTTACTCAATTTTGAAACTTAAATGATATTTTAAATGATGTTTTGGGATGAGAAATACTATTTTACTATTGCTCTAGGGCTTGTGAGTATTTTTGACTGAGTAAGGACGAGAGCCTAGTTGTGAGGAAACACTGATACTGATTGAGTCCGAGGGCCTGAGATATGTACGCCATGAGGTGGCTTGTTGATATTGTTTATGAGGCCGAGGGCCTGAGATATATATGCCACGAGGTGACTTGACTGATATGAGGTCGAGTGCCTAGATTTGATGCCACAAGATGGCTTGATATTGCACTTGGGCCGTAAGGGGCCCCTCCCGGAGTCTGTACACCCAAGTGAGTGCGGGTACCCATTGTGATGTGAGATTTATCCCGAGGAGCTAGTATTATTTTGAGATTTGAGATCGAGGGGCTAGTACTATTCTGAAATGTTGCCCGAGGGGTGGATTAGTTGATACTACGCCCCAAGGGCAAATTTCTATTTGTTTACTTACATGTCAATTACTTGTTTTGCTTGTTGAGAAAGGGATTTTCACTTGAATTTTCACTGTTTTACTATTTTAAGTGATTTTACTGCTTCAGTATGGAATGCCTTATGTTTTACATGATTTCTCACTTTTAGTCACTATTTATATTTGTTACTTACTGGGTCGGAGTACTCATATTACTCCTTGCACTGTGTGTGAAGATTCAGGCATTGCTGGTTCCGCTCCTGAGTAGGGGTGGGCGTTCGGTATTTCGGTTTGGTATTTAAGAATTTTGGTTCGGTATTTCGGTATTCGGTTTATCGATTATGTATACCAAATACCGTACCAAATTATTTCGGTATGGTTCGGTATTTCTTATTTTGGTTCGGTACGGTTTCAGTTTAACAATCAATGAATAATCAATGCTAAGTGCTAACAGTGCACATGGACAATTGAAATTTTCACTCTAAAAGAATATGTTTTTCGATATATAACACTATAACATATTAACACTAACAGTGCACAACTGCACAACCACAATGTGCACATGGCTGAAAGCCTGAAACAAGAATAACATCTGCAGTTGCAACTTGCAAAGGCAACCTTGCACGCCAGTATACTGAACTCAATGTCAATATTGTATGTCATACAAACTTGCAAATTTTGGCGTATACTGTAGTTGGCAAAAGCTGGCCAACTGCACAATGCACATTACTGATTACACAACTATATTAAACAACTTAAAGTCTTAAACACAGTTAAACACTTAACACAGTCCAACAAGTCCAACAACTTAAACACAGTTAAACAAGTTAAACACAGTCCAACAAAAACAGTCTTAACCCTTAAGTATTAACACTTAAACACAGTGCAACACTGCAACTGGCCAACTGCAAGTCTGCACAGTCTTAACACTTAAACAGTTAAACATAGTGCAACAAAAAACAGAGAGGGCATCCCTCAACAAACAGTCTTGAGCAGTAGCACGGCCTCACGGGGCGTTGAGCAGTAGCACGAGGCATGATTGCACTTGAACCTAAGCTATGTGAATAGAGTGTTCAACCAAAGCTGTTATAACACGACCAAGAGTAAGCAAACTCTTATTGATTTCCCCCGCTTCTCTTGCACGAGCCTGAATTCAAACATATATAGTTAACTTGTCGCTAAAAACAGAGTGAGAACGACTGCAGAAGAAGAGTATCATTAACTTGTCGCTTAACATTTACTTTTTAAATCGATTAAAGCTAACAGGTCCTACCTGCTGCGTTTGTTCAGTAGAGTGTCTGCTGTGCGCCTCCTGGCTGCTCCTCGCTCTAGGAGGTTATAAATGTCGTTTGCACTGTACACAGCTTCTTCCTCAAGACCCCTCACTACAACACAACCTTTTCCATCCTCCATGAGAGATAAAGGCTTCTTTTGTCTCTCTTCTGAAGACTTTGAGGGCTCTTCTAAAGCTATCAAGTCAGTGATTTCTTCGTTGTATAGTTCAAAAAAAGTCACTTTCATGCTATAATCTGTATTTTGACCTTCAAGCGTATCAAAAATTTGGCGAATTGCCCTTGGAATAATACCTGCTTCAGCTGGTAATTCACCAGCCTATAACATAAGGAAAGAACAAGTCTTATGGACAAGAGTAGATCAATGTGAACGATGATATGGTGTATAGTGTGAACCAGTTAATACCTTATTCCTCATTCCTCCTTCCATTGTGTATGTTTTACCTGTACCAGTTTGCCCATATGCAAATACAGTGCAATTAAATCCGTCAAGAACTTCCTTAATAATGGGCGAAATGGCTTGATCATATATCGATCTCTGTTGTGCTTTTGGGCCAAAAACCTGGTAAATAGCATATCTTTAAGACATATCCTAATGCTAACATTCTTAACATGCTATCCATCCATTTAATGAACAAAATGCTACTATAAAACAAAGAATTATACCTTGTCAAAAGTGAATACTTTGTCTACTTGCTTGTTAGCTACATTTTGTAAAACAGAAACTTCTCTTTTACTTTCATTACATGTTATGGCCTTTGGAACATTTATCCTTTGCTCATCATCATTCAATGGCCTGAAACAACAACAACAACACTATGATTTGTCAAATGAAATTTGTAGCATTTGTTTTTCTTGAAGCCAATGTGTAAGAACATCAATCAGCAACAATGCATCCAATCCTAAGCCATTGATGTCCATATTGAGGTGTGTTTTTCCACATTCAATTTTATAAGCACATAACGATAATAAAAAAAGGCAGGTTTACAGCATATAAATCATGTCCTGAAATATGATTTCAACCAAAAGAATAGAGTCCAAGTGTCTGTTGTTAGGCAAATTTCAACCGGGGCGACTAAAAGAATAGAGTGTTCAACCAAAGAGAGCATTCTGCTATTGTTAGTTGCTCTGCTCATATGGTAAAGATCTAAAAATCCGACATAAACAAAGTAATCATATGGTAAGCCTAACACATAGTCGTGTACTCACAACTGTTATTATACAAGCAAATGAATTAAACAGCATGAAGCCATGAACGTGATACAGAATACAGATGATATTTTCCTACTAAAGGGAAAAGCTCGGAATAACAGTTCATTCAATCAGTAGTACAACCAAAAGAAAGCGAAACAACAAACCTCTGAAATTGAGGAGTGAGGAATCGAATCGAGCTGGAAATCGCCTCCTATAACCCTAAACTAGTTTGATGCAGAAAATCAGAAATTAAAAAATTTATGCGTTTGAACTCTGAACTCAAAAAGTTCAAAACTTAAAAATGTAAAAACTCAAACAAAACCTCAGAGAGTAGTCGAGTACTGGGATGAGATCACGAGAATGAGATGAGACTTACAAAACTTACAAAAGTAGTGAAGTTAACTGGTGAAGATGAGATGAGACTCGAGCTCGAATGTCGACTAGTCGTAACTCGTAGAGACGTAGACTGATATCCTAAGCAGTCGATTCTCATCTAGAATTGCAGACTGATAAGTGATATCCTAGACTCGCAGTCGATTCTCGTCTCCTTCTTCTCGATGAAATGGCTAAGCACTGAAGAGTGAAGACTCTGAAGCAGTAAGCAAGCCTTAATGAAATGCCTAATTTGATTCTCGACTTGGGTCTTGGGTATTGATTGGGCTTGGGCTTGGGTTGGGAGTTGGGGGAGCTGGGCCTGGGTGGGAGTGGGACGCTGGGGATGGGGCCTGGCCTGGCCGCATGGGCCTATAAAATAGGTAATTGGGCTTAGTCGCTTAGATATTTTCGGTATTTCAGTTTACCAAATTTGTAAAATTATAAAACCGAAAACCGAACCGAAATACCGAAAATTCATTACCGAATTAGATCGAAAAACTGAAAAAACTGAAACCGAAATACCAAATTAATTTGGTTCAGTTAGGAATTTGGTTTTTCGGATTTTTTGCCCACCCCTACTCCTGAGTGCTGATTCCTCCAGTTCCAGGCGGCTTTCAAGGAATATGAGGTAGCTGTTGACGTTCGCAGCCCCGTATCTCCATTATCTTGTCATTTCATTTCCTATCGAACACTGTGCTAGTTATTAGATCTAGCAGACTTATATTATGACTCATAGATGCTCATGACTTGTGACACCCCGGTTAGGGCTGTGTTGGGTTGTATATCCGCTACTCATTATCATTAATTCATGATTAGACTGCTTTTATATTTGTTTAACTGTTTTAAAAAGTGAATTGGGTTTAATTGGCTGGCCTTGTCTTCATGAGAGGCGTCATCACGACCGGGTTCGAGGTTAGGGTCGTGACAATTTTAATATCATAGCCTAGGTTACATAGGTCTCACGAGTCATGAGCAGGTTTAGTAGAGTCTCGTGGATCGGTACATAGACGTCTGTATTTATCCACGAGAGGCTGCAAAACCTTTAGGAAAACTTCACATTCTTGAATTCTTATCGCGCGTCCTTTGATTCAGCTTGAAATGTAACTCTTTGAATTCCTTCCACGCGTTCGTGTGCGCACATGAATGCTTAGTATCAGATGTTCATCTATGGCTTGTGATTCCCCGATCGAGGGGCGAGATGTGATCTCTGTGAGTTGATATTGGGCCAGTCTGGAGGACTTGAGGCCAGATTTTTGCCTATAGCTTGAGCACCGAGGTGCTGATTGTGTGAGCAAGTGTCTTCGAACTGATATGTTCGATGGTGTCCCTATTAGTGGAAGTGACGTTGCATGGCTATGTGATGAGTATGTTGTGACTGCGAGATGTATTCTTATGAATTGGAAGAAACTAGGAGGGTCTGCTGGAGGATAGAAGAACTATTAGATGCTTGATTTTCATCTTGATTTAAGGTATAGCCCCGAGTTATGGGTGTGCGAAGAGTCTTTTCATATGTCTTAGTTGGGAGTAAAGTAATTTTCATGTTGCGATATGAGTTCATACTCAGGAAGGCTAAGTGACTGCGTAATATTTGTGACGGTGGAAGGTATACAGAAATGTTAGTTGAAGACAAGGTAGGCGGGTTATCTCCTGCGAAGTGTTCTGAGGTTGATAGATCCTTATGGGTCTGTTAGGAGATCTCATTGGCAAGTGAAAGATATATGTTGCAAATTTAAATTGGATCGCTTAAGAGAGTGGGTTTAATTGTTGCGAGAGTGAATGCGAGATTTGCTGAAGATTTAAAGTATTAGATGGTCTGTGTTTTCACAAGCTTACAAAAGGGTTTGGGTTTAATCTCACTATAGTATTATGGCAGCAAGAGAGTATATGCGTTATGAGTTATTTAATATGTGATGATCTATGGCTTCGAGCCAAGTGGGGGAGTCTGCTGTTGATTAGTTGATTGCACGATTATGTGCTATGTTGATTCCAGTTTGAGGCATGTTGGTGAATCAATTATGGCTTGCAGAAATTGAGATCGAGGATGGCTCGAGTAAAGGAATTTTTTTAACAAAGGTTATAAGATGCTTCACAGGCGTGTGAGAATCACAAAATGTCTTGAGTTGTTATTGGTAAAGGATGCTCAGTGCATAGAGTAGTAAATTGCTTGGTTGTAATTGAATGATGTCACATTCTACGATGTCAGAGTGCCAACGAGGCACGGGTTGTTTGGTTCGCTTGATCAGGTTAATTGCATTTTGAATAGAGTGAATGACTCTCGAGAATGGTTCCAATATGTTCAAGATTCTACATGTAACAATGGGGTATTTTAAAGTCATATATATGGTTAAGAACTGAGTTTTCATTTGGAAGATGTCAAGACTTATGGTACTTTCTACATTAACTATGGGATTCTATATATCAGTATTAGGAAGTTAATGGTTCCAGATTCGCAGGAAGTCCCTTCGCGGTAGGTATTTTGAATGTGGTGCTTTTGGAAACATTTAAGAGAGTACTCAATGGCTTATGATCCTTAGACAGTGTAGTTTTATGCTTGGGTCTCATGTGGTAAGTCTGGGTTGAAGAATTATGGTGCTATAGCAAGAGGGGATATCAAGTTGAAGGTAAATCAGAAGGAAACTCGGATAGATGGGATAGCTGGGTAGTAGGCCGGATTGGTACGGTAAGGATATGATTAGTTCCTTGGGTGTGTATGGGGTAATGAGTTCCTACAGGTATTTCGCGGCAATGATCTTAGGTTTTGATGGCTTGCGTAGCCTGGCCGAATTAGAAGGATTCAGTCTTGGCAGGTCTGGTTTGTGCAAGGGGAACTCGGAGAGTTCTTGATGGTTTCTACCTCGATTGGAGATGTATATTTTCTATGGGCATGAGGAGAATGGGATGCATAGTGAATTTCTTCTAGATGAGATCAATGGAAAGTTTTTGACTAGTTGATTACGTAGATTTTTGTGGTTCGGAAGGGAGATGAAGTTCTGATGTTATCCTAGGATGGTATGGTATATGCAGTATGTTGTGGAGAATTGAGATTTGCATGTGTAAGGTTACAGTTTAGTTTTGAACGGAAAGTTATAAAATTCTTAGGCAGCACGGGCAATTTCAGATGATTAGGGGGATGATCTCCAGATGATTAAGGAAATGGTATTGCTAAATGGGATTGACGAGGGTATATGTTTCAGAAAAGGCAATGTGATTAAGTTGATGGTACTTCGATGGAATTGCGTCACTTTATTGTTAGATCGACCATTGATATTCAAATTTGCTTGGTGACACAAGGGGAATTTTAGAGTATCTTTCGTGGAATGATTGGGTATTCGAGGTGCGATATGCATTCGGACGGCGGAATTAGGATCATGTGTGTTGAGTCATGTGCCGTATGAACTTAGAGTCAGGGAAGTTCTCACATTTAGGCTATATTATAATTGTGAGTCATGTGTATCGACACTTTTTAATGATTATTGGGGGTTTGGTGACCCGAGTGGATCTTTCGTTGCTTGGTATGTTAGATTTTGGATGTGATATTGGGTTCAGACTGGTTATCTCTGTGTTGTGTCATTTTGGACTATTGCGCTAAGGCAGCGCTGTTGGCTATGCCAAAAATGCCATGGATTGAGTGGCGAGGTTCGACGAATTATGTCCTATTGAAGTGGTTTTATATTTCGAAGACCCAGCGGACGGCTGGGAAGAATTGTCTTTCTTATGTGGGCTTTCGTGATAAATGTCAGTGCAGAGGCTCCTACCATTGATTCGGTTCCGATGGTGAAGGACTTTTTGGATGTGTTTCTTGTGACCGGGCATGTCGCCGGGCAATGTTATTGATTTCGGTATTGATATGATGCCAGATACCGTATCGTATGGCATCGACAGAGTTAGAGGAGTTGAAGGAATAGACTTAGGATTTCCTTGATGAGGAGTTCATTGGCAGGCCAATATGGATGTGTGTTCTAACTTGAATTGGCTTGGTTGACTCCGAATTGTATTACTGAGAGAGGTGTTGTGATTTGTCGGTTATAGGCACCTAGGGTGCGGTTCTATTGGGGTTTCATAGTGGAAGTTGAGGGGGAAGAGAAATTGGGTGTTACTCGGTGAATGGTGTATGGGTTATGTCCTTTCGAGTTTGTGTGGTGTAGGTTATTTGCTCTACCGTGGGTATGATGATTTTCTTTGGTTCCAGACATCAGTGTGTGGTTGTCGATTTCGAGCATAGTGACTTGAGGTGGTTCATGTAGAGCAGTGTCGGATAGGATCGTACATCGCAGCAAAGTTATGTGGAGGTATGACCTTGCGGGTTAGATTCGTGTGTTCTGTTCCTACGATGTGAGACGGGTCCTCAGTCTTGTGTTGTGGTGGTACTGGTGAGCTTGAGGTGCAGAGTCATTTTCATGATTGGAGGTATGTTCGGACTGTTGCTTATTGGTGCGCGTATTATGCAAGTGGTGTCTTAAGCCTGTACTGATGTGTCATGTCACCCGAGTAGTATGTTGGATTAAAGAAGATCGTTGGGATCATTAATGAATACGAACGGTTTTGATTCTAGCATATTGGAAGGATAATATTGAGCTTCAGCTTAGAAATTTTCTGTGGTATTTGCCAAAGGAGAAGTGACTTCTTGAATGGTTGATCTGGGAAATGGTTATGGCTTACCGTGTGTTTTAGTGATCATTGGCAGTATATGAAAGTGTTGGGGCAAAACTTTAGTTGATAAGAGTTTTTCTATTGGTATTCGGGTGTCATGTGCAACTGCTGTAATTAAAAGTTATCACTGTGAGTGTTTGAGTTATGTGGTATATCAAGTGATTGCACCTGAGATTGCAAGTATGGGTGATTACAGCTTGTTCGGGCTTATTCTGAAAATAGATGTGAGATTCTGATCTTGTGAATGATTTCAGAAGTGGGAATGTGGTTCTAAGGCTTATGGGCTGGGTTGGAATGTGGAAATGTAGTTTCATTGTGTTATCAGACCTATATGAGATAGGGTGATGTGGTCTCACCCCGGGGTATATGCATGGTAAGGTTATTCAGCGATTGGTTGGCTTTTGGAACAACTCTGGGCACGTTACGTATGTTTAAGTGGGGGAGGATGTAATGACCCGACCGGTCGTTTTGAGCTTTTACACTTTGCTCACCAGTTCTCGGGCATGACTTGCCCCGTGTGGTGTATTATGACTTATGTAAATCGTTGGTGTTGGGTTTCAGGTTAATCAGAATGAATGTAGAAGAACGGTCTCAGTTGAAAGTTTAAAATTTGAAAGGTTTGACCAAGATTTGACTTTTTTGTATTTGATCACGGATTGAAATTTGTATGGTTTGGTTAGCTCCGTTAGGTGATTTGGAACTTAGGAGCGTGATCGGAATGCATGTTGGAAGTCCAGGGAAGGTTTAGACTTGAATTGGCGAAATTGAGATTTCGGCATTTTCCGGTTGATAGGTGAGATTTGGATATAGAGGTCGGAATGAAATTCTGAGAGTTGCAGTAGCTTCGTTGTGTCATTTGGGATGTGTGTGCAAAATTTCAGGTCATTCGGACGAGATTTGATAGACTTTTTGATCGAAAGCATAATTTAAGAGTTCTTGGAGTTCTTAGGCTTGAATTCTATGTTAAATTGGTGATTTGATGTTGTTGTGATCGTTCCGAAGTTTTGAACAGGTTTGAACGATGTCATGGGATGTGTTGGTACAATTGGTTTGAAGTTCCGGGAGTTCCGAGATATTTTAGGCCGAAAATCATAGCTGTAGCAGGTCCAGAAGGGTTGCAGGCCTCAAAACCCACCCGCGCGGTCCACACAAAATGAAGTGTGTCCGCGGTATGTGCTGTGCGGACCGCACAAAAAGAAGTGCGTCCGCGGTAGGTGCTGTGTGGACCGCACAAAATGCAGTGCGGCCGCGGTGGGTAATATTTTACTGGTCCTACTTCGGAAGCCCATATCTTTTGATCTACAAGGAATTTTGAGATGATTCAAAAACAAAAGTTGTAGTCCTTCGTGTCTAGTTTCCAGAACGACAAAGATATCTCAATTTCGACGTATGTAGGGAAAGATATGGCCAAAATGCTAAAGCCTATCACTGTAAATGAAAACCTGTGCGGCTGCAGTCGTTTTTGTGCGGACCGCTGTCGTTTTTGTGCGGTCCGCAAAGGTGGAAATCTGTGGGGTACTCTATAAATACGAGGTTTTGGATTTTATTTAATATTTTGACCTAGAGAGCTCGGATTTTGGCAATTTTTCGAAGGTTTTTCAAGAAATTCATCGGGGTAAGTGATTCTAACTCTGATTTGGCTAGAGTACATGAATCTATCATTAAATTCATCATTTAATTCGTGATTTGGGAAGAAAATTTGTGGAATCTTCCAAAAATATAAAATGATGATTTCAAGGACCAAATAATATTAGAATTGGATAATTTTGGTATGGTTAAACTTGTGAGGGTATGAGGATTCTGAAAATGTAAATTTTACTCGATTCTGAGACGTGGGCCCGGAGCTCGGGTTTTGGTAATTTCGGAATCGTGCCCTTTGTTGATTTTTTCGCTTGGGCTTTGTTCCTTTAGCATATTGTGACGTATTCGTTCTGATTTTGGATAAATTCGATGCGCGTGAAGGCCGATTCGAGGGGCAAAGGCGTCTCAAGTTAGAGATTTAGCCGATTCGAGGTGAGTAATGATTGTAAATGATGCTCTGAGGGTTTGAAACCCCGGATTTTCACATCGTAGTGCTATATTGAGGTAAGGCACACACTTGATGACGAGCGTGGGGTCATGTACTATTGGGGATTGTGACTTGGTCCGTCCCGATTGATGGTTTTACCGTGTATTTGACTGAAACTTGTTTGCTTTCATTATGCTTTGGGCTAATTGCCATATTTGGGCTTCGTGTCAACTATTTGAACCCTTCGGGGATTTTTATTACCATTTCCTCACTATTTGACTTATTACTTGAACTCAGTCCCGTTATTTTTCATTATTTTACTACTCAGCCAATTTTACTCAATTTTGAGACTTAAATGATATTTTAAATGATGTTTTGGGCTAAGAAATACTGTTTTACTATTGCCCGAGGGGCTTGTGAGTATTTTTGACAGAGTAAGGCTGAGAGCCTAGTTGTGAGGAAACACTGATACTGATTGAGGCCGAGGGCCTGAGATATGTACGCCACGAGGTGGCTTGTTGATATTGTTTATGAGGCCGAGGGCCTGAGATATATATGCCACGAGGTGGCTTGACTGATATGAGGTCGAGGGCCTAGATTTGATGCCACGAGATGGGTTGATATTGCGCTTGGGCCATTAGGGGCCCCTCCTAGAGTCTGTACACCCCTAGTGAGGGTCTGATACTATTATGAGATATTACCCGAGGGGCAGATTTGTTGATACTGTGCCCTAGGGGCAAATTTCTATTTGTTTACTTACATGTCAATTACTTGTTTTACTTGTTGAGAAAGGGATTTTCACTTGAATTTTCACTGTTTTACCGTTTTAAGTGATTTTACTACTTTAGTATGGAATGCCTTATGTTTTACGTGATTTCTCACTTTCAGTTATTATTTATATTTTTTACTCACTGGGTCAGAGTACTCACATTACTCCCTGCACCGTGTGTGCAGATTCAGGCATTGCTGGTTCCGCTCCTAAGTGTTGATTCCTCCAGTTCCAGGCGGGTTTCAGGGATTACGAGGTAGCTATTGGCGTCCGCAGCCCCGTGTCTCCATTATCTTGTCATTTCTATTCCTATCGAACACTGTACTAGTTATTGGATCTAGCAAACTTGTATTATGACTCGTAGATGCTCATGACTTGTGACACCCCGATTAGGGCTGTGTTGGGTTGTATATCCGCTACTCATTATCATTAATTCATGATTAGACTACTTTTATATTTGTTTAACTGTTTTAGAAAGTGAATTGGGTTTAATTGGATGGCCTTGTCTTCATGAGAGGCGCCATCACGACCGGGTTCGGGGTTAGAGTCGTGACAGTTCTACAACTGAGTTTGATGAGAATGAATTACTCGACACAATATGTTCTGTAAGTTTTGATCTGAAGTTTTTTGGTTTTGTTTTTTAAAAGTACGACATATTTTTGAGCTGAAGTTTTCTTCTATATCTGAATTTTTGTTGTGTGTCTATACTAGAGGGTAACGATGAAGGTTCAAAGGTATGCAGAAAAAGAAAGAAGCACGATCGTGAAGGAAGTTTTCGATAAGTTTCAAAAGGATGAGCGATCTGCTATTGTGGATGCGGTTTTGTAAAAGTGAAGGTAAGCTAATTTATAGAGAAGTCTTTTTATTTATGCTAATGTTATTCAGATTAATCATTGTTAGTACTTTTTTTTCTAGGAATATTTCGATGAGAAGTTTGATCAGTTGTTTAAGATTGTCAACAAATCAAATGGAATGGACGATGACAATTTTGATTTGAGTAACCATCAAGAATATGATAGGATGAATGACTGTTACGAACATCTATCGGATATTAATGTTGTTGATGATGCATCACATAAAGTCGTAGATGTAAATGCTACACATGAGGAAGCAGCTTTTGAAGGCGATCAACATGTTCATGAACAAGTTGAAGAGGAACGTTCCAGTGCTGATAGATTGAGTAAAGATGGAAATGATGAAGAACAGTTATCAACTGAGAATGTTGGAAGCAAGCAAGGTACAAATAATCAAGTTGTTTATACTGAAGAACATGCTGCTCATGATGCATCGCATAAAGTCGCAGATGATAATGCTACACGTAAGGAAACGGGTGTTGAAGGCGATGAACATGTTCAACAACAAGGTGGAGAGGAACCATCTAGTGTTTATAGACTGAGTAAAGATAGAAATGATGCAGAGTTAACAACTGAGAAAGGTGCAGATGATCAAGTTGTTGGTACTGAAAAACATGCACCGAGTTGTGCTTTGGAAAGTGATATTGCAAAAGGTAATTTGTTTGGCGACGGATATCAAGCACCTGTTGGTACTTTAGAATTGAAAGCGAGTGATGTGTCTAGCACTATTGGGAAAGACGATCGGTTTGCAGAAGTACTAGCTATTTGCAATGAAATTGTAGGAGGTGATACACAGGAAATTGTCAATACAGGTATAAAGTGTGAAGTTTATAATAGTTCAATGATACCTTAGATAGGAGCTGAAGTTTTGTTTCATGTTTTATGTTTTTTTGTTATATTTTTTATGATCTTCAACATTATTTTTGGATTTGAATTTGTGTTTTGTTTTTTGTAAAAAAGTACAACATGTTTTTTGCTGAATGTTTTGTTTTGTAACTGGGGAACTTCAGCTCTAGAGCTGAAGTTTTTGTTTTTGTAACTGGCGAACTTCAGCTCTAGAGATGAAGTTTTTGTTTTGTAACTGTCGAACTTCAGCTCTAGAGCTGAAGATTTTGTTTTGTAACTGTTGAACTTCAGCTCTAGAGCTGAAGTTTTTGTTTGTGAGTGGCGAACTTCAGCCTTATTAGAGTTGAAGTTTTAACTGATTTATTTGATAATATCCTGTAGTGAAATTTTCAGTACAGGTATAAATTTTTTCTATGTTATATATATAGAAAAACTAGTTGATCTATTCCCCCTATTTATGAATATGCAGTGGAAGTTGAAACTAGTTGTGCTTCAATTGACATACTCAAAAACTCTCTGATGATGCTGAATTGAATGAAGGTAGTGTTGAGAAAAACCTTCCAGAGAATACTCTAATGGTCCTTGACGTTGGTGCATAATTGAATGAAGCTGGAACTGCTGATATCGACAAAGGCATGCAACCTGGGGAAACCACAACAGAAGACAAACACTTAGACTAGGTAGTTATTTTCTGCAATTCGATTACGAGCTATATTTTTGCCTAATGTGTTTTTGTATCAGTTTTATTTATGTTTATATTTTCCTTGCTTTTGCAGATCTCATCTGATGCATCGTAACTTCTTCCAAATCCTAAGATAAGGAAGATTTCCAGTTCTCCTATGTGTGACACCAGTGATATCCCCAATTTCAATCTATGTTCATTTTCACTTGGTAGTACATAAAGGACTGATTGAGAAGGTAATTCTGTTGCTGTTGTTGTTCGTGAAGAGAGACAAGAACGTCATGAACAACAGGGAGTTGGTCAAGTATCTACCATGATGGCTGTGGTTTTTCTCCTTGCTGCTGAACAACAACAGTTAGTTGTGACAGAACACCAGGAAGAGCAAGCAAAAGGAAAACCAGATAAAAAAGGAAAAATGATTCGTATGGAGAGTATTTGGTTGAGATCTCCTTACATTATTCCTAAACAAAATCAATGGGGACAAAATTGGAAAATAGGAAAGAATACATGAAGGTGTCCCTTCCATTATGTTAATCACGATAGTGGATTGATGCAAAGATTTACAGAGTGGTTGGAGATGGATGCCAGTGAATATGATTCCAATCCATTCAGATTAGCTGGAGTTGATATTGCAAAATCATTCTTTACCGAGCTTATGGATCTTAACTGTGATCTTGCGGATGAAGTAAGTTATTAAGTTTGTTTTTTGAATTGGTTTTCAACTGTATTTCCAAAAACTTCAGCTTATTTTTTATAGTAAAGTTTTTGTACTGTAATTTGGAAAACTTCAGCTTTATTCATAGTAAACTGCTGAAGTTTTTTAGCTTATTTGCTTTAGCCTAACCGTGCTGAAGTTTTTGACATGCATTCTCTAGTTTTTTTCAAAACTTTTAAATCAAATATGCTGAAGTTTTTTAGATTATTTTCTAACACTTCAAACTGAATATGCTTAAGTTTTTGTCATGCTGTTTGTAGTTTTGTAATGCATTTTTTCTAAACTTCATAGTTATGCGTGCTGAAATTTTTATTTCACATGTTATCATTTGTTGTTGTTCATTTGAAGCATATGGATGTGAGCATATATTACTTGCGCAAAAAATATTGCTATCACCTTCCAGGTTATCCAAAATCAAGATGTGCAGTAACAAATTTAATTTTTGATCAGTGTATGACTAAGCTGGATGGTATTCATCCTTCAGAAGAACAGATGGAGAAAATTAGAAAAAGGAAAGAAAAGAGAATGGAGGATAAAAAAAGAGCAAATCAAAGAGAAAGAGGATATCCAAATAACATGCTGAAGAAGAAGAAGAAGCGGTTATTCAGCCACTTACGGACTTTAGTTGGTTTGAGGAAGAATCAACGAATGAAAAGGTGGCCAACTACGTAAAAGGCGTCGACCTTTCCTATGGTATCTCATGGGCATCTTCCAGAAAAGTATTCTTTCCATTTCGACTTAAGCCAAGGACGGGCCAGAGATCTACACACTACTTTTTTGGAATTCTGGACTTTAAAGATAAAATTATATATGTGTATGATTCCATGAGTAGTGTAACATATGATCGTGCGCTTGAACATATCAGAAATTATGTCCGGTTGATCCCACACTGTCTCAAATGCTTGGAATTTGGGGCACACAATAAATTTTATGGGAAAAGACATGTGAAAAAATTTCTAATTAAGTGGATGGAGACACCATTGCAGGATAACAAGTACGTGTTTCACATATGTTTTACCATGCATCTTATGTTTATTATTTTTTGCCATTGTGTTAACTATTCTTCAATTTCTTTTTCATGTTCTTTTTGTAGTGTTGATTGTGGTGTATTTGCTCTTAAGTTCATGGATATGTGGTTGAAGAAAGAAGATGTCTTCAAGTTCGATCAAAGTCAGACATTGACATTCATGAGAGAATTGGCTGCCAATCTTTGGGCTCATGGAAAGTGAAAACAAGATAGCTGCTATGAAACTCCAAAAAAACAACAAGGACATGATTATGGAGATTTTGAAGAGACTGTGTGTGAATTTTTTGATTAAAGGATTGGGTGCACAAAATTTGGACTTTGTGAATATACAATAATTATTTTTTTAGTTGATTTTTGTTCAGACAAATATGTTTGTGTCTTTTATCATAAATTTTAAGTACATTTTTGTTGAAAAAACTTAAGCATGAAGTAAATGACTTCTACTTTTTAAGCTGAAGTTTTGGTTAAAAGTCACAACAAAAGTGTCGATCGTAGGACAAAAACTTCAGCTTTATCAAGTGCTGAAGTTTTTAGAAATACACTAAACAACTTCAGCAGTTTGTGCTGAAGTTTTTTGAAAAAGCTCTACGAAAAACACTAGTGAATCCAGGACAAAAACTTCAGCTTATCAAGTGCTGAAGTTTTTAGAAATACACTAAAAAACTTCAGCACATTGGGCTGAAGTTTTTTGAAAAAGCTTTACGACAAAACTATTGAATACAGGACAAAAACTTAAGCATGAAGTAAATGACTTCTGCTTTTTAAGCTGAAGTTTTGGTTAAAAATCATAACAAAAATGTCGATTGTAGGACAAAAACTTCAGCTTTATCATTGCTAAAGTTTAGAGAAATACACTAAAAAACTTCAGGAGTTTGTGCTAAAGTTTTTTGAAAAAGCTCTACGAAAAACACTATTGAATCCAGGACAAAAACTTCAGCTTATCAAGTGCTAACATTTTTAGAGAAATACACTAAAAAACTTTAGCACATTGGGCTGAAGTTTTTCGAAAAAGCTTTACGACAAAACTATTGAATCCAGGACAAAAACTTCAGCTTATCAAGTGCTGAAGTTTTTAGAAATACACTAAAACACTTCAGCACATTGGGCTGTTTACGACAAAAACTTCAGCATGTTTTGGTATTTTTTTAACTTGATACTTTTTTTTTTGCATTTACTAGCTACTTTTTGTCATTTATCACCTACTTCATCTTTCATTTAAATTTCTCTAACCATATAGTAAATGAAATTATTTTTTTACTATAGAAAAACTGTGACCGTATTTTTACTATTTTTTATTACATTTACCACTTACTTATTTTACCACTTACTTATCTTGTTACATTCAATTTCTCTGAACAAAAAATAGTTAACAATCTTTTCAGCATTTATAGATATTAAATTGATATCTTTTACATTTATAGATATTAAATTGATTAGGTGCACTCTTTGGCTATATTAACAATCTCTTCACTTGAAAATTTCATAGTCATCCATAGACTTCTATCATATTTCTTTAAATTTATATTCAAAGAAAAACAAGAAAATGTTGGCAAAGACATGCTTATTGGGTGTAGAAGGGAGTTCATGGGAAGCTAAGATAATGAAGAAAAAGTCGAAATACTTCATATGTGAAGGAGAGTGGCCAGATCAAAAACTCGAGCTCCAAGACAATTTACTCTTTTTACTAGTTGATAAATCTAACTTTTAGAAAAAAGAGCAAATTTCCTGGAGCTCGAGTTTTTGATGTGGCCACTCTCCGTCACATATGAAATAATTTGGACTTCTCCTTCATTATCTTTGCTTCCCACGAATTCCCAGTTGCACACCAATAAACATGTCTTTGCTAATATTTTCTTGTTTTTTTCTTATGAAAGAAGATGAGAGTTGCTAAAAAATTATAGTAGTAAACTTCGTCAACCTGTGTCTGACAGAAAACGCTTTGGTGGAATTAAATTTGGTGAAATGGAGTGTGACTGTCTTATAGCTCATGGTGCTGCAATGAATTTGCATGAACACCTTTTCACACTCATGCACATATGTGGGAAGTGCAAGAATATGGAAAATGTAATTCAGAGGTCCGTACAAGGTTGTAAAGTAAGGGGCTCGTATTGCCGCTTCTGTGAATCAGTTGAAGACATAGTGAAGGTTGATGTGTATATGGTGCAAAGTTATTATGCCAGGAGCTCTTCAGCATGGGCATATCTCTTAAGTTTGACACTGAGATTTGCTAGTGTCTAGGTCTCATCTGTAAGCATGAAATCATAGTAGTAAAGTTGTTATGAAAGAAGACGGGAGTTCCTAAAAAAAAATCATAGTAGTAAAGTTTAGTTGGAAGAGAATTTTAGAATTCTATAACAAAAGGCATGCATTGGTATTCAACAGAGAATTGGCTGCAAATCTTTGGACTCATGGAATGTGGTTAAGAAACCCAAGAAGAGCAACTAGGACATGACTATGGAGAATATGAAGACAATCTGTGAATTTTTCGAATAGAGAATAACTTGTAAACGAAGAACTAATTTTTTTTTCAAGGATGTAAGTGAAAACAAAATTGAAATTTTGTGAATATACATTATTTTGTGTGAATTATGTGATGTCTTTTAAATTTTTGTTCGATTCACATTAGTTAGTTTTTTAGTTGACTTGGATTGATTCAAATATGTTTGTGTCTTTTTTCATGAATTTTACGTAAATAACTTCTACTTTTTAAGCTGAAGTTTTGGTTAAAAGTCATAACAAAAGTGTCGACTGTAGGACAAAAATTTTAGCTCATAATGTGCTGAAGTTTTTAGAAATACACTAAATAACTTCATCATGTTGATTTAGATAATTTTATATATCCTAATTTAGCTTGCTATATATCAACAATTTTTTCCTTTTCCAGTGTTCATGTTTTTCTATATCTTTCTGAATGTGTGAAAACTAATAAGATTTGAGATATAAAACTTTAATTTACTATGTAATAATTTGTTAGTTTATATGAGTCCACCAAACTATAGAGTACCTGAAATTTTTAGAAATATACTAAATAACTTCAGCAGTTTCTACTAACTTATTTGAATAAGCTTTACGAGAAAAACTATTAAATCCAGGACAAAAACTTCAGCTTATAAAGTGCTGAGTTTTTACAAATGTACTAAAATAACTTCAGCACATTGGGCTGAAGTTTTTGAAAAAGCTTTACGACAAAAACTATTGAATCTGGGACAAAAACTTCAGCTTATCAAGTGCTGAAGTTTTTAGAAATGAACTAAATAACTTCAGCACATTGGACTGAAGTTTTTGAAAAAGCTTTACGACAAAACTATTGAATCCATGACGAAAAAGTTCAGCTTATGATGTGCTGAAGTTTTTATAAATGAACTAAATAACTTCAGCACATTGGGCTGAAATTTTTAAAAAAGCTTATGACAAAAACTTCAGCATGTTTTGGTATTTTTTTTAACTTGATACATTTTTTTTTTGTATTTACTAGCTACTATTTGTCTTTTGTCACCTACTTCAGCTTTCATTTAAATTTGTTTGACCATATAGTAAATGATCCAAAAAGTTACTTTTCAGGCTGAAGTTATTTTTTACTATAGAAAAATGTAGGCTTATTAGGACTGAAGTTACATTTCTTTTTGCATTTACCACATACTTGTTTTACACCAACTTATCTTGTTTCATTCAATTTCTCTAAACGTAAAACAGTAAAAACACGTGAAAAGTTACCTTTACATTTATAGATATTAGATTGATTAGGTGAACTCTTTGTCTATATTAACAATCTCTTCACTTGAAAATTTCATAGTCATTCATAGACTTCCATCATATTTCGTTAAATTTATATTCATCCTTAGTTGTTTTAGCTTTTGTTAAAGAAAGAATGTCTGGTGCAAGCGGAAGTAGGAAGCCTAATATGGATGAAATTATGCAGAAGTGGGAGACTTTGAAGTGTGAGTGGTACAATAACAAACCGATGTCTAATCTTATGCTTTTGTGGGATCGAATAAAGGCTGATTGGGAGAGAATCAGACCACAGTTTTTTGCCAATCAATCATTCCAGAACAGGCTTAACCTGGAACGTAGCTGTGGAGGTTATTCAACCTCGTTTGATAAGGTTGTGCAGCAGTTTGATAGTTTTAAGTTTCCCATCGGGGATGACTATTCAAAGATGCAAAACAACCTGAAGACTCTTCTTTCTCTTATGGACAGAGTAATCGTTGAACAAAGTCAGCTGTGTGATGAATTCAACAAGTTGAAGAATGATCTCGTTGGACTTTGTGGTCTTTTGCCTGAGTACCCTATAGTTATCTCCGATACTGATGATGATGAGATATTTAGAGAAATTGAGGAGTACTATGATGATGATGAGGATGATGGTAATGATGCTTAGTGTTTGTAATCCTTTTTTTATGTTTTAATGCTATGCTTTTTTGTTTACTTCAGCATATTCATTAGAGAATATGCTGAAGTTATTAGGTTCATTTTGTATAACTTCAGCCCAGAGGCGTTGAAGTTATTGTTTGTACTTTGTTTGTTGTCCTCATCTCTTTCTGTATCAATGTAATTCTCATCCTCTTTCTTCTTAGCTTTATGTTGCATTATCCTTGTTATTGTTGGTATTTGGTGAAGTTAATGCAATTAGCTGGTTTTTATGTTTAGTTTTTGTAATCCTTTTTTTATGTTTTTATGCTATATTTTTTTGTTTACTTCAGCATATCCATTAGAGAATATGCTGAAGTTATTAAGTTCATTTTCTATAATTTCAGCCAATAGATGCTAAAGCTTTTGTTTGTACATGCGTTTCTTTTATGTGTTGTACACGTATGTGTGTGTGTGTGTGTGCGCGCGCATTTGTTAAGGATATGTATTTCACATACTGTAACCTGAAGTTTTTTCTCACTGAAATCATTGCGTACTTTTTTAAAATGCAACCAAACCTGTAAGCCTGCGGAACAAAAATGAGTGATTTGTACTTTAGCAGTATATAAAATAGTCCAAGAGCTTATTTGTTTTTATTCCTATGAAAAAAATCACATTTCAAATATGTCATACAATAATGAAAGTCTAAATTCAGACCAAGGATTATTGAAGGTTGGAGTATTTTTCAGTGTGTTTCTTGGAATATGGATGAGGTGCTGGAGAAGACAAGCAGGTTGTTCTATTATGCCCAACTTGTTTACATCAACTGCATTTGGTAGACTTCAATGATACTGATTCAGTCGCAGGGATATGCCTCTTCTTTTGTCTTCTTCCTTGTAAAATCTCTACATCGGGAGGTTTTGTGATCTCAGATTGTATATTTTGTGGTATATCCCATGATTTTTGATCTCCCACGGTATTCACATGTCCTTCATATGTTTTCAACCATGTTTCCTTTGAATACCAATTTGAGCAGTAGTCAGATTTATGCAAATATCTCTTATAATGGCAGCAATTTCATGTTGACAGGGCAATTCATTAAGTTGGAAATCCAAGCAGTCACAAGTTCTCTTCTTTAAGTCCACAATAAATTCAATTCCTTCACTATTTATTCTAAACAATATTGAATCAAGGTTGAACACCTAACAAGGAATAAAAAATTAAGATAAACTATATTAGTGTATTGTTGCTTCAAAAAGAAATAGTATGAAGTTTTTTAAATGTAAGCAGTAAATCACTGCGACAGATATAAAAAGTTGAAGTTAATAAATAAACTCACAAATATTTTGCAAGCCAAGTCCATCTTCTTAGTCATCTCTTCTTCTGCCCATATTGATATTCTGTGAAAAGTTTTATTTGCCTTTTTTCTCCGTTCGTAAAACCACTCTTCCAACTTTTCTTGGATGAAATCTAACATTTTTAAAATAGGCATTTCTCTCCCTTTTAGTAAAAAGGAATTCATTGATTCTACCATGTTTGTTATTAGTATATCATAACGTCGACGTGGGAACCACGATCGAGCCCATCTCTGTGATGACCCAAAATGTCATCTTTAAACTAAATAATCATCTCAGTGTTTTAAGAACTTGAAAAGAGCTATCAATAATTCCTCAACTTGCGTGCGCAGTCCGTATAATTTTCTGGAAGGTTTTTGTATGAAAAATGGATTAAATTATGAATTAGAGCTCTAAAACTCAACTGAGTTGACTTCGGTCAATATTTTGAGCAAACGAACCCAGATCCAAGATTTGATAGTCCCAGGTGGTCCGTAGGAAAATATGGGACTTGGGAGTATGCCCGGAATCGAATTCCGAGGTCTCAGGCCCGATAAATGAATTTTTGAGTAAAATTATTTTCTGAAAATATTTAAGGAAAATGGAAATGAAATTTGATTAGAAAGTGATGGTATCAGGCCCGTATTTTGGTTCCAGTGTCCGGTACAGGTCTTATATATGGTTTAAGCTGTAAAGTTTGGTTGAAAACGGACGTCGTTTGACGTGTTTCGGACTCAAAATGGAAAATTTGATGTTTTATGAAATTTGAAAGAATTCTTGGATTTTAAAGCTTAATTCGTGGTATATGATGTTAGTTTGGCGATTTGATCGCACGGTTAAGTTTGTAGGATGTTGTTGAGTTAGTGCATGTGTTTGGTTAGGAGCCCCGAGGGCTCGGGAGTGTTTCGGAGGTGTCTCGGAGTAATTTCGGACTTGCGAAAATAGCAGAAAATTTGCAGAAATAGTACCCCGTGAACAGTGCCAATGAACAGTACCCAGTGAATAATACCCCGTGAACAGTAAAAACGCATGAATAGTGCCCCCGAAAATTCTGGGCAGTTAAAGGATGAACAACACGTTTTTTTTTCATTTTTTTGAGTTTCAAACTCGGATTTTGGGCGATTTTGAGGTGTTCTTCACGATTTCAACTCAAGTAAGTATCCTATACTCGAAAGTGTTTATATTACATAAATCCATGGTTATTCTCATCGTTTAATTCGGATTTAAATGGAAGAAATCAAGATTTTTGCAAAATCTTCCAAAAATAAAAATTTTAGATTTGGAGGTCGAGTTGTTATCGGAATTTGATAAAATTTGTATGGGTGAACTCGTGGTTGAATGATTTATCGAATTTTGTAAGTTTCGTCAGAATTCGAGACATGGGCCCCACGAGCAATTTTGAGTTAAATTTCGGATTTTGTTGGAAAATTAGTATTTCCATATGGAATTAATTCGTACGATTTATATTGAGTATATTGAATTATTATGACCAGATTTGAAGCATCAAACGAATTCGCGAGGCAAAGGCTTGTTGGAATTTTGAATTGGTTGCAAAGAGAGGTAAGTGTTTGGTCTAACCTTAGCTTGAGGGATTAGGAGTTGTGTCTTAATTGCTACATGTTAATTGTAGAGTACGACGTATAGGCATGGTGACGAGTATCTATACGTTGGTGTCAAGCATGTCCGTGAGTCTTGTATTATAATTGTTATGACTCCATTGTAGTTTATTGCGCTTCATATGTTATTATCACCATTGTTGCCTTGCCAGGATGTTTGTTTGATATTATTGTTGCCTTGCCAGGATGTTTGTTTGATATTATTGTTGCCTTGCCAGGATGTTTGTTTGATATTATTGTTGCCTTTCCAGGATGTTTGTTTTGATAGTATTGTTCCCTTACCGGGATGTTATTGAAATATTATTGTTCCCTTGCCGGAAAGTTGTTATATTGCTCTTGTTCCCTTGCCGGGATTCCTTGTGATTATTGTTGGCTTGTAACTGGGAGCGGGTGGTACGCCTACCACAAGATATATAATGAAATGGGAGCGGGTGGTACGCCTACCACAAGATATATAATGAAATGGGAGCGGGTGGTACGCCTACCACAAGATATAATGAAATGGGAGCGGGTGGTACGCCTACCACAAGATATAATGAAATGGGAGCGGGTGATACGCCTACCACAAGATATAATGAAATGGGAGCGGGTGGTACGCCTACCACAAGACATAATGAAATGGGAGCGGGTGGTACGCCTACCACGAAATACATGAAACGGGAGCGGGTGGCACGCCTGCCATGAGATACATGAAATGGGATCGGGTTGCACGCCTGCAACAAGATGTGAAAAGAAAGTGAAATATGCTTTTGTTTCCCTTATTCTTGTTAATGATTGGATTTTGATTCCTTTATAATTCTCTTGATATTCTATTTTTACTTTTTTTTTATATATGTTCAATACTCCAAATTTCAACAATTGTTACATTTTTTTTAACTCAATTGATTTCTCAACTAAATTTTCCTTAAACCGTTTGAGGTTGTACTTTACAAAAAAAATAAAATAATTTCTACTATGTTCTGATTTATTGATTTCTCGTATTAAAGGTGAAGGATTCATTCGATATTGTACTTTAATTGAAAAGGGTATCTTCTTTATCAAATGGTTTCTAAAAATAACTTCATATTTTCTTATTGATTTCCTAATTGGGTTGGAAGTTGTACTCTACTTTATGTTAAGTGAATGAGGCGTCACAAGGTGACATTTACTCGAAAGAATTATATTCGAAAGATGCTTATTTGAAAGATATTTTATTTAAAGGAAATATATTCGATATATATTCATTGAAAAGCATATTATCTTGGAGATTATTACTTGAAGGGTTTATAGGCGAAAGATTTATATTTGAAGGACTTGATGAATTGATTGCACTTGTATCTATTATTTGTTGAGAAACATTTATGGTGTTCTTGTGGCCTGCTATTTACATCACTAGTTGGTCATTGTTGCCATCATTGTTATCTGCTTCCTATTATTTTTGTACACTATATTGCACAGGTTTATTTGGTAGTCTGGTCCTAGCCTCGTCACTACTTCGCCGAGGTTAGGCTAGGCACTTACCAGCACATGGGGTCGGTTGTGCTGATACTACACTCTGCACTCTTTTGTGCAGATCCCAGTGTTGTAGACTTCGGACCGCAGTGAGATTGCTGTTTTCTTGTTCATCAGGCGATCCGAGGTAGTCCTGCAGGCGTCCGCAGGCCTTGGCGCGTCTCCTTCTATCTACTATTCCTGTTTCTTTCATGTATTTCCAGAGACAGTATTGTATTTATTTCTTTCAGACCTTTATTTGTAGTACTCCTAGACAGTCTGTGAAGTTGTGACACCAGTCTTGGGTAGATTTGTTATGGTTTGGTATTAGCAGTATTATTAAATCTCTACAATGCAGTCTTCCGCTTATTCAATTCTGTTGTTATCTAATTGTTGGCTCTTAACTGTTATCGGATTAAAAATGGAAATAAGGTAGATAGTTCAGTTAGTTGGCTTGCGTAGCTTTCACTAGTAGGCGCCATCACGACTCCCGAGGGTGGAAAATTCGGGTCGTGACAATCTCTCTGGAGGCTCTTCCATTATGTAATTGTATGTTTTCTTGTCAACACTTTTGAGTTGGGACATTAACTGATTAAAATTTTCACGTTTGTATGACCTTGCAACACTTTGAAAAAGATTTATTACCGTGGCTTTTGCATGTCTTTGCTTTAAATTTTTCTCAAAGTGATAGAGGCAGATACCATGGTGAGCTTCAGGAAAAACTTTTCTAATCCCATTTGTGATTGATTGGTTTCTATCTGACAAGAAAACCAATTCATGACGGACTTGAATTGCATTTCTCATTTCCCTGAAGAACCAAATATATGCCTTATTATTTTCTGAATCTGCTACACCAAAACATAGAGGAAAGATTTGATTGTTTGCATCCTTTGATACAACAACAAATAGAGCACCACGATATTTTGACTTTAAAAACATTGCATCTACTGCAATAACGGGTCTACAGTAGGGCCAACCAGCTAGTGATGCAGCAGGAGCAAAGAATATGTAAGAAAATCTGTACAATGAAACACAAAAAAATAAATCATAAGGTGTGAAGTTTTTCAAATAGGAACATTTGAAACTTCATGCTGATGGTTAGTATTGTTTTGCTTACCTATTCTACCCATCTTTTTTTATGCTTGTGTACGTTCCTGGGTTTTTGCGCACCATCATGTATAGGTATAAAGGAAGAATCTGGTAGTTCTCTTCAGGTGTTCCCTTATGTAAGCAACAACTTTTTGAATAGCGCGCCATGCCTTGTGATAACCAACGTCAATCCCAAATTTCTTTTTCATTTCGTTTTCTACAAAAGCTTGTGTAACCTCTATCTTTTTGTCTCGAACATGTTCTATAATTTGTTCACTTATAAAATTTGATGTAGCATGCTTCTGACCTGATTTTCTTGCATCAATCGAGCATTCATGGTTGTTATCATATTTTATCACCCTGAATAATGTGGAATTTTTTATTCTGGTAGCACAGACATTCTAACCACATTTGTCCACGATGCATTTCAGCTCGTATCTCTTTGAACATGATCTAACAACAGTGAATTCAACTTTCTGGTTTATCTCCAAGTTGCAGAAAAATTTAGTCATGTTTTATTTGTTCTCAAAAATTGATCCGACTCTTACTTCCTCAGGCAACGCATCATGCCTAAGTATTTTACATAGTGGAGATTCTTTTAGCTTTCTCCTCACTCTTTTTCTTGATTTCTGAGAAGCACTAAAAGTTTCAGCAATTTCTTCAATTCTATCTGATGTTATCGGTAAAAGCTCCATGTTTACTTCATCTTCGTTGTTGCTTATCATTGAAGAAGGTAACAAAAAACATTGTTGGATTGTGTGTTGGTTGTCAATTTGCATTATTAGCTGTCCTTCTTCTTCTTGGTCATCGACAAACTGGTATGAATTTATTGGAGGAGCGGGTAATTGTTGCAGCATTATATATTCTGAAGCAGCTGTAATGTTAGAAGGTTGTTGCTCGCTGTCTACTTCCATTATTGGCTGTCCTACTTCATGTTGATAATCAACAAAAGGTTGTGAATCTATCGCATATGCAAGAGATTGTTTGAATGCTGCAGATTCGGAAGGTTGTATTTTTTCGATGACGAAATGGCAATTCTTGTAGGCTGAATCAGTTGTAAGCAAATGTATACAGGTACTGAGTTCATCATTTAAAGTTACAAGCATTCCTTTGCTTGTATTTAGTTTGATATCAAACCATACTTTTAGTGAATATCTGGTTGAATCAATATTTGCAACTTCACTAATTTTCTTCAGGAAAGTATTGAATGATATGTGCTTATTAAGCAGAACAAGTTTTGTATCATGATTCAAGTATTTGAAATCAGGAGTCCACCTCCCATTAAAAGTTATAAAAATGCAAATCGAACTCATCCTGCAGATTCATGTTTAGTGGCAAGTATTAGGAAAGTGAACAAAAGGATTTTAGGTTGTTTGTGGTGAAGTTTTTAAAAATGAACTAAATCACTTAAGCATCTTCTGCTGAAGTTTTTTGAAAAAAGATGTATGACATAATTAATGAATCCTGCACTGAAGTTTTTAAAAATAAACTAAATAACTCCAGCATATTGGCTGAAGTTTTTTTGAAAAAGTTGTATGACAGGATTCATGAATCCAGGAAAAAAACTTCAGCTCATTAAGTGCTGAAGCCTTAGAAACGAACTAAATAACTTCAACACATTGGGCTGAAGTTTTAGCAAATGAATTCAACAAACTTGAGCATGTTTCAACATTAATTGCATAGTATACAGGAGTAACCATAGCAAACACAATTAAAGTAGTAATTATATTGCGTTGGGGGTAAGTGTTAGTGTAATAATTACATTCCTATCATATTCATGCATGCTTTTCATTAGACAACATTTAAAATTCCTCTTTGCCTTTTCATATACCATGCAGAATTTTTTTTGCCTATATAAGCACGCTATACCATGTGAGTTTATTCACTCAAACACATATATTTTAGCATACATAAAATATAAAACGGAGAAAAATAGATGCTGTCATCAGACAAATAGTTGACGAAATCAAGCAAGACATTATAGAGGCTTTTGAGCTGAAACTGGATGAGCTCATAGACAAGTACGACATGGAGCTGGAAGAAATCAACAACAAGCTTGATAGGATTGAGATGCTGGTGAAATTTGATAGTTTTGGTGATGAAGATGCTCGTCCATCTGGTAGTGACGACGATGACGACGATGATGATATGAACGATTAGTTTTTCTTTTTATCTATAATCCTTTTAGTTAAAGGATTATAATGTTATTTTTTTATTTATATAATTTAATTTATCTTTTTTAATGTTTAATGAAATATTCAGTTTTTGTTTTAAGTTTTTTGTGTGTTTTTTTAAATATTAATTCTATTCAAACTCGAAAAATAACAGAGGAAATGAACTAAATAACTTCAGCAGGAATTAACAAAAACTAATACGAAAATTAAGCATTTTTTGGTATGAAGTTTTTCTAAAAAATCATAATAAAATACACAGTGCAGAATGAAAATTTCAGCTCCCTTTGGTGAGTTTTCAAGCATGAACTAATTTTTTTTAACTTAGAAAATAACAGAGCAATTAACAAAAACTTATCCGAAAATTACATATTACAGGACAAAATATTAAGCATTTTTAGCAGATGAACTAAAAAAACTTCAGCATACAAAAAATTATATGAAAAATGTTTTACATATTCCTGAAAACATAAGCATTTTTTGGTATGAAGTTTTTTCAAAAAATGATAATAAAATACATAGTGAAGGAGGAAAACTTCAGCTCCATTTGCTGAAGTTTTTATATATTAAATAAAAAACTTCAGCACCTTTTGTGCAATATTAAATTTTAATTTATGTTTTATTTTTTACCCAGTGTAGGAGGAAAACTTCAACTCTTCTTGCTGAAGTTTTTAAAGTTTAACTAAAAAACTTCAGCACCTATACTGAAGTTTTTTGTGCAATATGTAATTTTAATTTATGTTTTATTTTTTACCAAGTGTAGGAGAAAACTTCAGCTCGTCCTGCTGAAGTTTTTTGTGCAATATTAAATTTTAATTTATGTTTTATTTTTTTTACCCAGTGTAGGAGGAAAACTTTTGCTCGTATTGTTGAAGTTTTTAAAGATTAACTAAAAAACTTCAGCACCTAATGCTTAAGTTTTTGTGCAATATTAAATTTTAATTTATGTTTTATTTTTTACCTAGTGTAGGAGGAAAACTTCGTTTTGTTTTGCTGAATTTTTTAAATATGAACTAAATAACTTCAGCTTGTTTAGCAAATAAACAATGATAACACTCATATAATCTTTCCCGTGATTCATTCTCACAATATTATATTTTTTAATATAATTTTTTCTTCATTGTGTTATTTGCCAGCTCGTTTTGCTGAATTTTTTAAATATAAACTAAATAACTTCAGCTTGTTTAGCAAATAAACAAGACATGTACTTCAACATATGTAAAAAGTCAGCTTGTTTAGCAAATAAACCAAAAATTTCAGCATATTATGCAGTGGAAAACTTCAGCATATTTGTCGGATTAGAATGTTAGAATTCAAAGTCAAACAGATTTAGAATGCAAAATTTAGCATATCAGTGAAGTTCGTTAAGCAACTTCAATCAATCAATCAATCAAAAAACATATAATTCAAAAACTATTTTGAATTCTGAAGATGAATTTGAATACTTACAATATATTTTGTAATTTGAATCTAGTTCAAATCTGGTTTGCGAGAGGCGATCTGAAGAGAGACGGAGACGATCTGGAATTTGAATCTGGTATGCTTGATGTATCTTTTATATGTTAGAAGGGGTATAATGGTCATATTATTACGGATTTTTTGTTAGTTGGTTACGAAATCAATAGTTTTTAAAAATAGGGTATACGTTAAAAGGTGACATAAATATAGGGTACGGCTGCAAATCGCCGTAAAAATTCCTAAAAAATTTAGAAGAGTAGGAAAAATAACACTATATAGCCGCTGTAAAAATAATAGCCGAAAAAATATATAAAATTTGTATATATATACATTATGTATGTTATATACAAAAATTATACAAGTTTTATACACTTTTTCGGCTACCAGATGTAAATAGTTTCTGATGCGTGTGTGTGGGGGGGGGGGGGATACCCCTTAAGAATATTAGAATCAGGCTGTTTAATTACTATATTTATCAAGCTGCAAAGAAAAAAAGGTTAGAAGGGAAAAGAGAGGTAAATGGTAGTACTCGACTCGGGCTGGCCCAATTAGGTAAATACCGATCCAAGCCCAGTAAAAAATTGAAACTAGCCGTTACTCTACCCGGTTGCAGATTTAGAGCATAAGCATTTGAACTTTCAAACCATTTTTCCATTTTTAGCTCTTCTATCTCTCCCAAAAAATATCTGAATTTGAATCCAATCAGTAATCAAAAGAAACCCTATTTCAAAGTTTGAATCTTTTCTTGAATTCTGGGGTTTATTCTCCTCTTTTACTTCTTCAATGGCTCCTACACCAAAGAATCAGATAACCCCATCTCCATTATCAAAATTGAATCAACCCCATGTGGTTAATTCAAGAACCCCACAATCAAAACATCGTTTAAACTTCACTACAACAGTAAAAGAAGGGCCACCACCAGAGCATCCCGTTGAGGTTATAGGTCGTATTCGCGATTACTCTGATAATAAAAAGGACAAATCTTTATCAGAGTTACAAGTAAACTCAGATCATCGGTCCTTACGCGTTAGGACTGACATAGGGTATAGAGATTTTACCCTTGATGGCGTTTCATTGTCTGAAGAAGAGGATCTTGATGAGTTTTATAAGAAATTTGTGGAGTCAAGAATTGATGGTGTGAAATTAGGTGATAAATGTACAATAATGATGTATGGACCAACTGGTGCTGGTAAAAGTCATACAATGTTTGGGAGTGTTAAGCAGCCTGGTATTGTGTATAAGTCATTGAGGAATATATTGGGTGATGAGAATGATGAGAATAGTGACAAAATTGGTGTTGGCACATTTGTTCAGGTTACTGTTTTGGAGATATATAATGAGGAAATTTATGATTTGTTATCGTCGACTAATAGTGGTGGTGGATTTGGTTTTGGTTGGTCTAAAGCCAGTGCTTCTAAGGTAAAAATAGATTTTTCTTCTGGCAATTTTTGATAGTTGATGCACTGTTGTGGATATATGTAGCATAGACTTGTAGTATCTTATCTGATATTTTTTTTTCTGTATCATGTTTTTCTATCAATATGTTTCTTGAGTTTGAGAAAAGTTATGCTAGTAAATTCACATGCAAGCTGTGTTTATTTGTATCAAGGAAAATGCTTATAATGCTCCAGTTTCTAAATGTGCTAGCTGATATACTTGAATTTATAGCAACCATTATTAGGTTATTGTTTAAGTTTTCTTGTCAATAGAAAATCCAGTTGGCTTTCTGTAGTTTGTGTTAAATAGATGCGCTGGTTGTTATTTAAGTGACATTTGCTCAATGTAGTTCAATATATTTTCTCTCACATAATTCCACTTGTTGTTTCCTCCTTAGTATTTCCCCTACCTGACTGGGATAGTAGCGGTCTTGTTAAAAACCGAAATGCTAAGGAAATTTATGATTTGTTATCGACGACTAATAGTGGTGGAAGATTTGGTTTTGGTTAGTCCAAGGTTAGTGCTTCTAAGGTAAAAATAGAATTTCTACTAGCAATGTTTTGACAGTTGATGCACCGTTGTGGATATATGTAGCCACAGACTAGTAGTATCTTATCTGATATTTTTGACTGTAGCTTGTTTTTGTATTTATATGTTTCTTGAGTTTTTAGTACAACATGTTTAGTCCTGTATTGTTGATTCTGCTACTGAACTGCTGAACCTTAGCATTATAATTGTGGTTTGAGAAAAGTTTTGCTAATTTATTCACATGATAGCTGTGTTTATTTATATTTAATATGCGCTGGCTGATGTACTTGAACTTGTAGCAGCCATTATTAAGGTTTTTTATTGTTTAAGTTTTCATGTTAATATGAATTCCAGTCGACTTTCTATAATTTGTGATATACAGATGTGCTGGTTGCTATTTAAGTGACATTTGCTCAATGTAGTTTAGTATTTTTATCTCACATAAAACATGAATCCCCTTTATGTTCCCTCACTTAGTATTCCCCCGACCTGACTTGGGATAGTAGTGGTCTTGTTAAATTCCGAAATGTCAGTAACTTTCTAGTGCTTTACCTAAGCTCGCTCGACATACATTTCCCTCAATCCATAACATCATGCATGGAAGAATAACACCTATACAGAAAATGTCAATGAGAATGAGGTGTCGTTTTCATTGTTGATCTATGACTAACAGACGTTTATACTCAGAAGTTAGTAACTTAAGTTCGCTATCATGTGAAACTTTTAAAAATGAGAAAGGAGGTATGATTTTGCTTTCTGATTTTTATGTCTATACAATGTTGGTCCTGTCCTTTACCTTTGCAGGTGAAGCTGGAAGTTATTTGCAAAAAACCAAAAAATGCAACTTTTATCTCGGGGACTGAAGCTATAAAGATATCGAAAGAGATCCAGAAAGTGGAAAAGAGAAGAACCGTAAAGAGCACCCTGTGTAATGAGAGGAGCTCTCGGAGCCACTGCATGGTAGTATATGTTTAATCACATTTTCATGGAAACAAGTTCGTTTTATTTCTAGTTTCAGCTATGCATATTCGTCTTCAATTTCACTAAAGGCGGCTAAAATGTCATTGTACAGATAATCCTTGACGTTCCAACAGTGGGAGGGCGACTGATGCTTGTGGACATGGCTGGTTCTGAGAATATTGAACAAGCTGGTCAAACTGGTTTGGAAGCAAAAATGCAGGTAAGAGTTCTGGATTCTCTTTAGCTTGCTTATTATCTGATTTTCCTTTTAAAGTACCTCAAAATATATGACCATCTCGTTGATATATTTGCTGTCTTACTGGTATTAAATATTGCAGACTGCGAAAATAAACCAGGGAAACATTGCATTGAAGAGGGTTGTTGAATCAATTGCAAATGGCGATTCTCATGTTCCGTTTAGAGATAGCAAGTTAACAATGCTCCTACAGGTAGATTTTGTGTATATACCATTTATATATAGTATGGGCAGATTGCTTTTAGAATTTGTTCATAGACTTGCTGACGTTGATTCAACTATATTTGATGTAGGATTCTTTTGAGGACGACAAGTCCAAAATTCTCATGATACTGTGTGCGAGCCCGGATCCTAAAGAACTACACAAGACGATCTCTACTCTAGAGTATGGAGCCAAAGCGAAATGTATTGTCCGTGGCCCTCATACGCCATTGAAAGAGAAAGGTGCAGAAGATTCTTCCTCATCGGCAGTTATTTTGGGATCAAGGATTGCCGTTATGGACCAGTTTATCTACAAGCTTCAGATGGAGAACAAGCTGAAAGAGAAAGAGCGTAACGAAGCTCAGAAAGCGCTTATGAGGAAAGAAGAGGAAATTGCTACACTAAGGACCAAACTTGAGTTAGTACAAGGAAAGGGAACAGAGATAACTGAGGAGATCAATGTTAAAGTGAATGAGCGAACTCAGACGTTGAAGAGTGAGTTGGAAATGAGGATACAAGAATGTCAGAAAATGGCAAATGAAATTGTTGAAATGGAAAGGAGGAAGATGGAAGAAAGAGTGTTGCAGCAGCAACAAGAATTTGAAATGCTACGGAGGCGCTTGGAGGAGATGGAAGCTGAGCTTCGCCGCTCTAGGGCTGAAAGTGGATCATCAGTACAAGTGGAGGAAAATACTTTCGCAAAAAGGTTGCAGGATATTTACTCTGAAGATGCTGCAGGAATGGTAAAATCTATGGATTTGGACAGATCAATTGATATGGACAACGGAAAACGTGATATACTGGTATATAAACCTGAAGGTGGTAACACTTTTCAAGCAATCTTGGGCTATCCCAACATAAGCAATTCAGGAGAAGTTGAAGATCCTGCTGTCAATCTTGGGTTGCCACATTTCGCCAATAAAGCTAGCCTGAGCACTGTATTTGAAGAGGACGAAGAAGGTGATGGTGAATTGGAGGTGCAGAAGGAGGTCATTGAGGAAAAAAGAATATGTTCGGGTCTGCTAAATCATGGTACGAGTTGTTTGAGACCAGCTCCTGATGATTTCAGTGATTTATCAAAGGACACCGATGTTTGTATGGGTGCAGCGCCTTCTAGAAAAGTGCTTATTGAGAACATATTCACACTCTGTGGAAATTATAGAGAGCTTTCTCATCATAGTATAATTCCAGCGAAACCTGCAGAGAAGAATGTTAAAGATACTGATTTCTCATCACCTACGGATAAGACAATCGGAGCTGTAAAAGATTTTCATACTCCATCAGTAGGTTTCTCCAAGGATCATTCGCCATCAGTTTATCCCGAGACTATAAAAAAGTCATCAGTAAATCAGACAAAAACGTTTAAGAGCTCTTATGATTCAAAGGAGAACTTCAACCCTACTGGTCTATTAACTCCACAGTCAGTTATCAAAGAAGTAGGTATTGGACTTTCTCCCAAAGTAGGAGAACATCTAAGTAGAACGCCGTTTGTAACGGTGAAAAGATATGTCAATAACTCTTAGTTGATATGTATGTTTGATTTTGTGTGAATCATGTATGTAATCTCACGTTACACTGATATTTTGCTCTTAAGTACATTGCATATGTACTCGTATGGGTTTAACTTAGTGATTCAGACTTGAGTTTGATTAACTAGTTTTGGCTTCTCGATCATCTTTACAGTCAAAATTCTGCTCAGTCTTCACCTACTCTCAGCTGCCTGTTTGGTGCAACAAACAAATGTTGACCTTACGCTTAGTTTGCATCTGTGGCCCTCCGAACTGCCAGGTGCACAAGGCATTTCATGTTCACGTAGGTGCTGGAGAATGGCTGCACCCTAAGGCGTGTGATGTAGACAGCCTAGTGGCTGATTCCGTGGTTCGGACCCATGACCTATAGGTCACACGGAGACAACTCTGTCATTGCTCCAAGGCTCCCCTTCACACACGCACAGGCACAAGCACACACAAACAATAAAAAAAGATTGAGAAACAAGAGAGCAAAATGAGTTTAGTGATGCATGATATGTCGTTCTAAACTTGATGCGGATACTTGAACGTGCAGCAATGGAACTTCACAACTTGATCAAACGACTAACAACTGAGACTTAATGAAACGGTAACAGAAGACTTTGTGATGCTCAAGTTGTCTTAATCAACAGCAACCATCCCGGATAAAGTGTAAGCAAACTAATCATGTTTACAAGAATCAATTCCAACTCATGAAAATGGCATTAGGCTCGTGAGGAATATTAATTTATAGATAGTTTAATCACATAGTTTTTAAGCGGATAAGGGTTAAGCAGGGGCAGAGCTAGAATTCCGGAAGCAGGTTCGGCCGAACCCAACAACTTTGGATAGAACCCTATATTTATCTTAAGAAATCTATTGAATATATTAAAATTATTTATTTAGAACCCAATAACTTAAAACGATTAGAATCCCGAACTCATAAGCTTGAAATCCTAGCTCCGTCTCTGACTGTAAATGATATTGTTTAACTTGACAAACAAAGTTATTTCAATGTAATTAAGGGGTAAAAGAACAAGGGAAAGGGGCGGGGGGGGGGGGATGCAGTATGCTTTCCTTACCATCTCATTTCCTTTTAATTCACCATTCTAACCAAAATATTTTGTCAAAAAGAAGCAACATTAGAGAAGTAAGACACTGACCAGAAAATATCATAAAATTTTAGCAGGACGAAAAGAATATAAAAGCAACAGATGTGAAAATTTAGGGAGAACTAACAATGCTGTTGAAAAATTGGGACAAAATGAAAATAGAATCAACAAATACGGTAAAGATCTACACTTTAGAACTTCAGAATGCTGAAACTGGAGAAGTAGTTGTCCAAGGAAGACGTTGATTATGAAGCTTTCATACTGTCCAAGCCAACACTAGCCTGCACAAAAGGCCAATACATCGTTCACAAACTTAAGTCAACCGTAGTTTTGTTTGAAAACTTGAAAGGAGTACTAATGTCATACCAGAAATTTGTGGATTTGCTGAAGTATAGGTGAAAACGTCGTACAAAACTTTTCCATATCTCCGTAGATGTCACCGTTGCCACCTATAACCTCCATGAACTTTTTCCTATCTGGAGCAAGCTTTATGGCAACCTTTGGTTCACATTAAGAAACACGTTAGCACGCTTTACAGGTTCAAAAGACCAAATTTACAGTACAGTTTCTCATATAAGAGATTAACATATCAATGAGACAAAGTCTTTGGCTAGTTGAAATCCTGTTGTTAGATCATTTTTAGACTGAAAACACAGTGAGGAAAATACCGTAAAGCTTGAACTAGCAAGCCATCCATGCCATTTCTTCAATGTCTTGGCGTAAGAATCGTTGCAAGCTTGGGACATTGACCAATCCTGATGCTGAACTAAATTGTGAAATAGCACTACTATGAAGTCCATGGCTCTGCAGCATTAGCAGAAAGATCGATTAGTCTATTTAGCGTTACACATTATGGAACCAGAGTTCGTTCATGAAATAAGCAAATGCAAGCTTGTTATGCACCAAAGATAAAGGACTACATAACGAGGATGGAAAAACAATCGCCTACCTTGTTAACCATAGCAAACCATTGGTACAACTTGATGATGATTTAGCAGTCTTTATCTCAACTTCTGCCTGTACGAAACTGTACAAGTAGTTGAATCTCGATGTGTTATCATTATACTTGGATTCTAACCTCTGTAAGGAAACAAGCATTGAGTATTCGCTATTAGGACCAATGTCAGATATCTCAAATTTTGCATATGTATAAGGTTACATGAGAGATTTTCAAAAAGAAGAATTCTAATGATACTGTTACACATGAAATCTGCAGCACAAGTCGCGATATTTGTAACATTTAAACAGAAGAAACAAAGAAATGACTAACGACTCACTGATATATTTCCATTGATGTCAGATTTAACCACAGTCATAGCAGCTCCAAATTTATCTGGCATCAGGGTGTCAATTTGTTAAAAAACTTCAGATAACACAAATACATCTATCTATGAGAATCCAAATATGCATCAGTTTAGCACAAAAGGTTGTTAAGGTGGTGAATATACTAACATCATGAAATATTTTTTAAAGGGCAGCCTGGTGCACTAAGCTCCCGCTATGTGCGGGGTCCGGGGAAGGGCCGGACCACAAAGATCTATTGTATGCAGCCTTACCCTGCATTTCTGCAAGAGGCTGTTTCCACGGCTCGAACCCGTAACCTCCTGGTCACATGACATCAACTTTATCATGCAATATTCTCTACTAACAGAAATTGGCTTCAATACTAGAAGTGTAACAACAATAATGTACTCGGTGTAATCCCATAAGTGAAGTCTGAGAAGGGTAGTCTGTACGTTGACCTTACCCCTACTTTGTTAAGGTAGACAACTTGTTTCCGATAGACCCTCGGCTCAATGAAAGCAAAATCACAGAGTAATAATCATGATAAATTTGGAGAAAAGGTTTGAACCTAGAATTGGCAATACAAGTTTGCAAACTTCCAAGAAAGGCTTAGTCATCAGCTCCCCATGTTCAGACTTGACATGTTTCATTCCTTCCAAAGCAGGGGAAAACAGTGTTCCCTCCATATTTGCCTATTTTACTGCACGTAAAAGCTTCCTATCATTTATCATTGAAAATAAAGATAACCAAAAAAAAAAAAAAAAAAAAATAGAGTAGCAAAATAAGACTGCAGAATATGCCAGTAAACCTATGAATGAAAATGATTATCCAGATTTTTTTTTTGAAACAAGCAAATTGGATTGCCAGTTTCTATAGAGAAGTGATGTTTCTTATACAACATAAAGGATGTACATAAACAACTCCTAAAAATATTGTTTCATCAAAATCCCTGTAATAAAAGGGCATCCCAATGCACAAAGCACTCGCGTTTATGCAGGGTCCAGGAAATTGCCGTACCCAAGAGGGTGTGATGTAGGCAGCCTAGATTCCACGGCTCGAACCCGTGACCTATAGGTCACACGAAGACAACTTGATTGTTGCTCCAACGCTCTCCTTCCCTACAATCCACATCTTATTTTTTTGTTTCCTCGAATATATCCTAATTCTTGTCCTAATTCTTCTTTCCATTCAACCTCTGATAAAAAAAGATATACCTTGGTAATATTTTATTTCTTCGACAAGTTTATTGATAAACATAACAGCCCTGTTGTTCTGATAGAGAGAAGAACCTATAATTACATTTTCGGAAAATTTCCAAACGAACAATTTCAGTAAGATCTTTTAATTCCTATCCTAGTTAGTCTTGATTCGGCATTAGAAGTATATTGACCTTTTCCCAATAGCCGAATGGTTTTGTCTGTAAATACTGATAGCTGAAAAATCAGATCAAGAGAACAAGGGAAAAACTGAAAAAAGACAAATTTGATAACATGTCAAAAACCATAAAGTATAACAGGAATGATTAAAAAAAAAGAACCTGGGATTTCAATGCTAAGATGTGGAACAATAAGGTTGAAGGTCAGATGATATTGTGTATATTTTTTCAGTTACATATCTTTTTATGAGGAATGAGATATACTAATTTTTATTAGAATTAATTGTTAGTAGAGTGGTCAGAGATGGAAAGAGAGAAGGGAGTGGTTGTCACGTTTAATAACGGTTTTTCAAATTAGCCGCTGCTTCTACGGTATGTTCGGAAAAAGTCATGTAGGTTAGTGGAATTTATTTTCTCTTCTTATTATTTAGGCACAATTAAGGTGCTATTACATTTTTTCTCTCTGTTATTTTCAACAAATTGGAATAAAGTACAAATACTAAAATTAAGTAGTAGACGGCTTGTTGTAATATAATCAGAATTTTTTCTTTCGAGAAATAAGGGAAATTTCATTAAGGTGTATAATAAAAGTGAAATGTAATTTTAGTTAGTCTTTTATTTTTTACTCATATCGTGATCCCAAATATGGATAAAGGAGAAGGGTTCCGATAGACCGACAGTTTATATGAACCCTTACGATAAAATATAGGAATTTTTACCTCCTATAGCAAATGTTAACACCTTATTTATTTTAAATAAATACCATTTAAAAAAATTATATTCTATAGATATAACAAAATATTTAATTTTGGTTAACTCCTAGCCCTAAGTCACTAAATACGCTAATCAGTTACACTATTTTCTTTCTCTCTCACTTTGATACATCTCATTCTCTTCCCCCATCCCATTAATCCCATTAAAATTTCCGATCTCCTCCTCCTTCCACCGATTTTCTTTCTATCCCTTCCCACTTTCCCGTCCCTTTACACCAACAGTATTACCGTACACAACAGATTTAATGGGAGGAACCATTCCAACAATAAAAGCCAACAATGTAGCAAATGTTGGAGGCGGGAGAACATGGCGAACTGGAGTTTGTTCAGTGACAATTCTTATTCTTCTAACCATCCGGGGCTCCGCTAAACATCTAATAGATTTTGGACTCCTCAGAGCGGGCGCCTCCTCCAAAGACTGAGTGACGTCAAGTCCAACGAGGAGATGGCGGCGGTCGTGGAAAGAGGATTCAGTTTCGGAGATCCACTAAGTGACGATTCTTTCTTTCGAGATGAAGAAGAATATTTCTTTTAATATATTTCAATGTAATTTCAACGTATTACGCTGTATTTTCATGATTTTCATTGTCTTTTTTTTATATTGTAATTCAATGTATCTCGTTGTATTCCATGTATTTTATTATATTCACTGTCTTTTTTTTCATTGTATTGCAATGTATCCCGTTGTATTCTATGTATTTCATCGTATTCACTGTCTCGCTATATGCCATGAATGTATTCATAAGTTTTTTTAAATTAATATAATTTATGTATTCAGATGTATTATATAATTTCTCTGAAGATTGCTTTGTTTTTGGGATATTTTTTGGTTGAGAATCTTTTTTATAACTGAAAATACAAATTTTGTGTGTTATAATTGAGTTTGTTGAGTTATATTAGGAGTCTATTATGTTAATTGATTTACTTTCCGTTTTAAAAACAGTGTAATCCCCTATTTCACGCCGTGAATACAGTCGAATACAATAATCTGTCCAGCTGTAATCCCATGTTTCACTCCATGAATACAGTCGAATACACTCGAATACAACAACTTATTAGCTGGACTTCCCTGATTCACGCCTATTTTTGCTACTGTATTCATGAATACAATAGCTTAAATACATCAAATACATCTTATAACCACATAAAGGATATCTATAATCCGTAATATAACAAATGATATCTATAAATGACTAATTACTACTAAAAAATAGTGTTTTATGAAAATTTCTCTAAAATATATTCCGAATATTGGAGCGACATGGTCAATAAAAATTTATATGACGGATCTCAATTTATTACTTAAGACGTAGTATTTGTTGTTCTAATTGCGTAGAAGGAAATTAGGAATTAAGTGCAACTCGAGCTTTTACGGCATTGTAATTAATGCAACATGGTCTAGGCTATCTTCAACTTGCTTATGATTAAAGCATAAGAGTTATAATAATTTTGAAGGAAAATTGGAATTAAGCTACGCTTGGATTAGATTTGGTTGAAGCTTGAAAGAAAGAGAAGATTTTTTTTAGTTATATTGAAAAATAGTTTGAAAATTGAAGTTGTGTTTGGATATTTATTTTACTTGAAAAAAATTAGAAATTTGTGAGTGGAAGACAAAATTTTACCAAAAAACTTCTAGTTTTTGAAACTTGAATTTTTTTAATTAAAAAAACTGATCACATTTCATGAACAAAAAATATTTTCAAATTCTTTTTTAAAAAGTGAATAAAAAATCTATGTCTAAACAAGAACCAAGCAAACTCAAGTTTTTAACAACATGCAGAGCTCGAAAAAAAAATACATCAAAGCCTTGAATACAGAATAAAGGCAAAACTATTTTATTTTTAGTCTCACCAAAATGATATAGTATTTTTTTTTTCCTTCATCACCAAACACACAAAAAACTCTTGTGATACACAAACAATTAGTAAAACACGTCTTTTATCAAAAGACATTTGGCTCAGGATATTTGATAGAATTCTTGACAATTTTCTTAGTAGCAGCATCACCAAGATCAATGCCACAAATATCAGCCAATCTGATAAGATAAAGCAATACATCAGATAATTCTTCACCAAGATGCTCTTTATCTGATTCCTTCCAATTTGGTAACCCTCTATCTACTTCTCCTCTCCATTGGAATATCTCTGATAGCTCCCCTACTTCACCTACCTGAAATTTTCAATTTGACATACCATAATTGAATCATATTCTAATCTTATTCTCTATTCTCACCATCACTAGTTAGCTTAACCATTTTATTTTTCATGAATAATGGAGAGATGCTTTTTATTTTCTTGTGTACAAAACTTTGCCAAGTAGTTATATGCCATTTAGATGCAACAGAAAGTCTATTAGTTAGTTATGATTCTTAGTTCTTATTTAAAGGGAGTATTGGAGAAACGATAAAGTTGTTTTCGTGTGACCTACAAGTTACGAGTTTGAGCCGTGGGATCAACCGCTAAGGCTTCATTAGGGTAAGCTGCTTACATTATATCCCTTGGGATGCGATCATTCCCCAAACTTTGCGTGAATACGGAATACTTCGTGCACTGAACAACCTTTTTTGATTCTTAGCCCTTATTTCTGCCACCAAGTTGGAAACACGATAACTGGTACCAACTTTCATACACATGTTATATGACTATCATCAACTTGTATAAGAACATTCTATATATAATTGGTCATGAAATAAACTTTAGCTTCAAGCGACTAATTAGAAAAGGATATAAAAATCAATCTTATTGCTCCTTTAAAAAGAATTAGGGAGCTCTCGAGGATTGGATTAGTCCACTAATCAAAATTAATAGGTACTGTGATTTAAGTTAAGGCAATTTTTTATGGTAAAATAGCTATATATATGATAGAAAAGTTTTACCAGTGACAAGAAATGAGTTCTTTCTTACTTCAAGCAAGCATTATTGCAATTTCATGTCCTATATCTTAGACTAATGTATCATTTCAAGTACCTAATGGCCATTGATGAAACTAGCTAGAGACAGGGGAGCATGCAACCAATATTAATGGATTTAACTGAACCTAGTATTTTTCGAACATAAATATAAACATACACATGAAAAACCACTGAAATATCAACTAGTTATTAATAAAATTTTGAACCTATATTTTCAGAAGTATAGCATGATCACCGTTAAGAACCAGAAAAATTGAATTCATCCGGCTTAAATCTTGGATTTGTCTTTGGATAAAAATGCTTTTTTAAGTCAAAGATGACAAGATCATATTAAAGGCAGAAAGGTAGAAAAACTTGATAAAAGAATTACCATGGCAAGGAGCAAATTCCTAGGGCTGTGAAACTTTTCCCAGTTTCTAACCTTAGCAAATTCTTCAAGCTGCTTAGATAGGTCTTTGAGACTAATATCTATTGATCTCTCTTGAAGTACTCCCTCTTTTCTTTCTTGTTCCATGGCTAAGTAAATGTGAGATTTGTTGCTTACAAAGAGACTAGAGGCCCTAATCTTGGATTTTAAAGGAGAAAATTTCACATTTGCAAATGGAATATTATAACCATAAAAGTGCAATGATGATAGCATTTGTTAAGTGATGAGGAAAAAGGAAGAGCAAAATTCTTAGGGCATACTAGCCTCAAATATTGGTTTTTATATGCAAGGATTCTTATGTTCCATCCCATCCATGTAGAATATTATATTCCAATTTTCTTAGTTTATTGTGAAAGGACAGTGCAAATTGATGAGCAGGTGAAACACCTTTTTGTGCAAATTGAGCAGCTGGCCTATGATTTATCGGAAACAATATTTCTATCTCACACAAGGTAGGCAGATCCCGAAAGAGGGTGTTCAATATATATTATATAACTCTAAAAACCTAATCATTACCTATATACACAATGTGATTTTTCGACGAAGGGTGATCGATTGACGACCCTTAAGACAATATAGCTTCGCTCCTGAAGGTAGGAGTAAGGTCTGTGTATATCTCACCATTTTCAGACTCCACTTGTGAGTAAACATTGGATATTGGATTGTTGAACAGCTCAATTAAACATCTTTCTTTTGCTCTCATTGTGCACCATTAGATTATTTAAGATTTATGTTTATGGGATATGAGTAGTGAGTAAGCCCAACCATTGAGTTTGTCTAGCGTTTTAGACCATTCATTTGCTGCTTAATTAGTCATTTCATTAACTTGATTAGTCTTTTCAGTTTAACGAATAAGGAAAACCTATTTTTGTCATTTCAAAGACCCAAAATAGAGAGAGAGAAAGAACGAAAAAAATAACAAAAAAAAAAGGTCCTACCGGGAGTCGAACCCAGGTCGCTGGATTCAAAGTCCAGAGTGCTAACCACTACACCATAGAACCTGATATGTTACACTAGTTTGTTTTATTTTATTTTCTCAGTTGTTCCTTAAAAAACCAACCAATGCAATCCATACTCACTTCAGAGCCCGACTAATCCGGATTCGCGCCGGGTAAGTATCATTAAAGGAGGAAGTGTTTTTTTCTTTTCCAAAGCTTAAATTCGAGTTTTCTAATTAAGGGTGGCAGAATCCTATCTATATATCCCACCACAACTCTAGATGATGATGTTTGTTTAAACATAGCACATTCATTCTTCATTCAAAACTACGAAAAAAAATATATTTCTTGCAATAACGTAAGAAAAAGTTTCTAACTTATATATGAATTAGAAAAGATTACATCAACTTGAAAATCATACAGAGTTTCATTTTGAGTTATTATTTATTTACTTATGTACATTTTGGGGGGGGGGGGGGGAGTGGAAATGAAATAATTCAAATCTTGTGCGCATTCCAAGAATGAGTATACATGGAAATGGAGTAGACATTCCACTAGTTAAATCATACTATATGAAGAGGGATGCGAAAAAGGGTAAATATACCTTTCAACTTTCTTTGTTTATGGAATACAAAAACATTATCATTTTAATTTGGAATATTTTACCCTTATCTATGCTTATCATCATCACTTCAATTTTGACATTCTTCTTATCAACCGAAAGAAAAAATATCATGCAGTCAATAATTCTTAAACATTTCTCAATTATTCCTTGCATCTAATAATTTCCTTAGATAACATTGAAAATTATTTTTTTATTAGAAATAGACAGAAATTACATATCAAATTGTTCCTCTTCGTTATTTTATAGTATATGTTAAGTGCTTACTGATTCTACATTCCATCATTATCAGTAGTAATATTATATTATTTACTAATAGCTAGCACCTAAATAGAATCTTTTTGTTAGTTTATGATATACATGTATCAAAACCAGAAATAGTGATAGAGAAGGGTCGGTAAGACTGATATTCTAAATTATAAACAAATTGGGAGAACAAATACAAAATATTCCAATTTACTCCCACATTTTTCTTTTTCCTAATAATCTCAAAGCTCAGTCACGCTTATGCCTTTGCATCTCACAATAAGGAATCTAACAAAGTTCTTTTTCTTCTTTGTTTAGTAATTTATGTATTATATTTTTCTTCTGATAAATATCTAATAAAGTTTATACACAAGGAAGGGATGCTTCAACCATGTCATCTCCCTGTTAATGCCATTGAAAATAACTCTTTTGTGTAAGTAATATTTTTTGAGGAGAGACCTAGGTCTGATTTGGTGGAAAAGGGAAAAAAGAAACCTCTCTCTTTGAAGGTGCGCCTTGGAGCAACGATAAAATTATTTCCATGTGATTTATAGGTCACTGGTCCAACATATGAAAGTAGCCACTAATGCTTGTATTAAGGTAGACTGTCTGTATCACACCCCTAAGATTGCAGCTTTTTCTCAGACCCTGCGTAAATGCGAAATGCTTCGTACACCGACTGCCATTTTTCTCCAAATACTATATATGTTCTTGAGCGGGAAATTTTAGTAGTCTAGTTGATTGACTATCTAAATTTTTACTTTGTTGGTGAGAAAGTTAATTTTTACCTTTTCATCTTCTCCCCGTTTCCGTTTCCCCTACCCTATAATAAAAAAATTAAAACAGAAAAATATTCTTGGTCTCTTCAATTTAAATTGAAATTTTTACCTCCTATAGCAAATGTTAATATCTTATTTATATTAAATAAATACCATTTAAATAAATTATATTCTATAGATACCTTTTATGGTTTATAGCAAATTTTTTAATTTTGGTTATCTCCTACACTTAAGCCACTAAACAAGTTAGTTTTTATTTTTCTCTCTCCCTTTTCAAAATTTTCTCTCTCATAATTACCATATTTCATTAAAACTTCTCAATACACGTTCTTTCTCTCTTTTATTTTGATACACTCTATTCTCTTTCCCATTCCCTGCAAGCACGCCCAAAACCAGAGAAACCTCTCACCCACATCGCTTCCTTCTTCCCCAATCTCGGCATAAACCCTAATTTTCTCTCGATTGTTATCATTTGTTTCTATAATTAGTGTGGTAAGTATTTAAATTTTTTGATTTTCGCTATTTTTGTTTATTCTCAACATCTCTACTCACCAAGTTTTCTCTAATCAACAGTATTCAAGCGTATTCTCACAATGTCTGATTCAACACCCCGCAAGTTGATTACAAGAGGTATACCCACTAAAATTCTCACCTTCGATGGGCCCTCTTTCTCCTTGCAAATCACTCAAGGGGAATTGGATGCAGGTTTAGCAAAAAATATGGCATTGGAGAAGAGAACAAAATCTCGCCATGACAAGTTCAAAGAAACCCAAGTTGAGAAATCATTGAAGGAAACAAGACTTCCCATTGCGGAAAAGAGGAAAAAATATATTTCTGAGGCTTCATCTGTCAAGGGGAAGGAGGTTGAAGCAAGTAATTAAAAGCTCGGATACCTCGGAAGAAAATGTAATTTCTGATGTATTCATCTGTATTGTTGATGTACTCATCTGTATTTATATGTATAAACCTGTTGACTTCTCTGTTTTTTTATGTATATAAATACATGTACATGTATTTAAATTTATTCAAAAAGGATATTCAATGTATTTTTGTACTTACAGAAATCAATGAAACAAATATGAATATGTATTCTGATGTATGCAAATTGACTTTTATTGAATTGTATGTTGCATAATGCATTTTAGATTTATTTAGATGTATTCATATAGTTCTTTCACTGTTTTTTACCTTAATAGATTGACCTTTTCATATTGCATATAGTTGTATTTATAAGGATTTTCAAAGTTCCCATCACTGTTTTATTCTAATTGCAATATCTTTATTTGTTGTATGCGTATGTATTATATGTGTACATATATTTCTATCACTGATACAACTACTCCAGTTTATTTTTGCAGTTTGTATTTAGTTGTATTTATATGTATTTATTCTTGTTAAATGCAGGGAATTAAGCTGATTGTGAAAAAACAGCCTATATTTGCACCGCATATCAGTGTATATACTAACACATACATAGTCTCAGAGCTAAAAGAAAATCTTACTCCAGAGCAGTACAAATAACTTGATAATACTTGTTTTGGAAATTTCCTTCAAATAAAGCGTTGTGAAGTCCAACATCAACTTTTCAGATGCTTCATGGCTCTCCAGTTAGAAGGAAGTCCTGATGATGTATTTTCAATACACGCCAATGGTACTTCATTATCTTTCTCAATAAGGGAGTTTGCGCTTGTGATTGGCCTCAAATGTGTTGGTAACCCTACTGATTTTTAGTTCAATGAAAAGGTTTCTAACCGGATTATTGAGACTTACTTTGGAGGTGCCAATCTTGTCAAAAAGAAAGATTTGTTGAAATGCTTTGCTGACAAGAATTGGGGTCACGACAATGATGGGGATGCCTTAAAGATAACTGTGTTGTATTTAATACACACTTTTATTTTTTCATCCGAGAAGAATAGCACAACCATCCCAAGGCTACATTTTGACTTAGTCGATAATGGGCGCTATTCTGAATATCCATGGGGTATAAAAGCATTTGAAAGCCTGACAAAATCTATTAGCAAGAAGATGGATGCTCAGAAGAAGTACTACAGGATAACTGGGATGCCTGTAGCTATGCAAGTGTGGTTTTATGAGTGCTGTTCAAATGTTGATCCCAAAATTGCACTCCGAGTTGATAACGTGGTCCCCAGAATACTCAATTGGAGATCCACCGGAAATCAGCCAAACTTTGCTTATCTGATGAATGGCATGTTCAATGACAAGGGAAATATGATAATTTACAATTTGTATCCTCGCTAGTTTATAATTTACTAATCATTACTGCTGCATACAGTTGCATACAGTTACTGCTGCATACAGTTGAATACAGTTGCTGCTACCTTCATTATTACTGCTGCATACAGTTGCATATAATTTACTAATCATTACTGCTGCCTTCACTTGAATACAAATTACATTTTGATTCCAGATTTGCATACATCCATTCTAGTAAGACTTTGATTGTATTTCGTTTTTCAGATTGTTTACAAGGACATCCATCCAACCGATATAGAGCTTTCCGTTATTTAGATTTCTCTAGTAGGCGTTGCTATTGAGAACAATCCTACTCCTACTTATTCAGGCAAGTCGGCAGAGGATTCAGATGACTTTTCTCCTACACCTGATCTTCAGTGTAAGAAGAAACATGCTGCAAGTGTTGGTCCATCTTCATCACCGCCACATAAAAAGCGCAAAGAACAGACTATTCATCCCTCAAATACAGAGACTCAATCCAAGAATCTTCCTGTTGGTGTATCTGAAATTGCACAAAATATTTTGCATCACAATCAGCCAGCAGATTACAAAAATAATGAAGTATCTTCTTTGAGGAAAAACCTAAATTCATTCAAAGAATACGTGAGTTTTTTATCCACATATTAAACATTACAGTTTAGTGGTTAACATTCATATATTTTTGGCGCACTTTTCTAATTATTTCTGTCTTGCTAAGATTGTGGGCGAGTTCAAGTCTCTGAAATCATTGATCAATGATAACTTTAAGATGCTTTCTGACCATCTTCAAGACAATCAGCAAAAGAAAGTTTACACCAGAGAAAAGAAACCACAGGGAGACATGATGATGGTATTGAAATGTCACATGATGCCAACTTGCAAGATATTCCAAAAGGTCACAGACAGACCGATACAGCTATCGGCGATAATGTTGAGGTTTAACATTTTTTAACCTCTTTAGTATATGTTTATATCTCATGTTTGCTCTTATTCAGATTAATCATATATAAAACAATTTGTAACATTATGAAATACAAGTATATACAGAATACTTCAGTATTTTTAATTATCTTAATCCTATATGCATTTGTATTTTCCTGACTTTATTTATACATAATTATTGTGATCTACGCATGTTGTATCTAGATGTATTCATATATATTAAAATATGATACTTGTTGTCACGACCCAAATTTTTCACCATCGGGAGTCGTGTGGCGTCTACTAATCTGAGCTAGGCAAGCAATTCATTTAACTACTTACTTCATTACCAATTATTTCTTTTTAACAAATATAAGGCGATAACATGAAAACAGCGAAACTTTAAATAATTAGGCAGAAGATAATGATTAAATATCTGAAATCTGCATCTATTACAACTCTTAAAAACTAAAGCACCCAAAACCTGGTGTCACAGTATGACAGACGGTCTAAGATTTACTACATACAAAGTCTGAAGAAAATGACAATACACTGTTTCTGAATAAAAGGAAAATGAAACAGGAAATAAGAATAGAGGAGACGCCAGGGCCTGCAGATGCCTGCAGGTCTACCTTGGATCTCCGCATGGACTGAAGGTAGCCTCCACACTATGGTCCAAAAGCTGCTCTGAGATCTGCACATAGTGCAGAGTGTAGTATCAGCACAACTAACACCATGTGCTGGTAGGTGTCTAGCCTAACCTCGGCAAAATAATGACGAGGCTAGGACCAGACTACCAAATAAACCTGTGTAGTTCAAATACATATACAACGGAAATAAATACAGAAATAACAGCCAATATGGGAGGGGGAGCATGCTGTGAGGGAGATAACAATTCCGAATAGAAAGACATCAAGTAATGAAAGGAACAATATAACTCGGATATCAAAAAGAATCAGAAATCAACAAATGCACGACATCACCCTTCATGCTTTTACTCTCGTCCTCACCAAAGCAATCATATAATAAAAATGTACACGGCATCACCCTTTGTGCTTTTACTCTCTTTCCTTACCATATAATCAATATAATCGGCATAGAATGGTACATCGTGTGGCACGACATCACCCTTCGTGCTTTACACTCTTTCCTCACAATCATACACGGCATCACCCTTCGTGCTTTACACTCTTTCCTCACAAAACAAACAATGCACGGCATCACCCTCGTGCTTTAACTCTCTTCCTCACCCAAACAAAAATCACAAACAATAGGGCAAGGGAACAAATGATATTGCAATAAAAATCCCGGCAAGGGAATGACATCAATAACATCAACATCCGGGCAAGGGAGATAACAAATAAATCAACAATAGCCCGGCAAGGGTGACAACATAATGATCTCTTCTCTTTCTCACTTTTGCTTCACTATCCATTTCACAACTCGAGCCAATGCTCTAGAGGTTCAATTATCACTTATACTTTCACAATTCATTATACAACTTGAGCCAACGCTCCTCAAGGTTCATAGATCACAATTCCTTCCACAAACTTTATACCACAAATAGAAACCACCACTAAGGCATGAAAGATACAACAAAGTCAAGATAATCACAATATAAAGGCTCACGGGCATGCTAGACACCAACGTATAGATACTCGTCACCGTTCCTATACGTCGTACTTAACAATTACCACATAGCAAATAGGACTCATCTCCTAATCCCTCAAGCTAAGGTTAGACCAAACACTTACCTCGATGCCACGAACACAATTCACGATTCAATTATAGCTTTACCCCTTGATTCCACTACCAATTCGCTTGTATCTAGTCACAAGTTACTTAATTACATCAATAAACACCAAATAAATCAATTTAAAAGCATAAAAATGAGTTTTCCAAAGTTTTGCCCAAAAAGTCAAAAATTGCGCCCGGGACCACATGGTCAAAACTCGAGATTCGAACCAAAACCCGATTACCCATTCCCCAACGAACCCAAATATATAATTTGTTTTGAAATCGAACTTCAAATCGAGGTCCAAATCCCCAATTTTTGAAAAACCTAGATTCTACCCAAAACACCCAATTTCTCCCATGAAAACCATTGATTTTAAGTTGAAATCATGTTAAGATGTTAGTGTTTGAAGGAAATGAGTTAAAATTAATTTACAATCGATTTGGAAGAAGAGTTGTTCTTGGAAAATCGCCCAAAGGAGCTTGTATTTTGAAAAGATGTGAAAAATGGGTTTAAAATCATCTAAGCATAAAGTTGCAGGTCACAGGTATAGGAAATGCGAACAGGGGTTCGCAATTGCGAATCTCGACCTCTGCTAAGTTGGGAAATGTGATGCGAACCCTTCAGGAAAGCTGGACTTTCGCATTTGCGAAAGTGACCCTCGCATTTTGCGAGTTGGATGTTGTGAGAGGGGAGTCGCAATTGCGACTCAAGGCTGAAACAGGATTAATCGCATTTGCGATCAAAGCATCGCATTTGCGAGCAAAACAGGCCTGTGCTGGTTTCGCATTTGCGATCCGGCCTTAGTATTTGCGAGCCAGGCTTCGCAAATGCAAAGCATGTAGGCCTGATCATACCAGCAAAATTTTTGCAACTTTCTAAGTCTAAAAATCCACTTCGTGGCCTATCCAAAACTCACCCGAGCCCTCGGGGCTTCAAACCAAATATACACACAACCTCAAAAACATCCCACGGACTTATTCGTGTACTCATATCACCAAAATAACATCAAAAACATCGAATTAAACTTCAATATCAATGAAATTTATCAAAACTTCTTAAACATCAAATTTTACATTTAAGGTCCGAATCACGTCAAACGGATTCCGTTTCTTACCAAACTTCACAGAATCATCTTATATCATATATAGGACATGTACTGGGCACCATAACCAAAATACAGGCCTGATACTAAAATTTTTTAATCAAAATTCATTTCCAAACTTTATAAACAATTTCAGAAAATAATTTCTTTCAAAAATTCATTTCTCGAGCTTGGGACCTCGGAATTGGATTCCGAGCATACGCCCAAGTCCCATATTTTCCTACGAACCCTCCAGGACTTTCAAATCACGGGTCCGGGTCCGTTTATCCAAAATGTTGACCGAAGTTAAATTAATTCATTTTATAGTTAAAATTTATCATTTTTCACAAATTTTCATATTTAGGCTTTCCGGCTACGCGCCCAGACTATGCATGCAAATCGAGGTGATGCTAGAAGAGGTTTTAAAGACCTAGGAATGTAGAATTTCATTTTGAAACGAGATCATCACATTCTTACCTCTAAAACAACCGTTCGTCCCCGAACGAACACAAGAAGAAAGTACCTAAGTCGGGGAAAAGATGGGGATAACGGCTCCGCATATCGAACTCGGAATCCCAGGTCGATGCCTCAGGGGACTGACCTCTCCGCTGAACACGAACAAAAGAAAAACTCTTCCATCTCATCTGACGAACCTGCCGGTCTAGAATATCTACCGGCTCCTCCTCATAAGACAAGTCCTTGTCCAACTGGATAGTGCTGAAATCTAACACATGTGATGGATCGACGTGATATTTCTGAAGCATGGACACATGAAACACTGGATGCACGACTGATAAGCTCGGCGACAATGCAAGTCTATAAGCCACCTCTCCCACTCAATCAAGAATCTCAAACGGGCCAATAAAACTAGGGCTAAGCTTGCCCTTCTTCCCAAATCTCATCACGCCCTTTATAAGCGACACTCGAAGCAATACCCGCTCACCAACCATGAATGCCATATCACGAACCTTGCGGTCGGCATAGCTCTTTTGCCTAGACTGAGCTGTACGAAGCCTATCTTGAATGATCTTGACCTTGTCCAAGGCATCCTGAACCAGATCCGTACCCAATAACCGAGCCTCTCCCGGCTCAAACCATCCAATCGGAGACCGACACCGCCTACCATACAAAGCCTCATAAGGAGCCATTTGAATACTCGACTGGTAGCTATTGTTGTAGGAAAACTTTGCTAAAGGCAAAAACTGATCCCACGAGCCTCCAAAGTCCATGACACAAGCTTGGAGCATATCCTCCAAAATCTGAATAGTCCGCTCGGACTGCCTATCCATCTGGGGATGAAACGCTGTTCTCAATTCAACCCGTATGCCCAACTCTCGCTGAACTGCTCTCCAGAAATGGGAGGTAAACCGCGTACCTCGATTCAAAATAATAGACTCGGTCACACCATGAAGGCGAACAATCTTCCGAATATAGATCTCAGCTAACTTCTCGGAAGAATAAGAGACTGCCACAGGAATGAAATGCACTGACTTGGTAAGCCTATCAACAATAACCCACACTTTATCGAACTTCCTCTGAGTCTGTGGGAGTTTAACAATGAAATCCATAGTAATCCGCTCCCACTTCCACTCGGGAAGCTCAATCCTCTAAAACAATCCACCAGGCCTTTGATGCTCGTACTTAACTTGCTGACAATTCAAATACCGAGCCACATATGCAATGATATCCTTCTTCATTCTCCGCTACCAATAATGCTGCCGCAAATCCTGGTACATCTTTGTGGCGCCCAGATGAATAGAGTACCGGAAGCTATGGGCCTCCTCTAAAATCAACTCTCTTAGCCCATCCATATTATGCACACAAACTCGATCCTGCAATCTCAAAACTCCATCAATACCTAAGGTAACCTACTTGGCACCTCCGTGCTGCACTGTGTCTCTAAGGACACACAAATAGGATCATCATACTGCCGATCTCAGATACGCTCTAATAATGAAGAACGAGCGACGGTGTAAGCTAACACACGGCTGGGCTCAGAAACATCCAACCTCACGAATTGATTGGCCAAAGCCTGAACATCCAAAACAAACGGTCTCTCACTGACTGGAATATAAGCAAGACTACCCATACTGGCCGGCTTCCTACTTAAAGCGTCGGCCACCACATTGGCCTTTTCCGGATGATATAAGATAGTGATATCATAATCCTTCAACAACTCCAACCACCTCCTCTGCCTCAAATTCAACTCCTTTTGCTTGAACAAATACTGAAGAGTCTTGTGATCCGTGAACACCTCACATGCCACACCATACAGATAATGCTTCCAAATCTTCAACGCGTGAACAATGGCTGCCAACTCCAAATCATGAACCGGATAGTTCTTCTCATGAATCTTCAACTATCGCGAAGTATAGGCAATGACCTTGCCATCCTGCATCAATACTGCACCAAGTCCAATATGAGATGCATCACAATAGACTGTATAATGTCCTAAACCTGTGGGCAATACCAACACCGGTGCCGTAGTCAGAGCTGTCTTAAGCTTGTGAAAACTCTCCTCACACTCATCAGACCATCTGAACTGGGCACCCTTCTGGGTCAACCTGGTCATCGGGGCTGCGATAGATGAAAACCCCTCCACGAATTGATGATAGTAGCCTGCCAATCCCAAGAAACTCCGAATTTCTGTAGCTGATGCTGGTCTAGGCCAGTTCTTGACTGCCTCAATCTTCTTCGGATCAACCTGAATACCATTCGCTGATACAATATGACTCAAGAATGCAACTGAACTCAACCAAAACTCACACTTCGAGAATTTAGCATATAACTGACTATCCTTCAAGGTCTGAAGAACCACTCTAAGATGCTGCTCGTGCTCCTCCCGGCTGCAAGAATATATCAGAATATCATCAATGAAGACTATCACAAACGAATCCAAATAAGGCCTGAACACTTGGTTCATCAAATCCATAAAAGCTGCTGGGGCATTTGTCAACCCGAATGATATCACCAAGAACTCATAATGCCCATACCAAGTGTGGAAAGCTGTCTTAGGGACATCGGATGCCCTAATTCTCAACTGATGGTAGCCAAATCTCAAGTCAATCTTCGAAACTACCTTGGCACCCTAAAGCTGATCAAACAAATCATCAATCCTTGGCAATAGATACTTATTCTTGATTGTAACCTTGTTCAACTGCTGGTAATCAATACACATTCTCATCGATCCGTCCTTCTTCTTAACAAACAACACCGGCGCACCCCAAGGCGAAACACTCGGCCTAATAAAACTCTTCTCAAGCAAGTCTTGCAACTGTTCCTTCAACTCTTTCAACTCCGGCGGGGCCATACGATACGGCGGAATAGAAATGGGCTAAGTGCCCGGAGCCAAGTCAATGCAAAAGTCAATATCCCTGTCGGGTGGCATATCCAGTAGGTCTGAAGGAAAAACCTCAAGAAACTCACGAAGAATGGGCACAGAATCAATAGAAGGAACCTCAGCGCTAGAATCACGAACATATGGCAAATAGGCCAAACACCCCTCTCAACCATACACCGAGCCTTCACATAAGAGATAACGCTACGAGTAGAATGAATAGGAGTCACTCTCCACTCTAAATGAGGCAAACCCAGCAAAGCTAAGGCCACAGTCTTGGCATGACAGTCCAAGATAGCGTGGTAAGGTGATAACCAGTCCATCCCTAGTATGATATCGAAATCAACCATGTCTAGAAGAAGCAAATCTACGCGAGTCTCAAGACCCCCAATCAAAACTATACATGAATGATGGACTCGATCTACCACAATAGAATCACCCACCGGTGTAGACACATAAACAAGAGCACTCAAAGAATCACTAGGCATGACCAGATATGATGCAAAATAAGATGACACATACGAGTATGTGGACCCTGGATCAAATAACACTGAAGCATCTCTATCACAAACCAAAAACTGTACCTATAATAACTGCCTCTAAAGCCTCATCCTCGGGCCTGGCTGGAAGAGCATAACATCGAGTCTGGGCCCCACCACCCGGAACTACATCTTTAGGACGACGTATTGCTGGCTAGCCTCCGCCTCTAGCGGCCTGAGCTCCACCTCTAATACCTCTACCTCCACCTTTACCCCCACCTCTAGCTGGCTGGGCGGACTGTGGGACACCTGGTACCTGAACTATGGCATGGGAACCCTGATGCTGAGAGCTACTCGGTGCTCGAGGGCAAAAACCTAGCAATGTGACCCATATCACCACAAGTGTAGCTAACCCTCGGCTGCTGAGACTACCAGCCGTAATGACCTAAATGACCACCCCGGAAACTCTGAAGCGGTAGTGCACTAATAGGAGCAGGTGGTGCACTATAGGACTGTTGATCAGAATACTGCATCTGAGGACCACGGCCACCTGAAGCACCGTGAGAAACCTGAAGAGCTAACTGAAAAAGCCTAGGAGGATGGCATCTACCATACGAATCACTACCTCCAAACGAGGTACCACTGAATCTTCCTGCATGACGGGGCCTCTTGTTCGACCCATGACTACCTCCCTGTGACAGAACCATCTCCACTCTCCTGGCCACATTAACCGCCTCCTAGAAAAATATCTCACTCCCTGCCTCCTTAACCATCTGAATACGAATCGGCTGAATAAGTCCATAAATGAATCTCCTCACCCTCTCTCTTGGTGGGAAGTATGACATGAGCATGACGAGCCAAGTTGATGAATCTGGTCTCATACTGGGTAACAGTCATAGAACCCTGCTTGAGGCGCTCAAACTGTCTTCCATAGGCCTTTCTCTGAGTGATGGGAAGAAAATTCTCCAGAAATAGCTACGTAAACTGCCCCAAGTCAAGGCTGGCGATTCGGCTGGTCTAGCTAAGCAATAATCTCTCCACCAAGTCTTGGCGGATCCAGATAAGTGAAAAGTAGTAAAATAGACCCCATTGGTCTCAACTATGCCCATGTTCCTAAGAACCTTGTGACAACTGTCTAGATAATCCTGGAGGTCCTCAGTAGATGCACCGTTGAAAGTAGTAGTGAAGAGCTTGGTGAACCTATACAACCTCTACAAAGCATCGGCAGACATAGCTGCTCCATCCCCGGTCTGAGCTACCACACCCGGCTGAACCGCTGGAACTGGCTAAACCCCTGGAGTCTGAAATTTGGGAGCTACCTGCTCTGGAGTGCGAGTAGTAGGAGTCTAGGCTCCTCCTCCAGCCTAAGAGACGGCTGGTGCTACAAAAATCAAGCCTACTCGGGTGACACTCTCCATGAGGCCTACCAGATGGACCAGAGCATCCTGAAGAACTAGGGTAGCAATAAACCCCTCTAGGACCTGAGCGGGGCCCTCCGGAACTGCTGGGGTCGAAACCTCATCATCAAAGTCAACCTGAGGCTTCACCGCTCTCCCCTAACTCAGCCTCTAGCACGGCCTCGGCCTCTCATTGGAGCTACTTTTAGGGGCTCGGGCTGATGGTCAGTGGATGAGAAAGCGTGTGTTCTCGCCATCTGCGAAATAACAGAGTAGAAATTCAATTAGCATTGAGAAACCAAACCGCACGACAGGAAAGAATAAACGTAAAGTTGTTCCTAACTCTGTAGCCTCTGAGGGACAAATACAGACGTCTCAGTACCGATCCCTCAGACTCTACTAAGCTTGTCTGTTAACTGTGAGACCCATGTAACCTAGAGCTCTGATACCAACTTATCACGACCCAGATTTTTCACCCTCGGGAGTCATGATGACACATACTAATGTGAGCTAGGCAAGCTAATCATTTAACTACTTACCACATTACCAATTATTTATTTTTAACAAATATAAGGCGATAATATGAAAACAACGTACCTTTAAATAATTAAGCGGAAGATAACGATTAAATATTTGAAATCTGCATCTATTACAACTCTTAAAACCTAAAGCACCCAAAACCTGGTGTCACAGTGTCACAAACGGTCTAAGATTTACTACATACAAAGTCTGAAGAAAATGACAATACACTATTTCTGAATAAAAGGAAAATGAAATAGGAAATAAGAATAGAGGAGACGCCAGGGCCTGCGGACGCCTGCAGGTCTATCTTGGATCTCCGCGAGGACTGAAGGTAGCCTCCACACTACGGTCCAAAAGCTTCTCCACGATCTACACATAGTGCAGAGTATAGTATCAGCACAACCGACCCCATGTGCTGGCAAGTGTCTAGCCTAACCTCGGCGAAGTAGTGACGAGGTTACGACCAGACTACCAAAAAACCTGTGTAGTTCAAATACATATACAACGGAAAAAAATACAGAAATAACCAGCCAATATGGGAGGGGGCATGCTGTGAGGGAGATAACAATTCCGAATAGAAAGACATCAAGTAATGAAAGGAACAATATAACTTGAATATCAACAAAGAATCAGAAATCAACAAATGCACGACATCACCCTTCGTGGTTTTACTCTCATCCTCACCAAAGCAATTATATAATAAAAATGTACACGGCATCACCCTTCGTGCTTTTACTCTCTTTCCTCACCATATAATCAATATAATCAGCACGGAATGGTACATCATGCGGCACGACATCACCCTTCGTGCTTTACACTCTTTCCTCACAATCATACATGGCATCACCCTTCGTGCTTTACACTCTTTCATTACAATCATACACGGCATCACCCTTCGTGCTTTACACTCTTTCCTCACAAAACAAACAATGCACGACATCACCCTTCGTGCTTTAACTCTCTTCCTCACCCAAACAACAATAAAAAACAATAGGGCAAGGGAACAAATGATATTGCAATAAAAATCCCGGCAAGGGAACAACAATTCAACAATTTAATCCTGGCAAGGGAACAACATCATAACATCAACATTCCGGCAAGGGAGATAACAAATAAATCAACAATAGCCCGGCAATGGTGACAACATAATAATCTCTTCTCTTTCTCAATTTTTCTTCAATATTTACTTCACAACTCGAGCCAATGCTCTAGAGGTTCAATTATCACTTATACTTTCACAATTCGTTATACAACTTGAGCTGACGCTCCTCATGGTTCATAGATCACAATTCCTTCCACAAACTTTATACCACAAATTGAAACCACCACTAAGGCATGAAAGATACAACGAAGTCACGATAATCACAATATAAAGACTCACGGGCATGCGAGACATCGATGTATAGATACTCGTCACCATGCCTATACGTCGTACACAATAATTACCACATAGCAAATAGGACTCAACTCCTAATCCCTCATGCTAAGGTTAGACCAAACACTTACCTCGATGCCACGAACACAATTCACTATTCAATTGTAGCTTTACCCCTTGATTCCACTACCAATTTGCTTGTATCTAGTCACAAGTTACTTAATTACATCAATAAACGCCAAATGAATCAATTTGAATGCATAAAAATGAGTTTTCCAAAGTTTTGCCCAAAAAGTCAAAAATTGCGCCCGAGACCACATGGTCAAAACCCGTGGTTCGAACCAAAACCCAATTACCCATTCCCCCACGAACCCAAATATATAATTTGTTTTGAAATCAGACCTCAAATCGAGGTCCAAATCCCCAATTTTTGAAAAACTTAGGTTCTACCCAAAACACCCAATTTACCCCATGAAAACCATTGATTTTAAGTTGAAATCATGTTAAAAGATGTTAGTGTTTGAAGGAAATGAGTTAAAATTAATTTACAATCGATTTAGAAGAAGAGTTGTTCTTGGAAAATCGCCCAAAGGAGCTTGTGTTTTGAAAAGATGTGAAAAATGGGTTTAAAATCGTCTAAGTATAGACTTGCAGGTCGTAGGTATGGGAAATACGAATAGGGGTTTGCCATTGCGAACCCCAACCTCTGCTAAGTTGGGAAATGCGAAACCCTTCAGGAAAGCTGGACTTTCGCATTTGCGAAAGGGACCCTTGCATTTGCGAGTTGGAAATTGCGAGAGGGGAGTCGCAATTGCGACTCAAGGCTGAAACAGGATGAATCTCATTTGCGATCAAAGCCTCGCATTTGTGAGCAAGACAGTCCTGGGCTGGTTTCGCATTTGCGATCCAGCCTTTGCATTTGCGAGCCAGGCTTCGCATTACCAGCAAAATTTATGCAACTTTCTAAGTCTAAAAATCCACCTTGTGGCCTTTCCAAAACTCACCCAAGCCCTCGGGGCTCCAAACCAAATATACACACAACCTCAAAAACATCCCACGGACTTATTCGTGTACTCATATCACCAAAATAACATCAGAAACATCGAATTAAACCTCAATATCAACGAAATTTATCAAAACTTCTTAAACATCAAATTTTGCATTTAAGGTCCGAATCACGTCAAACGGATTCCGTTTCTTACCAAACTTCACAGAATCATCTTATATCATATATAGGACCTGTACCTGGTGCCAGAACCAAAATATGGGCTTGATATCAACATGTTTTAATCAAAATTCATTTCCAAACTTTATAAACAATTTTAGAAAATAATTTCTTTCAAAAATTCATTTCTCGGGTTTGGGACCTCGGAATTCGGTTCCAGGCATACGCCCAAGTCCCCTATTTTCCTACGGACCCTCCGGGACTATCAAATCAGGGGCCCAGGTCCGTTTATCCAAAATATTGACTGAAGTCAAATTAATTAATTTTATAGTCAAAATTTATCATTTTCACAGATTTTCATATTTAGGCTTTCCGGCTATGCGCCCGGATTGTGCACACAAATCGAGGATATGCTACAAGAGTTTTTAAGACCTCAGAACGTAGAATTTCATTTTAAAACAAGTGATGACCTCTTGGGTCATCACACTTGTATATATTTAAGCTTCCTCTATATAGTAATGTTATTACACAACAGTTAGATGCATTTAAATATTGCCTCAAATAACAACTGTATTTATATGTATTTAGATGTATTCTTAATATGTAGTCTGATGTATTTAAATTCTCTCTTAAATACAGCCTAAAAAAAATACAAATTCAAGATCAAATATGTATTCTATTTATATATATTTAGATGTATTCATACAGTTAATTACTATATGTATATAGGTCACTTATAATACACTAATATTGATGTATACGTCTAACAGAATACAATGGTTAATGCTCTTTGTGTGGAGTCAAGAGTGGAGGGGAATACTACATTGGAGGTGCCGTGCAACATACCACATATAGGCCAAGAGGGTGTATCTACAGATTACTATGTATAACAATTTGAGCTGGACGACAAGTTTCTTCCAAGTCAAATTCCAGAAACTAGAATTGTGATACACGATAGTGCAAAAAATGTTAAATCAACCCCATTACCATCTCATAGGAATCGACGACCAAGTAGATGGTATTCTTCGCCTTACGAGTCTAACTTCGACTCCGCAGGTTAGTATTTATAAACTTATGATCTCTTTTCTTATGGTATTTATAATGTTTAGTCTCTGTTCATGAATTCAATGAACAACATGTACCTTAGTAAAGTTGACCCCCATATTTGAAAAAAGACACCCCTTTGAGGATGATTCAATAACGGGGCCACATCTTACATTAATCGTTTAGGAATACAAGAAATTGGTTCGTGATGGTCTTCTCGCTAGACATGAACAGAAGTGAGTTTTTCCCCGGTATGTCTATTATGTATTTATATATTTAAAAATGGATATAATATTTTTTTATATCATACTTGCAGAAGTAATTTGGAAGACCATTACAAGAAGAACAAGTCAACACTTCATATACCATTGGATTTTGGAGTTTATCAAGTCAATTCAAAAAATTGGTTTTACCTTCTATCGTTTGACGGTAAACTATGGGATGACAATGTAAGTTTTAACCCTTCCAACTCTACTGTAATTCATTTCTTTAGGATTGGTTTGTCTAATTGTATAATTCACAAATTGAGCTCTCACACAAATTTTTACTTAGATGTATCTTTTACATCCTATGTATTTAACTGTATTTAGATGTATTTTAACACTACTCAGTAGTTGTAAATAACAAATGTATTTAACTGAATCTGTATGATGTATTTAATGGCCTCATTTGTCTTGAATAACAAATGTATTTAACTGTATTCAGATGTATTTTAACAGTACTTAGTAGCTTTAATAACAGATGTATTTAACTGTATTCAGTAGCTTTAGTAACATATATATTTAACTGTATTCAGATGTATTTTAACAGTACTCAGTAGTTGTAAATAACAGATGTATTTAACTGAATACATATGATGTATTTAATGGCCTGATTTGTCTTGAATAACAACTGTATTTAACTGTATTCAGGTGTATTTTAATAGTACTCAGTAACTTTAATAACAGATGTATTTAACAAAATCAGTATGATGTATTTAACTAAGTATTCACTTATTACATTCAGTTTCTTTTCCTTAATTTCATTAATTGTACTAACACTATGTTATTAAATTTGTATATAGTATATTGACATCATATTCTACTATCTGAGAAAGAACGAAAAGTACAACCAAACAACCAACTTCAAGTATACAACTGTTGATTGTATATTCAAGACAAGAATCGCAGAAATCTTCGACTGGTATGCTAATATAGATAGTAATGCAAATGTAGCCAAAGAAGAGGATGTAGTATGTGAGTACATAAGGGGCTACAAATTGCTAGCTAATGTACCTTGGCATACTGTTAATAATGTCTTGATACCAGTCAACTTAAAGGACAAACTACACTAAATATTCAAGGAAAGATGTATCAAAGTGTATGACTCATACAGTTCTGCAGGTCATGATGCATATGTAGCTTCTGAGATAGATAAGCTTGCTAAGCTTGTACCTTTGTATCTATCAAATTGTGGCTTTTACAATCAAGGCATAGATTGGTCTACTTACTCAGCATACACAGACAAGTCACATACTGATCCCTTTGAAGTTGTTTTCATATCAAACCCGCCTCAACAAAAAGCTGGGTGCATGTATGTATTCAACCATCATGCTTGTATCATTTTAAAACTCTAATTGTATGAATTATTTTTAATTATTTCAATCAACATTTTTCAGGGATTGTGGGGTGCATGTTGCAGAATACACAGAGTTTTTGAGCACTCTTGGTGAGGTTCTACAAACAACATTTGATTCCAATCTACTCCATCAAAGATATGGTGCTCTCCTCTAGGACTATGCTATGCGAAAGATAGACGCTGATGCCATAAGAGAGAATGAAGCACCCACAAAGATTGCTAGGCAAATCATAGAGTCAGATTCAAAGTTGCAGATAGTATTAGAGTAGCTTTAGGTGAATGTAGTTTTGGAAGGTTGTTTTAGGTGAATACTATTTTTTGAATAGTTTTTTGGTGAAGATGGTATTCAGTTAGAAAAAACCATATTTTAATCACTTTATCAACAATGTTCATATATGACCATTGCAATTTTTCAATCTATGTTTCATTATTTTGTTCATAAATATTCATGCTTAGTCTACAGTTTCTTTTCATATGTATCCTATAGGATATATTCATATGTATTCAACAGGGCATATAAGTATGTATTAAGATTCAGTCACATTGCTTGTATATCAAAGTCAGAAACTGTATGTTACAGGTTTATACGTATGTACTTGATGTATTTATTTTACTTAAGCAGGTTATATTTATACTTATACAAATCTATAATTAATTGTATTCATTTGGTTTGATTTGTATAGTCAAGGCAGACACAATGTATAAGACAATTTGTATGTTTGTATGTATTCAGCATTGTATATTAGTATGTAATCAGCTCCTCACGTGTGTATTGTATATCCAATTCAGAGACTGAATAATACAATTGCTATAATTATATATACATCATATTGTATATGTATTTATTGAAATTGTTATACTATAGTTGAGTATATAGTTGTATTCAGATGTATTGTGGTTGGTTATGTATATACAACCCAACCATTGTCTATAATAGATTGTCTAATTATCTGTTGAAAGGTTATATTCGAATGTATTCAACACAATACTACAACTAACTATGTCCAGAATCTATTCACAAAAAGGTTCAAAACGTATTATTTCACAATGTCATCGGAAGTAATGGCAAATCTTTGGAGCACTAATACATGTCATAGTGTTAACTAAATCTTACGTGGAGCATTTTTACACGTTTGCTTATTATGTCCTCCCTGCCTACATATGCTACATGAATGTTGATTTTTCGGCTACAGCAATTCACTGAAAGGTTTATCGCGCTTCTTCTTTGGCCTTCCAGGAGGTCTTTTCCATTTGAGTGGTAATACAACTTCCTCTGCAATATGTGCTGGTATATTCCATTCATTTCTGTCCGATAGCGGGTACACATGCACATCGTATGTAATTACAACATAATTTGGTTTGTAATTTTTAGAGCAATAATCTTCTGGCATTAGAAACTTGCTCTTCAATACAGCCCAAGCATGTGGAATGGTAACTCATCAACTTGAAACATCCCGCAAACGCATTTTCTCTCTCACAGGCAGACGGTGTAGTTCCTCCCTTCATCAGTAACCGTATGTAAGTATTCAGTCAATGGTACCACCTACATTTAAACATAGACCTATAAATTTTGAGCACATATAAACAAAAAAAATTCATTTATATACCATAGAATAGACGTATTAAATATACAAAAGTATGAATTAAATCAAGTATGTATTGAATACAAACATATTTTTGTATGTATAATGCAGAATTATTAAGTTAAATAATGCATCATATATGCGTAATGCATAATTATTTCAGTTAAACAAATGAATCCTATATGTATAATGCAGAATTATTTAGTTAAATACAACTGAAATATTTGAATACAGAAGAATACATCATTTATGTAGACCGACAGATAATAAACTATAATTACGTCTTAACTTATAAATACACTGTTATACATCTAAAATCTGGTTAAATTTAGGCAGCTGAAAAGAAACAAAGACATTATAACACTTTGCATGATAATACAACTGAATACATCTATTTAAAAAAAGGTATAAATTATTTCAGAAAAAATTAAGCTACCTAAATAAAGAGCTAAATATATGATACAATGACATTAAAATAAAACTTACAGTCATGCGTGTAGACATTGCCTCATTCAAAGTCAGTATCTCCTGGTATTTTTTTTCCAAGCGTTGTGTAAGTCTGTGTAACTTCTTTGCGGTTACTGTAATTCCAACGTCCAAACATCTTCCTAACTTCTTCGAGAAAGTCGTATATTGGCAATTCCCTTGCTGACACTAGTGCGACATTGATTGACTTATCAATATTTGACGTCATGGTCCATCCCCTCTTAACAAGTGCATACAACCTAGCCCCTTTTCGTATCCAGTTAACTCCAAGTATTCTTTCACCCTCATATCTACCTTCTCTACCTTCTCCATCAGACTGCCAAATTCAGCTTGTGTGTATGCTTTTGCCATCGAGAAATATATCTCGCTCAACTTTGCATGAATCTTTTTGAATTTCTTATATACGTTGTTCCATAGATGCCATATACAGGTAAAATGCGGTACATTTGGATACACTCTCGATACAGATTTAATGATACTCTCATTTATATATGAAACGATGCACATGTTTTCCCTGTCACCGTATGCTATCTTGAATTGCTCAAAAAATCACGTCCAAGCAGCATCGTTCTCTGAATTAATAACACCATATGCTAGTGGCAATATATGACCTGTAAAGACAATTGCATATATATTTTTAAAATATGTATTTCAATCTTTACAATATTAACAAAATTATTATAATTCAGGTACTCACCTGCACCATCCAACATGCTGGCCGAGATGAATGTTCCGGTGTAGTAAGATTTTCAGTGACTTCCATCCACAACCATGTCATGACCCTAACCCCGAACCCGGTCGTGATGGAGCCTCTCGTGAAGACAAGGCTAGCCAGACCAAAATAGAAACACCTCATTTTAATAATTAAATACCATAAATAGTTCTAAAATATGATATAATAACCATAATTTGCAGAAATAATAATGACAACAGTAGAAACCATCCCGACACAGCCTAAACTGGGGTGTCACAAGTCATTAACAACTAATAAATTCGGATACATACGACTACAAGGTCTAAATGTACAAAACAGGACTGATGAAAGAGAAGGGAGAAAAGCGGTGCTGCTAACACTGGCAGCCACCTTGCTAAACTCCGATGACTCAGCCTCTGATCAGCTCAACACCCGCTATCGGGTGAATAAATACCTGCATCTGCACACGAGGTGCAGGGAGTAAAGTGAGTACTCCAACTCAGTGAGTAATAAAGGTAAATAACAACTGAGCAGTAAGAAATCACGTAAAGCAAACCAACATGCTATATAGAAGCAGAGTAAAAACCCTTGAGAAAAACAGTGTAGCCGTGAAATCTTTAGAAATATCTTAGCTCAGTTTAAACCTTTTTTGAAAATGGCTTTTTCAACAGTTATGCAAATGAATGCAAAACAATTAGTGTAGATAAGCACAGAAATCCGCCCCTCGGGCTCAACACTCAATTTAACAGGTAATGCCAGACAATCAGGAAGATAACACATAAAGTAACACAATCAATAGGTAATGGCAGACAAATGGAAATAAAGTAAACACTTAGAACAGTACCAGCCTCTTGGGCTCACTCTCAGAACACTCTCAGCCCCTCGGGCTCACTCTGTGATCATAATGGGTACCCGCACTCACTAGGGGTATGCAGACTCCGGGAGTGCCCCCTTGCGGCCCAAGCACAATATCAAGCCATCTTGTGGCATCAAATCTAGGCCCTCGGCCTCATATCAATATCAGTCACCTCGTGGCGTATGTATGTATCTCAGGCCCTCGACCTCATATCAGTATCATTGTATCCTCACATCTGGCCCTCGGCCATACTCAGTCCAAAAATCACATAAGCCCCTCGGGCATTAGTAAAACAGTAGTCCTCAACCCAAAACATCATTTAAAATATCATTGTAGTTCCAAAACCGAGTAAAAAGTGGCTGAGTTGTAAAACAGTGGAAAATAGTATGACTGAGTTCAAATAGTATGTCAACACAGTGAGGAAATAGTGATAAAATCCCTAGAGGGTTCAAATAGTTGGCACGAAGCCCAGATATGACAATCAGTCCAAATAATGATGATAACAAATAAGTTTCAATCAAATACGCAGTAAAATCATCAATCAGGACGGTCACAATCCCCAATAGTAAACGACCCCACGCTCATCATCAAGCGCGTGTCTCACCTCAATATAGCACTACGATGTGCAAATCCAGGGTTTCAAACCCGTAGAGTATTATTTACAATCATTACTCACCTCGAACTGGCGAAATCCCTAGCTGCGACTCCTTTGACCCTCAAATCGGCCTCCACGCACGTCAAATCTATCCAAAATCAGAACGAATATGTCATAATATGCTAAGGGAACAAAGCCCAAGCGAAAACAATCGAAAAATACCAAAAATTCCGAAATTAGCAAAACTCGAGCCCCGAGCCCACTTCTCGAAACTCAGAAATTTTCACATCATTAGATTCCTCGTCTCCCCATGAGTTTGTACATATCAAAAACACAAGAATCGGAGTTCCAATGACCCCTCAAATCCTCAATTTAAGCCCTCTTGAACTCAAGCCCTAAACTTCCATTTTTAGTCCTTTAATTCCTTAAATTTCAGTCCCAATCCATGAAATATTACCATAGAAGTGTGTTTTAAGTCCAAAATCCTTACCTCAACGACGTTATCTTGAAATCTCCCTTTAAAATTGCCCAAAAGCTCTCAATCCGAAGTTAAAATGGTTAAACCCTTCAAAAATCGCGAAGAAAGAATATATATACATTCTGCCCAGGGGTTTTCGCATCTGCGACCCCTCCACCGCTTCTGCGGTACCGCATTTGCGGTCACAAGTCCGCTTCTGCGGAACTCACTTAACCTGCCCAAATCCGCTCCTGCGATCGCCCTTCCGCATCTGCGATTCCGCAGATACGGTCCAAAACTCTGCTTCTGCGGTTCTTGACCCTCAGCCCAAATCTCGCATTTGCGGCCTTCTCCCTCGCACGTGCGGCACCGCACCTGCGGTCCCCAAACCACAGGTGTGAAAACACCAGAAACAGCAATTTTCTGAAATTTCTTAAGTCCCAATTCTTCCCGTGAACCATCCGAAATCACCCTGAAGCCCCCGGGACCTCAACCAAAAGCACAAACATGACCCGCTACCTTATTCAAACTTGTTTCAATCATCAAAACACCTCAAAAAACATCAAATTACCCAAAACTCATCGAATTCAAGCCTAAGTTTCTAAAATCTTCCGAAATACGCTTTTGATCAAAAACCCAACCAAACCATGTCTGACTGACCTAAAGTTTTGCACACACATCCCAAATGATCTAACGAAGCTACTGCAACTCTTGGAGTTCCATTCCGACTCCCAGATCAAAATTTCACCTACCAACCGGAAATCGCCAAAATCTCAACTTCGCCAATTCAAGCCTAGTTCTACTCCGGATCTCCAAAACCAAATTCCGATCACGCTCCTAATTCATAAATCACCCAACGAAGCTAACCAAATCATAAAAATTCCGTTCCGAGCTCATATACAAATAAGTCAACTCTTGGTCAATCCTTTCAAATTCAAAGCTTTCATCTGAGACTGTTCTCTCAAATTCCTTCCGATTTTCCTGAAAACCAAAACCAACGATCTACATAAGTCATAATATATTACACAGGGCAAGTCATGCCCGAGAACTGGCGACCAAAGTGCAAAAGCTCAAAACGACCGGTCGGGTCGTTACAAACCTTAATGGGTCTACAATGATCAAACCCCTTTATATAGGCATACAAAGATATATACACATACATGAACTCATTTTTGGGAGATTTTACCATTCTAATGTGCGAACCTGGATATGTCTTATCCATTGTATATAAGTATCCTGGTAATTTTTTGTATGAATTAGTCAGTTCACCTCTAAAAAAATTCATTGCCTTTTCTTTAGCCCGTCACGCCATCATGTAGCTAACATCTACACCTAAATCTGATTTCACATCATCAATTATATCCTTTGGGGTGTATTTCCTCGTATGATTAGTAAGCTTGGGCCTAATCATACCACCTATAAGGCTGGTACTTCCTTGTCGCTGCTCATACACCTTGTCCTTCAATGGACATGTATGCTTATGAATGAACTTTCTCACTTTGAATAGTTCTGATTTGTTAATGCTGGAAGCCTTAAACCTCCATTCACAATCTTCTGACATACATAATAATGCATAGCTGCAAAGAATTTATCATTATACATATGATTAGCATAAATGCTTACAAAAAAATCACTCATATACACATGAATACAAATACGACTATTGTTATTTGTGCAAATAATACAACTAAATACACTTATAGTTATATGCATTCATTTGTATACAACTAGTAAACCAAAGAGGAAAACAATGAGAGCCATTGTAATAAGTTTATACAATCAAAATACACAAGAATACATGTATTTTAAGACCATAAAAAAAATAGTTAACCACGTCAGTGAAGATCAATTGTCTTACAAATATGCATAAACACATCAACATATAACTTAAAGCTCCAACCATAAATACAAAATACGACAAAAATAAAGAATAATAAAATACACTCAAACCTGACATAATTAGACCTATCAACCTGGAATTGAAACCTTTGAGATATAGCATAATGCTCCAGCATCTCTTTCAATGTAGCCTTATCCTTATATACTTGTCCAGCCATAACCTCCCTTTGATTAGTTTTTGAATTTATCAAATCCTTGTCCAGTTCGAACCCCAATTGCTTGTCCTGAATTGACAAAATCTAGAGCAAGTGTATCATCTGTATTGGAATCATACATTTGAACTGCTTCGTCTATTTGCACAATGTCGCTTTGAATTAAACTACCTCCAGATACAAGTTCTTTTTCAATCGTTGTTATGCACAAAGGATACATCCCAAATTCTCCGTTCTCTTTTTTTCAATTCTACATACACCCTGTAACCCATATCATTGTGTATTTCCATTGGCGTGTAATTTCCTTTTACTTTTGTGATGACCCGACCAGTCGTCTCATGAGTTACTGCTCCGTTTCCCTCATTTTCTGCTTCTTTATGCTTCACTTTCTGTATTTGGTATGATCGAGTTGATTTGGATTGGTTTGGGTAGGAAATGAAACACTTAGTCTCTTTAAGGAAAGCCTAGTTTGGAAAAGTCAACCGGATTTTGGCTTATGAGTTAGAGGGCTCGGATATGATTTCCGGTGGTTTGGTTAGCTTCGGGGGATGATTTATGACTTAGGAGTGTGATCGGAAGTGGTTTTGGAGGTCCGGTGTAGAAATAGGCTTGAATTGGCGAAGTTAGTATGTTGGCGAATTCTGGTAGATAGGTGAGATTTTGATCCGAGGGTTGAAATGGAATTTCGAGAGTTGTTGTAGCTTTGTTATGTGATTTGGGATGTGTGTGTAAAATTTCAAGTCATTCGGAGGTGATTTGATTGGATTTTTGATAGAATGCGTGTTTCGGAAGTTTTAGAAGAACTTAGACTTGAATTCGATGTAATTTGATGGTTTTGATGTTGTTTGAGGCATTTTGATGATTGGAACAAGTTTGGATGGTGTTTTAGCATGTGTTGGTGTTTTTGGTTGAGATCCCGGGGGCCTTGGGGTGATTTCGAATGGTTAACGGAAAGTTTTGGACTTGTGCAACTCAGAATTTGCTGCTACTTCTGGTATTTCCGCTTATGCGGAATTGGGACCGCAGAAGCAGTGTCGCCCATGCGAAGAGGAGGCCGCAGAAGCGAGGGTTGGCCTGGACAGCTGTTTCCGCAGAAGCGTAATAGGAGCCGCATCTGCGAAGCCGTAAATGTGGGATTTCGACCGCAGAAGCGATTCCAGGGAGGCTAAGTGATTTTCGCAGATGCGGAGTTTTGACCGCAGAAGCGGTACTGCAGAAGCGACAATTTAACCGCAGGAGCGGTTATTTCTGGGCAAAAGGTATTTAAGTTCTTCTTCGCGAATTTTTGAAGGGTTAGTCATTTTCACTTCGGACTTGGAGAATTCTGGGCGATTTTAAAGAGAGATTTCAAGGAGCTTCGATAAGGTAAGGATTCTTGGACCTCAAACACAATCCTATGGTGTTATTACATGAAGTAAGACTGAAAATTAAGAAAAACAAGGACTAAAAATGGAGGTTAGGGCTTGAACTTAAGAGAGCTAAGATTAGGGATTTGAGGGGTCAATTGAACTCCGATTCTTGTGATTTTGATATGTATGAACTCATGGCGAGATAAGGAATCTGTTGATGTGAAAATTTCTGAGTTTCGAGAAGTGGGCACGAGGCTCGGGTTTTGCTAATTTCGGGATTTTTGATGCTTTTCGATTATTTTTGCTTGGGTTTTATTCCCTTAGCCTATTGTAACGTATTCGTTTTGGTTTTTGTCAGATTCGATGCGCGAGGAGGTCGATTTGAGAGGAAAGGGCATATCGAGCTAGAGCTTTAGCTAGTTCGAGGTGAGTAATGAATGTAAATGATGTCCTGAGGGTTTGAAACCCCGGATTTGCACATCGTAGTGCTATATTGAGGTGAGACAGGCGTTTAATGATGAGCGTGGGGTCGTTTACTATTGAGATTCTGACTTGGTCCGTTCCGAGTGATGCTTTTACCGCGTATTTGATTGAAGCATAATTGTTATCATCATTATTTGGACTGATTGTCATATTTGGGCTTTGTGCCAACTATTTGGACCCTTCGGGGATTGTTATCACTGTTTCTTCACTATTTGACATATTACTTGATCTCAGTCCTATTGTTTAATACTGTTTTACAAACTCAGCCACTTTTACTCAGATTTGAAACTTAAATAATATTTCTAATGACGTTTTGGGCTGAGGACTACTATTTTATTATTGTCCGAGGGGCTTATGTTATTTCTGGACTGAGTATGGGATCGGACTGCACGCCGCATCAGTATTATATCGATATTGAGGCCGAGGGCCTAGTTGATGCCACGAGATGGCTTGTTATTGTGCTTGGGCTGTAAGGGGCCCCTCCTGGAGTCTGCACACCCCAAGTGAGCGCCGTCGACGATAAATAAATGGATCGGGCTGCACGCCGCAGCGAGTACTAGATAGTACCGTTTTATGTGTTGCATTTCCTTATTTATCTGCTTATCCGTGGTAGTAATTCTATACTTCGATTTCATTGGTTTATCGCTTTCATTCTACTTGTCTTAAATTGCCTAATTATAGATTACCTTGTGCTTTTCTATGATTTCTTATTCTCAGCCATTATTTATGTTTATTAGTCACTAGGTCAGAGTACTCACATTACTCCCTGCACCTTGTGTGCAGATCCAGGTGCATCTGAGGCTGAGTGAGGATTATTTCAGTTGAGCAGCGCATATCCGGGAGCATCGAGGTAGCTGCATGGCATCCTCAGCCTTAATCTCTCCCTTATATCCTTGTTTTTAATTAGTATTACCTAGATGGACAGGTATTAGGTTGATAAACCTATATTGGAGGCTCAGACTTGTGACACCGGATCCTTTTGGGCTATGTTGTAGGATTATTATTGAGATTTCGCATGTTTTTAGCTCTTATTTCAGACTTCAAGTATTATGACTTGGTAAATTATCTGTGGTAATTAATTACGAACTGTGTGAGAAATGGTTTAAGGTCATTATATGGTCGGGATTGCCTAGCAGTGTATTGGGCACCATCACGATCGGGGTTGGGGTCGTGACAAGTTGGTATCGGATCCTAGGTTACATAGGTCTCGCAAGTCATGAGCTGGTTTAGTAGAGTCTCGCGGATCGGTACAGAGACGTCTGTATTTATCCTTGAGAGGCTGCAGAACCTTTGGGAAAAACTTCACATTCTTGAAATTCTTGTCGTGCGACTTTATTGATCCAAGAACTAAAACTTCTATCATTCTATTTTCTCACAGATGGTGAGGACGCGAGTTACCGGACGAGGTGGATGACCACCAGTGCCACCAGCTGAGACCACCAGAGGCCATGGGCGCGGTCGTGGCAGAGGCAGAGTAGTGAGGGAAGCACCTGCAGATCCACCAACTGCCCTATCTCCGAATCAGGCTCTAGTTATGGATGCTCCAGCAGCACCAGTTTAGGCACCAGCTGTGCCCATCGTGATTTCGGGTCTTCAGGGGGACTTGGCACAGATCTTATCAGTTTGCACTGGCCTGGCTTAGGCAGTTTCAGCCACTACCGCAACAGCTACTTCACAGGCTAGGGAGGCAATCAGACTCCCGATGCTCGCACACCTAAGCAAGTAGTGCAGGGACTACAGACGCTGGGGGCACCTCTAGCCCAGCCGGTTGCACCAGTTCAGGAGTTCATAGTATCAGTTATGCCGGATAATGAGCATCATTGTCTTGAGAGGTTTGGTAGGCTGCAGCCTCCGATGTTCAGTGGTGCTGAGGGCGAGGATGCCCAAGGTTTTCTTGACAAGTGTCAGCGTATGCTTCGTACAGCAGGGATCCTTGAGTCGAGTGGTGTAGCTTTGACTACCTTTCAGTTCTCTGGGGCTGCTTTTACTTGGTAGGAGGATTTTGAGAGGCGTAGGCCTGTTGGTGCAACGCCCCTTTCTTGGTAGCAATTCTCCGCTCTCTTCTTGGAGAAGTATGTACCGCAGTCCCGCAGAGAGGAGCTGCGTAGATAGTTTGAGTGGTTGACTCAGGGGGATATGACAATGACCAAGTATGATGTGAGGTTTTCATTGTTGGCCCGTCATGCTATTTGGATGATTCTGACAGATCGAGAGGATCAGGAGGTTTGTGGATGGCCTTAACTATCATCTCCGTATTCTGATGACTAGATAGAGAGTATTGGGTGCCACGTTCGAGGTGGTGGTTGATATCGCTCGTGAGATTGAGACGGTCCGCCGTAGAGAGCGAGAGGAGAGGGAGGCCAAGAGACCTCGAGGTTCTAGAAGTTTTGGTGGTGCTCCGTCTAGGGGCCAGTTCCAGCGTGGTAGAGGTCGTTCTTTCAGGCCTGCTCAGTCGGCCCGTCAAGAGTATAGTAAGGCATCTTTAGGCCATGGCCATCAGGGGTTTCAACAGGGCCAGTCTTCACTTAGCGCCCTCCCAGCTCAGAGTTCATCTCGTGCCCCGTCAGCTCAGGGTTCTTCCATGCCAGGTCCTTCTACTGGTCATTCCGGTGCTAGGGGTAACCTTCAGTCCCCATCTCCAGCACCTATTAGTTGCTTTGAGTGCGGAGAGTTTGGACATATGAGGAGGCAGTGCCCTCGACTTCATGATGGTCAGCTTCAGCAGAGGGGTCAGCCCTCGACTTCTACTCTAGTTACTTCACCACCCGCCCAGCCAGCTAAGGGTAGAGGTCAGGCAGCCAGGGGTCACCCTAGAGGGGGAGGTCGATCAGGCAATGGCCAGGCTCGTTTCTATGCCATTCTAGGAAGGACAGATGTTATCGCTTCAGATGCTGTCATTACAGGTATTATTTCAGTCTGCCACAGAGATGCATTTGTATTATTTGATCCCGGTTCCACCTATTCTTATGTGTCCTCATATTTTAATCATTATTTGGGTACGCCCCGAGAGTTTCTTGCTTTACCCGTTCATGTGTCTACCCCGGTGGGCGATACTGTTATTGTGGACCGTGTGTACCGGTCATGTGTTGTGACTATTGGGGGTCTGGAGACCCGAGTTGATCTATTGCTATTGAGCATGGTGGACTTTGATATTATTTTGGGCATGGATTGGTTATCTCCGTGTCATGCTATTCTAGACTGCCATGCTAAGACAGTAACTTTGGCGATGCCGGGTGTACCGCGGATCGAGTGGCATGGCGTGACTGATTATGTTCCTAGTAGAGTGATCTCCTTCTTGAAGGCCCAGCGTATGGTTGGGAAGGGTTGTCTGTCATATTTAGCGTTTGTGAGGGATGTTGGAGCTGAGACTCCAAAGGGATGATTCTGTCCCAATTGTGAGGGATTTTCCCGATGTGTTTCCTGTAGACCTGCTGGGCATGCCACCGGATAGGGACATTGATTTTGGTATTGTTCTGGCGTCGGGAACTCAACCCATTTCTATTCCGCCGTATCGTATGGCACCAGTAGAGTTGAAATAATTGAAGGAACAACTTCAGGAACTCCTAGATAAGGGGTTCATTCGGCTTAGTGAGTCACCGTGGGGTGCGCCAGTTCTGTTTGTGAACAAGTAGGATGGCACAATGAGAATGTGCATTGATTACATGCAATTGAACAAGGTAACAATTAAGAACAAGTATCCTTTGCCTCGCATTGACAATTTATTTGACCAGCTTCAGGGAGCGAGGGTTTTCTCTAAGATTGATCTCCGTTCGGGCTATCACCAGTTGAAGATCAGGGATTCAGATATTCTTAAGACTGCTTTTAGGACTAGATATGGTCACTATGAGTTTCTTGTCATGTCTTTCGGGCTGACCAATGCCCCAACAGCGTTCATGCATTTGATGAACAGTGTATTTCGACCTTATCTAGATTCATTCGTTATTGTATTCATTGATGATATTCTGGTGTACTCGCATAGTTAGGAGGAGCATGCAGAGCATTTACGAGTTGTATTGCAGAGATTAAGGGAGGAGAAGCTTTATGCAAAATTCTCCAAGTGTGAGTTTTGGCTCAGTTTAGTGGCTTTCTTGGGACACGTGATGTCCAGCGAGGGTATTCAGGTTGATCCGAAGAAGATAGAGGCAGTTCAGAGTTGGCTAGGCCATCCTCAGCCACAGAGATTCGTAGCTTTCTTGGGTTGGCAGGCTATTATCGCCGGTTTGTTTAGGGATTCTCATCCTTTGCATCGCCCTTGACCAAGTTGACTCAGAAGGGTGCTCTATTTGTATGGTCGGACGAGTGTGAGGAGAGCTTTTAGAAGCTCAAGACAGCTTTGACCACAGCTCCAGTGTTTGTTTTACTATCAACTTCAGGTTCATATACCGTATATTGTGATGCTTCGAGAGTTAGGATTAGTTGTGTATTGATGTAGGAAGGTAGAGTTATTTCTTATGCTTCTCGTCAGTTGAAGCCCCATGAGAAGAACTACCCTGTTTATGATTTGGAGTTGGCTGCCATAGTTCATGCATTGAAGATTTGGAGGCACTACTTGTATGGCGTATCTTGTGAGGTATTCACCGATCATCGTAGTCTTCAGCATTTGTTCAAGCAAAAGGATCTTAATTTGAGGCAGCGAAGGTGGTTGGAGTTTCTTAAAGATTATGATATCACTATATTGTATCATCTGGGAAAGGCTAATGTGGTGGTCGATTCTTTGAGCCAAAAGGCAGTAAGTATGGGCAGTTTGGCATATATTCCAGTTGGGAAGAGACCCCTTGCAGTTGGCGAAGTTAGTATGTTGGCGAATTCGGGTTGATAGGTGAGATTTTGATCCGAGGGTCGGAATGAAATTTCGAGAGTTGCTGTAGCTTCGTTATGTAATTTGGGATGCGTGTGTAAAATTTTAGATCATTCGGAGGTGATTTGATTGGATTTTTGATCGAATGCGTGAATCAGAAGTTTTAGGAGAACTTAGACTTGAATTCGATATAATTTGATGGTTTTGATGTTGTTTGAGGCATTTTGATGATTGGAACAAGTTTGGATGGTGTTTTATCATGTGTTGGTGTTTTTGTTTGAGGTCCCCGGGGCCTCGGGGTGATTTCGGATGGTTAACGAGAAGTTTTGGACTTGTGCAACTCAGAATTTGCTGCTGCTTCTGGTATTTCCGCTTCTGCGGAATTGGGACCGCAGAAGCAGTGTCGCCCATGCGAAGAGGAGGCCGCAGAAGCGAGGGTTGGCCTGGCCAACTGTTTCCATAGAAGCGGACTAGGAGCCGCATCTGCGAAGCTGCAGATGCAGGATTTCAACCGCAGAAGCGATTCTAGGGAGGCTAAGTGATTTTCGCGGATGCGGAGTTTTAACCACAGAAGCGGTACCGCGGATGCGGTAATTTAACCGCATAAGCGGTTATGTCTGGGCAGAAGGTATTGAAGTTCTTCTTCGCGAATTTTTGAAGGGTTAGTCATTTTCACTTGGGACTTGGAGAATTGTGGGCGATTTTAAAGAGGGATTTCAAGGAGCTTTGATAAGGTAAGGATTCTTGGACCTCAAACACAATCCTTTGGTGTTATTACATGAAGTAAGACTGAAAAATTAAGAAAAACAAGGACTAAAAATGGAGGTTAGGGCTTGAACTTACGAGAGCTAAGATTAGGGATTTGGGGGGTCAATTGAACTCCGATTCTTGTGATTTTGATATGTATGAACTCGTGGCGAGATAAGGAATCCGTTGATATGAAAATTTCTGAGTTTTGAGAAGTGGGTCCGGGGCTCGGATTTTTCTAATTTCGGGATTTTTGATGATTTTCGATTATTTTCGCTTGGGTTTTGTTCCCTTAGCCTATCGTAGCATATCCGTTGTGGTTTTGGTTAGATTCGACGCGCGAGGAGGTTGATTTGAGAGGCAAGGGCATAGAGAGCTAGAGCTTTAGCCGGTTCGAAGTGAGTAATGAATGTAAATGATGTCCTGAGGGTTTGACACCCCGGATTTGCACATTGTAGTGCTATATTGATGTGAGACACGCGCTTGATGGTGAGCGTGGGGTCGTTTACTATTGGGATTATGACTTGGTCCGTCCCGAGTGATGCTTTTACCGCGTATTTGATTGAAGCATAATTGTTATCATCATTATTTGGACTGATTACCATATTTGGGCTTTGTGCCAGCTATTTGGACCCTTCGGGGATTGTTATCACTGTTTTTTCACTATTTGACATATTACTTGATCTCAGTCCTATTGTTTAATACTGTTTTACAAACTCAGCCACTTTTACTCAGATTTGAAACTTAAATAATATTTTTAATGACGTTTTGGGCTGAGGACTACTATTTTATTATTGCCCGAGGGGTTTATGTGATTTCTGGACTGAGTATGGGATCGGGCTGCGCGCCGTAGTGGTATTATATCAATATTGAGGCCGAGGGCCTAGTTGATTCCACGAGATGACTTGTTATTGCGCTTGGGTCGCAACGGGCCCCTCCCGGAGTTTGCACACCCCCAGTGAGCGCCGTCGACGATAAATAAATGGATCGTGCTGCACACCACAATGGGTACTAGAGAGTATTGTTTTATATGTTGCATTTCCTTATTTATCTATCATTTATCTGCTTATCCGTGGTATTAATTCTATACTTCGATTTCATTGGTTTATCGCTTTCATTCTACTTGTCTTAAATTGCCTAATTATAGATTACCCTGTGCTTTTCTATGATTTCTTATTCTCAGCCATTATTTATGTTTATTACTCACTGGGTCCGAGTAATCACATTACCTTGCGTGCAGATCCTGGTGCATCTGAGGCTGAGTGAGGATTATTTCAGTTGAGCAGCGCATATCCGGGAGCATTGAGGTAGCTGCATGGCGTCCGCAACCCTGATCTGTCCCTTCTATCCTTGTTTTTAATTAATATTCCCTAGATGGACAGGTATTAGGTTGATAAACCTGTATTAGAGGCTCAGACTTGTGACACCGGATCCTTTTGGGCTATGTTGTAGGATTATTATTGGGATTCCGCATGTTTTTAGCCCTTATTTCAGACTTCAAGTATTATGACTTGGTAAATTATCTGTGGTAATTAATCACAAACTGTGTGAGAAATGGGTTAAGGTTACTATATGGTCGGACTTGCCTAGCAGTGTGTTGGACGCCATCACGACCGGGATTGGGGTCGTGACAACTTTGTATTGAATTTTAATGGACTTTGAGCTCAAATCTATGCCCAGTTGATTAGAGATTGATGCAACCAAATCATTATACGACGCATACTCCTTTATCAGTATTCCCTCAATTGAATAATCGACGTAATTGCTCTCACTGTTCCACTTGCCAGAATGCCGCAACAACACTGTTAAACTTGCCATATGTATACAAGTGTATCAATCGTAATTTTTCATTGTTGAAAAGAGAACTGGGTACGCACTGGAACTACAAAAAAAAAGAGAACTTAAAATCCAGATGTTGCTCTGCTTTAGGTTATTTTTTCCGATTGAAAAACTTTCGTGAATGGAGGAATACAGATTTATGGTGCAATAGTTTGTGTTAGTTGAGTTATATTAGGAGAATATCAGGTAAATTGATTTCCTTTCCATTTTAAACCAGTTGAAAAATTCATATTTTACGCAAAATACGTTACTGTATTTATGAATACAACTCGTAAATATAATTGAATACCTTTAAAGATTAGCTGGATTTCCCTGATTCACGCCTATTTTTGCTACTGTATTCATGAATACATTAGGTTAAATATATCAAATACATCTTATAACGACGTAAAAGATATCTATAAAACGTAATATAGCAAATGGTATCTATAGATGACTAATTACTACTAAAAGATAGTGCTTTATGAAAATTTCTCATTTAAATTTAGGAGCCATGAATCCTCATCAAGCCCATATGTTGGAAATGGTAAAAGGTAGGCCCATCAGTTGGGTAACATTCATCATGGACCTCAGTCCTCAATGTTTATGGTCATGTGGTTTCATAAACTAGTTCATATATAACGAATACTAATTTTAATATACGTGCGTTGCACATAATTATCCCGCAATAATCACTAAAAGGTATGTAAAATTAAAAATTATTGTGCATACAACATAGATAAATGTAACTCAAATGATAAGAAAAATAAGATATAATTCCTTCAATTGAAATATGTTTAAAATCAAAAGATGCTCATGAAGATTTGGAATGAACAGTCAGGAAGTAACCAACTAAATAGGCTTAAAAGGGTGATTTAGAACAAATTAATGAACTTCCCTGAAAATACTAACGATAGTGTGGAAGCATATACAAATTAAACAACACCAAGTACCTAATATCATCATTAAAAAGTAGTTTAGTGAGAGAATAAAATGACAAAAACCAACATCTCATAGTAAGCATAGTCAAATACTCCTTTGAGACCTTGGTCTATTAGCAATATAAATACAAATTATCAAAAAATTTAAAATAACTTGGTTATTTTTCCTACTCTCTCCCTCAAAAAATAAATAGGACGGCCTATACCGTACTTCTATAAATAAAAATAAAGTTTAAAACATTTCAAAAAAAAAAAATAGAAAGTCATGATCCATGATAACCCAAGGAGTCCACTCTTGGTATCCTGCTTCATCCTACTCTTTTCTAGCATTATCGCCATTTCTTATAACAACCCAAGTTTAACTCCATTTTTAACTATTTTAAGCATTATGTCCTGCCAGTTCTAGAAGTTCCATATCCATGTTAATTCTATTTGCATAAGACCACTTTAAAGTGCCTCTGACCCTAATTTAATTATAAATTTATATACTTGATAATTATATTATAAAACTCCTACTAATGCACTATTAAAAATCTGTAATTGAATATCTTGACACAAAACACTGCAAGAACTCATCAAGCTAATCCTTTTACCAATTCTACATGGACAAGAATAGTACTTCAATATATATTGTGGGCATCTGTGTTTGGAGACCTCGAATAGCTCCGTTTAGCCTTTCAAAATTTGCATGCGCAATCTGTGTGTTTTTTCGAAAACTTTTTATGTGAAAAATTGATGAATATGTGAAATTTAGCCTTAAAAATAAATTGAATGGACTACGGTCAATTTTTTGTGTAACAGCTCCGGATCAGTATTTTGACGGTCCCAGTGGCCGTATTGTGATTTGAAACTTGGGCGTATGCCCATAATCGAATTTGAAAATCCCTAACTTGATTTAACGTAATTGTTAAAAACTAGTAAATTGAAGGCTAAAAGAATTCCGAAGTTTGACCGTAGGTTGATTTTGTTTCTACCGGATTCGAATTTCGATTCCAGAACTTGGTATATGGTTCATTTCACTATTTATGACTTGTCTGCAAAATTTGGTGCAAAACGAAGTTGATTTGACGTGAACTGACATCGGGTTGTAAATTTGCATGTTCTTGAGTTTTTTTTTTTGAAAAATATCATTCATTTTGATGTCCAATTTATAGTTTTAGGTGTTATTTTAGTGCTTTGATCGTGCGAGCGAGTTCGTATTGTGTTATTACACTTGTATGTATGATTGATTTGTATCCCGAGGAGCTCGGGTGAGTTTCGAATAAGCTATAGAGTGATCTTGAGCTTAGAAGAATGCTGTTTTTGCTGATATCTGATGCCTGGATTTTTTGCTTCGCAGTCGCGAAGCTACTCTTGTGATCACGCAGGGGAATTGGCACTGAGGCGGAGTTACTCTTCACGAATTGGAGGTACTGGTCGCGAACACGAGGTACTAGTTGCGAACGCGAAATGGAGGGGGGCTTGCCCTGGGCGAGTGCGACTGTTCCTCTGCGAATGCGAAGCATTGTGTGGTTTTGGGGGATCTGGGCACGGGCGTTGGCTCGCGAACGTGAAGGCGAGGGGGCTAAGCCTTCGCGAACATGAAGGCGAGAGGGCTAAGCCTTCACGAATGCAAAGAGTTGACCGCAATCGCCATGGCCTTTTGGCCAATGCTATTCGCGAATGCGAAGAACACCTGACGCCTAAACTTTAAAACTTCTAAAAATCGGGATTTCACCAATTTTTCACCATCTTCACATTAGAGCTCGGCTTAGAGGCGATTTTGAAGAAGAATTTCATCCCCATTTCGTAGGTTAGTATAGTTTAACTCGTTTTCTTTCATTTCATCAACACGCATTGATTTCTAACCTTAATTTATGCTCTTTCATGGTAGAAAATTAGGGATTTGGGTAGAATTGGGGAGGGGGTTTGTAAAAATGAGATTTAGACCTCAAATTGAGGTCGTATTTCTAAACTAATCATATAATCGGGCTCGGGAGTGAATGGGTAATTGAGTTTTGGTCCGAATCTCGGGGTTTGACCAAGTAGGCCCGTGATTGACTTTTGTTGACTCTTTGGGTAAGTTTAAAAATCTTAGCTTTCTGTATTATAATTGATTTCTCTAGATATGAAATCGATTTTGGTTAGATTCAATTGGTTTGGAGGCAAATTTCAGAGGAAATGACCCGTTTGAGCTTTGATTTGCTTGCGGAACGAGGTAAGTGTTGGGTCTAATCTTGATTTGAGGGAATTAGGAACCCTTGAGCTATATGTTTTGTGAATTATGTGTGTAACGGAGTGTATACGAGGTGACGAGTGTATATACGCTGTCAAAATAATTGTTTGCATGCTTTCTGTATTTCCTTAATTATCTTATTTCATGTCTTAACTGTTACATGATTTAATTGCTTTCTATGCCGTAACTTGTTACTTGTCATTAATTACTCATGTATTGTTCACTTATTCTATGATTCCATGATTAATTGTTACTTGTCTTAATTGTCTTACTTGTACACTTTAAGTGTCATATATTTGGCTTATCTTGTTGCTTTGTATTAATTGTCGCATTCCTTGATTGTGTACGTGTAATAACCCAACTGGTCGTTTTGCTTCTAGGACCCCGTTCCCCTAAATAAGACTTCCAGTACTTGCTTTTACTGACTTATGACTTGCGAGGATGGTTGGTTCGAGATTTGGAAGAGTTTGGGTTGAAATCGGAACACTTGGTTCCTTAAGGTTGGCTTAAAAGGCCAAGTTTGACTTCGGTCAATATTTTTAGTAAACAGACCCGGACTTGTGTTTTGACAGTCCCGATGGTCCGTAGTAAAATATGGGACTTGGGCGTATGCCCGGAATCGAATTCCGAGGTCCCTAGCCCGAGTAATGAATTTTTGTTAAAAATTGTTAAACCGAAAATCTAAGGACTTAAAGAAATTGAATAATGTTTGATCATGTTGGTATCGGGCCTGTATGTTCGTTCCGGAGCCCATTACAGGTCCAATATAATATTTAAGTCATGTCTTTGAAATTTGGCAAGAAACGGGACTGGCTTGACATGATTCGGACGTCCGGTTGTAAAAATAGGAATTTCAAATGTTCTTAAGGATTTCATGCATTTTAGTGCTAAATCTGTAGTTTTAGATGTTATTTTGACGATTTGATCGCAGCAAGTTGGTACGATGTTCTTAGACTTGTGGGAGTATTTGGTGTGGAGCCCCGAGGGCTCAGGTGAGTTTCGGACGCGGGGAAGGAGTTGAAAACACACCAGATTTCTGGTGTTCCTGGCTGCTGCCGCAGATCTCGCAAATGCGAGAGATTTGTTCACAAATGCGAACCTCGAATTTGCGAGGAGGGCTTTGCAATTGCGAAGGAGCCCGACCCAGGCAGAGTTCACATTTGCAATAATTCTGCTGCATTCGCGATCCCAACAGAAGTTGCATTTGCGACTCATGGGTCGCATTTGCGACCACAACAGTAGAGGCCAAGGCTTCGCATTTGCGAGGCTTTTGTTGCATTTGCGACCCGGGTGTCGCAAATGTGACATCAAAGGGCTGTGTCCAGCTTTTAAAAACGGGAGTTAGGCCATTTATTTCATTTTACTTCTACACTTTGGCGATTTGGGAGCTTTCAAAGAGGGGATTTCAACCTAGCATTGTGAGGTAAGTTATTTCTCCTTAATGTGAGTTTAATACTTGGATTTTGGGTAGATTAACACACAAAAATTAGTGAAAATCATGGGATTAGAACAAAAACCTAGGGTTTTGATAAAAACATGATTTTACCACGAAATTTATTATGGAATGAAGTAAAAATCATATATTCTTGATCCTTAGATTATGGGTAGCAACTTCCCTAAAAGATTTCCGGAATCCAGGCACATGGGCCCGGGGATGGATTTTAGGAAACTTGTATTTAGGGTTGGAAAATTACTTTAATAGTTAGAATATGAACTCTTGAGCTTGTATTGACTAGTTCTTACCCCGTTTAATTAGTTTTGAGATCGATCGGCTCCAAATTAAGGATTTGAGCACGTTCTTGATATTGGAAGTAAGCTTTGGAGCGAGGTGAGTCTCCTGTCTAACCTCATAAGAGGGAAATAAACCCCTAGGTGAATCTAATAAATGTATGTGATTGTCTATGGGGGCTGGTACGTACGTGGTGACGAGAGTCCGTGCGTAGCTTCTAAAATGCTAATTATCCGGGTAGTTTAGGACCCGTATCATGCCATACTTGCAAATACTTATGTTCTTACTTGCTAATGAGATCACTTAGGACATGTTAGATATTGAAATTAAATATAAATGAATGTATGCACTTACTTGAGAACTTGTATGAGATTATTTGACTATAAATGCGCCTTTATGTGCCTTCTTGATAATAATTGCTATTTGTGGATCGGACCGATTGCCTCGGTAGAAATCGATGCATCTATGGTTCACGCCATTCGACCCTCTGGCAGTGCACAGTTATTATTATGTTGGATCGGACCGTACGACCTCGACATAATGTGCACATGATATTTATGTGGAAATAAATCTATGATTTACTCTATTTAAATGCTTTGAAGTGCAAATTATTATATGACATGACTGAAATTGATATATTGTTTTTCTCCTAAATTCTGAGATTGTTGTTATACTCATGCTAAACATGCTTAATGTAAGCCTTATATATTATTATTGATATTGACCTTAGTAAGTGTGAAGTCGCTCGTCACTACTTCTTCGAGGTTATACTGGATACTTGCTAGGTGCATATTGTTTATGTACTCATACTATGCTTCTGTACTTAATTGTACAGGATCTGAAGTAGGTGCATCTAGTTACCCCTCCGGCGCGCGTTCCTGATTCTTGATCAAGATCTCACGGTGAGCTGCCCCCTTCTGAGTCGTTCTGCAGCATACCGGAGTTCTCTTCTTTTGTTGTTATTATGTATTGTCTATTCTATTTCAGGCAGTAGGATAATGATATCTTTGTACATTCTACTAGATGCCCTAGTACTTGTGACACTAGTTTCTGGCACACACTGTAGACTATTGTTTTGGGATGTATTTATGTCATTACAAACTTATTGATTATCGACTGTTAAAAGCTTAACTATTAAGAAAAATATTTGGGTGTGTTGGTAAAATAATTAGGACTCACTAGTTGATTAGGATTGGCTTGCCTGACAACGATGTTAGGCGCCATCATGACCTATAATGGAATTTAGGTCGTGACAACATGGTATCATAGCACTAGGTTCACGTAGGTCTCACAAGTCATAGGCAAACCTAATAGAGTCTTGCGGATCGGTACGGAGACATCTGTATTTATCTTCGAGAGGCTATAGGGTGTTAGGAAACTACTCTTTATTCATCTCCTATCCTGCAGTGGATGATGTACTAAATTTCCTTCTTCTATTCTCTCACAGATGGGAGGAAGCACACGGCAGATGTTCCAGACCCGGGAGGAGCTGCTCCCCCTATTGCTAGAGGCTGAGGTAGAGGCTGGGGGAGGGCACCGGCCTGAGGTAGGGGATTAGGGCATCCCAGAGTTGTCATAGTAGCACCACTGGCGGATCCTACGGGGGATCCTATCATTATAAAGCATGGCGATGTGCCCGCAGTTGAGCCTACCCCGGCAGACTTCATGACAACACCGGGTTTCCAAGAGGCCTGAGCCGCATGTTGCGGTTCATAGACACCATGACTCAGGCTGGTTTATTTCCAGTGGATCCATTTACATCCCGGGTGGGAGGGGAGCATAGACCCCTACTGCTCAGGCTCCTAGTTATGCAGCTTCATACTCCGGGTGCACTACCCGCGGATGGGGCTTAGCCAGTTAATGCAGTGGTACCCAAGCCCAGACCAGCTGCAGATGGTGATCCGCAGAAGTTATTGGACAAATGGACTAGGCTACACCCTCCTATCTTCGGGGGTGAGCATCATGAGGATGCCCAGGATTTCATTGATACATGCAAGGACAAACTGCACAACATGAGGATATTGGAGTCTCATGGGGTTGACTTCACTACTTTCTAGCAAGAGGGCAGGGCCCGTAGATGGTGGCAGTCTTATGTTCTTGGAAGGCCAACAGGTTCTCCTCCCGTCACTTGGGGTCAGTTCACACAGCTATTCCTGGACAGGTATATTCCACCCTCTGAAAGGGAAGAGTTGCAGTATCAGTTTGAGCAACTTGAGCAGGGTTAGATGTTAGTGACCAACTATGAGGCAAGGTTTTTTGAGTTATCCTACCATGCATTGATGATACTTTCTACTAACGCAGAGAGGGTGTGAAGGTTTGTTTTTAGGGTTCCATTATGGCATTAGGGCCAACATGGCCTAAGAGGTGGAGATAGGAACTCCCTATTAGCTAATGGTGGAGATTGCTCGGATGATTGAGGGCTACCGTCTGAGAGGCAGTGGGGTGTACAGGCCATCAGGGTCAGACCTCAAGGTAGTAGGTCACCGCACCATGGGGTTGTTTTGAGTGCGAAGACCTTGGTCATATGAGGAGATACTTCCCCAGGCTTCGGGGTAAGGCAGTATAGTAGGGTCAGTAGCCTATGATTTCAGCACCAGCTGCCTCGCCACCCAGAGGTAGGGGACAGATTGGTAGGGGCCATCCTAGAGGTGGAGGCCAAATAGTGAGAGGTCAGCCAACTACTGCTCAGTCAGGTGGAGGCCAGCCAGATTCTATGCTTTTTCGGCCAGACCAGATGAATTGGCCTTAGATGCCATTATCACAGGTATTATTTTCGTTTGCGGTATGGATGCTTCAGTGCTATTTGATCCAGGGTCTACCTATTCTTATGTGCCATCTCTGTTTTCCCATTTCCTGGATATTCCTCGTGAGTCCTTGGGTACTCCTGTGTATGTGTCCACTCCTATTGGCGATTCTGTGGTTGCGGATTGGATCTACCAGTCCTGTGTGGTCACATTCTATGGTTTTGAGACTAGAACAGATCTCTCGTTACTTGATATGACCGACTTTGAGGTCATCCTACGCATGGATTGGTTATCCCCATACCGCGGTGTCCTAGATTGCCATGCCAAGATTGTTATTTTAGTTATGCTAGAGTTGCCAAGGTTAGAGTAGAAGTGTTCCTCACTTAGTACATCTAGTCGGGTGATCTCTTTTCTGAAGGCTCGACATATGATCAAGAAGGGTTGTTTGGATTATCTAGCCAATGTTCGGGACACCACCGCAGAATCTCCGACGATTGATTCAGTACTAGTAGTCTGGGAGTTCGTCGATGTATTTCCCTCTGACCTTCCTAGCATGCCACCGGATCGTGATGTTGATTTCTGCATTGATTTGGCTCCAGGTACCCAGCCTATATCTATTCCACCATATCGTATGGCTCTGAAAGAGTTGAAGGAGCAGCTTGAGGAGCTGTTAGCAAAGGGCTTTGTTAGACCAAGTGTGTTACCTTGGGGTGCACCAGTGTTATTTGTAAAGAATAAGGATGGGACCATGCGGTGTGCATTGATTGCTGCCAGTTGAACAAGGCTACCATCAAGAACAAGTACCCATTACCGCGCATTGATGATTTGTTCAACCAGTTGCATGATGCTAGGGTATTCTCTAAGATCGACTTGAGATCAGGGTACCATCGGTTGAAGATTCAGGACTCAGATGTTCTGAAGACTACTTTCCATACTAGATATGGTTATTATAATTTTCTGGTAATGTACTTTGGCTTGACTAATGGCCCAACGACGTTTATGGGCTTGATGAACTGGGTGTTCAGGCCTATATTAATTCCTTTGTTATCATCTTCATTAACGACATCTTGATATACTCACGTAGCATGGGGAGCACGAGCAGCATTTGAGAGTAGTGCTTCAGACCTTGCGAGAGCAGAAACTATATGCTAAGTTCTCCATGTGTGCGTTTTGGCTAGAGTAAATGGCATTCTTGGGGCATATTGTGTCAGGAGAGGGTATTAAGGTGGATCCCAAGAAGATTGAGGTAGTTTAGAGTTGGCCACGTCCTACTTTAGTGACCGAGATCAGGAGTTTCCTGGGGTTAGCAGGTTATTACCGTCGATTCGTGTAGGGTTTTTCAACTATTGCATCACCTCTGACTAGATTGACCCAGAAGGGTACTCCTTTTCGTTGGTCCGATGATTGTGAGACGAGCGTTCAAAAGCTCAAGACAGCGTTGACTACATCACCGGTTCTAGTATTGCCTTCTAGTTCGGGGATGTATATTGTATATTTTGATGCTTCACGCATTGGCTTGGGATATGTATTGATGCAGGAGGGACGAATTATTGCATATGCTTCTCGTCAGCTGAAGATTCATAAGAAGAATTACCCTGTGCACGACTTGGAGTTAGCAACGATTTTTCATGCTCTTAAGATATGGAGGCATTATCTTTATGGGGTATCATGTGAGGTTACACTGATCATCACAGTTTGCAGCACTTGTTCAAATAGAGGGATCTTAATTTGAGGCAGCGTAGGTGGCTTGAGTTACTAAAAGATTATGACATCACCATTATTTATCATTCGGGCAAGGCAAATGTGGTTGCAGATGCCTTGAGTAGGAAAACAAAGAGTATGGGTGGCTTGGCATTCATTTCAGCAGAGGAGAGGCCACTAGCTTTGGACATTCAGTCCTTGGCTAACAGACTGGTGAGGTTGGACATTTCAGAGCCCAACTGAGTCCTTGCGTGTGTTGTTTCTCAGTCTTCATTATTGGGGCAGATCAAGGCCCGACAGTTCGATGATCCGCATTTGGCAGTTTTCAGAGAGACGGTTCTATAGGGTAGTGCCAAGGAGGTTTCTATGGGCAAGGATGGTGTTCTGCGACTCCAGGGTCGCCTATGTGTTCCTAATGTCGATGACTTGAGAGAGAGGATTCTGGAGGAGGCACACAGTTCACGGTATTCTATTCATTCAGGTGCTACGAAGATGTATACTTAAGGCAACATTATTGGTGGCGGTGGATAAAGAAGGACATAGTTGAGTATGCAGCTAGGTGTTTGAATTGCCAGCAGGTTAAGTATGAGCACCAGAGGCCAGACGGCCTACTACAACAGATGCATATACCATAGTGGAAGTGGGAGCGCATTACTATGGACTTTATAGTTGGGTTGCAGCGGACATTGTGGAAGTTTGATGCAGTTTGGGTCATTTTCGTCAGGTTGACCAAGTCGACACACTTTATTCCAGTGATGACTACTTATACGTCAGAGAGGTTGGCGCAGATCTACATTCGGGAGATAGTCCGGTTGCATGGTGTTCCTGTTTCCATCATATCGAATAGAGGCCCTCAGTTCACTTCACATTTTTGGAGAGTTGTTCATAGTGAGTTGGGGACCCGTGTGGAGCTCAATCCAGCATTCCATCCTCAGACTGACGGACAATTGGAGCGGATAGTTCAGATTTTGGAGGACATGCTTAGAGCATGTGTGATTGACTTTGGAGGACAGTGGGATTAGTTCTTGCCTTTGGCCGAGTTTGCTTACAACAACAATTATCAGTCCAGTATCGAGATGGCTCCATTTGTGGATTTATATGGTTGGCGATGTCATTCTCCTATCGGGTGGTTTGACCCCGGTAAGGCTAAGTTGTATGGCACAGATTTGGTGAAAGATGCCTTAGAAAGAGTGAATTTGATTAAAGAAAGGTTCTGCACAGCTCAGTCCAGACAGAAGAGTAACGCGGATCAGAAGGCGCACAATGTATCATTCATGGTTGGTGAGAAGGTTCTCTTGAAAGTTTTGCCGATGAAGGATATCATGAGATTCGGCAAGAAGGGAAAGTTGAGCCCAAGGTTTATTGGCCCATTTGAGGTGTTGAGGCGAGTTGGGGAGGTTGCTTATGAGCTTGCTTTACCTCCCAGCTTATTGGGAGTTCATCCAGTTTTTCACATATCTATGCTTCGGAGGTATCACACCGACTTGTCCCATGTGTTAGACTTCAGTACTATTCAGCTGTATGGGAGTTTGGGTTGTGAGGAGGAGCTAGTTGCCATTATTGATAGACAGGATTGCCAGTTGAGATCCAAAAGGAATTCTGCGGTAAAGGTCCAGTGGAGGGGCCAACTAGTCGAGGAGGCAACCTGGGAGTCTGATGAGGACATGCAGAGCAGATATCCATGCCTATTCGACACTTCATGTATGAATCTAAATCCGTTCGAGGACGAACATTTGCTTAAGAGGTGGAGAGTATAACGGCCTGACTGGTCATTTTACTTTCTAGGACCCTGTTCCCCTAAATAAGACTTCCCGTACTTGCTTTATTTGACTTATGACTTGCGAGGATGGTTGGTTCGGGATTTGGAAGAGTTTGGGTTGAAATCCGAACACTTGGTTCCTTAAGGTTGGCTTAAAAACCCAAGTTTGACTTCGGTCAACATTTTTAGTAAACGGACCCGGACTTGTGTTTTGACGGTCTTGGAGGGTCCGTAGTAAAATATGGGACTTGGGCGTATACCAGAAATCGAATTCCGAGGTCCCTAGCTCGAGTAATGAATTTTTGTGCCCATTACAGGTCCAATATAATATTTAAGTCATGTTTGTGAAATTTGTCAAGAAATGGGACTGCCTTGACGTGATTTGGACGTCCGGTTGTAAAAATAGGAATTTTAAATATTCTTAAGGATTTCATGCGTTTTAGTGCTAAATCCGTAGTTTTAGATGTTATTTTGGCGATTTGATCGCACGAACAAGTTGGTATGATGTTGTTAGACTTGTGGGCGTATTTGGAGTGGAGCCCCGAGGGCTCGGCTGAGTTTCCGACGTAGGGAAGGAGTTGAAAACACACCAGATTTCTGGTGTTCCTGGCTGCTATAGGAGATCTTGCAAATGCAAGAGATTTGTTCATAAATGCGAACCTCGCATTTGCGAGGAGGTATTCGCAATTTCAAAGGAGCCCGACCCATGCAGAGTTTGCATTTGCGATAATTCCGTTGCATTTGAGATCCCAGCAGAAGTCGCATTTGTGACTCTTGGGTCGCATTTGCGACCACAACAGTAGAGGCCTAGGCTTCGCATTTGCGAGGCTTTTGTCGCATTTGCGACACTGTGTCGCAAATGCGACATTAGAGGGTTGTGTCCAGCTTTTAAGAACGGGACTTAGGCCATTTATTTCATTTCACTTCTACACTTGGGCGATTTGGGAGCTTTTAAAGAGGGGATTTCAACCTAGCATTGTGAGGTAAGTTATTTCTACTTAATGTGAGTTTAATACTTGAGTTTTGGGTAGATTAACACACAAAAGTTAGTGAAAATCATGGTATTAGAGTAAAAACCTATGGTTTTGACAAAAAAGAGATTTTACCACGAAATTTGTTATAGAATAAAGTGAAAATCATATATTCTTGATCCTTAGGTTATGGGTAACAACTTTGAGTCCGGAACCTAAATATTGTTTTTTTGACTCAAATTATCTTAATAGGTGTTAAAAAAAGCATATCTATATATAGCGTGCAATTACAACACGCTATACCTTAACGGTAACTTTTGCCTTTAAGGTATAGCGTGTTGTAATTGCACGCTATATGTCCTGACGATTTGACTACCATATATAGTGTCTTGTTATTGTATGCTATATATAGCGTTTTCTTTTCATACGAAATACCCCCATTTAAATACTGCCCTTCGTCTTGTTCCCTGACTAGAACCCTTTCCCCCATTTTTTTTAAAATCCCACTGCTTCTGGTCCCCCCCACTGCCCGTTCTTAAAAAAAAATTGTGGGCCCCTCCCGTCACACAAAAGGTTAAGAACGTAGGTCCTACATCGTAGTAGAGCATTGTATTATTATGGTTTAACTCCTTCGTCTTCAAATTTTCAGACAAAACACTCACTACATCGAGGTATCTCGATTTATTTTATGTCTAAACTTGTATAATAATGTATATCACTGCCTATTGAATGTGTTTCCATGCCATTTTGTGTTTTATTTGTGAAACTAGTATATTATATTTATCCGAACTTATTATAGTTTGTTGCTACTGGGCCTCAAATATCGAGCCTGGAACCCAATTGTTATATATAATTTGTACAATTAAATAATTAAAAATTTAGAATTTAAATTATAAAACAAACACACACAAAATTATCAAAAAATTGAATTTGACACACATAAATATTCATGATAGTTTGGTGCTACTGGGCCTCAAATATCGAGCATGGAACCCAATTGTTATATATACTTTGTACAATTAAATAATTAAAAATTTAGAATTTAAATTATAAAACAAACACACACAAAATTATCAAACAATTGAATTTGACACACATAAATATTCATGATAGTTTGGTGTTACTGGGCCTCAAATATCAAGCCCGGAACCCAATTGTTATATATACTTTGTACAATTAAATAATTAAATATTTAGACTTTAAATTATAAAACAAACACACACAAAATAATCAAAAAATTGAATTTAGCACACATAAATATTCATGATAGTTTGGTGCTACTGGGCCTCAAATATCAAGCCTGGAACCCAATTGTCATATATACTTTGTACAATTAAATAATTAAAGATTTAGACTTTAAATTATAAAACAAACACACACAAAATTATCAAAAAATTGAATTTGGCACACATAAATATTCATGATAGTTTGGTGCTACTGGGCCTCAAATATCGAGCCTGGAACCCAATTGTTATATATACTTTGTACAATTAAATAATAAACATACACTTAATGTTGTTTAATTTACAGTTGACGATATGGACGCGCCTATACATCCCGACCCTTACTCTCATGAGCTATTAGTGCTTCAGGGCGATCATAGGTCCGCCCATATATGGGAGGGGAAGTTACTTTCCCAGACTCTCCGTGCTAGGAGAGTGGACGACCTGTGGGATTTTCTGAGGCGCAGAGTTCTCCACGAGCGTGTAGTCCATCGCCTCCAGGCACGAGATTCTATAGGATTCTTGAGATCGGCCGGATATAGGTTGACTGGGCTTTGATCATGGTGTTGATTGAGCGGTAGCGACTGGAGACACACACTTTTCACCTGCCCATTGGCGAGGCTACCATCACGCTGCAGGACATTGAGGTTTTATATGGCCTGCCCGTTGATGGCATTCCCGTTTCACTGCCTATTGCTATGAAATCTATGTCGCGTGATGCTTATTTAGACATGTTTCAGCAGCTCACAGGTTTCAAGCCACAGGACGAGACTGCATCGTCGGGTGCTAGTCGGTTGACTTTGACCCCTATTAGACAGCACCTGAAGCTACTCCACCCCGATATCACCGACGATACAGAGGAGGTACATACCACCCAGTATACGAGGTTGATGTTGCTTCTTCTATTTGGAGGGGTCTAGTTCCCGAACACTTCGGGGAACCTAGCCAGCCTTAGATTTTTGCATCATCTTCAGCTGCTAGATGAGTTACCCTATTACAGCTGGGGTGCTGCTGTTCTCGACTACATGTATAGGCAGATGTGCCGGGCGAGCATGGGAACTCAGAGAGATGTTTGTGGTTTTATGCCGCTTCTACAGGTGACAACATATTCAAATAAAGTGTTCATCAGTTCCAACTCTACCTAGTTAGACTTTATCTTAAATATTACGTCAACTTTGTATGTTAGGTTTGGGCCTGGGAGCGGTTCTTGCAATTTCAGCCACCGCGACCACAACTACCTCCTACTGTAGCACCTCTGTTTCTCCCTCTAGCTAGGAGGTGGGTTCTCCGCCGTACACTTTTACGAGAGTATGATGCTTATCATAATCTCCCCCTCTGCAGGGATGTGATGGATCTGTTGGAGGGCGCATAGGTAAATATGTACCTAAACTTACCTGGTGTAGATTAACTTAGTGTTGCGCATACTCACGTTTCATGTTCTTATTTGATAGTTCATCTGGATGCCATACAACAATGATTTGATAGCTTCCCTGCCACCTTGTTGCTTGGCTGACCGATTAATTTGGAGCATTTCTGCCCCACTCATATGCCTCGATATTGTGGAGCATCATGCCTCAGAGCGGGTACTTCGGCAGTTTGGCTGCCTGCAGTATATAACGAGGGGGCCTATATGGGAGCCTAAACATTATCAGAGGGATGATCATTGCAGGGCGGACGATGCATTTATGGCATGGTTAGCGGCGCAGATCCATATTTGGGACCATCGAGATTAGATGATTCCGCCCCCACCTACACATATCTAGGAGGTGGATCTTCAGAGGTATATCTCCTAGTACCGGCATGTCATCCGAATGTTTATCGGGAACACTATTCATTAGGCTGGCGGTCGGTACGTTCCATACGCCGGGCCACACGAGACCCTGGTATGTTTTCTATTATTATTCATTATATAACTGTATTTTAGTGCAATATATGTAGTTTATATTTTATACGTTGTGCAGGCTATTGGAC